>NW_028133321.1:0-730253 GCF_964374135.1 Grampus griseus
TGCGTTTTTCCCTGAATATATTCAGGAAAAAACGCATACGCCCTTTTTGGCCAACCAAGCAAGCTTGCAAAGGAAATCTGCACTACAATGAAGTCTCACTTCCCCAAGGTCAAAAGGGCCATCTGAAAAAAGTGTAAAATCCAGAAAGGCAGGACAGGCCATGGAGAACTGGGAGCCTTGTTATGCTGATGGGCGGGATGTACATTGCCAACAGCCACTTGGGAGAAGTGTATGTTGTTTCCTGAAACATCTAAAAAACAAAGCAACAGAGCCTAGGGCACTTCCACTTATGGTCCTATAGCTTAGGGAAATTAAAATCAAAAAGGCACAGCCACCCCAAAGTTTGGAACGGCTCTGTTTACAAGAACCTCGTTTACAGTACAAGTTCAACATCGCAGAAAGTGAAAAATGGATAAAGAAGTTGTGGTATTTACTTACAAAGCAATATCACTTAGCAATGAAATCTATGTCATCAGGCCCTTAGCAGCACAATGAGTGGATTTAGGGATGATGATTCTAACTGAAATAAGTCACACAGAAAAAGAAACATCATAAGATATCAGTAATACACGGAATGTAAACTTGGCTACACAGGAACTGAATTACAGAACAGAACAGGGTCTCAAATTTAGAAAACCAACTTATGCTTGTTTAAGGGTAAAGGTGAGTTGGGGTGCTGCATAAAACCAGAGATTGAAATGAGCACAGATAAAGTTCCTTAAGCCAAATATGGAATAGACAAGAGCTACTCCTTGCTCAACGAAATGGACTCAACACCGCATATTAAACGCCTAAGAATGTACCTGACTAGTAAGTATCTTAAAACCTATGGATTGCTATGTCTCCAAAAGAGAATGAAGCATGTGTACAGGGGCATAAAGGCAGCAGTGATAGGATTGGAGAAGTTCGGTGAGCAAATGAAGACCCTTTGAAGTCATATTGCATGGTACCCAACCACGGGTTTCAACTACTCAGGTTTAAGGTATTCTTCCTTCAGCTAAAACATGCATGTGGAACCTAGAGTATGATCAACCATGTGATCGGGAGACGTGTTCAAATATGTCTCAGTTTTCGTACCCTGGTACTCGGGTGCAACATTCCAGACGCTTTACTAACACTCTCCCGACTTGGAGAGTCAGTCCCTTTAACCTCCTGTTTGGCCCAGTTTGCAATTTCTGCGGAAGATGAACAGGAATAGCGAGAACCAATGAGAGACTAGCTGGAGGTGTCTGGACGGGCAAATTTATCTCTCATTTCCCACCAGGAAGAGGAAATAACCAAAGGCTCAGCGTGCCGTGCCGGAACCAGATTAGGGCCTGAAGCCATCCTGCGGTGTTGCGGCCACCTCACAAGAAAGCGAGTTCAAGAAAGGAGCTCAGGGGCACTGTAATTCACAAACCTGCAGAGTTATAAATGACAGCTATCGTCCAAAAATATACTGAAGTAAGGCTGCCAAGAGGACTTTAAAGCGGGGCAGAATTGCAGGAAACCGATTTCAGGAGGTAGACTGGAATTGCATTGAAAGCATAGGAAAAGAGGCAGAACGTCCACAATGATGCACTTGGCCAAAAAGGGCGTATGCGTTTTTTCCTGAATATATTCAGGAAAAAACGCATACGCCCTTTTTGGCCAACCAAGCAAGCTTGCAAAGGAAATCTGCACTACAATGAAGTCTCACTTCCCCCCGGTCAAAAGGGCCATCTGAAAAAAGTGTAAAATCCAGAAAGGCAGGACAGGCCATGGAGAACTGGGAGCCTTGTTATGCTGATGGGCGGGATGTACATTGCCAACAGACACTCGGGAGAAGTGTATGGTGTTTCCTGAAACACCTAGAAAACAAAGCAACAGAGCCTAGGGCACTTCCACTTATGGTCCTATAGCTTAGGGAAATTAAAATCAAAAAGACACAGCCGCCACAAAATTTGGGACGGCTCTTTTTACAGAAATCTCTTCTACGGCACAAGTTAAATATCCCAGAGAGCAAATAATGGATAAAGAAGTTGCGGTACTTATGTACAACAGAATACCACTCAGCAATGAAATCTATGTCATCAGGCCCGTGCCAGCATAATGAGTGGATTGAGGTACGATGATTCTAAGTGAAATAAGTCACACAGAAAAAGAAACATCATAAGGTATCACTAATACACGGAATGTGAACTTGGCTACACATGAACTGAATTACAAAACAGAACAGGGTCTCAAATTTAGAAAACCAACTTATGCCTGCTTAAGGGGGAAGGTGAGTTGGGGTGCTGCATGAAAGCAGAGTTTGAAATTAGCACAGATACCGTTCCATAAGCCAAATATGTAATAGACAAGACCTACCCCTTGCTCAACGAAATGGATTCAACAATGAGGTATCACCTCACACCTGGTAGAATAGGCATCATAGAAAATCTACAAACAAAAAATGCTGGAAAGGGTGTGGCGAAAAGGAACCCTCTTCTAGTATTGTTGGGAATATAAATTGATACAGTCATTATGGAGAACAATATGGAATTTCTTAAGAAACTAACAATAGAATTACCATATGATACAGCAATCCCAGTACTGGACATATACCCAGACAAAACCATAAATCAAAAAGAGTCATTCACCGCAATGTTCATTGCATCACTATTTACAATATCGAGGTAATGGAAGCAACCTAAATGCCCACAGACAGACGAATGCATAAAGCTGTGGTACATATATAAAATGGAATATTACTAAGCCATGAAAAGGAATGAAATTGGGTCATTTGTAGAGACGTCGATGGATCTAGAGACTGTCATACAGAGTGAAGTAAGTCAGAAAGAGAAAAACAAATCTTGTATATTCATGCATATATGTGGAACCTAGAAAAACTGTACAGATTAACCATTTTGCAAGGCATAAATAGAGCAACAGATGTAGACAACAAACGTATGGACAACAAGGGGGGAAAGCTGTTGGGGGGGTGGTGGTGGGAGGAGTTGAGAGACTGGGATTGGCATGTATACATTTATATGTATAAAATAGATAACCAATAAGAACCTGCTGTATAAAAATATAAAATAAAATTCAAAATTAAAAAGAAATAAAATTTAAAAAATAAAACAGAAAAAACAATTATTCCCTGCACATACATGTATTTATATGAATAAATTATTTCCATGCTTATATCTGTAAATACAAAAAAGAGGAATAAAATCTACCTTGAACCAAAAACGAAAAAGAGAAAAAAACACAGAACCCACCAGTTACACAGAGGAAAACCGTATCAGGGCACTTGCTCCAGTTGTAAACAATTCTGAAGTTGGTCAGTGGTGGGGAATCGTCTCCCATTCAGCCAGCAGCCCCCACGCAACAAGCGTCCTCATTGCAAAGCTGGGGCACCGTGCCGAGGCATCTGTGAGTAAACGTGAGCTGAGCCCCAGGCCAGTTGCTGCTGAACTATTCCCACCCGTCCCAGGTAAAACACCTGAATATATACAAGGACTTGAAAGCCTAGAGGAAGGGCCATAGAGCCACACGAGTGACAGCATGCCGGCCGACTTGGTGCCTGCAGGCCAGCCAGGATGGTCCTGGCCCTGGGTGCTCTTCTGGAAGATTTCCATTTCCCTGCCTGAGATACCCGTCCTGTCCCTGCCCCCACTGCTTTTTTCCTTCCTCACCTCTGCCCAGGGAGAAATTCCAGCAGCAGGTATGGGTGACACATCCTCTTCTTTAGCAGGTGGCAGCCTGGCAACTGCTGCAGAAAGTCCAGCAGAGCCCCACTCACACTGGGCCACCCACAAAGCCGTGGCCTCTCACTCCCTCCCACCAGCCCAGCCCCGAGACTGCTGACAGGGCAGAGAAAATGGCGTCAGGCACGGCTGCAGGGGCTCTTGCTGCCTGGAGTGGTATTTATATTGATCTCAACCCAGGCACACCTGGGGAGGGCTGGCCGGCACGGTAAGGCTGCCCAGGTCAGCCAATCATCACCCCTCAGGGGCTCACAGTTGCAGAAAATGGAACTTGCTGAACCGGCCAGGTCCAAGGAACAGGTGTGGGCTCCTGAGAGTCAGGATAGACAAGGGGCTGCAGCTTTGACTTGTTTTCTAATCATTTTATCTGGCCCATGAGTGGGAGACAACTTCAAGAAAACCCTCTCCTAATGAGAGGAACCCAGGAGTCAGGGAGAGGAGGGGTGGGTGGTGGTTGGAGACAGAGGCCTGGTGCCCCGGGTGCAGTGGAAGTCTCTGGAAGACCAGGTGGAGGGAGGCCTCACGGAGTGATGCCCAGGGTTACAGACCTGTCGCAGCTGCTGTTTGTTAGTTCAAGTCCTGCTCTGAGGTGCTCTGTGTCAGCTCTGAGCGACAGGTGAGCTGGGGGTGCTCTGCAATGAGGGCTATGTGCACGGTTCCTGTGTGCCCAGCCCTGCCACGGTACCTGCAAGGGTAGCTCTGTATCCTGGGAGGGGCCTGACCACGAGAGCTCCGTGGGCTGGGGTGGGGGTGGGGTACCTGCCCAGGTGAGCTCCATATTCTGGGATTGGTCTGACCACGAGAGTCCCATGGGCTGCTGGGGACCTGGTAAAGGATGTCAGGACAGTCAGTGAAGCCACCGAGGATATACCTCCAGTTGCTCCTAATTCCTACACCCTGCTGGTCATTCTACCAACCACCAGGACATGGTATTCTGTATTAGTCTTCAATGATGCCTTCTTTTGTATTCCATTAGTCCCAGAGTCACAAGAAATTTTGGCTTGTCAGTGGCAGGACTCAACATACAACTAAAACAATACTTCCGGGCCGTTCGGCCCCAAGGGTGCAAAAATTCCCACACCATCTTTGGGGAAAGCTTAGCTAAAGACCTAAAAGTTCTACCTCTGGAAAAGGAAACCCTCCTTCAATATGCAGGCGACATTCTGATCGCTAGCCCTACTAAGGAGGCCTCTGAACTACCAAGCCAATAAAGGATAGAAGTTGTCCAAGAAAAAGCTCAAATATCACAGACTGCAGTGACCTGCCTGGGCTTCATTCTCACAGAAGGTCGGAGAAGCCCATCCCAGGAAAGGGAAGAAACCATTTTCAGCCTTACCCCTTTCTAAAACTAGAAGACAGCTTAGGGGTTCCTGGGGAGGCCAGGGTTTGCTGCTTCTGGATCCCTAACTACAGTCTACTAGCTGGGCCTCTATATGAAACACTGAAAGGAAAAGATGATGATCCTTTTGAATAGAATCCAGAAGTGGCCTTTCAAGAATGGAAAGAGCAGTCAATTCAGATCCTTGCCCTGGAACTCCCTAATTTAGCTAAACCCTTTGACCTTTACATTCCCGGTGAAAGGTGAATCGCCATTGGAGAATTAGTGCAAAAACTGGGACCACTTGAAATGGAACAATGCAAGAATGCCATCCAGGTAGGATAAACTACGGTCACTAAGGGGCTTGGCCCACTGCCACATCTGGCCAAGATACTGGCGGTATCTAAAAACCTGGAAATCAGCAGCCCAAAAGGCCACCTCCCTCCTAAGGGAAAAGGACCCCACGTGGTGATCCTAACCACCAACCATGCCCTGAAGTTGCAGGGTTCGCTCCGTGGGCACACCGACCTCGAGTGAGGAGGCCCTCCAACTCCAACATCCAGAGAGATAACCGGGGGCAACAGGGCACCATGACGACTCGTGTGAACATCACTTGACCTGGAGTTTCTCTCATAAAACAACAAGGGTGTGTCCCAAAAGAGTAGACTACTGCTTGCAGGACTTACTGCACCCAGAGGGGAGCTAATAATCTTGGCGGGGGAACAGTATACCACACTGTCACCATAGAAAAGCCTACAGACACCGTGATGATGGTGGCCAATAAGACCGGCTGGACTCCTGTTTACTTCAAAAGGCTGTTGACTCAGTGGCCATCATGGTCCTTGATCACCACTGACCCTGGACTGTCTGGGAGTTGAGCGGGCAGGGCTCTGACACCTGGTGCTGTTTGTACGTTAATTCAGGGGCCTAATTGAAGAAAGCGCAGACTACTGGTCAGAGCATCTAGGCTGGCAGAAACGGTCAGCCTAAGGTGGCCAAACAAATGTGGGGCGGGGTGAAACCGGCCCCCACAGCGTCTCTGCACATCTCTTTCCTGGATCCTTAAAGGTCATTAGAATCTATAACACTTCCAATGCTGGTGCTCAGGTGGACGAGCAGGGAGGCAGGGGTCCTGGGGACAATCAACGTCACCGGGAGGCTGCTGGGGAGAAGCTCTGACCCTCGCCCCAGGGTATGAGGGCTCCCAACTCAGCACTCAGCAGTTACAGAAGAAGGGTCTGCACCCTCAGCACTCCAAGAATGAGGAACGGGACAAAAAGCAGAGGAGGGGTTTGTCCCCAGCAAAGCCCATTAAAAATCCCTGGGAGATAAAAATAGAATCTGGGCAATAAAGTCAAGTCTAACCTTTTTTATCCTTTGTGCTTTGTCTAATTTCACGTGCTCCTAGGGTCCCGCATGCAGAGGTTCCACACCCGGCACTTCAGACCAGATTTCCTAGTGCAGAATGGCTGGGTCGACACCTCAGCTCCTGGGGCCCAGTGCAGACTCCACGATATAGAGCCTGAGCTACAGCCAACCCGGCCCTCGAGAGCTCCGCCCCCTCCCTCCCTCCCACTGACTCTGACAGGATCTCTACACAGCAGCCCAGCCCACAGCCCACGGGGTAGTGCATGCTCTCACCTCTCCATTCTCTGATCAAAATATAAAGTTTCCTTTGCTTGTGAACCAAACTCAGTCTCGATCTGTTGGCCCCAATGACACTGGGCAGGGGGACACTTGTTGGGGTCCACTCTGGAGGATCAGTAACAGAAATTGAGACTATTGTAACCTCAGTGAACAGATGTGTGAGCCAAACTGTAGTTAACATAGAACAGTGTATAAGGCTCGGGTAAAATAAGATGTTTTTAACACTTCCATTTGATATTTCCATCACTTTTTATAAGCAAGTTCAGTGAAAAGGTTTGTCTTATTTGTCAGGTCAATATTAGAGAAACGAAGTGATTTCTTTCCAAGGATGTACATCTAATAATCTTGGTTAAACCTTCAATCCTGTTTTAAATGCTTTTCCATTGAAAATGATACCTCTCTTTCAGCTCCCCCATTTCTGAGAAGTATAAAATCTTATAATTTATTATTACCAAAGGGGAAAGGTGGGAGGAGGGATAAATTAACAGTTTGGAATTAACACATACACACTGCTATGTATAAAATAGATCATCAACAAGGAACTACTGTATAGCACAGGGAACTACACTCAACATTTTGCAATAACCTATAAGGGGAAATAATCTGAAAAAGAATAGATATTTTTATTGACATCATCTATCAATGACAGTTAAAGTGTAGCCTAAGGGAAGCTGGTGGTGAGTGCTTCTGACCCTGAAGACTTCAATTATCTAAAGTTTGGACTCTGCCTACTTCCCAAGGCCCTTAATGAACATATGTGTAGCCGTAGCTTAAAAACTTCCCCAGTTTGGGTTTCGGGGAGACACTGATTTTGAAAAAGCCCTGGTGTTCTCCTTACATGAATGGGACTCTTCCTACTGCTAAAACATGTCTGTCACACCCAGAGGATGGTATACCGTCTGATCGGGAAGAGTTTGGAAAAGGCATCTCATCTCCTCATCTCCTGGTGCTCGGGTTCACCCCTCCAGCGTCTTTACTAACAGTCTCCCCACTTGGAGATGTCAGCACTGTCAACATCCTGTTGCGTACAGTTTGGAATTTGTCCAGAGGATGAAGCGGAAGGATGAGGAACAATGAGAGACAAGTCCTAGGTGTTCAGACAGGCACATGTCACTCTAATTTCCAATCAGGAAGACGAATTGACCAAAGGCTAGGGTTGCCCATGGAAACAGTATAGGGCTTGAGGAAATCCCGCTGCTTTGTGGCCAGTTCCCATAAACACAAGTTGAACAATGGAACTCAGGGGCAGTAAAATTCACAAAACTGCAGAGTTGAAAATATCCATCACTGAAAAATGTCTTGAGGAAAGTCAAAGAAAAGGACTTGTAAGCAAGGGAGAATGGCAGGAAAGGGATTTGAGGAGGTAGAAAGGACTCGCCATTAAGCACAAGAAAAGGAGCTGAACATTGCCAACATTGCAGTTGGCCAAAAAGTGTGTATGCGTTTTTTTCTGTATATATTCAAGAAAAGGGCATACACTTTTTTAGCCAACCAAACAGGTGGGCACTGGAAGTCAATACTACAAAAGATATCACTTCGCATCAGTCAGAAGAGCCATCCTCATAAAGCGTAAACACCAGAAATGCAGGACAGGGCAACGAGAAGAGGGAGCCCTGTGAGACTTATAGTGGAAATGTATATTGCCAACGGCCATTCTGGAGAAGTGTATCGTGTTTACTAAAGCATCTAAAAAATGAGCTACAGAGCATAGGGCACTTGCACTCATGGGCGTATATCTTGGGAAAAACAAAAATCGAGAGGACACAGGCACCCCAATGTTTACCCCCTCTCTGTTTAAAAGATCCTCGACTAGGATATAACTTAAATGTCTCTGGAGGGAAAAAATGGATAGAGATGTGGTACTTAGGTAGAGTGGAATATTATTCAGCCTGGAAATCAATGAAATATGGCCAGTTGTAACAACTCCAGAGGAGTTACGTATGATCATTCTAAGTGACAGAATTCAAAAAGAAAAAGACACATATCATAAGCTATCACTTAAAGGTGGAATCCAAAATGGCTACACATGAAATAAATTACAAAACAAAATCATAGTCAAATATGTAGAAAACACGCATAAGGCTGCTAAACGGGAAAGGTGGGGAGGGGTGAGGCATCATCCAGGAGGTTGAAATTAGCAAAGATACCATTCCAAATACCAAACTGATAATCAACAAGGCCTACACGGTAGCTAAAAGAACTGCACTCAGCACACTCAAGTCACCGGAAAAGAATATATACGACTGGTAAGAATCTGAAAAAGAATTTATTGATGTCTCTCTGTACGTGAATCAAGTGGATGTACAGCAGCAAGAAACAGAGCTTTGAAAATCAGCTGTAACCAATATAGTAATAAATTGAAAAAAATAAACGACAGAGAGACAGAGAAAACCTCTTACAACTTTTCCTCAGGGACGGTGATGCAACATGGATTGAACACATCTAGACCCACAGCAGGATGAGACATAAGGCTGGAAACTGTTTGCGCTAAGAGAAATGTGAGGTTGGGTGAGGAAACGCACACCCTTTAAAGTAATACTACCTGGTACCCATTCAATGGGTCCCAAATCTGCAGGTTCAAGGAATCTTCCTACAGCTAAAACATGCATGGAAAACCCAGAGGACTGTACACCATGTGATCGGGAGATGTGTCTAAAATGCACCTCATTTATCCTCTCCTGGTGCTCCTGTTCACCATTCCAGCCACGCTACTTAGAATCTCCCCACTTGGAGAATCAGCACATTTAAACTTCTGTTTCACACATTTTGCAAATTGTGAGGAGGATGAACGGGAAGAGGGGGAACCAATGAGAGAATAGTTGTAGGGGTTTGGACGGGCACATATCACTCTAATTTCCCATTAAGAATAAGAATTAAAGAAAGGCTCAGCCTGCCTCGCCGGAGCCAAAATAGGGACTGAAGCAATCCTGCGGGTTTGAGGCCAGCTCACAAAAGAGCAACCTAAAAAATGGAGCTCAGGGTCACTGCAATTCACAAACCTGCAGAGTTATAAATGAAAACTAACGTCCAAAAATATGTTGAGGTAAGGCAAAGAAGAGGATCTGAATGCAAGACAGAATTGCAAGAAACAGATTTCAAGAGATAGATTGGACTCGTCTTTAACGCACATGAAAAGCGGCAGAATTTCGACAATGATGCAGTTGGCCCAAAAGGGCGTATGCGTTTTTTCCTGATTATATCCAGGAAAAGAATGCATACGCACTTTATGGGCAACGAAGCAAGCAAGCAATGCAAATGTGCACAACAAAGAAGTCTCATTTCCCACCAGTCAAAAGGGCCATCCTAAAAAATTGTAAAAACCAGAAATGCAGGACAGGCCATGGAGAACAGGGAGCCTTTATACGCTGATGGGCAGTGTGTGAACTGCCGAGAGCCACTCTGGAGAAGTGTATGGTGGTTCCTAAATCATCTAAAAAACAGAGCTACAGAGCATAGGACACTTCCAATCATGGGAGTATATCTAGGGAAGTCTAAAAATCAACAAGACACAAGCACACCACAGTTTAGGGCTACTCTGTTTACAAGAACCTCAACTTCAGTACACCTTAAATATCCCAGGAAAGAGAACAATGGATAAAGAAGATGTGGTACTTATGTACAATGGAATATCTCTTCACCATGAAATCAATGTAATAAGGCTAGTAGAAGGATAAAGAGTGGATTTAGGTCCGATAATACTACTTGAAATAAGTCAAACAGAAAAAGAAACATATCATAAGATATCACTTATAGAGGGAGGGTAAATATGGCTGCACAAGAAATGAATTACAGAACAGAACAGTGTCTCACATTTAGAAAACACACTTATGTCAGCTTAAGGGGAAAGGAGAGGTGGGGTGATGCATAAAACCAGAGTTTGAAATTAGCACAGATACCGTTCAATAAACCAAATAGGTATTAGACAAGATCTACACCTTGCTCAATGAACTGGCCTCAACACACCCTATACACCGCAGAGAAATATATCTGAGTAATAAGAATCTTAAAACCCATGTATTGATATATCTCCATAAGGGAATCAAGTGTGTGCAGAGCGGCACAAACACAGCAGTGAAAATGAGCTAAACCCCATTATAGAAATAAATTTTAAAAACAAAACGCTGAAACAATGAAAGAGAGAAAAATTCTTACAAAATTCGCTCAGGGGCTGTGATGCAACCTGGATTGACCACATATAAACCCACAGCTGGATAAGACATAAGGCTGGACACTTGGGGCTGAGAGGATTGGTGAGCTTTGGTGAGCAACTGCCGAAAGTTTAATGCAATACTTCATGCTACTCATTCCAAGGGTCCCAACACTCCAGGTTGAAGGGAATCTTCCTACAGCTAAACCATGCTTGGGAAACCCAGCGACTGGTATACCATATGATCGGGAAAGGTTTCTAAAACGCACCGCATTTTTCCTCTCCTGGGGCTCCGGATCGACATTCCAGCCACTTTACTAACAACATCCCCACATGGAGAGTCAATGCCTTTAAGTTCTGGTATTGCACAGTCTGCAGTTAGTGCGGAGGATGAATGGGAATAGGGGGAACCAGTGAGAAACTAGCTGTAGCGGTTTCAATGGGCACATGTCACTCTAATGTCACATCAGTAAGAAGAATTAACCAAAGGCACAGCAAGGTGCCCCAGAAGAAAAATAGGGCTTCAAGGAATCCTGTGGTTATGGGGCAAGACCACAAAAATAAGAGCTGAAAAATGGAGCTAAGGGCCACTGCAATTCAAAAACTTGCAGAGTTATGAAGGCCAACTATTTTCAAAAAATATATTGAGGTAAGGCTATGAAGAGGCATTGAAAGCAAGGCAGAACTGCAGGAAACCGATTTCAGTAGGTAGACTGGAATTGCATTGAAAACATATGAAGAGAGTCAGAACCTCGACAATGATGCACTTGGCCAAAAAGGGCGTATGCGCTTTCTCCTGAATATATTCAGGAAAAAACGCATACTCCCTTTTTCGCCAACCAAGCAAACTTGCAAAGGAAATCTGCACTACAATGAAGTCTCACTTCCCCCCGGTCAAACGGGTCATCTGAAAAAAGTGTAAAATCCAGAAAGGCAGGACAGGCCATGGAGAACTGGGAGCCTTGTTATGCTGATGGGCGGGATGTAAATTGCCAACAGACACTCCAGAGAAGTGTATGGTGTTTCCTGAAACATCTAAAAAACAAAGCAACGGAGCCTAGGGCACTTCCACTTATGGTCCTATAGCTTAGGGAAATTAAAATCAAAAAGACACAGCCACCCCAAAGTTTGGGACGCCTCTGTTTACAAGAACCTCGTTTACCGTACAAGTTCAGTATCACAGAAAGTGAAAAATGGATAAAGAACTTGTGGTACTTACGTACAATGCAGTATCACTCAGCAATGAAATCTATGTCATCAGGCCCGTAGCAGCATAATGAGTGGATTCAGGTACGATGATTCTAACTGAAATAAGTCACACAGAAAAAGAAACATCATAAGATATCAGTAATACACGGAATGTAAACTTGGCTACACAGGAACTGAATTACAGAACAGAACAGGGTCTCAAATTTAGAAAACCAACTTATGCTTGCTTAAGGGGAAAGGTGAGTTGGGGTGCTGCATAAAACCAGAGATTGAAATGAGCACAGATAAAGTTCCTTAAGCCAAATATGGAATAGACAAGAGCTACTCCTTGCTCAACGAAATGGACTCAACACCGCATATTAAACGCCTAAGAATGTACCTGACTAGTAAGTATCTTAAAACCTATGGATTGCTATGTCTCCGAAAGAGAATCAAGCATGTGTACAGGGGCATAAACGCAGCAGTGATAGGATTGGAGAGGTTCGGTGAGCAAATGAAGACCCTTTGATGTCGTATTGCATGGTACACATTCCACGGGTTTCAACTACCCAGGTTTAACGTATTCTTCCTTCAGTTAAAACATGCATGTGGAACCTAGAGTATGATCAACCATGTGATGAGGAGACGTGTTCAAATATGTCTCAGTTTTCCTCCCCTGGTACTCGTGTGCAACATTCCAGATGCTTTACTAACACTCTCCCGACATGGAGAGTCAGTTCCTTTAACCTCCTGTTTGGCCCAGTTTGCAATTTCTGTGGAAGATGAACAGGAATAGCGAGAACCAATGAGAGACTAGCTGGATGTGTCTGGACGGGCAAATTTAACTCTCATTTCCCACCAGGAAGAGGAATTAACCAAAGGCTCAGCGTGCCGTGCCAGAACCAGATTAGGGCCTGAAGCCATCCTTTGGTGTTGCGGCCAGGTCACAAGAAAGCGAGTTGAAGAAAGTAGCTCGGGGCACTGTAATGCACAAACCTGCAGAGTTATAAATGACAGCTATCGTCCAAAAATATACTGAAGTAAGGCTGCCAAGAGGACTTGAAAGCGGGGCAGAATTGCAGGAAACCGATTTCAGGAGGTAGACTGGAATTGCATTGAAAGCATAGGAAAAGAGGCAGAACGTCCACAATGACGCACTTGACCAAAAAGGGCGTATGCGTTTATTCCTGAATATATTCAGGAAAAAACGCATACGCCCTTTTTGGCCAACCAAGCAAGCTTGCAAAGGAAATCTGCACTACAATGAAGTCTCACTTCCCCCCGGTCAAAAGGGCCATCTGAAAAAAGTGTAAATTCCAGAAAGGCAGGACAGCCCATGGAGAACTGGGAGCCTTGTTATGCTGATGGGCGGGATGTAAATTGCCAACAGACACTCGGGAGAAGTGTATGGTGTTTCCTGAAACATCTAAAAAACAAAGCAACAGAGCCTAGGGCACTTCCACTTATGGTCCTATAGCTTAGGGAAATTAAAATCAAAAAGACACAGCCACCCCAAAGTTTGGGATGCCTCTGTTTACAAGAACCTCGTTTACCGTACAAGTTCAGTATCACAGAAAGTGAAAAATGGATAAAGAACTTGTGGTACTTATGTACAATGCAGTATCACTCAGCAATGAAATCTATGTCATCAGGCCCGTAGCAGCATAATGAGTGGATTCAGGTACGATGATTCTAACTGAAATAATTCACACAGAAAAAGAAACATCATAAGATATCAGTAATACACGGAATGTAAACTTGGCTACACAGGAACTGAATTCCAAAACAGAAGAGGGTCTCAAATTTAGAAAACCAACTTATGCTTGCTTAAGGGGAAAGGTGAGTTGGGGTGCTGCATAAAACCAGAGATTGAAATGAGCACAGAAAAAGTTCCTTAAGCCAAATATGGAATAGACAAGAGCTACTCCTTGCTCAACGAAATGGACTCAACACCCCATATTAAACGCCTAAGAATGTACCTGACTAGTATGTATCTTAAAACCTATGGATTGCTATGTCTCCAAAAGAGAATCAAGCGTGTGTACAGGGGCATAAACGCAGCAGTGATAGGATTGGAGCGGTTCGGTGAGCAAATGAAGACCCTTTGAAGTCATATTGCATGGTACCCATTCCAAGGGTTTCAACTACCCAGGTTTAAGGTATTCTTCCTTCAGCTAAAAGATGCACGTGGAACCTAGAGTATGATCAACCGTGTGATCGGGAGATGTGTTCAAATATGTCTCAGTTTTCGTACCCTGGTACTCGGGTGCAACATTCCAGACGCTTTACTAACACTCTCCCGACTTGGAGAGTCAGTCCCTTTAACCTCCTGTTTGGCCCAGTTTGCAATTTCTGTGGAAGATGAACAGGAATAGCGAGAACCAATGAGAGACAAGCTGGAGGTGTCTGGACGGGCAAATTTAACTCTCATTTCCCACCAGGAAGAGGAATTAACCAAAGGCTCAGCGTGCCGTGCCGGAACCAGATTAGGGCCTGAAGCCATCCTGCGGTGTTGCGGCCAGCTCACAAGAAAGCGAGTTGAAGAAAGGAGCTCAGGGGCACTGTAATTCACAAACCTGCAGAGTTATAAATGACAGCTATCGTCCAAAAATATACTGAAGTAAGGCTGCCAAGAGGACTTGAAAGCGGGGCAGAATTGCAGGAAAACGATTTCGGGAGGTAGACTGGAATTGCATTGAAAGCATAGGAAAAGAGGCAGAACGTCCACAATGATGCACTTGGCCAAAAAGGGCGTATGCGTTTTTTCCTGAATATATTCAGGAAAAAACGCATACGCCCTTTTTGGCCAACCAAGCAAGCTTGCAAAGGAAATCTGCACTACAATGAAGTCTCACTTCCCCCCGGTCAAAAGGGCCATCTGAAAAAAGTGTAAATTCCAGAAAGGCAGGACAGCCCATGGAGAACTGGGAGCCTTGTTATGCTGATGGGCGGGATGTAAATTGCCAACAGACACTCGGGAGAAGTGTATGGTGTTTCCTGAAACATCTAAAAAACAAAGCAACAGAGCCTAGGGCACTTCCACTTATGGTCCTATAGCTTAGGGAAATTAAAATCAAAAAGACACAGCCACCCCAAAGTTTGGGATGCCTCTGTTTACAAGAACCTCGTTTACCGTACAAGTTCAGTATCACAGAAAGTGAAAAATGGATAAAGAACTTGTGGTACTTATGTACAATGCAGTATCACTCAGCAATGAAATCTATGTCATCAGGCCCGTAGCAGCATAATGAGTGGATTCAGGTACGATGATTCTAACTGAAATAATTCACACAGAAAAAGAAACATCATAAGATATCAGTAATACACGGAATGTAAACTTGGCTACACAGGAACTGAATTCCAAAACAGAAGAGGGTCTCAAATTTAGAAAACCAACTTATGCTTGCTTAAGGGGAAAGGTGAGTTGGGGTGCTGCATAAAACCAGAGATTGAAATGAGCACAGAAAAAGTTCCTTAAGCCAAATATGGAATAGACAAGAGCTACTCCTTGCTCAACGAAATGGACTCAACACCCCATATTAAACGCCTAAGAATGTACCTGACTAGTATGTATCTTAAAACCTATGGATTGCTATGTCTCCAAAAGAGAATCAAGCGTGTGTACAGGGGCATAAACGCAGCAGTGATAGGATTGGAGCGGTTCGGTGAGCAAATGAAGACCCTTTGAAGTCATATTGCATGGTACCCATTCCAAGGGTTTCAACTACCCAGGTTTAAGGTATTCTTCCTTCAGCTAAAAGATGCACGTGGAACCTAGAGTATGATCAACCGTGTGATCGGGAGATGTGTTCAAATATGTCTCAGTTTTCGTACCCTGGTACTCGGGTGCAACATTCCAGACGCTTTACTAACACTCTCCCGACTTGGAGAGTCAGTCCCTTTAACCTCCTGTTTGGCCCAGTTTGCAATTTCTGTGGAAGATGAACAGGAATAGCGAGAACCAATGAGAGACAAGCTGGAGGTGTCTGGACGGGCAAATTTAACTCTCATTTCCCACCAGGAAGAGGAATTAACCAAAGGCTCAGCGTGCCGTGCCGGAACCAGATTAGGGCCTGAAGCCATCCTGCGGTGTTGCGGCCAGCTCACAAGAAAGCGAGTTGAAGAAAGGAGCTCAGGGGCACTGTAATTCACAAACCTGCAGAGTTATAAATGACAGCTATCGTCCAAAAATATACTGAAGTAAGGCTGCCAAGAGGACTTGAAAGCGGGGCAGAATTGCAGGAAAACGATTTCGGGAGGTAGACTGGAATTGCATTGAAAGCATAGGAAAAGAGGCAGAACGTCCACAATGATGCACTTGGCCAAAAAGGGCGTATGCGTTTTTTCCTGAATATATTCAGGAAAAAACGCATACGCCCTTTTTGGCCAACCAAGCAAGCTTGCAAAGGAAATCTGCACTACAATGAAGTCTCACTTCCCCCCGGTCAAAAGGGCCATCTGAAAAAAGTGTAAATTCCAGAAAGGCAGGACAGCCCATGGAGAACTGGGAGCCTTGTTATGCTGATGGGCGGGATGTAAATTGCCAACAGACACTCGGGAGAAGTGTATGGTGTTTCCTGAAACATCTAAAAAACAAAGCAACAGAGCCTAGGGCACTTCCACTTATGGTCCTATAGCTTAGGGAAATTAAAATCAAAAAGACACAGCCACCCCAAAGTTTGGGATGGCTCTGTTTACAAGAACCTCGTTTACCGTACAAGTACAGTATCACAGAAAGTGAAAAATGGATAAAGAACTTGTGGTACTTATGTACAATGCAGTATCACTCAGCAATGAAATCTATGTCATCAGGCCCGTAGCAGCATAATGAGTGGATTCAGGTACGATGATTCTAACTGAAATAATTCACACAGAAAAAGAAACATCATAAGATATCAGTAATACACGGAATGTAAACTTGGCTACACAGGAACTGAATTCCAAAACAGAAGAGGGTCTCAAATTTAGAAAACCAACTTATGCTTGCTTAAGGGGAAAGGTGAGTTGGGGTGCTGCATAAAACCAGAGATTGAAATGAGCACAGAAAAAGTTCCTTAAGCCAAATATGGAATAGACAAGAGCTACTCCTTGCTCAACGAAATGGACTCAACACCCCATATTAAACGCCTAAGAATGTACCTGACTAGTATGTATCTTAAAACCTATGGATTGCTATGTCTCCAAAAGAGAATCAAGCGTGTGTACAGGGGCATAAACGCAGCAGTGATAGGATTGGAGCGGTTCGGTGAGCAAATGAAGACCCTTTGAAGTCATATTGCATGGTACCCATTCCACGGGTCTCAACTCTCCAGGTTTAAGGTATTCTTCCTTCAGCTAAAACATGCATGTGGAACCCAGAGCATGATCAACCGTGTGAGCGGGAGACGTGTTCAAATATGTCTCAGTTTTCCTCCCCTGGTACTCGGGTGCAACATTCCAGACGCTTTACTAACACTCTCCCGACTTGGAGAGTCACTCCCTTTAACCTCCTGTTTGGCCCAGTTTGCAATTTCTGCGGAAGATGAACAGGACTAGGGAGAACCAATGCGAGACTAGCTGGAGGTGTCTGGACGGGCAAATTTAACTCTCATTTCCCACTAGGAAGAGGAAATAACCAAAGGCTCAGCGTGCCGTGCCGGAACCAGATTAGGGCCTGAAGCCATCCTGCTGTGTTGCGGCCAGCTCACAAGAAAACGAGTTGAAGAAAGGAGCTCAGGGGCACTGTAATTCACAAACCTGCAGAGTTATAAATGACACCTATCGTCCAAAAATATACTGAAGTAAGGCTGCCAAGAGGACTTGAAAGTGGGGCAGAATTGCAGGAAACCGATTTCAGGAGGTAAACTGGAATTGCATTGAAAGCATAGGAAAAGAGGCAGAACGTCCACAATGATGCACTTGACCAAAAAGGGCGTATGCGTTTTTTCCTGAATATATTCAGGAAAAAACGCATACGCCCTTTTTGGCCAACCAAGCAAGCTTGCAAAGGAAATCTGCACTACAATGAAGTCTCACTTTCCCCCAGTCAAAAGGGCCATCTGAAAAAAGTGTAAAATCCAGAAAGGCAGGACAGGCCATGCAGAACTGGGAGCCTTGTTATGCTGATGGGCGGGATGTAAATTGCCAACAGACACTCGGGAGAAGTGTATGGTGTTTCCTGAAACATCTAAAAAACAAAGCAACAGAGCCTAGGGCACTTCCACTTATGGTCCTATAGCTTAGGGAAATTAAAATCAAAAAGACACAGCCACCCCAAAGTTTTGGACGGCTCTGTTTACAAGAACCTCGTTTACAGTACAAGTTCAACATCACAGAAAGTGAAAAATGGATAAAGAAGTTGTGGTATTTACTTACAAAGCAATATCACTCAGCAATGAAATCTATGTCATCAGGCCCTTAGCAGCACAATGAGTGGATTCAGGTATGATGATTCTAACTGAAATAAGTCACACAGAAAAAGAAACATCATAAGATATCAGTAATACATGGAATGTAAACTTGGCTACACAGGAAATGAATTACAGAACAGAACAGGGTCTCAAATTTAGAAAACCAACTTATGCTTGCTTAAGGGGAAAGGTGAGTTGGGGTGCTGCATAAAACCAGAGATAGAAATGAGCACAGAAAAAGTTCCTTAAGCCAAATATGGAATAGACAAGAGCTACTCCTTGCTCAACGAAATGGACTCAACACCCCATATTAAACGCCTAAGAATATACCTGACTAGTAAGAATCTTAAAACGTATGGATGGCTATGTCTGAAAGAGAATCAAGCGTGTGTACAGGGGCATAAACACAGCTGTGACAGGATTGGAGAGGTTCGGTGAGCAAATGAAGACCCTTTGAAGTCATATTGCATGGTACCCATTCCACGGGTCTCAACTCTCCAGGTTTAAGGTATTCTTCCTTCAGCTAAAATATACATGTGGAACCCAGAGTATGATCAACCGTGTGATCGGGAGACGTGTTCGAATATGTCTCAGTTTTCCTCCCCTGGTACTCGGGTGCAACATTCCAGACGCTTTACTAACACTCTCCCGACTTGGAGAGTCAGTGCCTTTAAACTCCTGTTTGGCCCAGTTTGTAATTTCTGCGGAAGATGAATAGGAATAGGGAGAACCAATGAGAGACTAGCTGGAGGTGTCTGGACGGGCAAATTTAACTGTCATTTCCCACCAGGAAGAGGAATTAACCAAAGGCTCAGCGTGCCATGCCGGAACCAGATTAGGGCCTGAAGCAATCCTGCGGTGTTGCGGCCAGCTCACAAGAAAGCGAGTTGAAGAAAGGAGCTCAGGGGCACTGTAATTCACAAACCTGCAGAGTTATAAATGACAGCTATCGTCCAAAAATATACTGAAGTAAGGCTGCCAAGAGGACTTGAAAGGGGGCAGAATTGCAGGAAACCGATTTCAGGAGGTAGACAGGAATTGCATTGAAAGCATAGGAAAAGAGGCAGAACGTCCACAATGATGCACTTGGCCAAAAAGGGCGTATGCGTTTTTTCCTGAATATATTCAGGAAAAAACGCATACGCCCTTTTTGGCCAACCAAGCAAGCTTGCAAAGGAAATCTGCACTACAATGAAGTCTCACTTCCCCCCGGTCAAAAGGGCCATCTGAAAAAAGTGTAAATTCCAGAAAGGCAGGACAGGCCATGGAGAACTGGGAGCCTTGTTATGCTGATGGGCGGTATGTAAATTGCCAACAGACACTCGGGAGAAGTGTATGGTATTTCCTGAAACATCTAAAAAACAAAGCAACAGAGCCTAGGGCACTTCCACTTATGGTCCTATAGCTTAGGGAAATTAAAATCAAAAAGACACAGCCACCCCAAAGTTTGGGACGCCTCTGTTTACAAGAACCTCGTTTACCGTACAAGTTCAGTATCACAGAAAGTGAAAAATGGATAAAGAACTTGTGGTACTTATGTACAATGCAGTATCACTCAGCAATGAAATCTATGTCATCAGGCCCGTAGCAGCATAATGAGTGGATTCAGGTACGATGATTCTAACTGAAATAATTCACACAGAAAAAGAAACATCATAAGATATCAGTAATACACGGAATGTAAACTTGGCTACACAGGAACTGAATTCCAAAACAGAAGAGGGTCTCAAATTTAGAAAACCAACTTATGCTTGCTTAAGGGGAAAGGTGAGTTGGGGTGCTGCATAAAACCAGAGATTGAAATGAGCACAGAAAAATTCCTTAAGCCAAATATGGAATAGACAAGAGCTACTCCTTGCTCAACGAAATGGACTCAACACCCCATATTAAACGCCTAAGAATGTACCTGACTAGTATGTATCTTAAAACCTATGGATTGCTATGTCTCCAAAAGAGAATCAAGCGTGTGTACAGGGGCATAAACGCAGCAGTGATAGGATTGGAGCGGTTCGGTGAGCAAATGAAGACCCTTTGAAGTCATATTGCATGGTACCCATTCCATGGGTTTCAACTACCCAGGTTTAAGGTATTCTTCCTTCAGCTAAAACATGCACGTGGAACCTAGAGTATGATCAACCGTGTGATCGGGAGATGTGTTCAAATATGTCTCAGTTTTCGTCCCCTGGTACTCGGGTGCAACATTCCAGACGCTTTACTAACACTGTCCCGACTTGGAGAGTCAGTCCCTTTAACCTCCTGTTTGGCCCAGTTTGCAATTTCTGCGGAAGATGAACAGGAATAGCGAGAACTAATGAGAGACAAGCTGGAGGTGTCTGGACGGGCAAATTTAACTCTCATTTCCCACCAGGAAGAGGAATTAACCAAAGGCTCAGTGTGCCGTGCCGGAACCAGATTAGGGCCTGAAGCCATCCTGCGGTGTTGCGGCCAGCTCACAAGAAAGCGAGTTGAAGAAAGGAGCTCAGGGGCACTGTAATTCACAAACCTGCAGAGTTATAAATGACAGCTATCGTCCAAAAATATACTGAAGTAAGGCTGCCAAGAGGACTTGAAAGCGGGGCAGAATTGTAGGAAACCGATTTCGGGAGGTAGACTGGAATTGCATTGAAAGCATAGGAAAAGAGGCAGAACGTCCACAATGATGCACTTGGCCAAAAAGGGCGTATGCGTTTTTTCCTGAATATATTCAGGAAAAAACGCATACGCCCTTTTTGGCCAACCAAGCAAGCTTGCAAAGGAAATCTGCACTACAATGAAGTCTCACTTCCCCCCGGTCAAAAGGGCCATCTGAAAAAAGTGTAAATTCCAGAAAGGCAGGACAGCCCATGGAGAACTGGGAGCCTTGTTATGCTGATGGGCGGGATGTAAATTGCCAACAGACACTCGGGAGAAGTGTATGGTGTTTCCTGAAACATCTAAAAAACAAAGCAACAGAGCCTAGGGCACTTCCACTTATGGTCCTATAGCTTAGGGAAATTAAAATCAAAAAGACACAGCCACCCCAAAGTTTTGGACGGCTCTGTTTACAAGAACCTCGTTTACAGTACAAGTTCAACATCACAGAAAGTGAAAAATGGATAAAGAAGTTGTGGTATTTACTTACAAAGCAATATCACTCAGCAATGAAATCTATGTCATCAGGCCCTTAGCAGCACAATGAGTGGATTCAGGTATGATGATTCTAACTGAAATAAGTCACACAGAAAAAGAAACATCATAAGGTATCAGTAATACATGGAATGTAAACTTGGCTACACAGGAACTGAATTACAGAACAGAACAGGGTCTCAAATTTAGAAAACCAACTTATGCTTGCTTAAGGGGAAAGGTGAGTTGGGGTGCTGCATAAAACCAGAGATTGAAATGAGCACAGATAAAGTTCCTTAAGCCAAATATGGAATAGACAAGAGCTACTCCTTGCTCAACGAAATGGACTCAACACCCCATATTAAACGCCTAAGAATGTACCTGACTAGTAAGTATCTTAAAACCTATGGATTGCTATGTCTCCGAAAGAGAATCAAGCATGTGTACAGGGGCATAAATGCAGCAGTGATAGGATTGGAGAGGTTCGGTGAGCAAATGAAGACCCTTTGAAGTCGTATTGCATGGTACCCATTCCACGGGTTTCAACTACCCAGGTTTAAGGTATTCTTCCTTCAGCTAAAACATGCATGTGGAACCTAGAGTATGATCAACCATGTGATCGGGAGACGTGTTCAAATATGTCTCAGTTTTCGTACCCTGGTACTCGGGTGCAACATTCCAGACGCTTTACTAATACTCTCCCGACTTGGAGAGTCAGTCCCTTTAACCTCCTGTTTGGCCCAGTTTGCAATTTCTGCGGAAGATGAACAGGAATAGCGAGAACCAATGAGAGACTAGCTGGAGGTGTCTGGACGGGTAAATTTAACTCTCATTTCCCACCAGGAAGAGGAATTAACCAAAGGCTCAGCGTGCCGAACCGGAACCAGATTAGGGCCTGAAGCCATCCTGCGGTGTTGCGGCCAGGTCACAAGAAAGCGAGTTGAAGAAAGGAGCTCAGGGACACTGTAATTCACAAACCTGCAGAGTTATAAATGACAGCTATCGTCCAAAAATATACTGAAGTAAGGCTGCCAAGAGGACTTGAAAGCGGGGCAGAATTGCAGGAAACCAATTTCAGGAGGTAGACTGGAATTGCATTGAAAGCATAGGAAAAGAGACAGAACGTCCATAATGATGCACTTGGCCAAAAAGGGCATATGCATTTTTTCCTGAATATATTCAGGAAAAAACGCATACGCCCTTTTTGGCCAACCAAGCAAGCTTGCAAAGGAAATCTGCACTACAATGAAGTCTCACTTCCCCCCGGTCAAAAGGGCCATCTGAAAAAAGTGTAAAATCCAGAAAGGCAGGACAGGCCATGGAGAACTGGGAGCCTTGTTATGCTGATGGGCGGTATGTAAATTGCCAACAGCCACTCGGGAGAAGTGTATGTTGTTTCCTGAAACATCTAAAAAACAAAGCAACAGAGCCTTGGGCACTTCCACTTATGGTCCTATAGCTTAGGGAAATTAAAATCAAAAAGACACAGCCACCCCAAAGTTTGGGACGCCTCTGTTTACAAGAACCTCGTTTACCGTACAAGTTCAGTATCACATAAAGTGAAAAATGGATAAAGAACTTGTGGTACTTTTGTACAATGCAATATCACTCAGCAATGAAATGTATGTCATCAGGCCCTTAGCAGCACAATGAGTGGATTTAGGGATGATGATTCTAAGTGAAATAAGTCACACAGAAAAAGAAACATCATAAGATATCAGTAATACATGGAATGTAAACTTGGCTACACAGGAACTGAATTACAGAACAGAACAGGGTCTCAAATTTAGAAAACCAACTTATGCTTGCTTAAGGGGAAAGGTGAGTTGGGGTGCTGCATAAAACCAGAGATTGAAATGAGCACAGATAAAGTTCCTTAAGCCAAATATGGAATAGACAAGAGCTACTCCTTGCTCAACGAAATGGACTCAACACCGCATATTAAACGCCTAAGAATGTACCTGACTAGTAAGTATCTTAAAACCTATGGATTGCTATGTCTCCAAAAGAGAATGAAGCATGTGTACAGGGGCATAAAGGCAGCAGTGATAGGATTGGAGAAGTTTGGTGAGCAAATGAAGACCCTTTGAAGTCATATTGCATGGTACCCAACCACGGGTTTCAACTACCCAGGTTTAAGGTATTCTTCCTTCAGCTAAAACATGCATGTGGAACCTAGAGTATGATCAACCATGTGATCGGGAGACGTGTTCGAATATGTCTCAGTTTTCGTACCCTGGTACTCGGGTGCAACATTCCAGACGCTTTACTAACACTCTCCCGACTTGGAGAGTCAGTCCCTTTAACCTCCTGTTTGGCCCAGTTTGCAATTTCTGCGGAAGATGAACAGTAATAGGGAGAACCAATGAGAGACTAGCTGGAGGTGTCTGGACGGGCAAATTTAACTCTCATTTCCCACCAGGAAGAGGAAATAACCAAAGGCTCAGCGTGCCGTGTCGGAACCAGATTAGGGCCTGAAGCCATCCTGCGGTGTTGCAGCCAGGTCACAAGAAAGCGAGTTGAAGAAAGGAGCTCAGGGGCACTGTAATTCACAAACCTGCAGAGTTATAATTGACAGCTATCGTCCAAAAATATACTGAAGTAAGGCTGCCAAGAGGACTTGAAAGCGGGGCAGAATTGCAGGAAACCGATTTCAGGAGGTAGACTGGAATTGCATTGAAAGCATAGGAAAAGAGGCAGAACGTCCACAATGATGCACTTGGCCAAAAAGGGCGTATGCGTTTTTTCCTGAATATATTCAGGAAAAAACGCATACGCACTTTTTGGCCAACCAAGCAAGCTTGCAAAGGAAATCTGCACTACAATGAAGTCTCACTTCCCCCCGGTCAAAAGGGCCATCTGAAAAAAGTGTAAAATCCAGAAAGGCAGGACAGGCCATGGAGAACTGGGAGCCTTGTTATGCTGATGCGCGGGATGTACATTGCCAACAGACACTCGGGAGAAGTGTATGGTGTTTCCTGAAACACCTAGAAAACAAAGCAACAGAGCCTAGGGCACTTCCACTTATGGTCCTATAGCTTAGGGAAATTAAAATCAAAAAGACACAGCCACCCCAAAATTTGCGACGGCTCTTTTTACAGAAATCTCTTCTACGGCAAAAGTTAAATATCCCAGAGAGCAAATAATGGATAAAGAATTTGCGGTACTTATGTACAACAGAATACCACTCAGCAATGAAATCTATGTCATCAGGCCCGTGCCAGCATAATGAGTGGATTGAGGCACGATGATTCTAAGTGAAATAAGTCACACAGAAAAAGAAACATCATAAGGTATCACTAATACACGGAATGTGACCTTGGCTACACATGAACTGAATTACAAAACAGAACAGGGTCTCAAGTTTAGAAAACCAACTTATGCCTGCTTAAGGGGGAAGGTGAGTTGGGGTGCTGCATGAAAGCAGAGTTTGAAATTAGCACAGATACCGTTCCATAAGCCAAATATGTAATAGACAAGACCTACCCCTTGCTCAACGAAATGGATTCAACAATGAGGTATCACCTCACTCCTGGTTGAATAGGCATCATAGAAAATCTACAAACAAAAAATGCTGGAAAGGGTGTGGCGAAAAGGAACCCTCTTCCAGTATTGTTGGGAATATAAATTGATACAGTCATTATGGAGAACAATATGGAATTTCTTAAGAAACTAACAATAGAATTACCATATGATACAGCAATCCCAGTACTGGACATATACCCAGACAAAACCATAAATCAAAAAGAGTCATTCACCGCAATGTTCATTGCATCACTATTTACAATATCGAGGTAATGGAAGCAACCTAAATGCCCACAGACAGACGAATGCATAAAGCTGTGGTACATATATAAAATGGAATATTACTAAGCCATGAAAAGGAATGAAATTGGGTCATTTGTAGAGACGTCGATGGATCTAGAGACTGTCACACAGAGTGAAGTAAGTCAGAAAGAGAAAAACAAATCTTGTATATTCATGCATATATGTGGAACCTAGAAAAACTGTACAGATTAACCATTTTGCAAGGCATAAATAGAGCAACAGATGTAGACAACAAACGTATGGACAACAAGGGGGGAAAGCTGTTGGGGGGGTGGTGGTGGGAGGAGTTGAGAGACTGGGATTGGCATGTATACATTTATATGTATAAAATAGATAACCAATAAGAACCTGCTGTATAAAAATATAAAATAAAATTCAAAATTAAAAAGAAATAAAATTTAAAAAATAAAACAGAAAAAACAATTATTCCCTGCACATACATGTATTTATATGAATAAATTATTTCCATGCTTATATCTGTAAATACAAAAAAGAGGAATAAAATCTACCTTGAACCAAAAACGAAAAAGAGAAAAAAACACAGAACCCACCAGTTACACAGAGGAAAACCGTATCAGGGCACTTGCTCCAGTTGTAAACAATTCTGAAGTTGGTCAGTGGTGGGGAATCGTCTCCCATTCAGCCAGCAGCCCCCACGCAACAAGCGTCCTCATTGCAAAGCTGGGGCACCGTGCCGAGGCATCTGTGAGTAAACGTGAGCTGAGCCCCGGGCCAGTTGCTGCTGAACTATTCCCACCCGTCCCAGGTAAAACACCTGAATATATACAAGGACTTGAAAGCCTAGAGGAAGGGCCATAGAGCCACACGAGTGACAGCATGCCGGCCGACTTGGTGCCTGCAGGCCAGCCAGGATGGTCCTGGCCCTGGGTGCTCTTCTGGAAGATTTCCATTTCCCTGCCTGAGATACCCGTCCTGTCCCTGCCCCCACTGCTTTTTTCCTTCCTCACCTCTGCCCAGGGAGAAATTCCAGCAGCAGGTATGGGTGACACATCCTCTTCTTTAGCAGGTGGCAGCCTGGCAACTGCTGCAGAAAGTCCAGCAGAGCCCCACTCACACTGGGCCACCCACAAAGCCGTGGCCTCTCACTCCCTCCCTCCAGCCCAGCCCTGAGACTGCTGACAGGGCAGAGAAAATGGCGTCAGGCACGGCTGCAGGGGCTCTTGCTGCCTGGAGTGGTATTTATATTGATCTCAACCCAGGCACACCTGGGGAGGGCTGGCCGGCACGGTAAGGCTGCCCAGGTCAGCCAATCATCACCCCTCAGGGGCTCAAAGTTGCAGAAAATGGAACTTGCTGAACCGGCCAGGTCCAAGGAACAGGTGTGGGCTCCTGAGAGTCAGGATAGACAAGGGGCTGCAGCTTTGGCTTGTTTTCTAATCATTTTATCTGGCCCATGAGTGGGAGACAACTTCAAGAAAACCCTCTCCTAATGAGAGGAACCCAGGAGTCAGGGAGAGGAGGGGTGGGTGGTGGTTGGAGACAGAGGCCTGGTGCCCCGGGTGCAGTGGAAGTCTCTGGAAGACCAGGTGGAGGGAGGCCTCACGGAGTGATGCCCAGGGTTACAGACCTGTCGCAGCTGCTGTTTGTTAGTTCAAGTCCTGCTCTGAGGTGCTCTGTGTCAGCTCTGAGCGACAGGTGAGCTGGGGGTGCTCTGCAATGAGGGCTATGTGCACGGTTCCTGTGTGCCCAGCCCTGCCACGGTACCTGCAAGGGTAGCTCTGTATCCTGGGAGGGGCCTGACCACGAGAGCTCCGTGGGCTGGGGTGGGGGTGGGGTACCTGCCCAGGTGAGCTCCATATTCTGGGATTGGTCTGACCACGAGAGTCCCATGGGCTGCTGGGGACCTGGTAAAGGATGTCAGGACAGTCAGTGAAGCCACCGAGGATATACCTCCAGTTGCTCCTAATTCCTACACCCTGCTGGTCATTCTACCAACCACCAGGACATGGTATTCTGTATTAGTCTTCAATGATGCCTTCTTTTGTATTCCATTAGTCCCAGAGTCACAAGAAATTTTGGCTTGTGAGTGGCAGGACTCAACATACAACTAAAACAATACTTCCGGGCCGTTCGGCCCCAAGGGTGCAAAAATTCCCACACCATCTTTGGGGAAAGCTTAGCTAAAGACCTAAAAGTTCTACCTCTGGAAAAGGAAACCCTCCTTCAATATGCAGGCGACATTCTGATCGCTAGCCCTACTAAGGAGGCCTCTGAACTACCAAGCCAATAAAGGATAGAAGTTGTCCAAGAAAAAGCTCAAATATCACAGACTGCAGTGACCTGCCTGGGCTTCATTCTCACAGAAGGTCGGAGAAGCCCATCCCAGGAAAGGGAAGAAACCATTTTCAGCCTTACCCCTTTCTAAAACTAGAAGACAGCTTAGGGGTTCCTGGGGAGGCCAGGGTTTGCTGCTTCTGGATCCCTAACTACAGTCTACTAGCTGGGCCTCTATATGAAACACTGAAAGGAAAAGATGATGATCCTTTTGAATAGAATCCAGAAGTGGCCTTTCAAGAATGGAAAGAGCAGTCAATTCAGACCCTTGCCCTGGAACTCCCTAATTTAGCTAAACCCTTTGACCTTTACATTCCCGGTGAAAGGTGAATCGCCATTGGAGAATTAGTGCAAAAACTGGGACCACTTGAAATGGAACAATGCAAGAATGCCATCCAGGTAGGATAAACTACGGTCACTAAGGGGCTTGGCCCACTGCCACATCTGGCCAAGATACTGGCGGTATCTAAAAACCTGGAAATCAGCAGCCCAAAAGGCCACCTCCCTCCTAAGGGAAAAGGACCCCACGTGGTGATCCTAACCACCAACCATGCCCTGAAGTTGCAGGGTTCGCTCCGTGGGCACACCGACCTCGAGTGAGGAGGCCCTCCAACTCCAACATCCAGAGAGATAACCGGGGGCAACAGGGCACCATGACGACTCGTGTGAACATCACTTGACCTGGAGTTTCTCTCATAAAACAACAAGAGTGTGTCCCAAAAGAGTAGACTACTGCTTGCAGGACTTACTGCACCCAGAGGGGAGCTAATAATCTTGGCGGGGGAACAGTATACCACACTGTCACCATAGAAAAGCCTACAGACACTGTGATGATGGTGGCCAATAAGACCGGCTGGACTCCTGTTTACTTCAAAAGGCTGTTGACTCAGTGGCCATCATGGTCCTTGATCACCACTGACCCTGGACTGTCTGGGAGTTGAGCGGGCAGGGCTCTGACACCTGGTGCTGTTTGTACGTTAATTCAGGGGCCTAATTGAAGAAAGCGCAGACTACTGGTCAGAGCATCTAGGCTGGCAGAAACGGTCAGCCTAAGGTGGCCAA
This sequence comes from Grampus griseus, assembly GCF_964374135.1. NCBI lineage: Eukaryota > Metazoa > Chordata > Mammalia > Artiodactyla > Delphinidae > Grampus > Grampus griseus. The sequence goes on from NW_028133321.1 coordinate 28,690, forward strand.
ACAAATGTGGGGCGGGGTGAAACCGGCCCCCACAGCGTCTCTGCACATCTCTTTCCTGGACCCTTAAAGGTCATTAGAATCTATAACACTTCCAATGCTGGTGCTCAGGTGGACGAGCAGGGAGGCAGGGGTCCTGGGGACAATCAACGTCACCGGGAGGCTGCTGGGGAGAAGCTCTGACCCTCGCCCCAGGGTATGAGGGCTCCCAACTCAGCACTCAGCAGTTACAGAAGAAGGGTCTGCACCCTCAGCACTCCAAGAATGAGGAACGGGACAAAAAGCAGAGGAGGGGTTTGTCCCCAGCAAAGCCCATTAAAAATCCCTGGGAGATAAAAATAGAATCTGGGCAATAAAGTCAAGTCTAACCTTTTTTATCCTTTGTGCTTTGTCTAATTTCACGTGCTCCTAGGGTCCCGCATGCAGAGGTTCCACACCCGGCACTTCAGACCAGATTTCCTAGTGCAGAATGGCTGGGTCGACACCTCAGCTCCTGGGGCCCAGTGCAGACTCCACGATATAGAGCCTGAGCTACAGCCAACCCGGCCCTCGAGAGCTCCGCCCCCTCCCTCCCTCCCACTGACTCTGACAGGATCTCTACACAGCAGCCCAGCCCACAGCCCACAGGGTAGTGCATGCTCTCACCTCTCCATTCTCTGATCAAAATATAAAGTTTCCTTTGCTTGTGAACCAAACTCAGTCTCGATCTGTTGGCCCCAATGACACTGGGCAGGGGGACACTTGTTGGGGTCCACTCTGGAGGATCAGTAACAGAAATTGAGACTATTGTAACCTCAATGAACAGATGTGTGAGCCAAACTGTAGTTAACATAGAACAGTGTATAAGGCTCGGGTAAAATAAGATGTTTTTAACACTTCCATTTGATATTTCCATCACTTTTTATAAGCAAGTTCAGTGAAAAGGTTTGTCTTATTTGTCAGGTCAATATTAGAGAAACGAAGTGATTTCTTTCCAAGGATGTACATCTAATAATCTTGGTTAAACCTTCAATCCTGTTTTAAATGCTTTTCCATTGAAAATGATACCTCTCTTTCAGCTCCCCCATTTCTGAGAAGTATAAAATCTTATAATTTATTATTACCAAAGGGGAAAGGTGGGAGGAGGGATAAATTAACAGTTTGGAATTAACACATACACACTGCTATGTATAAAATAGATCATCAACAAGGAACTACTGTATAGCACAGGGAACTACACTCAACATTTTGCAATAACCTATAAGGGGAAATAATCTGAAAAAGAATAGATATTTTTATTGACATCATCTATCAATGACAGTTAAAGTGTAGCCTAAGGGAAGCTGGTGGTGAGTGCTTCTGACCCTGAAGACTTCAATTATCTAAAGTTTGGACTCTGCCTACTTCCCAAGGCCCTTAATGAACATATGTGTAGCCGTAGCTTAAAAACTTCCCCAGTTTGGGTTTCGGGGAGACACTGATTTTGAAAAAGCCCTGGTGTTCTCCTTACATGAATGGGACTCTTCCTACTGCTAAAACATGTCTGTCACACCCAGAGGATGGTATACCGTCTGATCGGGAAGAGTTTGGAAAAGGCATCTCATCTCCTCATCTCCTGGTGCTCGGGTTCACCCCTCCAGCGTCTTTACTAACAGTCTCCCCACTTGGAGATGTCAGCACTGTCAACATCCTCTTGCGTACAGTTTGGAATTTGTCCAGAGGATGAAGCGGAAGGATGAGGAACAATGAGAGACAAGTCCTAGGTGTTCAGACAGGCACATGTCACTCTAATTTCCAATCAGGAAGACGAATTGACCAAAGGCTAGGGTTGCCCATGGAAACAGTATAGGGCTTGAGGAAATCCCGCTGCTTTGTGGCCAGTTCCCATAAACACAAGTTGAACAATGGAACTCAGGGGCAGTAAAATTCACAAAACTGCAGAGTTGAAAATATCCATCACTGAAAAATGTCTTGAGGAAAGTCAAAGAAAAGGACTTGTAAGCAAGGGAGAATGGCAGGAAAGGGATTTGAGGAGGTAGAAAGGACTCGCCATTAAGCACAAGAAAAGGAGCTGAACATTGCCAACATTGCAGTTGGCCAAAAAGGGTGTATGCGTTTTTTTCTGTATATATTCAAGAAAAGGGCATACACTTTTTTAGCCAACCAAACAGGTGGGCACTGGAAGTCAATACTACAAAAGATATCACTTCGCATCAGTCAGAAGAGCCATCCTCATAAAGCGTAAACACCAGAAATGCAGGACAGGGCAACGAGAAGAGGGAGCCCTGTGAGACTTATAGTGGAAATGTATATTGCCAACGGCCATTCTGGAGAAGTGTATCGTGTTTACTAAAGCATCTAAAAAATGAGCTACAGAGCATAGGGCACTTGCACTCATGGGCGTATATCTTGGGAAAAACAAAAATCGAGAGGACACAGGCACCCCAATGTTTACCCCCTCTCTGTTTAAAAGATCCTCGACTAGGATATAACTTAAATGTCTCTGGAGGGAAAAAATGGATAGAGATGTGGTACTTAGGTAGAGTGGAATATTATTCAGCCTGGAAATCAATGAAATATGGCCAGTTGTAACAACTCCAGAGGAGTTACGTATGATCATTCTAAGTGACAGAATTCAAAAAGAAAAAGACACATATCATAAGCTATCACTTAAAGGTGGAATCCAAAATGGCTACACATGAAATAAATTACAAAACAAAATCATAGTCAAATATGTAGAAAACACGCATAAGGCTGCTAAACGGGAAAGGTGGGGAGGGGTGAGGCATCATCCAGGAGGTTGAAATTAGCAAAGATACCATTCCAAATACCAAACTGATAATCAACAAGGCCTACACGGTAGCTAAAAGAACTGCACTCAGCACACTCAAGTCACCGGAAAAGAATATATACGACTGGTAAGAATCTGAAAAAGAATTTATTGATGTCTCTCTGTACGTGAATCAAGTGGATGTACAGCAGCAAGAAACAGAGCTTTGAAAATCAGCTGTAACCAATATAGTAATAAATTGAAAAAAATAAACGACAGAGAGACAGAGAAAACCTCTTACAACTTTTCCTCAGGGACGGTGATGCAACATGGATTGAACACATCTAGACCCACAGCAGGATGAGACATAAGGCTGGAAACTGTTTGCGCTAAGAGAAATGTGAGGTTGGGTGAGGAAACGCACACCCTTTAAAGTAATACTACCTGGTACCCATTCAATGGGTCCCAAATCTGCAGGTTCAAGGGATCTTCCTACAGCTAAAACATGCATGGAAAACCCAGAGGACTGTACACCATGTGATCGGGAGATGTGTCTAAAATGCACCTCATTTATCCTCTCCTGGTGCTCCTGTTCACCATTCCAGCCACGCTACTTAGAATCTCCCCACTTGGAGAATCAGCACATTTAAACTTCTGTTTCACACATTTTGCAAATTGTGAGGAGGATGAACGGGAAGAGGGGGAACCAATGAGAGAATAGTTGTAGGGGTTTGGACGGGCACATATCACTCTAATTTCCCATTAAGAATAAGAATTAAAGAAAGGCTCAGCCTGCCTCGCCGGAGCCAAAATAGGGCCTGAAGCAATCCTGCGGGTTTGAGGCCAGCTCACAAAAGAGCAACCTAAAAAATGGAGCTCAGGGTCACTGCAATTCACAAACCTGCAGAGTTATAAATGAAAACTAACGTCCAAAAATATGTTGAGGTAAGGCAAAGAAGAGGATCTGAATGCAAGACAGAATTGCAAGAAACAGATTTCAAGAGATAGATTGGACTCGTCTTTCACGCACATGAAAAGCGGCAGAATTTCGACAATGATGCAGTTGGCCCAAAAGGGCGTATGCGTTTTTTCCTGATTATATCCAGGAAAAGAACGCATACGCACTTTATGGGCAACGAAGCAAGCAAGCAATGCAAATGTGCACAACAAAGAAGTCTCATTTCCCACCAGTCAAAAGGGCCATCCTAAAAAATTGTAAAAACCAGAAATGCAGGACAGGCCATGGAGAACAGGGAGCCTTTATACGCTGATGGGCAGTGTGTGAACTGCCGAGAGCCACTCTGGAGAAGTGTATGGTGGTTCCTAAATCATCTAAAAAACAGAGCTACAGAGCATAGGACACTTCCAATCATGGGAGTATATCTAGGGAAGTCTAAAAATCAACAAGACACAAGCACACCACAGTTTAGGGCTACTCTGTTTACAAGAACCTCAACTTCAGTACACCTTAAATATCCCAGGAAAGAGAACAATGGATAAAGAAGATGTGGTACTTATGTACAATGGAATATCTCTTCACCATGAAATCAATGTAATAAGGCTAGTAGAAGGATAAAGAGTGGATTTAGGTCCGATAATACTACTTGAAATAAGTCAAACAGAAAAAGAAACATATCATAAGATATCACTTATAGAGGGAGGGTAAATATGGCTGCACAAGAAATGAATTACAGAACAGAACAGTGTCTCACATTTAGAAAACACACTTATGTCAGCTTAAGGGGAAAGGAGAGGTGGGGTGATGCATAAAACCAGAGTTTGAAATTAGCACAGATACCGTTCAATAAACCAAATAGGTATTAGACAAGATCTACACCTTGCTCAATGAACTGGCCTCAACACACCCTATACACCGCAGAGAAATATATCTGAGTAATAAGAATCTTAAAACCCATGTATTGATATATCTCCATAAGGGAATCAAGTGTGTGCAGAGCGGCACAAACACAGCAGTGAAAATGAGCTAAACCCCATTATAGAAATAAATTTTAAAAACAAAACGCTGAAACAATGAAAGAGAGAAAAATTCTTACAAAATTCGCTCAGGGGCTGTGATGCAACCTGGATTGACCACATATAAACCCACAGCTGGATAAGACATAAGGCTGGACACTTGGGGCTGAGAGGATTGGTGAGCTTTGGTGAGCAACTGCCGAAAGTTTAATGCAATACTTCATGCTACTCATTCCAAGGGTCCCAACACTCCAGGTTGAAGGGAATCTTCCTACAGCTAAACCATGCTTGGGAAACCCAGCGACTGGTATACCATATGATCGGGAAAGGTTTCTAAAACGCACCGCATTTTTCCTCTCCTGGGGCTCCGGATCGACATTCCAGCCACTTTACTAACAACATCCCCACATGGAGAGTCAATGCCTTTAAGTTCTGGTATTGCACAGTCTGCAGTTAGTGCGGAGGATGAATGGGAATAGGGGGAACCAGTGAGAAACTAGCTGTAGCGGTTTCAATGGGCACATGTCACTCTAATGTCACATCAGTAAGAAGAATTAACCAAAGGCACAGCAAGGTGCCCCAGAAGAAAAATAGGGCTTCAAGGAATCCTGTGGTTATGGGGCAAGACCACAAAAATAAGAGCTGAAAAATGGAGCTAAGGGCCACTGCAATTCAAAAACTTGCAGAGTTATGAAGGCCAACTATTTTCAAAAAATATATTGAGGTAAGGCTATGAAGAGGCATTGAAAGCAAGGCAGAACTGCAGGAAACCGATTTCAGTAGGTAGACTGGAATTGCATTGAAAACATATGAAGAGAGTCAGAACCTCGACAATGATGCACTTGGCCAAAAAGGGCGTATGCGCTTTCTCCTGAATATATTCAGGAAAAAACGCATACTCCCTTTTTCGCCAACCAAGCAAACTTGCAAAGGAAATCTGCACTACAATGAAGTCTCACTTCCCCCCGGTCAAACGGGTCATCTGAAAAAAGTGTAAAATCCAGAAAGGCAGGACAGGCCATGGAGAACTGGGAGCCTTGTTATGCTGATGGGCGGGATGTAAATTGCCAACAGACACTCCAGAGAAGTGTATGGTGTTTCCTGAAACATCTAAAAAACAAAGCAACGGAGCCTAGGGCACTTCCACTTATGGTCCTATAGCTTAGGGAAATTAAAATCAAAAAGACACAGCCACCCCAAAGTTTGGGACGCCTCTGTTTACAAGAACCTCGTTTACGGTACAAGTTCAGTATCACAGAAAGTGAAAAATGGATAAAGAACTTGTGGTACTTACGTACAATGCAGTATCACTCAGCAATGAAATCTATGTCATCAGGCCCGTAGCAGCATAATGAGTGGATTCAGGTACGATGATTCTAACTGAAATAAGTCACACAGAAAAAGAAACATCATAAGATATCAGTAATACACGGAATGTAAACTTGGCTACACAGGAACTGAATTACAGAACAGAACAGGGTCTCAAATTTAGAAAACCAACTTATGCTTGCTTAAGGGGAAAGGTGAGTTGGGGTGCTGCATAAAACCAGAGATTGAAATGAGCACAGATAAAGTTCCTTAAGCCAAATATGGAATAGACAAGAGCTACTCCTTGCTCAACGAAATGGACTCAACACCGCATATTAAACGCCTAAGAATGTACCTGACTAGTAAGTATCTTAAAACCTATGGATTGCTATGTCTCCGAAAGAGAATCAAGCATGTGTACAGGGGCATAAACGCAGCAGTGATAGGATTGGAGAGGTTCGGTGAGCAAATGAAGACCCTTTGATGTCATATTGCATGGTACACATTCCACGGGTTTCAACTACCCAGGTTTAACGTATTCTTCCTTCAGTTAAAACATGCATGTGGAACCTAGAGTATGATCAACCATGTGATGAGGAGACGTGTTCAAATATGTCTCAGTTTTCCTCCCCTGGTACTCGTGTGCAACATTCCAGATGCTTTACTAACACTCTCCCGACATGGAGAGTCAGTTCCTTTAACCTCCTGTTTGGCCCAGTTTGCAATTTCTGTGGAAGATGAACAGGAATAGCGAGAACCAATGAGAGACTAGCTGGATGTGTCTGGACGGGCAAATTTAACTCTCATTTCCCACCAGGAAGAGGAATTAACCAAAGGCTCAGCGTGCCGTGCCAGAACCAGATTAGGGCCTGAAGCCATCCTTTGGTGTTGCGGCCAGGTCACAAGAAAGCGAGTTGAAGAAAGTAGCTCGGGGCACTGTAATGCACAAACCTGCAGAGTTATAAATGACAGCTATCGTCCAAAAATATACTGAAGTAAGGCTGCCAAGAGGACTTGAAAGCGGGGCAGAATTGCAGGAAACCGATTTCAGGAGGTAGACTGGAATTGCATTGAAAGCATAGGAAAAGAGGCAGAACGTCCACAATGACGCACTTGACCAAAAAGGGCGTATGCGTTTATTCCTGAATATATTCAGGAAAAAACGCATACGCCCTTTTTGGCCAACCAAGCAAGCTTGCAAAGGAAATCTGCACTACAATGAAGTCTCACTTCCCCCCGGTCAAAAGGGCCATCTGAAAAAAGTGTAAAATCCAGAAAGGCAGGACAGGCCATGGAGAACTGGGAGCCTTGTTATGCTGATGGGCGGGATGTAAATTGCCAACAGACACTCGGGAGAAGTGTATGGTGTTTCCTGAAACATCTAAAAAACAAAGCAACACAGCCTAGGGCACTTCCACTTATGGTCCTATAGCTTAGGGAAATTAAAATCAAAAAGACACAGCCACCCAAAAGTTTGGGACGCCTCTGTTTACAAGAACCTCGTTTACCGTACAAGTTCAGTATCACAGAAAGTGAAAAATGGATAAAGAATTTGTGGTACTTACATACAATGCAGTATCACTCAGCAATGAAATCTATGTCATCAGGCCCGTAGCAGCATAATGAGTGGATTCAGGTACGATGATTCTAACTGAAATAAGTCACACAGAAAAAGAAACATCATAAGATATCACTAATACACGGAATGTAAACTTGGCTACACAGGAACTGAATTCCAAAACAGAACAGGGTCTCAAATTTAGAAAACCAACTTATGCTTGCTTAAGGGGAAAGGTGAGTTGGGGTGCTGCATAAAACCAGAGATTGAAATGAGCACAGATAAAGTTCCTTAAGCCAAATATGGAATAGACAAGAGCTACTCCTTGCTCAACGAAATGGACTCAACACCCCATATTAAACGCCTAAGAATGTACCTGACTAGTAAGTATCTTAAAACCTATGTATTGCTATGTCTCCAAAAGAGAATCAAGCGTGTGTACAGGGGCATAAACGCAGCAGTGATAGGATTGGAGAGGTTCGGTGAGCAAATGAATACCCTTTGAAGTCATATTGCATGGTACCCATTCCACGGGTTTCAACTACCCAGGTTTAAGGTATTCTTCCTTCAGCTAAAACATGCATGTGGAACCCAGAGTATGATCAACCGTGTGAACGGGAAACGTGTTCAAATATGTCTCAGTTTTCCTCCCCTGATACTCGGGTGCAACATTCCAGATGCTTTACTAACACTCTCCCCACTTGGACAGTCAGCGCCTTTAACCTCCTGTTTGGCCCAGTTTGCAATTTCTGCGGAAGATGAACAGGAATAGCGAGAACCAATGAGAGACTAGCTGGAGGTGTCTGGACGGGCAAATTTAACTCTCATTTGCCACCAGGAAGCGGAAATAACCAAAGGCTCAGTGTGCCGTGCCGGAACCAGATTAGGGCCTGAAGCAATCCTTCGGTGTTGCGGCCAGCTCACAAGAAAGCGAGTTGAAGAAAGGAGCTCTAGGGCACTGTAATTCACAAATCTGCAGAGTTATAAATGACAGCTATCGTCCAAAAATATACTGAAGTAAGGCTGCCAGGAGGACTTGAAAGCGGGGCAGAATTGCAGGAAACCGATTTCAGGAGGTAGACTGGAATTGCATTGAAAGCATAGGAAAAGAGGCAGAACGTCCACAATGATGCACTTGGCCAAAAAGGGCGTATGCGTTTTTTCCTGAATATATTCAGGAAAAAACGCATACGCCCTTTGTGGCCAACCAAGCAAGCTTGCAAAGGAAATCTGCACTACAATGAAGTCTCACTTCCCCCCGGTCAAAAGGGCCATCTGAAAAAAGTGTAAAATCCAGAAAGGCAGGACAGGCCATGGAGAACTGGGAGCCTTGTTATGCTGATGGGCGGGATGTAAATTGCCAACAGACACTCGGGAGAAGTGTATGGTGTTTCCTGAAACATCTAAAAAACAAAGCAACAGAGCCTAGGGCATTTCCACTTATGGTCCTATAGCTTAGGGAAATTAAAATCAAAAAGACACAGCCACCCCAAAGTTTGGGACGCCTCTGTTTACAAGAACCTCATTTACCGTACAAGTTCAGTATCACAGAAAGTAAAAAATGGATAAAGAACTTGTGGTACTTACGTATAATGCATTATCACTCAGCAATGAAATCTATGTCATCAGGCCCGTAGCAGCATAATGAGTGGATTCAGGTACGATGATTCTAACTGAAATAAGTCACACAGAAAAAGAAACATCATAAGATATCACTAATACACGGAATGTAAACTTGGCTACACAGGAACTGAATTACAGAACAGAACAGGGTCTCAAATTTAGAAAACAAACATATGCTTGCTTAAGGGGAAAGGTGAGTTGGGGTGCTGCATAAAACCAGAGATTGAAATGAGCACAGATAAAGTTCCTTAAGCCAAATATGAAATAGAGAAGAGCTACTCCTTGCTCAACGAAATGGACTCAACACCGCATATTAAACGCCTAAGAATGTACCTGACTAGTAAGTATCTTAAAACCTATGGATTGCTATGTCTCCGAAAGAGAATCAAGCATGTGTACAGGGGCATAAACGCAGCAGTGATAGGATTCGAGAGGTTCGGTGAGCAAATGAAGACCCTTTGAAGTCATATTGCATGGTACCCATTCCACGGGTTTCAACTACCCAGGTTTAAGGTACTCTTCCTTCAGCTAAAACATGCATGTGGAGCCTAGAGTATGATCAACCATGTGATCGGGAGACGTGTTCAAATATGTCTCAGTTTTCCTCCCCTGGTACTCGGGTGCAACATTCCAGACGCTTTACTAACACTCTCCCCACTTGAAGCGTCAGTGCCTTTAACCTCCTGTTTGGCCCAGTTTGCAATTTCTGCGGAAGATGAACAGGAATAGCGAGAACCAATGAGAGACTAGCTGGAGGTGTATGGACGGGCAAATTTAACTCTCACTTCCCACCAGGAAGAGGAAATAACCAAAGGCTCAGCATGCCGTGCCGGAACCAGATTAGGGCCTGAAGCCATCATGCAGTGTTGCGGCCAGGTCACAAGAAAGCGAGTTGAAGAAAGGAGCTCAGGGGCACTGTAATTCACAAACCTGCAGAGTTATAAATGACAGCTATCGTCCAAAAATATACTGAAGTAAGGCTGCCAAGAGGACTTGAAAGCAGGGCAGAATTGCAGGAAACCGATTTCAGGAGGTAGACTGGAATTGCATTGAAAACATAGGAAAAGAGACAGAACGTCCACAATGACGCACTTGGCCAAAAAGGGCGTATGCGTTTTTTCCTGAATATATTCAGGAAAAAACGCATACGCCCTTTTTGGCCAACCAAGCAAGCTTTCAAAGGAAATCTGCACTACAATGAACTCTCACTTCCCCCCGGTCAAAAGGTCCATCTGAAAAAGTGTAAAATCCAGAAAGACAGGAAAGGCCATGGAGAACTGGGAGCCTTGTTATGCTGATGGGCAGGATGTAAATTGCCAACAGACACTTGGGAGAAGTGTATGGTGTTTCCTGAAACATCTAAAAAACAAAGCAACAGAGCCTAGGGCACTTCCACTTATGGTCCTATAGCTTAGGGAAATTAAAATCAAAAAGACACAGCCACCCCAAAGTTTGGGACGCCTCTGTTTACAAGAACCTCGTTTACCGTACAAGTTCAGTGTCACAGAAAGTGAAAAATGGATAAAGAACTTGTGGTACTTACGTACAATGCAGTATCACTCAGCAATGAAATCTATGTCATCAGGCCCGTAGCAGCATAATGAGTGGATTCAGGTACGATGATTCTAACTGAAATAAGTCACACAGAAAAAGAAACATCATAAGATATCACTAATACTCGGAATGTAAACTTGGCTACACAGGAACTGAATTCCAAAACAGAACAGGGTCTCAAATTTAGAAAAGCAACTTATGCTTGCTTAAGGGGAAAGGTGAGTTGGGGTGCTGCATAAAACCAGAGATTGAAATGAGCACAGATAAAGTTCCTTAAGCCAAATATGGAATAGACAAGAGCTACTCCTTGCTCAACGAAATGGCCTCAACACCACATATTAAACGCATAAGAATGTAACTGACTAGTAAGTATCTTAAAACCTGTGGATTGCTCTGTCTCCGAAAGAGAATCAAGCATGTGTACAGGGGCATAAACGCAGCAGTGATACGATTGGAGAGGTTCGGTGAGCAAATGAAGACCCTTTGAATTCATATTGCTTGGTACCCATTCCACGGGTCTCAACTCTCCAGGTTTAAGGTATTCTTCCTTCAGCTAAAACATGCATGTGGAACCCAGAGTATGATCAACCCTGTGAACGGGAGACGTGTTCAAATATGTCTCAGTTTTCCTCCCCTGTTACTCTGATGCAACATTCCAGACGCTTTACTAACACTCTCCCCACTTGGAGAGTCAGCGCCTTTAACCTCCTGTTTGGCCCAGTTTGCAATATCTGCGGAAGATGAACAGGAATAGCGAGAACCAATGAGAGACTAGCTGGAGGTGTCTGGATGGGCAAATTTAACTCTCATTTCCCACCAGGAAGAGGAAATAACCAAAGGCTCAGCGTGCCGTGCCGGAACCAGATTAGGGCCTGAAGCCATCCTGCGGTGTTGCGGCCAGCTCACAAGAAAGCGAGTTGAAGAAAGGAGCTCAGGGGCACTGTAATTCACAAACCTGCAGAGTTATAAATGACAGCTATCGTCCAAAAATATACTGAAGTAAGGCTGCCAAGAGGACTTGAAAGCGGGGCAGAATTGCAGGAAACCGATTTCAGGAGGTAGACTGGAATTGCATTGAAAGCATAGGAAAAGAGGCAGAAAGTCCACAATGATGCACTTGGCCAAAAAGGGCGTATGCATTTTTTCCTGAATATATTCAGGAAAAAACGCATACGCCCTTTTTGGCCAACCAAGCAAGCTTGCAAAGGAAATCTGCACTACAATGAAGTCTCACTTCCCCCCGGTCAAAAGGGCCATCTGAAAAAAGTGTAAAATCCAGAAAGGCAGGACAGGCCATGGAGAACTGGGAGCCTTGTTATGCTGATGGGCGGGATGTAAATTGCCAACAGACACTCGGGAGAAGTGTATGGTGTTTCCTGAAACATCTAAAAAACAAAGCAACAGAGCCTAGGGCACTTCCACTTATGGTCCTATAGCTTAGGGAAATTAAAATCAAAAAGACACAGCCACCCCAAAGTTTGGGACGCCTCTGTTTACAAGAACCTCATTTACCGTACAAGTTCAGTATCACAGAAAGTAAAAAATGGATAAAGAACTTGTGGTACTTACGTATAATGCAGTATCACTCAGCAATGAAATCTATGTCATCAGGCCCGTAGCAGCATAATGAGTGGATTCAGGTACGATGATTCTAACTGAAATAAGTCACACAGAAAAAGAAACATCATAAGATATCACTAATACACGGAATGTAAACTTGGCTACACAGGAACTGAATTACAGAACAGAACAGGGTCTCAAATTTAGAAAACAAACATATGCTTGCTTAAGGGGAAAGGTGAGTTGGGGTGCTGCATAAAACCAGAGATTGAAATGAGCACAGATAAAGTTCCTTAAGCCAAATATGAAATAGAGAAGAGCTACTCCTTGCTCAACGAAATGGACTCAACACCGCATATTAAACGCCTAAGAATGTACCTGACTAGTAAGTATCTTAAAACCTATGGATTGCTATGTCTCCGAAAGAGAATCAAGCATGTGTACAGGGGCATAAACGCAGCAGTGATAGGATTCGAGAGGTTCGGTGAGCAAATGAAGACCCTTTGAAGTCATATTGCATGGTACCCATTCCACGGGTTTCAACTACCCAGGTTTAAGGTACTCTTCCTTCAGCTAAAACATTCATGTGGAGCCTAGAGTATGATCAACCATGTGATCGGGAGACGTGTTCAAATATGTCTCAGTTTTCCTCCCCTGGTACTCGGGTGCAACATTCCAGACGCTTTACTAACACTCTCCCCACTTGAAGCGTCAGTGCCTTTAACCTCCTGTTTGGCCCAGTTTGCAATTTCTGCGGAAGATGAACAGGAATAGCGAGAACCAATGAGAGACTAGCTGGAGGTGTATGGACGGGCAAATTTAACTCTCACTTCCCACCAGGAAGAGGAAATAACCAAAGGCTCAGCATGCCGTGCCGGAACCAGATTAGGGCCTGAAGCCATCATGCAGTGTTGCGGCCAGGTCACAAGAAAGCGAGTTGAAGAAAGGAGCTCAGGGGCACTGTAATTCACAAACCTGCAGAGTTATAAATGACAGCTATCGTCCAAAAATATACTGAAGTAAGGCTGCCAAGAGGACTTGAAAGCGGGGCAGAATTGCAGGAAACCGATTTCAGGAGGTAGACTGGAATTGCATTGAAAACATAGGAAAAGAGACAGAACGTCCACAATGATGCACTTGGCCAAAAAGGGCGTATGCGTTTTTTCCTGAATATATTCAGGAAAAAACGCATACGCCCTTTTTGGCCAACCAAGCAAGCTTTCAAAGGAAATCTGCACTACAATGAACTCTCACTTCCCCCCGGTCAAAAGGTCCATCTGAAAAAGTGTAAAATCCAGAAAGACAGGAAAGGCCATGGAGAACTGGGAGCCTTGTTATGCTGATGGGCAGGATGTAAATTGCCAACAGACACTTGGGAGAAGTGTATGGTGTTTCCTGAAACATCTAAAAAACAAAGCAACAGAGCCTAGGGCACTTCCACTTATGGTCCTATAGCTTAGGGAAATTAAAATCAAAAAGACACAGCCACCCCAAAGTTTGGGACGCCTCTGTTTACAAGAACCTCGTTTACCGTACAAGTTCAGTGTCACAGAAAGTGAAAAATGGATAAAGAACTTGTGGTACTTACGTACAATGCAGTATCACTCAGCAATGAAATCTATGTCATCAGGCCCGTAGCAGCATAATGAGTGGATTCAGGTACGATGATTCTAACTGAAATAAGTCACACAGAAAAAGAAACATCATAAGATATCACTAATACTCGGAATGTAAACTTGGCTACACAGGAACTGAATTCCAAAACAGAACAGGGTCTCAAATTTAGAAAAGCAACTTATGCTTGCTTAAGGGGAAAGGTGAGTTGGGGTGCTGCATAAAACCAGAGATTGAAATGAGCACAGATAAAGTTCCTTAAGCCAAATATGGAATAGACAAGAGCTACTCCTTGCTCAACGAAATGGCCTCAACACCACATATTAAACGCATAAGAATGTAACTGACTAGTAAGTATCTTAAAACCTGTGGATTGCTCTGTCTCCGAAAGAGAATCAAGCATGTGTACAGGGGCATAAACGCAGCAGTGATACGATTGGAGAGGTTCGGTGAGCAAATGAAGACCCTTTGAATTCATATTGCTTGGTACCCATTCCACGGGTCTCAACTCTCCAGGTTTAAGGTATTCTTCCTTCAGCTAAAACATGCATGTGGAACCCAGAGTATGATCAACCCTGTGAACGGGAGACGTGTTCAAATATGTCTCAGTTTTCCTCCCCTGTTACTCTGATGCAACATTCCAGACGCTTTACTAACACTCTCCCCACTTGGAGAGTCAGCGCCTTTAACCTCCTGTTTGGCCCAGTTTGCAATATCTGCGGAAGATGAACAGGAATAGCGAGAACCAATGAGAGACTAGCTGGAGGTGTCTGGATGGGCAAATTTAACTCTCATTTCCCACCAGGAAGAGGAAATAACCAAAGGCTCAGCGTGCCGTGCCGGAACCAGATTAGGGCCTGAAGCCATCCTGCGGTGTTGCGGCCAGCTCACAAGAATGCGAGTTGAAGAAAGGAGCTCAGGGGCACTGTAATTCACAAACCTGCAGAGTTATAAATGACAGCTATCGTCCAAAAATATACTGAAGTAAGGCTGCCAAGAGGACTTGAAAGCGGGGCAGAATTGCAGGAAACCGATTTCAGGAGGTAGACTGGAATTGCATTGAAAGCATAGGAAAAGAGGCAGAAAGTCCACAATGATGCACTTGGCCAAAAAGGGCGTATGCATTTTTTCCTGAATATATTCAGGAAAAAACGCATACGCCCTTTTTGGCCAACCAAGCAAGCTTGCAAAGGAAATCTGCACTACAATGAAGTCTCACTTCCCCCCGGTCAAAAGGGCCATCTGAAAAAAGTGTAAAATCCAGAAAGGCAGGACAGGCCATGGAGAACTGGGAGCCTTGTTATGCTGATGGGCGGGATGTAAATTGCCAACAGACACTCGGGAGAAGTGTATGGTGTTTCCTGAAACATCTAAAAAACAAAGCAACAGAGCCTAGGGCACTTCCACTTATGGTCCTATAGCTTAGGGAAATTAAAATCATAAAGACACAGCCACCCCAAAGGTTGGGACGCCTCTGTTTACAAGAACCTCATTTACCGTACAAGTTCAATATCACAGAAAGTGAAAAATAGATAAAGAACTTGTGGTACTTATGTACAATGCAGTATCACTCAGCAATGAAATCTATGTCATCAGGCCCGTAGCAGCATAATGAGTGGATTCAGGTACGATGATTCTAACTGAAATAAGTCACACAGAAAGAGAAACATCATAAGATATCACTAATACACGGAATGTAAACTTGGCTACAAAGGAACTGAATTCCAAAACAGAACAGGGTCTCAAATTTAGAAAACCAACTTATGCTTGCTTAAGGGGAAAGGTGAGTTGGGGTTCTGCATAAAACCAGAGATTGAAATGAGCACAGATAAAGTTCCTTAAGCCAAATATGGAATAGACAAGAGCTACTCCTTGCTCAACGAAATGGACTCAACACCCCATATTAAACGCCTAAGAATGTACCTGACTAGTAAGTATCTTAAAACCTATTGATTGCTATGTCTCCAAAAGAGAATCAAGCGTGTGTACAGGGGCATAAACGCAGCAGTGATAGGATTGGAGAGGTTCGGTGAGCAAATGAAAACCCTTTGAAGTCATATTGCATGGTACCCATTCCACGGGTTTCAACTACCCAGGTTTAAGGTATTCTTCCTTCAGCTAAAACATGCATGTGGAACCCAGAGTATGATCAACCATGTGAACGGGAGACGTGTTCAAATATGTCTCAGTTTTCCTCCCCTGGTACTCGGGTGCAACATTCCAGACGCTTTACTAACACTCTCCCCACTTGGAGAGTCAGCGCCTTTAACCTCCTGTTTGGCCCAGTTTGCAATTTCTGTGGAAGATGAACAGGAATAGGGAGAACCAATGAGAGACTAGCTGGAGGTGTCTGGACGGGCAAATTTAACTCTCATTTCCCACCAGGAAGAGGAAATAACCAAAGGCTCAGTGTGCCATGCCGGAACCAGATTACGGCCTGAAGCCACCCTGCGGTGTTGCGGCCAGCTCACAAGAAAGCGTGTTGAAGAAAGGAGCTCAGGGGCACTGTAATTCACAAACCTGTAGAGTTATAAATGACAGCTATCGTCCAAAAATATACTGAAGTAAGGCTGCCAAGAGGACTTGAAAGCGGGGCAGAATTGCAGGAAACCGATTTCAGGAGGTAGACTGGAATTGCATTGAAAGCATAGGAAAAGAGGCAGAACGTCCACAATGATGCACTTGGCCAAAAAGGGCGTATGCGTTTTTTCCTGAATATATTCAGGAAAAAACGCATACGCCCTTTTTGGCCAACCAAGCAAGCTTGCAAAGGAAATCAGCACTACAATGAAGTCTCACTTCCCCCCGGTCAAACGGGCCATCTGAAAAAAGTGTAAAATCCAGAAAGGCAGGACAGGCCATGGAGAACTGGGAGCCTTGTTATGCTGATGGGCGGGATGTAAATTGCCAACAGACACTCGGGAGAAGTGTATGGTGTTTCCTGAAACATCTAGAAAACAAAGCAACAGAGCCTAGAGCACTTCCACTTATGGTCCTATAGCTTAGGGAAATTAAAATCAAAAAGACACAGCCACCCCAAAGTTTGGAATGGATCTGTTTACAAGAACCTCGTTTACAGTACAAGTTCAACATCGCAGAAAGTGAAAAATGGATAAAGAAGTTGTGGTATTTACTTACAAAGCAATATCACTCAGCAATGAAATCTATATCATCAGGCCCTTAGCAGCAAAATGAGTGGATTCAGGTACGATGATTCTAACTGAAATAAGTCACACAGAAAAAGAAACATCATAAGATATCACTAATACACGGAATGTAAACTTGGCTACACAGGAACTGAATTCCAAAACAGAACAGGGTCTCAAATTTAGAAAACCAACTTATGCTTGCTTAAGGGGAAAGGTGAGTTGGGGTGCTGCATAAAACCAGAGATTGAAATGAGCACAGATAAAGTTCCTTAAGCCAAATATGGAATAGACAAGAGCTACTCCTTGCTCAACGAAATGGACCCAACACCCCATATTAAACGCCTAAGAATGTACCTGACTAGTAAGTATCTTAAAACCTATGGATTGCTATGTCTCCAAAAGAGAATCAAGCGTGTGTACAGGGGCATAAACGCAGCAGTGATAGGATTGGAGAGGTTCGGTGAGCAAATGAAGACCCTTTGAAGTCATATTGCATGGTACCCATTCCACGGGTTTCAACTACCCAGGTTTAAGGTATTCTTCCTTCAGCTAAAACATGCATGTGGAACCCAGAGTATGATCAACCGTGTGAATGGGAGACGTGTTCAAATATGTCTCAGTTTTCCTCCCCTGATACTCGGGTGCAACATTCCAGATGCTTTACTAACACTCTCCCCACTTGGACAGTCAGCGCCTTTAACCTCCTGTTTGGCCCAGTTTGCAATTTCTGCGGAAGATGAACAGGAATAGCGAGAACCAATGAGAGACTAGCTGGAGGTGTCTGGACGGGCAAATTTAACTCTCATTTGCCACCAGGAAGCGGAAATAACCAAAGGCTCAGTGTGCCGTGCCGGAACCAGATTAGGGCCTGAAGCAATCCTTCGGTGTTGCGGCCAGCTCACAAGAAAGCGAGTTGAAGAAAGGAGCTCTAGGGCAGTGTAATTCACAAACCTGCAGAGTTATAAATGACAGCTATCGTCCAAAAATATACTGAAGTAAGGCTGCCAGGAGGACTTGAAAGCGGGTCAGAATTGCAGGAAACCGATTTCAGGAGGTAGACTGGAATTGCATTGAAAGCATAGGAAAAGAGGCAGAACGTCCACAATGATGCACTTGGCCAAAAAGGGCGTATGCGTTTTTTCCTGAATATATTCAGGAAAAAACGCATACGCCCATTGTGGCCAACTAAGCAAGCTTGCAAAGGAAATCTGCACTACAATGAAGTCTCACTTCCCCCCGGTCAAAAGGGCCATCTGAAAAAACTGTAAAATCCAGAAAGGCAGGACAGGCCATGGAGAACTGGGAGCCTTGTTATGCTGATGGGCGGGATGTAAATTGCCAACAGACACTCGGGAGAAGTGTATGGTGTTTCCTGAAACATCTAAAAAACAAAGCAACAGAGCCTAGGGCACTTCCACTTATGGTCCTATAGCTTAGGGAAATTAAAATCAAAAAGACACAGCCACCCCAAAGTTTGGGACGCCTCTGTTTACAAGAACCTCATTTACCGTACAAGTTCAGTATCACAGAAAGTGAAAAATGGATAAAGAACTTGTGGTACTTACGTATAATGCAGTATCACTCAGCAATGAAATCTATGTCATCAGGCCCGTAGCAGCATAATGAGTGGATTCAGGTATGATGACTCTAACTGAAATAAGTCACACAGAAAAAGAAACATCATAAGATATCAGTAATACACGGAATGTAAACTTGGCTACACAGAAACTGAATTACAGAACAGAACAGGGTCTCAAATTTAGAAAACCAACTTATGCTTGCTTAAGGGGAAATGTGAGTTGGGGTGCTGCATAAAACCAGAGATTGAAATGAGCACAGATAAAGTTCCTTAAGCCAAATATGGAATAGACAAGAGCTACTCCTTGCTCAACGAAATGGACTCAACACCGCATATTAAACGCCTAAGAATGTACCTGACTAGTAAGTATCTTAAAACCTATGGATTGCTATGTCTCCGAAAGAGAATCAAGCATGTGTACAGGGGCATAAATGGAGCAGTGATAGGATTGGAGAGGTTCGGTGAGCAAATGAAGACCCTTTGAAGTCATATTGCATGGTACCCATTCCACGGGTTTCAACTACCCAGGTTTAAGGTATTCTTCCTTCAGCTAAAACATGCATGTGGAACCTAGAGTATGATCAACCATGTGATCGGGAGACGTGTTCAAATATGTCTCAGTTTTCGTACCCTGGTACTCGGGTGCAACATTCCAGACGCTTTACTAACACTCTCCCCACTTGGAGAGTCAGTGCCTTTAACCTCCTGTTTGGCCCAGTTTGCAATTTCTGCGGAAGATGAACAGGAATAGCGAGAACCAATGAGAGACTAGCTGGAGGTGTCTGGACGGGCAAATTTAACTCTCATTTCCCACCAGAAAGAGGAATTAACCAAAGGCTCAGCGTGCCGTGCCGGAACCAGATTAGGGCCTGAAGCAATCCTGCGGTGTTGTGGCCAGCTCACAAGAAAGCGAGTTGAAGAAAGGAGCTCAGGGGCACTGTAATTCACAAACCTGCAGAGTTATAAATGACAGCTATCGTCCAAAAATATACCGAAGAAAGGCTGCCAAGAGGACTTGAAAGTGGGGCAGAATTGCAGGAAACAGATTTCAGGAGGTAGACTGGAATTGCATTGAAAGCATAGGAAAAGAGGCAGAACGTCCACAATGATGCACTTGGCCAAAAAGGGCGTATGCGTTTTTCCTGAATATATTCAGGAAAAAACGCATACGCCCTTTTTGACCAACCAAGCAAACTTGCAAAGGAAATCTGCCCTACAATGAAGTCTCACTTCCCCCCAGTCAAAAGGGCCATCTGAAAAAAGTGTAAAATCCAGAAAGGCAGGACAGGCCATGGAGAACTGGGAGCCTTGTTATGCTGATGGGCGGGATGTAAATTGCCAACAGACACTGGGGAGAAGTGTATGGTGTTTCCTGAAACATCTAAAAAACAAAGGAACAGAGCCTAGGGCACTTCCACTTATGGTCCTATAGCTTTGGGAAATTAAAATCAAAAAGACACAGCCACCCCAAAGTTTGGGACGCCTCTGTTTGCAAGAACCTCGTTTACCGTACAAGTTCAACATCACAGAAAGTGAAAAATGGATAAAGAAGTTGTGGTACTTACGTACAATGCAGTATCACTCAGCAATGAAATCTATGTCATCAGGCCCGTAGCAGCATAATGAGTGGATTCAGGTACGATGATTGTAACTGAAATAAGTAACACAGAAAAAGAAACATCATAAGATATCACTAATACACGGAATGTAAACTTGGCTACACAGGAACTGAATTCCAAAACAGAACAGGGTCTCAAATTTAGAAAACCAACTTATGTTTGCTTAAGAGAAAAGGTGAGTTGGGGTGCTGCATAAAACCAGAGATTGAAATGAGCACAGATATAGTTCTTTAAGACAAATATGGAATAGACAAGAGCTACTCCTTGTTCAACGAAATGGACTCAACACCCCATATTAAATGCCTACGAATGTACCTGACTAGTAATTATCTTAAAACCTATGGATTGCTATGTCTCCTAAAGAGAATCAAGCATGTGTACAGGGGCATAAACGCAGCAGTGATAGGATTGGAGAGGTTCGGTGAGCAAATGAAGACCCTTTGAAGTCATATTGCATGGTACCCATTCCACGGGTCTCAACTCTCCAGGTTTAAGGTATTCTTCCTTCAGCTAAAACATGCATGTGGAACCTAGAGTATGATCAACCATGTGATCGGGAGACGTGTTCAAATATGTCTCAGTTTTCGTACCCTGGTACTCGGGTGCAACATTCCAGACGCTTTACTAACACTCTCCCCACTTGGAGAGTCAGTCCCTTTAACCTCCTGTTTGGCCCAGTTTGCAATTTCTGCGGAAGATGAACAGGAATAGCGAGAACCAATGAGAGACTAGCTGGAGGTGTCTGGACGGGCAAATTTAACTCTCATTTCCCACCAGGAAGAGGAAATAACCAAAGGCTCAGCGTGCCGTGCCGGAACCAGATTAGGGCCTGAAGCCATCCTGCGGTGTTGCGGCCAGCTCACAAGAAAACGAGTTGAAGAAAGGAGCTCAGGGGCACTGTAATTCACAAACCTGCAGAGTTATAAATGACAGCTATCGTCCAAAAATATACTGAAGTAAGGCTGGCAAGAGGACTTGAAAGCGGGTCAGAATTGCAGGAAACCGATTTCAGGAGGTAGACTGGAATTGCATTGAAAGCATAGGAAAAGAGGCAGAACGTCCACAATGATGCACTTGGCCAAAAAGGGCGTATGTGTTTTTTCCTGAATATATTCAGGAAAAAACGCATACGCCCTTTTTGGCCAACCAAGCAAGCTTGCAAATGAAATCTGCACTACAATGAAGTCTCACTTTCCCCCGGTCAAAAGGGCCATCTGAAAAAAGAATAAAATCCAGAAAGGCAGGACAGGCCATGGAGAACTGGGAGCCTTGTTATGCTGATGGGCAGGATGTAATTAGCCAACAGACACTCGGGAGAAGTGTATGGTGCTTCCTGAAACATCTAAAAAACAAAGCAACAGAGCCTAGGGCACTTCCACTTATGGTCCTATAGCTTAGGGAAATTAAAATCAAAAAGACACAGCCACCCCAAAGTATGGAACGGCTCTGTTTACAAGAACCTCGTTTACAGTAGAAGTTCAACATCGCAGAAAGTGAAAAATGGATAAAGAAGTTGTGGTATTTACTTACAAAGCAATATCACTCAGCAATGAAATCTATGTCATCAGGCCCTTAGCAGCACAATGAGTGGATTCAGGTACGATGATTCTAACTGAAATAAGTCACACAGAAAAAGAAACATCATAAGATATCAGTAATACATGGAATGTAAACTTGGCTACACAGGAACTGAATTACAGAACAGAACAGGGTCTCAAATTTAGAAAACCAACTTATGCTTGCTTAAGGGTAAAGGTGAGTTGGGGTGCTGCATAAAACCAGAGATTGAAATGAGCACAGATAAAGTTCCTTAAGCCAAATATGGAATAGACAAGAGCTACTCCTTGCTCAACGAAATGGACTCAACACCCCATATTAAATGCCTAAGAATGTACCTGACTAGTAAGTATCTTAAAACCTATGGATTGCTATGTCTCCAAAAGAGAATCAAGAGTGTGTACAGGGGCATAAACGCAGCAGTGATAGGACTGGAGAGGTTCGGTGAGCAAATGAAGACCCTTTGAAGTCATATTGCATGGTACCCATTCCACGGGTCTCAACTCTCCAGGTTTAAGGTATTCTTCCTTCAGCTAAAACATGCATGTGGAACCCAGAGTATGATCAACCATGTGAACGGGAGACGTGTTCAAATATGTCTCAGTTTTCCTCCCCTGGTACTCGGGTGCAACATTCCACACGCTTTACTAACACTCTCCCGACTTGGAGAGTCAGTCCCTTTAACCTCCTGTTTGGCCCAGTTTGCAATTTCTGCAGAAGATGAACAGGAATAGCGAGAACTAATGAGAGACTAGCTGGAGGTGTCTGGACGGGCAAATTTAACTCTCATTTCCCACCAGGAAGAGGAGTTAACCAAAGGCTCAGCGTGCCGTGCCGGAACCAGATTAGGGCCTGAAGCCATCCTGCGGTGTTGCCGCCAGCTCACAAGAAAGCGAGTTGAAGAAAGGAGCTCAGGGGCACTGTAATTCACAAACCTGCAGAGTTATAAATGACAGCTATCGTCCAAAAATATACTGAAGTAAGGCTGCCAAGAGGACTTGAAAGCGGGGCAGAATTGCAGGAAACCGATTTCAGGAGGTAGACTGGAATTGCATTGAAAGCATAGGAAAAGAGGCAGAACGTCCACAATGATGCACTTGGCCAAAAAGGGCGTATGCGTTTTTTCCTGAATATATTCAGGAAAAAACGCATACGCCCTTTTTGGCCAACCAAGCAAGCTTGCAAAGGAAATCTGCACTACAATGAAGTCTCACTTCCCCCTGGTCAAAAGGGCCATCTGAAAAAAGTGTAAAATCCAGAAAGGCAGGACAGGCCATGGAGAACTGGGAGCCTTGTTATGCTGATGGGCGGGATGTAAATTGCCAACAGACACTCGGGAGAAGTGTATGGTGTTTCCTGAAACATCTAAAAAACACAGCAACAGAGCCTAGGGCACTTCCACTTATGGTCCTATAGCTTAGGGAAATTAAAATCATAAAGACACAGCCACCCCAAAGTTTGGGACGCCTCTGTTTACAAGAACCTCGTTTATCGTACAAGTTCAACATCACAGAAAGTGAAAAATGGATAAAGAACTTGTGGTACTTACGTACAATGCAGTATCACTCAGCAATGAAATTTATGTCATCAGGCCCGTAGCAGCATAATGAGTGGATTCAGGTACGATGATTCTAACTGAAATAAGTCACACAGAAAAAGAAACATCATAAGATATCACTAATACACGGAATGTAAACTTGGCTACACAGGAACTGAATTCCAAAACAGAACAGGGTCTCAAATTTAGAAAACCAACTTATGCTTGCTTAAGGGGAAAGGTGAGTTGGGGTGCTGCATAAAACCAGAGATTGAAATGAGCACAGATAAAGTTCCTTAAGCCAAATATGGAATAGACAAGAGCTACTCCTTGCTCAACGAAATGGACTCAACACCCCATATTAAACACCTAAGAATGTACCTGACTAGTAAGTATCTTAAAACCTATGGATTGCTATGTCTCCGAAAGAGAATCAAGCGTGTGTACAGGGGCATAAACGCAGCAGTGATAGGATTGGAGAGGTTCGGTGAGCAAATGAAGACCCTTTGAAGTCATGTTGCATGGTACCCATTCCACGGGTTTCAACTACCCAGGTTTAAGGTATTCTTCCTTCAGCTAAAACATGCATGTGGAACCCAGAGTATGATCAACCGTGTGAACGGGAGACGTGTTCAAATATGTCTCAGTTTTCCTCCCCTGGTACTCGGGTGCAACATTCCAGACGCTTTACTAACACTCTCCCCACTTGGAGAGTCAGTCCCTTTAACCTCCTGTTTGGCCCAGTTTGCAATTTCTGCGGAAGATGAACAGGAATAGCGAGAACCAATGAGAGACTAGCTGGAGGTGTCTGGACGGGCAAATTTAACTCTCATTTCCCACCAGGAAGAGGAAATAACCAAAGGCTCAGCGTGCCGTGCCGGAACCAGATTAGGGCCTGAAGCCATCCTGCGGTGTTGCGGCCAGCTCACAAGAAAACGAGTTGAAGAAAGGAGCTCAGGGGCACTGTAATTCACAAACCTGCAGAGTTATAAATGACAGCTATCGTCCAAAAATATACTGAAGTAAGGCTGCCAAGAGGACTTGAAAGCGGGTCAGAATTGCAGGAAACCGATTTCAGGAGGTAGACTGGAATTGCATTGAAAGCATAGGAAAAGAGGCAGAACGTCCACAATGATGCACTTGGCCAAAAAGGGCGTATGCGTTTTTTCCTGAATATATTCAGGAAAAAACGCATACGCCCTTTTTGGCCAACCAAGCAAGCTTGCAAAGGAAATCTGCACTACAATGAAGTCTCACTTCCCCCTGGTCAAAAGGGCCATCTGAAAAAAGTGTAAAATCCAGAAAGGCAGGACAGGCCATGGAGAACTGGGAGCCTTGTTATGCTGATGGGCGGGATGTAAATTGCCAACAGACACTCGGGAGAAGTGTATGGTGTTTCCTGAAACATCTAAAAAACACAGCAACAGAGCCTAGGGCACTTCCACTTATGGTCCTATAGCTTAGGGAAATTAAAATCATAAAGACACAGCCACCCCAAAGTTTGGGACGCCTCTGTTTACAAGAACCTCGTTTATCGTACAAGTTCAACATCACAGAAAGTGAAAAATGGATAAAGAACTTGTGGTACTTACGTACAATGCAGTATCACTCAGCAATGAAATTTATGTCATCAGGCCCGTAGCAGCATAATGAGTGGATTCAGGTACGATGATTCTAACTGAAATAAGTCACACAGAAAAAGAAACATCATAAGATATCACTAATACACGGAATGTAAACTTGGCTACACAGGAACTGAATTCCAAAACAGAACAGGGTCTCAAATTTAGAAAACCAACTTATGCTTGCTTAAGGGGAAAGGTGAGTTGGGGTGCTGCATAAAACCAGAGATTGAAATGAGCACAGATAAAGTTCCTTAAGCCAAATATGGAATAGACAAGAGCTACTCCTTGCTCAACGAAATGGACTCAACACCCCATATTAAACACCTAAGAATGTACCTGACTAGTAAGTATCTTAAAACCTATGGATTGCTATGTCTCCGAAAGAGAATCAAGCGTGTGTACAGGGGCATAAACGCAGCAGTGATAGGATTGGAGAGGTTCGGTGAGCAAATGAAGACCCTTTGAAGTCATATTGCATGG
Organism: Grampus griseus; assembly: GCF_964374135.1. Lineage (NCBI taxonomy): Eukaryota > Metazoa > Chordata > Mammalia > Artiodactyla > Delphinidae > Grampus > Grampus griseus. The sequence continues at coordinate 54,173 of NW_028133321.1, forward strand.
TACCCATTCCACGGGTTTCAATTACCCAGGTTTAAGGTATTCTTCCTTCAGCTAAAACATGCATGTGGAACCCAGAGTATGATCAACCGTGTGAACGGGAGACGTGTTCAAATATGTCTCAGTTTTCCTCCCCTGGTACTCGGGTGCAACATTCCAGACGCTTTACTAACACTCTCCCCACTTGGAGAGTCAGTCCCTTTAACCTCCTGTTTGGCCCAGTTTGCAATTTCTGCGGAAGATGAACAGGAATAGCGAGAACCAATGAGAGACTAGCTGGAGGTGTCTGGACGGGCAAATTTAACTCTCATTTCCCACCAGGAAGAGGAATTAACCAAAGGCTCAGCGTGCCGTGCCGGAACCAGATTAGGGCCTGAAGCCATCCTGCGGTGTTGCGGCCAGCTCACAAGAAAACGAGTTGAAGAAAGGAGCTCAGGGGCCCTGTAATTCACAAACCTGCAGAGTTATAAATGACAGCTATCGTCCAAAAATATACTGAAGTAAGGCTGCCAAGAGGACTTGAAAGCGGGGCAGAATTGCAGGAAACCGATTTCAGGAGGTAGACTGGAATTGCATTGAAAGCATAGGAAAAGAGGCAGAACGTCCACAATGATGCACTTGGCCAAAAAGGGCGTATGCGTTTTTTCCTGAATATATTCAGGAAAAAACGCATACGCCCTTTTTGGCCAACCAAGCAAGCTTGCAAAGGAAATCTGCACTACAATGAAGTCTCACTTCCCCCTGGTCAAAAGGGCCATCTGAAAAAAGTGTAAAATCCAGAAAGGCAGGACAGGCCATGGAGAACTGGGAGCCTTGTTATGCTGATGGGCGGGATGTAAATTGCCAACAGACACTCGGGAGAAGTGTATGGTGTTTCCTGAAACATCTAAAAAACACAGCAACAGAGCCTAGGGCACTTCCACTTATGGTCCTATAGCTTAGGGAAATTAAAATCATAAAGACACAGCCACCCCAAAATTTGGGACGCCTCTGTTTACAAGAACCTCGTTTATCGTACAAGTTCAACATCACAGAAAGTGAAAAATGGATAAAGAACTTGTGGTACTTACGTACAATGCAGTATCACTCAGCAATGAAATTTATGTCATCAGGCCCGTAGCAGCATAATGAGTGGATTCAGGTACGATGATTCTAACTGAAATAAGTCACACAGAAAAAGAAACATCATAAGATATCACTAATACACGGAATGTAAACTTGGCTACACAGGAACTGAATTCCAAAACAGAACAGGGTCTCAAATTTAGAAAACCAACTTATGCTTGCTTAAGGGGAAAGGTGAGTTGGGGTGCTGCATAAAACCAGAGATTGAAATGAGCACAGATAAAGTTCCTTAAGCCAAATATGGAATAGACAAGAGCTACTCCTTGCTCAACGAAATGGACTCAACACCCCATATTAAACACCTAAGAATGTACCTGACTAGTAAGTATCTTAAAACCTATGGATTGCTATGTCTCCGAAAGAGAATCAAGCGTGTGTACAGGGGCATAAACGCAGCAGTGATAGGATTGGAGAGGTTCGGTGAGCAAATGAAGACCCTTTGAAGTCATATTGCATGGTACCCATTCCACGGGTTTCAACTACCCAGGTTTAAGGTATTCTTCCTTCAGCTAAAACATGCATGTGGAACCCAGAGTATGATCAACCGTGTGAACGGGAGACGTGTTCAAATATGTCTCAGTTTTCCTCCCCTGGTACTCGGGTGCAACATTCCAGACGCTTTACTAACACTCTCCCCACTTGGAGAGTCAGTCCCTTTAACCTCCTGTTTGGCCCAGTTTGCAATTTCTGCAGAAGATGAACAGGAATAGCGAGAACCAATGAGAGACTAGCTGGAGGTGTCTGGACGGGCAAATTTAACTCTCATTTCCCACCAGGAAGAGGAAATAACCAAAGGCTCAGCGTGCCGTGCCGGAACCAGATTAGGGCCTGAAGCCATCCTGCGGTGTTGCGGCCAGCTCACAAGAAAACGAGTTGAAGAAAGGAGCTCAGGGGCACTGTAATTCACAAACCTGCAGAGTTATAAATGACAGCTATCGTCCAAAAATATACTGAAGTAAGGCTGCCAAGAGGACTTGAAAGCGGGTCAGAATTGCAGGAAACCGATTTCAGGAGGTAGACTGGAATTGCATTGAAAGCATAGGAAAAGAGGCAGAACGTCCACAATGATGCACTTGGCCAAAAAGGGCGTATGCGTTTTTTCCTGAATATATTCAGGAAAAAACGCATACGCCCTTTTTGGCCAACCAAGCAAGCTTGCAAAGGAAATCTGCACTACAATGAAGTCTCACTTCCCCCTGGTCAAAAGGGCCATCTGAAAAAAGTGTAAAATCCAGAAAGGCAGGACAGGCCATGGAGAACTGGGAGCCTTGTTATGCTGATGGGCGGGATGTAAATTGCCAACAGACACTCGGGAGAAGTGTATGGTGTTTCCTGAAACATCTAAAAAACAAAGCAACAGAGCCTAGGGCACTTCCACTTATGGTCCTATAGCTTAGGGAAATTAAAATCAAAAAGACACAGCCACCCCAATGTTTGGAACGGCTCTGTTTACAAGAACCTCGTTTACAGTACAAGTTCAACATCACAGAAAGTGAAAAATGGATAAAGAAGTTGTGGTACTTACGTACAATGCAGTATCACTCAGCAATGAAATCTATGTCATCAGGCCCGTAGCAGCATATTGAGTGGATTCAGGTACGATGATTCTAACTGAAATAAGTCACACAGAAAAAGAAACATCATAAGATATCACTAATACACGGAATGTAAACTTGGCTACACAGGAACTGAATTCCAAAACAGAACAGGGTCTCAAATTTAGAAAACCAACTTATGCTTGCTTAAGGGGAAAGGTGAGTTGGGGTGCTGCATAAAACCAGAGATTGAAATGAGCACAGATAAAGTTCCTTAAGCCAAATATGGAATAGACAAGAGCTACTCCTTGCTCAACGAAATGGACTCAACACCCCATATTAAACACCTAAGAATGTACCTGACTAGTAAGTATCTTAAAACCTATGGATTGCTATGTCTCCTAAAGAGAATCAAGCGTGTGTACAGGGGCATAAACGCAGCAGTGATAGGATTGGAGAGGTTCGGTGAGCAAATGAAGACCCTTTGAAGTCATATTGCATGGTACCCATTCCACGGGTTTCAACTACCCAGGTTTAAGGTATTCTTCCTTCAGCTAAAACATGCATGTGGAACCTAGAGTATGATCAACCATGTGATCGGGAGACGTGTTCAAATATGTCTCAGTTTTCGTACCCTGGTACTCGGGTGCAACATTCCAGACGCTTTACTAACACTCTCCCGACTTGGAGAGTCAGTCCCTTTAGCCTCCTGTTTGGCCCAGTTTGCAATTTCTGCGGAAGATGAACAGGAATAGCGAGAACCAATGAGAGACTAGCTGGAGGTGTCTGGACGGGTAAATTTAACTCTCATTTCCCACCAGGAAGAGGAATTAACCAAAGGCTCAGCGTGCCATGCCGGAACAAGATTAGGGCCTGAAGCCATCCTGCGGTGTTGCGGCCAGGTCACAAGAAAGCGAGTTGAAGAAAGGAGCTCAGGGGCACTGTAATTCACAAACCTGCAGAGTTATAAATGACAGCTATCGTCCAAAAATATACTGAAGTAAGGCTGGCAAGAGGACTTGAAAGCGGGTCAGAATTGCAGGAAACCGATTTCAGGAGGTAGACTGGAATTGCATTGAAAGCATAGGAACAGAGACAGAACGTCCACAATGATGCACTTGGCCAAAAAGGGCGTATGCGTTTTTTCCTGAATATATTCAGGAAAAAACACATACGCACTTTTTGGCCAACCAAGCAAACTTGCAAAGGAAATCTGCACTACAATGAAGTCTCACTTCCCCCCGGTCAAAAGGGCCATCTGAAAAAAGTGTAAATTCCAGAAAGGCAGGACAGGGCATGGAGAACTGGGTGCCTTGTTATGCTGATGGGCGGGATGTAAATTGCCAACAGACACTGGGAGAAGTGTATGGTGTTTCCTGAAACATCTAAAAAACAAAGCAACAGAGCCTAGGGCACTTCCACTTATGGTCCAATAGCTTAGGGAAATTAAAATCAAAAAGACACAGCCACCCCAAAGGTTGGGACGCCTCTGTTTACAAGAACGTCATTTACAGTACAAGTTCAACATCGCAGAATGTGAAAAATGGATAAAGAACTTGTGGTACTTACGTACAATGCAGTATCAATCAGCAATGAAATCTATGTCATCAGGCCCGTAGCAGCATAATGAGTGGATTCAGGTACGATGATTCTAACGGAAATAAGTCACACAGAAAAAGAAACATCATAAGGTATCACTAATACACGGAATGTAAACTTGGCTACACAGGAACTGAATTCCAAAACAGAACAGGGTCTCAAATTTAGAAAACCAACTTATGCTTGCTTAAGGGGAAAGGTGAGTTGGGGTGCTGCATAAAACCAGAGATTGAAATGAGCACAGATAAAGTTCCTTAAGCCAAATATGGAATAGACAAGAGCTACTCCTTGCTCAACGAAATGGACTCAACACCCCATATTAAACGCCTAAGAATGTACCTGACTAGTAAGTATCTTAAAACCTATGGATTGCTATGTCTCCGAAAGAGAATCAAGCATGTGTACAGGGGCATAAACGCAGCAGTGATAGGATTGGAGAGGTTCGGTGAGCAAATGAAGACCTTTTGAAGTCGTATTGCATGGTACCCATTCCACGGGTTTCAACTACCCAGGTTTAAGGTATTCTTCCTTCAGCTAAAACATGCATGTGGAACCCAGAGTATGATCAACCATGTGATCGGGAGACGTGTTCAAATATGTCTCAGTTTTCGTACCCTGGTACTCGGGTGCAACATTCCAGACGCTTTACTAACACTCTCCCCACATGGAGAGTCAGTCCCTTTAACCTCCTGTTTGGCCCAGTTTGCAATTTCTGCGGAAGATGAACAGGAATAGCGAGAGCAAATGAGAGACTAGCTGGAGGTGTGTGGACGGGCAAATTTAAGTCTCATTTCCCACCAGGAAGAGGAAATAACCAAAGGCTCAGCGTGCCGTGCCGAAACCAGATTAGGGCCTGAAGCCATCCTGCGGTGTTGCGCCCAGGTCACAAGAAAGCGAGTTGAAGAACGGAGCTCAGCGGCACTGTAATTCACAAACCTGCAGAGTTATAAATGACAGCTATCGTCCAAAAATATACTGAAGTAAGGCTGCCAAGAGGACTTGAAAGCGGGGCAGAATTGCAGGAAACCGATTTCAGGAGGTAGACTGGAATTGCATTGAAAGCATAGGAAAAGAGGCAGAACGTCCACAATGGTGCACTTGGCCAAAAAGGGCGTATGCGTTTTTTCCTGAGTATACTCAGGAAAAAACGCATACGCCCTTTTTGGCCAACCAAGCAAGCTTGCAAAGGAAATCTGCACTACAATGAAGTCTCACTTCCCCCCGGTCAAAAGGGCCATCTGAAAAAAGTGTAAAATCCAGAAAGGCAGGACAGGCCATGGAGAACTGGGAGCCTTGTTATGCTGATGGGCGGGATGTAAATTGCCAACAGACACTCGGGAGAAGTGTATGGTGTTTCCTGAAACATCTAAGAAACAAAGCAACAGAGCCTAGGGCACTTCCACTTATGGTCCTATAGCTTAGGGAAATTAAAATCAAAAAGACACAGCCACCCCAATATTTCGAACGCCTGTGTTTACAAGAACCTCGTTTACAGTACAAGTTCAACATCGCAGAAAGTGAAAAATGGATAAAGAAGTTGCGGTATTTACTTACAAAGCAATATCACTCAGCAATGAAATCTATGTCATCAGGCCCTTAGCAGTACAATGAGTGGATTCAGGTATGATGATTCTAACTGAAATAAGTCACACAGAAAAAGAAACAACATAAGATATCAGTAATACACGGAATGTAAATTTGGGTACACAGGAACTGAATTACAGAACAGGACAGGGTCTCAAATTTAGAAAACCAACTTATGCTTGCTTAAGGGGAAAGGTGAGATGGGGTGCTGCATAAAACCAGAGATTGAAATGAGCACAGATAAAGTTCCTTAAGCCAAATATGGAATAGACAAGAGCTACTCCTTGCTCAATGAAATGGACCCAACACCGCATATTAAACGCCTAAGAATGTACCTGACTAGTAAGTATCTTAAAACCTATGGATTGCTATGTCTCTGAAAGAGAATCAAGCATGTGTACAGGGGCATAAACGCAGCAGTGATAGGATTGGAGAGGTTCGGTGAGCAAATGAAGACCCTTTGAAGTCATATTGCATGGTACCCATTCCACGGGTTTCAACTACCCAGGTTTAAGGTATTCTTCCTTCAGCTAAAATATGCATGTGGAACCTAGAGCATGATCAACCATGTGATCGGGAGACGTGTTCAAATATGTCTCAGTTTTCGTATCCTGGTACTCGGGTGCAACATTCCAGACGCTTTACTAACACTCTCCCGACTTGGAGAGTCAGTCCCTTTAACCTCCTGTTTGGCCCAGTTTGCAATTTCTGCAGAAGATGAACAGGAATAGCGAGAACCAATGAGAGACTAGCTGGAGGTGTCTGGACGGGCAAATTTAACTCTCATTTCCCACCAGGAAGCGGAATTAACCAAAGGCTCAGCGTGCCGTGCCGGAACCAGATTAGGGCCTGAAGCCATCCTGCGGTGTTGCGGCCAGCTCACAAGAAAACGAGTTGAAGAAAGGAGCTCAGGGGCACTGTAATTCACAAACCTGCAGAGTTATAAATGACAGCTATCGTCCAAAAATATACTGAAGTAAGGCTGCCAAGAGGACTTGAAAGCGGGGCAGAATTGCAGGAAACCGATTTCAGGAGGTAGACTGGAATTGCATTGAAAGCATAGGAAAAGAGGCAGAACGTCCACAATGATGCACTTGGCCAAAAAGGGCGTATGCGTTTTTTCCTGAATATATTCAGGAAAAAACGCATACGCACTTTTTGGCCAACCAAGCAAGCTTGCAAAGGAAATCTGCACTACAATGAAGTCTCACTTCCCCCCGGTCAAAAGGGCCATCTGAAAAAAGTGTAAAATCCAGAAAGGCAGGACAGGCCATGGAGAACTGGGAGCCTTGTTATGCTGATGGGCGGGATGTAAATTGCCAACAGACACTCGGGAGAAGTGTATGGTGTTTCCTGAAACATCTAAGAAACAAAGCAACAGAGCCTAGGGCACTTCCACTTATGGTCCTATAGCTTAGGGAAATTAAAATCAAAAAGACACAGCCACCCCAATGTTTGGAACGGCTCTGTTTAAAAGAACCTCGTTTACAGTACAAGTTCAACATCGCAGAAAGTGAAAAATGGATAAAGAAGTTGCGGTATTTACTTACAAAGCAATATCACTCAGCAATGAAATCTATGTCATCAGGCCCTTAGCAGTACAATGAGTGGATTCAGGTATGATGATTCTAACTGAAATAAGTCACACAGAAAAAGAAACAACATAAGATATCAGTAATACACGGAATGTAAATTTGGCTACACAGGAACTGAATTACAGAACAGAACAGGGTCTCAAATTTAGAAAACCAACTTATGCTTGCTTAAGGGGAAAGGTGAGTTGGGGTGCTGCATAAAACCAGAGATTGAAATGAGCACAGATAAAGTTCCTTAAGCCAAATATGGAATAGACAAGAGCTACTCCTTGCTCAACGAAATGGACTCAACACCGCATATTAAACGCCTAAGAATGTACCTGACTAGTCAGTATATTAAAACCTATGGATTGCTATGTCTCCAAAAGAGAATCAAGCATGTGTACAGGGGCATAAACGCAGCAGTGATAGGATTGGAGAGGTTCGGTGAGCAAATGAAGACCCTTTGAAGTCATATTGCATGGTATCCATTACACTGGTCTCAACTCTCCAGGTTTAAGGTATTCTTCCTTCAGCTAAAACATGCATGTGCAACCCAGAGTATGATCAACCGTGTGAACGGGAGACGTGTTCAAATATCTCTCAGTTTTCGTACCCTGGTACTCGGGTGCAACTTTCCAGACACTTTACTAACACTCTCCCCACCAGGAGAGTCAGCGCCTTTAACCTCCTGTTTGGCCCAGTTTGCAATTTCTGTGGAAGTGAACAGGAATAGGGAGAACCAATGAGAGACTAGCTGGAGGTGTCTGGACGGCCAAATTTAACTCTCATTTCCCACCAGGAAGAGGAATTAACCAAAGGGTCAGCGTGCCGTGCCGGAACAAGATTAGGGCCTGAAGCCATCCTGCGGTGTTGCGGCCAGCTCACAAGAAAGCGAGTTGAAGAAAGGAGCTCAGGGGCACTGTAATGCACAAACCTGCAGAGTTATAAATGACAGCTATCGTCCAAAAATATACTGAAGTAAGGCTGCCAAGAGGACTTGAAATTGGGGCAGAAATGTAGGAAACCGATTTCAGGAGGTGGAGTGGAATTGCATTGAAAGCATAGGAAAAGAGGCAGAACGTCCACAATGATGCACTTGGCCAAAAAGGGCGTATGCGTTTTTTCCTGAATATATTCAGGAAAAAATGCATACGCCCTTTTTGGCCAACCAAGCAAGCTTGCAAAGGAAATCTGCACTACAATGAAGTCTCACTTCCCCCCGGTCAAAAGGGCCATCTGAAAAAAGTGTAAAATCCAGAAAGGCAGGACAGGCCATGGAAAACTGGGAGCCTTGTTATGCTGATGGGCGGGATGTAAATTGCCAACAGACACTCGGGAGAAGTGTATGGTGTTTCCTGAAACATCTAAAAAACAAAGCAACAGAGCCTAGGGCACTTCCACTTATGGTCCTATAGCTTAGGGAAATTAAAATCAAAAAGACACAGCCACCCCAAAGTATGGAACGGCTCTGTTTACAAGAACCTCGTTTACAGTAGAAGTTCAACATCGCAGAAAGTGAAAAATGGATAAAGAAGTTGTGGTATTTACGTACAATGCAGTATCAATCAGCAATGAAATCTATGTCATCAGGCCCGTAGAAGCATAATGAGTGGATTCAGGTACGATGATTCTAACGGAAATAAGTCACACAGAAAAAGAAACATCATAAGGTATCACTAATACACGGAATGTAAACTTGGCTACACAGGAACTGAATTCCAAAACAGAACAGGGTCTCAAATTTAGAAAACCAACTTATGCTTGCTTAAGGGGAAAGGTGAGTTGGGGTGCTGCATAAAACCAGAGATTGAAATGAGCACAGATAAAGTTCCTTAAGCCAAATATGGAATAGACAAGAGCTACTCCTTGCTCAACGAAATGGACTCAACACCCCATATTAAACGTCTAAGAATGTACCTGACTAGTAAGTATCTTAAAACCTATGGATTGCTATGTCTCCAAAAGAGAATCAAGCGTGTGTACAGGGGCATAAACGCAGCAGTGATAGGATTGGAGAGGTTCGGTGAGCAAATGAAGACCCTTTGAAGTCATATTGCATGGTACCCATTACACGGGTCTCAACTCTCCAGGTTTAAGGTATTCTTCCTTCAGCTAAAACATGCATGTGGAACTCAGAGTATGATCAACCATGTGAACGGGAGACGTGTTCAAATATGTCTCAGTTTTCCTCCCCTGGTACTCGGGTGCAACATTCCAGACGCTTTACTAACACTCTCCCGACTTGGAGAGTCAGTCCCTTTAACCTCCTGTTTGGCCCAGTTTGCAATTTCTGCAGAAGATGAACAGGAATAGCGAGAACTAATGAGAGACTAGCTGGAGGTGTCTGGACGGGCAAATTTAACTCTCATTTCCACCAGGAAGAGGAAATAACCAAAGGCTCAGCGTGCCGTGCCGAAACCAGATTAGGGCCTGAAGCCATCCTGCGGTGTTGCGCCCAGGTCACAAGAAAGCGAGTTGAAGAAAGGAGCTCTGGGACACTGTAATTCACAAACCTGCAGAGTTATAAATGACAGCTATCGTCCAAAAATATACTGAAGTAAGGCTGCCAAGAGGACTTGAAAGCGGGGCAGAATTGCAGGAAACCGATTTCAGGAGGTAGACTGGAATTGCATTGAAAGCATAGGAAAAGAGGCAGAACGTCCACAATGATGCCCTTGGCCAAAAAGGGCGTATGCGTTTTTTCCTGAACATATTCAGGAAAAATCGCATACGCCCGTTTTGGCCAACCAAGCAAACATGCAAAGGAAATCTGCACTACAATGAAGTCTCACTTCCCCCCGGTCAAAAGGGTCATCTGAAAAAAGTGTAAAGTCCAGAAAGGCAGGACAGGCCATGGAGAACTGGGAGCCTTGTTATGCTGATGGGCGGGATGTAAATTGCCAACAGACACTTGGGAGAAGTGTATGGTGTTTCCTGAAACATCTAAGAAACAAAGCAACAGAGCCTAGGGCACTTCCACTTATGGTCCTATAGCTTAGGGAAATTAAAATCAAAAAGACACAGCCACCCCAATATTTCGAACGCCTGTGTTTACAAGAACCTCGTTTACAGTACAAGTTCAACATCGCAGAAAGTGAAAAATGGATAAAGAAGTTGCGGTATTTACTTACAAAGCAATATCACTCAGCAATGAAATCTATGTCATCAGGCCCTTAGCAGTACAATGAGTGGATTCAGGTATGATGATTCTAACTGAAATAAGTCACACAGAAAAAGAAACAACATAAGATATCAGTAATACACGGAATGTAAATTTGGCTACACAGGAACTGAATTACAGAACAGGACAGGGTCTCAAATTTAGAAAACCAACTTATGCTTGCTTAAGGGGAAAGGTGAGATGGGGTGCTGCATAAAACCAGAGATTGAAATGAGCACAGATAAAGTTCCTTAAGCCAAATATGGAATAGACAAGAGCTACTCCTTGCTCAATGAAATGGACCCAACACCGCATATTAAACGCCTAGGAATGTACCTGACTAGTAAGTATCTTAAAACCTATGGATTGCTATGTCTCTGAAAGAGAATCAAGCATGTGTACAGGGGCATAAACGCAGCAGTGATAGGATTGGAGAGGTTCGGTGAGCAAATGAAGACCCTTTGAAGTCATATTGCATGGTACCCATTCCACGGGTTTCAACTACCCAGGTTTAAGGTATTCTTCCTTCAGCTAAAACATGCATGTGGAACCTAGAGCATGATCAACCATGTGATCGGGAGACGTGTTCAAATATGTCTCAGTTTTCGTTCCCTGGTACTCGGGTGCAACATTCCAGACGCTTTACTAACACTCTCCTGACTTGGAGAGTCAGTCCCTTTAACCTCCTGTTTGGCCCAGTTTGCAATTTCTGCGGAAGATGAACAGGAATAGCGAGAACCAATGAGAGACTAGCTGGAGGTGTCTGGACGGGCAAATTTAACTCTCATTTCCCACCAGGAAGAGGAATTAACCAAAGGCTCAGCGTGCCGTGCCGGAACCAGATTAGGGCCTAAAGCCATCCTGCGGTGTTGCGGCCAGCTCACAAGAAAACGAGTTGAAGAAAGGAGCTCAGGGGCACTGTAATTCACAAACCTGCAGAGTTATAAATGACAGCTATCGTCCAAAAATATACTGAAGTAAGGCTGCCAAGAGGACTTGAAAGCGGGGCAGAATTGCAGGAAACCGATTTCAGGAGGTAGACTGGAATTGCATTGAAAGCATAGGAAAAGAGGCAGAACGTCCACAATGATGCACTTGGCCAAAAAGGGCGTATGCGTTTTTTCCTGAATATATTCAGGAAAAAACGCATACGCACTTTTTGGCCAACCAAGCAAGCTTGCAAAGGAAATCTGCACTACAATGAAGTCTCACTTCCCCCCGGTCAAAAGGGCCATCTGAAAAAAGTGTAAAATCCAGAAAGGCAGGACAGGCCATGGAGAACTGGGAGCCTTGTTATGCTGATGGGCGGGATGTAAATTGCCAACAGACACTCGGGAGAAGTGTATGGTGTTTCCTGAAACATCTAAGAAACAAAGCAACAGAGCCTAGGGCACTTCCACTTATGGTCCTATAGCTTAGGGAAATTAAAATCAAAAAGACACAGCCACCCCAAAGTTTGGGACGCCTGTGTTTACAAGAACCTCATTTACCGTACAAGTTCAATATCACAGAAAGTGAAAAATGGATAAAGAAGTTGTGGTACTTACGTACAATGCAGTATCACTCAGCAATGAAATCTATGTCATCAGTCCCGTAGCAGCATAATGAGTGGATTCAGGTACGATGATTCTAACTGAAATAATTCAAACAGAAAAAGAAACATCATAAGATATCACTAATACACGGAATATAAACTTGGCTACACAGGAACTGAATTCCAAAACAGAACAGGGTCTCAAATTTAGAAAACCAACTTATGCTTGCTTAAGGGGAAAGGTGAGTTGGGGTGCTGCATAAAACCAGAGATTGAAATGAGCACAGATAAAGTTCCTTAAGCCAAATATGGAATAGACAAGAGCTACTCCTTGCTCAACGAAATGGACTCAACACCGCATATTAAACGCCTAAGAATGTACCTGACTAGTCAGTATCTTAAAACCAATGGATTGCTATGTCTCCAAAAGAGAATCAAGCATGTGTACAGGGGCATAAACGCAGCAGTGATAGGCTTGGAGAGGTTCGGTGAGCAAATGAAGACCCTTTGAAGTCATATTGCATGGTACCCATTCCACGGGTTTCAACTACCCAGGTTTAAGGTATTCTTCCTTCAGCTAAAATATGCATGTGGAACCTAGAGCATGATCAACCATGTGATCGGGAGACGTGTTCAAATATGTCTCAGTTTTCGTACCCTGGTACTCGGGTGCAACATTCCAGACGCTTTACTAACACTCTCCCCACTTGGAGAGTCAGTCCCTTTAACCTCCTGTTTGGCCCAGTTTGCAATTTCTGCAGAAGATGAACAGGAATAGCGAGAACCAATGAGAGACTAGCTGGAGGTGTCTGGACGGGCAAATTTAACTCTCATTTCCCACGAAGAAGAGGAATTAACCAAAGGCTCAGCGTGCCATGCCGGAACCAGATTAGGGCCTGAAGCCATCCTGCGGTGTTGCGGCCAGCTCACAAGAAAGCAAGTTGAAGAAAGGAGCTCAGGGGCACTGTAATTCACAAACCTGCAGAGTTATAAATGACAGCTATCGTCCAAAAATATACTGAAGTAAGGCTGCCAAGAGGGCTTGAAAGCGGGGCAGAATTGCAGGAAACCGATTTCAGGAGGTAGACTGGAATTGCATTGAAAGCATAGGAAAAGAGGCAGAACGTCCACAATGACGCACTTGGCCAAAAAGGGCGTATGCGTTTTTTCCTGAATATATTCAGGAAAAAACGCATACGCCCTTTTTGGCCAACCAAGCAAGCTTGCAAAGGAAATCTGCACTACAATGAAGTCTCACTTCCCCCCGGTTAAAAGGGCCATCTGAAAAAAGTGTAAAATCCAGAAAGGCAGGACAGGCCATGGAGAACTGGGAGCCTTGTTATGCTGATGGGCGGGATGTAAATTGCCAACAGACACTCGGGAGAAGTGTATGGTGTTTCCTGAAACATCTAAAAAACAAAGCAACAGAGCCTAGGGCACTTCCACTTATGGTCCTATAGCTTAGGGAAATTAAAATCAAAAAGACACAGCCACCCCAATGTTTGGAACGGCTCTGTTTACAAGAACCTCGTTTACAGTACAAGTTCAACATCACAGAAAGTGAAAAATGGATAAAGAAGTTGTGGTACTTACGTACAATGCAGTATCACTCAGCAATGAAATCTATGTCATCAGGCCCGTAGCAGCATATTGAGTGGATTCAGGTACGATGATTCTAACTGAAATAATTCACACAGAAAAAGAAACATCATAAGATATCACTAATACACGGATATGTAAACTTGGCTACACAGGAACTGAATTCCAAAACAGAACAGGGTCTCAAATTTAGAAAACCAACTTATGCTTGCTTAAGGGGAAAGGTGAGTTGGGGTGCTGCATAAAACCAGAGATTGAAATGAGCACAGATAAAGTTCCTTAAGCCAAATATGGAATAGACAAGAGCTACTCCTTGCTCAACGAAATGGACTCAACACCGCATATTAAACGCCTAAGAATGCACCTGACTAGTCAGTATCTTAAAACCAATGGATTGCTATGTCTCCAAAAGAGAATCAAGCATGTGTACAGGGGCATAAACGCAGCAGTGATAGGATTGGAGAGGTTCGGTGAGCAAATGAAGACCCTTTGAAGTCATATTGCATGGTATCCATTACACTGGTCTCAACTCTCCAGGTTTAAGGTATTCTTCCTTCAGCTAAAACATGCATGTGGAACCCAGAGTATGATCAACCGTGTGAATGGGAGACGTGTTCAAATATGTCTCAGTTTTCGTACCCTGGTATTCGGGTGCAACATTCCAGACGCTTTACTAACACTCTCCCGACTTGGAGAGTCAGTCCCTTTAACCTCCTGTTTGGCCCAGTTTGCAATTTCTGCGGAAGATGAACAGGAATAGCGAGAACCAATGAGAGACTAGCTGGAGGTGTCTGGACGGGCAAATTTAACTCTCATTTCCCACCAGGAAGAGGAATTAACCAAAGGCTCAGCGTGCCGTGCCGGAACCAGATTAGGGCCTGAAGCCATCCTGCGGTGTTGCGTCCAGCTCACAAGAAAGCAAGTTGAAGAAAGGAGCTCAGGGGCACTGTAAGTCACAAACATGCAGAGTTATAAATGACAGCTATCGTCCAAAAATATACTGAAGTAAGGCTGCCAAGAGGACTTGAAAGCGGGGCAGAATTGCAGGAAACCGATTTCAGGAGGTAGACTGGAATTGCATTGAAAGCATAGGAAAAGAGGCAGAACATCCACAATGATGCACTTGGCCAGAAAGGGCGTATGCGTTTTTTCCTGAATATATTCAGGAAAAAACGCATACACACTTTTTGGCCAACCAAGCAAGCTTGCAAAGGAAATCTGCTCTACAATGAAGTCTCACTTCCCCCCGGTCAAAAGGGCCATCTGAAAAAAGTGTAAAACCCAGAAAGGCAGGACAGGCTATGGAGAACTGGGAGCCTAGTTATGCTGATGGTCGGGATGTAAATTGCCAACAGACACTCGGGAGAAGTGTATGGTGTTTCCTGAAACATCTAAAAAACAAAGCAACAGAGCCTAGGGCACTTCCACTTATGGTCCTATAGCTTAGGGAAATTAAAATCAAAAAGACACAGCCACCCCAAAGTTTGGGACGCCTCTGTTTACAAGAACCTCGTTTACCGTACAAGTTCAATATCACAGAAAGTGAAAAATGGATAAAGAAGTTGTGGTACTTACGTACAATGCAGTATCACTCAGCAATGAAATCTATGTCATCAGTCCCGTAGCAGCATAATGAGTGGATTCAGGTACGATGATTCTAACTGAAATAAGTCACACAGAAAAAGAAACATCATAAGATATCACTAATACACGGAATGTAAACTTGGGTACATAGGAACTGAATTCCAAAACAGAACAGGGTCTCAAATTTCGAAAACCAACTTATGCTTGTTTAAGGGGAAAGGTGAGTTGGGGTGCTGCATAAAACCAGAGATTGAAATGAGCACAGATAAAGTTCCTTAAGCCAAATATGGAATAGACAAGAGCTACTCCTTGCTCAACGAAATGGACTCAACACCGCATATTAAACGCCTAAGAATGTACCTGACTAGTAAGTATCTTAAAACCTATGGATTGCTATGTGTCCAAAAGAGAATCAAGCGTGTGTACAGGGGCATAAACGCAGCAGTGATAGGATTGGAGAGGTTCGGTGAGCAAATGAAGACCCTTTGAAGTCATATTGCATGGTATCCATTGCACTGGTCTCAACTCTCCAGGTTTAAGGTATTCCTCCTTCAGATAAAACATGCATGTGGAACCCAGAGTATGATCAACCGTGTGAACGGGCGACGTGTTCAAATATGTCTCAGTTTTCGTACCCTGGTATTCGGGTGCAACATTCCAGACGCTTTACTAACACTCTCCCGACTTGGAGAGTCAGTCCCTTTAACCTCCTGTTTGGCCCAGTTTGCAATTTCAGCGGAAGATGAACAGGAATAGCGAGAACCAATGAGAGACTAGCTGGAGGTGTCTGGACGGGCAAATTTAACTCTCATTTCCCACCAGGAAGAGGAATTAACCAAAGGCTCAGCGTGCCGTGCCGGAACCAGATTAGGGCCTGAAGCCATCCTGCGGTGTTGCGTCCAGCTCACAAGAAAGCAAGTTGAAGAAAGGAGCTCAGGGGCACTGTAAGTCACAAACATGCAGAGTTATAAATGACAGCTATCGTCCAAAAATATACTGAAGTAAGGCTGCCAAGAGGACTTGAAAGCGGGGCAGAATTGCAGGAAACCGATTTCAGGAGGTAGACTGGAACTGCATTGAAAGCATAGGAAAAGAGGCAGAACGTCCACAATGATGCACTTGGACAAAAAGGGTGTATGCGTTGTTTCCTGAATATATTCAGGAAAAAAACGCATACACCCTTTTTGGCCAACCAAGCAAATTTGCAAAGGAAATCTGCACTACAATGAAGTCTCACTTCCCCCTGGTCGAAAGGGCCATCTGAAAAAAGTGTAAAACCCAGAAAGGCAGGACAGGCCCTGGAGAACTGGGAGCCTTGTTATGCTGATGGGTGGGATGTAAATTGCCAACAGACACTCGGGAGAAGTGTATGGTGTTTCCTGAAACATCTAAAAAACAAAGCAACAGAGCCTAGGGCACTTCCACTTATGGTCCTATAGCTTAGGGAAATTAAAATAAAAAAGACACAGCCACCCCAAAGTTTGGGATGGTCTGTTTACAAGAACCTCGTTTACCGTACAAGTTCAATATCACAGAAACTGAAAAATGGATAAAGAACTTGTGGTACTTACGTACAATGCAGTATCACTCAGCAATGAAATCTATGTCATCAGGCCCTTAGCAGCACAATGAGTGGATTCAGGTACGATGATTCTAACTGAAATAAGTCACACAGAAAAAGAAACATCATAAGATATCACTAATACACGGAATGTAAACTTGGCTACACAGGAACTGAATTCCAAAACAGAACAGGGTCTCAAATTTAGAAAACCAACTTATGCTTGCTTAAGGGGAAAGGTGAGTTGGGGTGCTGCATAAAACCAGAGATTGAAATGAGCACAGATAAAGTTCCTTAAGCCAAATATGGAATAGACAAGAGCTACTCCTTGCTCAACGAAATGGACTCAACACCCCATATTAAACGCCTAAGAATGTACCTGACTAGTAAGTATCTTAAAACCTATGGATTGCTATGTCTCCAAAAGAGAATCAAGCGTGTGTACAGGGGCATAAACGCAGCAGTGATAGGATTGGAGAGGTTCGGTGAGCAAATGAAGACCCTGTGAAGTCATATTGCATGGTATCCATTACACGGGTCTCAACTCTCAAGGTTTAAGGTATTCTTCTTTCAGCTAAGACATGCATGTGGAACCCAGAGTATGATCAACCGTGTGAACGGGAGACGTGTTCAAATATGTCTCAGTTTTCCTCCCCTGGTACTCGGGTGCAACATTTCAGACGCTTTACTAACACTCTCCCAACTTGGAGAGTCAGTCCCTTTAACCTCCTGTTTGGCTCAGTTTGCAATTTCTGCGGAAGAGGAACAGGAATAGGGAGAACCAATGAGAGACTAGCTGAAGGTGTCTGGACGGGCAAATTTAACTCTCATTTCCCACCAGGAAGAGGAAATAACCAAAGGCTCAGCATGCCGTGCCGGAACCAGATTAGGGCCTGAAGCCAACCTGCGGTGTTGTGGCCAGCTCACAAGAAAGCGAGTTGAAGAAAGGAGCTCAGGGGCACTGTAATTCACAAACCTGCAGAGTTATAAATGACAGCTATCGTCCAAAAATATACTGAAGTAAGGCTGCCAAGAGGACTTGAAAGCGGGGCAGAATTGCCGGAAACCGATTTCAGGAGGTAGACTGGAATTGCATTCAAAGCATAGGAAAAGAGGCAGAACGTCCACAATGATGCACTTGGCCAAAAAGGGCGTATGCGTTTTTTCCTGAATATATTCAGGAAAAACGCATATGTCCTTTTTGGCCAACCAAGCAAGCTTGCAAAGGAAATCTGCACTACAATGAAGTCTCACTTCCCCCCCTGGTCAAAAGGGCCATCTGAAAAAAGTGTAAAATCCAGAAAGGCAGGACAGGCCATGGAGAACTGGGAGCCTTGTTATGCTGATGGGCGGGATGTAAATTGCCAACAGACACTCGGGAGAAGTGTATGGTGTTTCCTGAAACATCTAAAAAACAAAGCAACAGAGCCTAGGGCACTTCCACTTATGGTCCTATAGCTTAGGGAAATTCAAATCAAAAAGACACAGCCACCCCAAAGTTTGGGATGCCTCTGTTTACAAGAACCTCGTTTACCGTACAAGTTCAATATCACAGAAACTGAAAAATGGATAAAGAACTTGTGGTACTTACGTACAATGCAGTATCACTCAGCAATGAAATCTATGTCATCAGGCCCGTAGCAGCATAATGAGTGGATTCAGGCATGATGATTCTAACTGAAATAACTCACACAGAAAAAGAAACATCATAAGATATCAGTAATACACGGAATGTAAACTTGGCTACACAGGAACTGAATTACAGAACAGAACAGTGTCTCAAATTTAGAAAACCAACTTATGCTTGCTTAAGGGGAAAGGTGAGTTGGGGTGCTGCATAAAACCAGAGATCGAAATGAGCACAGATAAAGTTCATTAAGTGAAATATGGAATAGTCAAGAGTTACTCTTTGCTCAACGAAATGGACTCAACACCGCATATTAAACGCCTAAGAATGTACCTGACTAGTAAGTATCTTAAAACCTATGGATTGCTATGTCTCCAAAAGAGAATCAAGCGTGTATACAGGGCCATAAACGCAGCAGTGATAGGATTGGAGAGGTTCGGTGAGCAAATGAAGACCCTTTGAAGTCATATTTCATGGTACCCATTCCACGGGTTTCAACTACCCAGGTTTAAGGTATTCTTCCTTCAGCTAAAACACGCATGTGGATCCAAGAGTAGGATCAACCGTGTGAACGGGAGACGTGTTCAAATATGTCTCAGTTTTCCTCCCCTGGTACTCGGGTGCAACATTCCAGACGCTTTACTAACACTCTCCCCACTTGGAGAGTCAGCACCTTTAACCTCCTGTTTGGCCCCGTTTGCAATTTCTGCGGAAGATGAACAGGAATAGGGAGAACCAATGAGAGACTAGCTGGAGGTGTCTGGACGGGCAAATTTAACTCTCATTTCCCACCAGGAAGAGGAAATAACCAAAGGCTCAGCGTGCCGTGCCGGAACCAGATTAGGGCCTGAAGCCATCCTGCGGTATTGCGGACAGATCACAAGAAAGCGAGTTGAAAAAAGGAGCTCAGGGGCACTGTAATTCACAAACCTGCAGAGTTATAAATGACAGCTATCGTCCAAAAATATACTGAAGTAAGGCTGCCAAGAGGACTTGAAAGCGGGGCAGAATTGCAGGAAACCGATTTCAGGAGGTAGACTGGAATTGCATTGAAAGCATAGGAAAAGAGGCAGAACGTCCACAATGATGCACTTGGCCAAAAAGGGCGTATGCGTTTTTTCCTGAATATATTCAGGAAAAAACGCATACGCCCGTTTGAGCCAACCAAGCAAACTTGCAAAGGAAATCTGCACTACAATGAAGTCTCACTTCCCCCCGGTCAAAAGGGCCATCTGAAAAAAGTGTAAAATCCAGAAAGGCAGGACAGGCCATGGAGAACTGGGAGCCTTGTTATGCTGATGGGCGGGATGTAAATTGCCAACAGACACTCGGGAGAAGTGTATGGTGTTTCCTGAAACATCTAAGAAACAAAGCAACAGAGCCTAGGGCACTTCCACTTATGGTCCTATAGCTTAGGGAAATTAAAATCAAAAAGACACAGCCACCCCAAAGTTTGGGACGCCTCTGTTTACAAGAACCTCGTTTACCTTACAAGTTCAATATCACAGAAAGTGTAAAATGGATAAAGAACTTGTGGTACTTACGTACAATGCAGTATCACTCAGCAATGAAATCTATGTCATCAGGCCCGTAGCAGCACAATGAGTGGATTCAGGTACGATGATTCTAACTGAAATAAGTCACACAGAAAAAGAAACATCATAAGATATCAGTAATACACGGAATGTAAACTTGGCTACACAGGAACTGAATTCCAAAACAGAAGAGGGTCTCAAATTTAGAAAACCAACTTATGCTTGCTTAAGGGTAAAGGTGAGTTGGGGTGCTGCATAAAACCAGAGATTGAAATGAGCACAGATAAAGTTCCTTAAGCCAAATATGGAATAGACAAGAGCTACTCCTTGCTCAACGAAATGGACTCAACACCCCATATTAAACGCCTAAGAATGTACCTGACTAGTAAGTATCTTAAAACCTATGGATTGCTATGTCTCCGAAAGAGAATCAAGCGTGTGTACAGGGGCATAAACGCAGCAGTGATAGGATTGGAGAGGTTCGGTGAGCAAATGAAGACCCTTTGAAGTCATATTGCATGGTACCCATTCCATGGGTCTCAACTCTCCAGGTTTAAGGTATTCTTCCTTCAGCTAATACATGCATGTGGAACCCAGAGTATGATCAACCGTGTGAACGGGAGACGTGTTCAAATATGTCTCAGTTTTCGTACCCTGGTACTCGGGTGCAACATTCCAGACGCTTTACTAACACTCTCCCCACTTGGAGAGTCAGTCCCTTTAACCTCCTGTTTGGCCCAGTTTGCAATTTCTGCGGAAGATGAACAGGAATAGGGAGAACCAATGAGAGACTAGCTGGAGGTGTCTGGACGGGCAAATTTAACTCTCATTTCCCTCCAGGAGGAGGAATTAACCAAAGGCTCAGCGTGCCGTGCCAGAACCAGATTAGGGCCTGAAGCCATCCTGCGGTGTTGCGGCCAGCTCACAAGAAAGCGAGTTGAAGAAAGGAGCTCAGGGGCACTGTAATTCACAAACCTGCAGAGTTATAAATGACAGCTATCGTCCAAAAATATACTGAAGTAAGGCTGCCAAGAGGACTTGAATGCGGGGCAGAATTGCAGGAAACCGATTTCAGGAGGTAGACTGGAATTGCACTGAAAGCATAGGAAAAGGGGCAGAGCGTCCACAATGATGCACTTGGCCAAAAAGGGCGTATGCGTTTTTTCCTGAATATATTCAGGAAAAAACGCATACGCCCTTTTTGGCCAACCAAGCAAGCTTGCAAAGGAAATCTGCACTACAATGAAGTCTCACTTCACCCCGGTCAAACGGGTCATCTGAAAAAAGTGTAAAATCCAGAAAGGCAGGACAGACCATGGAGAATTGGGAGCATTGTTATGCAGATGGGCGGGATGTAAATTGCCAACAGACACTCGGGAGAAGTGTATGGTGTTTCCTGAAACATCTAAAAAACAAAGCAACAGAGCCTAGGGCACTTCCACTTATGGTCCTATAGCTTAGGGAAATTAAATTCATAAAGACACAGCCACCCCAAAGGTGGGGACCCCTCTGTTTACAAGAACCTCGTTTACCGTACAAGTTCAACATCGCAGAAAGTGAAAAATGGATAAAGAAGTTGTGGTATTTACATACAAAGCAATATCACTCAGCAATGAAATCTATGTCCTCAGGCCCTTAGCAGCACAATGAGTGGATTCAGGTATGATGATTCTAACTGAAATAAGTCACACAGAAAAAGAAACATCATAAGATATCAGTAATACACGGAATGTAAACTTGGCTACACAGGAACTGAATTACAGAACAGAACAGGGTCTCAAATTTAGAAAACCAACTTATGCTTGCTTAAGGGGAAAGGTGAGTTGGGGTGCTGCATAAAACCAGAGATTGAAATGAGCACAGATAAAGTTCCTTAAGCCAAATATGGAATAGACAAGAGCTACTCCTTGCTCAACGAAATGGCCTCAACACCGCATATTAAACGCCTAAGAATGTACCTGACTAGTAAGTATCTTAAAACCTATGGATTGCTATGTCTCCGAAAGAGAATCAAGCATGTGTACAGGGGCATAAACTCAGCAGTGATAGGATTGGAGAGGTTCGGTGAGCAAATGAAGACCCTTTGAAATCATATTGCATGGTAACCATTCCACGAGTCTCAACTACCCAGGTTTAAGGTATTCTTCCTTCAGCTAAAACATGCATGTGGAACCCAGAGTATGATCAACCGTGTGAACGGGAGACGTGTTCAAATATGTCTCAGTTTTCCTCCCCTGGTACTCGGGTGCAACATTCCAGACGCTTTACTAACACTCTCCCCACTTGGAGAGTCAGCGCCTTTAACCTCCTGTTTGGCCCAGTTTGCAATTTCTGCGGAAGATGAACAGGAATAGGGAGAACCAATGAGAGACTAGCTGGAGGTGTCTGGACGGGCAAATTTAACTCTCATTTCCCACCAGGAAGAGGAAATAACCAAAGGCTCAGTGTGCCGTGCTAGAACCAGATTAGGGCCTGTAGCCATCCTGCGGTGTTGCGGCCAGCTCACAAGAAAGCAAGTTGAAGAAAGGAGCTCAGGGGCACTGTAATTCACAAACCTGCAGAGTTATAAATGACAGCTATCGTCCAAAAATATACTGAAGTAAGGCTGCCAAGAGGACTTGAAAGCGGGGCAGAATTGCAGGAAACCGATGTCAGGAGGTAGACTGGAATTGCATTGAAAGCATAGGAAAAGAGGCAGAACGTCCACAATGATGCACTTGGCCAAAAAGGGCGTATGCGTTTTTTCCTGAATATATTCAGGAAAAACGCATATGTCCTTTTTGGCCAACCAAGCAAGCTTGCAAAGGAAATCTGCACTACAATGAAGTCTCACTTCCCCCCCTGGTCAAAAGAGCCATCTGAAAAAAGTGTAAAATCCAGAAAGGCAGGACAGGCCATGGAGAACTGGGAGCCTTGTTATGCTGATGGGCGGGATGTAAATTGCCAACAGACACTCGGGAGAAGTGTATGGTGTTTCCTGAAACATCTAAAAAACAAAGCAACAGAGCCTAGGGCACTTCCACTTATGGTCCTATAGCTTAGGGAAATTCAAATCAAAAAGACACAGCCACCCCAAAGTTTGGGATGCCTCTGTTTACAAGAACCTCGTTTACCGTACAAGTTCAATATCACAGAAACTGAAAAATGGATAAAGAACTTGTGGTACTTACGTACAATGCAGTATCACTCAGCAATGAAATCTATGTCATCAGGCCCGTAGCAGCATAATGAGTGGATTCAGGCATGATGATTCTAACTGAAATAAGTCACACAGAAAAAGAAACATCATAAGATATCAGTAATACACGGAATGTAAACTTGGCTACACAGGAACTGAATTACAGAACAGAACAGTGTCTCAAATTTAGAAAACCAACTTATGCTTGCTTAAGGGGAAAGGTGAGTTGGGGTGCTGCATAAAACCAGAGATCGAAATGAGCACAGATAAAGTTCATTAAGTGAAATATGGAATAGTCAAGAGTTACTCTTTGCTCAACGAAATGGACTCAACACCGCATATTAAACGCCTAAGAATGTACCTGACTAGTAAGTATCTTAAAACCTATGGATTGCTATGTCTCCAAAAGAGAATCAAGCGTGTATACAGGGCCATAAACGCAGCAGTGATAGGATTGGAGAGGTTCGGTGAGCAAATGAAGACCCTTTGAAGTCATATTTCATGGTACCCATTCCACGGGTTTCAACTACCCAGGTTTAAGGTATTCTTCCTTCAGCTAAAACACGCATGTGGATCCAAGAGTAGGATCAACCGTGTGAACGGGAGACGTGTTCAAATATGTCTCAGTTTTCCTCCCCTGGTACTCGGGTGCAACATTCCAGATGCTTTACTAACACTCTCCCCACTTGGAGAGTCAGCACCTTTAACCTCCTGTTTGGCCCCGTTTGCAATTTCTGCGGAAGATGAACAGGAATAGGGAGAACCAATGAGAGACTAGCTGGAGGTGTCTGGACGGGCAAATTTAACTCTCATTTCCCACCAGGAAGAGGAAATAACCAAAGGCTCAGCGTGCCGTGCCGGAACCAGATTAGGGCCTGAAGCCATCCTGCGGTATTGCGGACAGATCACAAGAAAGCGAGTTGAAAAAAGGAGCTCAGGGGCACTGTAATTCACAAACCTGCAGAGTTATAAATGACAGCTATCGTCCAAAAATATACTGAAGTAAGGCTGCCAAGAGGACTTGAAAGCGGGGCAGAATTGCAGGAAACCGATTTCAGGAGGTAGACTGGAATTGCATTGAAAGCATAGGAAAAGAGGCAGAACGTCCACAATGATGCACTTGGCCAAAAAGGGCGTATGCGTTTTTTCCTGAATATATTCAGGAAAAAACGCATACGCCCGTTTGAGCCAACCAAGCAAACTTGCAAAGGAAATCTGCACTACAATGAAGTCTCACTTCCCCCCGGTCAAAAGGGCCATCTGAAAAAAGTGTAAAATCCAGAAAGGCAGGACAGGCCATGGAGAACTGGGAGCCTTGTTATGCTGATGGGCGGGATGTAAATTGCCAACAGACACTCGGGAGAAGTGTATGGTGTTTCCTGAAACATCTAAGAAACAAAGCAACAGAGCCTAGGGCACTTCCACTTATGGTCCTATAGCTTAGGGAAATTAAAATCAAAAAGACACAGCCACCCCAAAGTTTGGGACGCCTCTGTTTACAAGAACCTCGTTTACCTTACAAGTTCAATATCACAGAAAGTGTAAAATGGATAAAGAACTTGTGGTACTTACGTACAATGCAGTATCACTCAGCAATGAAATCTATGTCATCAGGCCCGTAGCAGCACAATGAGTGGATTCAGGTACGATGATTCTAACTGAAATAAGTCACACAGAAAAAGAAACATCATAAGATATCAGTAATACACGGAATGTAAACTTGGCTACACAGGAACTGAATTCCAAAACAGAAGAGGGTCTCAAATTTAGAAAACCAACTTATGCTTGCTTAAGGGTAAAGGTGAGTTGGGGTGCTGCATAAAACCAGAGATTGAAATGAGCACAGATAAAGTTCCTTAAGCCAAATATGGAATAGACAAGAGCTACTCCTTGCTCAACGAAATGGACTCAACACCCCATATTAAACGCCTAAGAATGTACCTGACTAGTAAGTATCTTAAAACCTATGGATTGCTATGTCTCCGAAAGAGAATCAAGCGTGTGTACAGGGGCATAAACGCAGCAGTGATAGGATTGGAGAGGTTCGGTGAGCAAATGAAGACCCTTTGAAGTCATATTGCATGGTACCCATTCCATGGGTCTCAACTCTCCAGGTTTAAGGTATTCTTCCTTCAGCTAATACATGCATGTGGAACCCAGAGTATGATCAACCGTGTGAACGGGAGACGTGTTCAAATATGTCTCAGTTTTCGTACCCTGGTACTCGGGTGCAACATTCCAGACGCTTTACTAACACTCTCCCCACTTGGAGAGTCAGTCCCTTTAACCTCCTGTTTGGCCCAGTTTGCAATTTCTGCGGAAGATGAACAGGAATAGGGAGAACCAATGAGAGACTAGCTGGAGGTGTCTGGACGGGCAAATTTAACTCTCATTTCCCTCCAGGAGGAGGAATTAACCAAAGGCTCAGCGTGCCGTGCCAGAACCAGATTAGGGCCTGAAGCCATCCTGCGGTGTTGCGGCCAGCTCACAAGAAAGCGAGTTGAAGAAAGGAGCTCAGGGGCACTGTAATTCACAAACCTGCAGAGTTATAAATGACAGCTATCGTCCAAAAATATACTGAAGTAAGGCTGCCAAGAGGACTTGAATGCGGGGCAGAATTGCAGGAAACCGATTTCAGGAGGTAGACTGGAATTGCACTGAAAGCATAGGAAAAGGGGCAGAGCGTCCACAATGATGCACTTGGCCAAAAAGGGCGTATGCGTTTTTTCCTGAATATATTCAGGAAAAAACGCATACGCCCTTTTTGGCCAACCAAGCAAGCTTGCAAAGGAAATCTGCACTACAATGAAGTCTCACTTCACCCCGGTCAAACGGGTCATCTGAAAAAAGTGTAAAATCCAGAAAGGCAGGACAGACCATGGAGAATTGGGAGCATTGTTATGCAGATGGGCGGGATGTAAATTGCCAACAGACACTCGGGAGAAGTGTATGGTGTTTCCTGAAACATCTAAAAAACAAAGCAACAGAGCCTAGGGCACTTCCACTTATGGTCCTATAGCTTAGGGAAATTAAATTCATAAAGACACAGCCACCCCAAAGGTGGGGACCCCTCTGTTTACAAGAACCTCGTTTACCGTACAAGTTCAACATCGCAGAAAGTGAAAAATGGATAAAGAAGTTGTGGTATTTACATACAAAGCAATATCACTCAGCAATGAAATCTATGTCCTCAGGCCCTTAGCAGCACAATGAGTGGATTCAGGTATGATGATTCTAACTGAAATAAGTCACACAGAAAAAGAAACATCATAAGATATCAGTAATACACGGAATGTAAACTTGGCTACACAGGAACTGAATTACAGAACAGAACAGGGTCTCAAATTTAGAAAACCAACTTATGCTTGCTTAAGGGGAAAGGTGAGTTGGGGTGCTGCATAAAACCAGAGATTGAAATGAGCACAGATAAAGTTCCTTAAGCCAAATATGGAATAGACAAGAGCTACTCCTTGCTCAACGAAATGGACTCAACACCGCATATTAAACGCCTAAGAATGTACCTGACTAGTAAGTATCTTAAAACCTATGGATTGCTATGTCTCCGAAAGAGAATCAAGCATGTGTACAGGGGCATAAACTCAGCAGTGATAGGATTGGAGAGGTTCGGTGAGCAAATGAAGACCCTTTGAAATCATATTGCATGGTAACCATTCCACGAGTCTCAACTACCCAGGTTTAAGGTATTCTTCCTTCAGCTAAAACATGCATGTGGAACCCAGAGTATGATCAACCGTGTGAACGGGAGACGTGTTCAAATATGTCTCAGTTTTCCTCCCCTGGTACTCGGGTGCAACATTCCAGACGCTTTACTAACACTCTCCCCACTTGGAGAGTCAGCGCCTTTAACCTCCTGTTTGGCCCAGTTTGCAATTTCTGCGGAAGATGAACAGGAATAGGGAGAACCAATGAGAGACTAGCTGGAGGTGTCTGGACGGGCAAATTTAACTCTCATTTCCCACCAGGAAGAGGAAATAACCAAAGGCTCAGTGTGCCGTGCTAGAACCAGATTAGGGCCTGTAGCCATCCTGCGGTGTTGCGGCCAGCTCACAAGAAAGCAAGTTGAAGAAAGGAGCTCAGGGGCACTGTAATTCACAAACCTGCAGAGTTATAAATGACAGCTATCGTCCAAAAATATACTGAAGTAAGGCTGCCAAGAGGACTTGAAAGCGGGGCAGAATTGCAGGAAACCAATGTCAGGAGGTAGACTGGAATTGCATTGAAAGCATAGGAAAAGAGGCAGAACGTCCACAATGATGCACTTGGCCAAAAAGGGCGTATGCGTTTTTTCCTGAATATATTCAGGAAAAAACGCATACGCCCTTTTTGGCCAACCAAGCAAGCTTGCAAAGGAAATCTGCACTACAATAAAGTCTCACTTCCCCCCGGTCAAAAGGACCATCTGAAAAAAGTGTAAAATCCAGAAAGGCAGGACAGGCCATGGAGAACTGGGAGCCTTGTTATGCTGATGGGAGGGATGTAAATTGCCAACAGACACTCGGGAGAATTGTATGGTGTTTCCTGAAACATCTAAAAAACAAAGCAACAGAGCCTAGGGAACTTCCACTTATGGTCCTATGGCTTAGGGAAATTAAAATCAAAAAGACACAGAAACCCCAAAGTATGGAACGGATCTGTTTACAAGAACCTCGTTTACAGTACAAGTTCAACATCGCAGAAAGTGAAAAATGGATAAAGAAGTTGTGGTATTTACATACAAAGCAATATCACTCAGCAATGAAATCTATGTCATCAGGCCCGTAGCAGCACAATGAGTGGATTCAGGTACGATGATTCTAACTGAAATAAGTCACACAGAAAAAGAAACATCATAAGATATCAGTAATACACGGAATGTAAACTTGGCTACACAGGAACTGAATTCCAAAACAGAACAGGGTCTCAAATTTAGAAAACCAACTTATGCTTGCTTAAGGGTAAAGGTGAGTTGGGGTGCTGCATAAAACCAGAGATTGAAATGAGCACAGATAAAGTTCCTTAAGCCAAATATGGAATAGACAAGAGCTACTCCTTGCTCAACGAAATGGACTCAACACCCCATATTAAACGCCTAAGAATGTACCTGACTAGTAAGTATCTTAAAACCTATGGATTGCTATGTCTCCAAAAGAGAATCAAGCGTGTGTACAGGGGCATAAACGCAGCAGTGATAGGATTGGAGAGGTTCGGTGAGCAAATGAAGACCCTTTGAAGTCATATTGCATGGTACCCATTCCACGGGTCTCAACTCTCCAGGTTTAAGGTATTCTTCCTTCAGCTAAAACATGCATGTGGAACCCAGAGTATGATCAACCGTGTGAACGGGAGACGTGTTCAAATATGTCTCAGTTTTCCTCCCCTGGTACTCGGGTGCAACATTCCAGACGCTTTACTAACACTCTCCCCACTTGGAGAGTCAGTCCCTTTAACCTCCTGTTTGGCCCAGTTTGCAATTTCTGCGGAAGATGAACAGGAATAGGGAGAACCAATGAGAGACTAGCTGGAGGTGTCTGGACGGGCAAATTTAACTCTCATTTCCCACCAGGAAGAGGAATTAACCAAAGGCTCAGCATGCCGTGCCGGAACCAGATTAGGGCCTGAAGCCATCCTGCGGTGTTGCGGCCAGCTCACAAGAAAGCGAGTTGAAGAAAGGAGCTCAGGGGCACTGTAATTCACAAACCTGCAGAGTTATAAATGACAGCTATCGTCCAAAAATATACTGAAGTAAGGCTGCCAAGAGGACTTGAAAGCGGGGCAGAATTGCAGGAAACCGATTTCAGGAGGTAGACTGGAATTGCATTGAAAGCATAGGAAAAGAGGCAGAACGTCCACAATGATGCACTTGGCCAAAAAGGGCGTATGCGTTTTTTCCTGAATATATTCAGGAAAAAACGCATACGCCCTTTTTGGCCAACCAAGCAAACTTGCAAAGGAAATCTGCACTACAATGAAGTCTCACTTCCCCCCGGTCAAAAGGGCCATCTGAAAAAAGTGTAAAATCCAGAAAGGCAGGACAGGCCATGGAGAACTGGGAGCCTTGTTATGCTGATGGGCGGGATGTAAATTGCCAACAGACACTCGGGAGAAGTGTATGGTGTTTCCTGAAACATCTAAAAAACAAAGCAACAGAGCCTAGGGCACTTCCACTTATGGTCCTATAGCTTAGGGAAATTAAAATCAAAAAGACACAGCCACCCCAAAAGTGGGGACCCCTCTGTTTACAAGAACCTCGTTTACCGTACAACTTCAATATCACAGAAAGTGAAAAATGGATAAAGAACTTGTGGTACTTACATACAATGCAGTATCACTCAGCAATGAAATCTATGTCATCAGGCCCGTAGCAGCATAATGAGTGGATTCAGGTACGATGATTCTAACTGAAATAAGTCGCACAGAAAGAGAAACATCATAAGATATCACTAATACACGGAATGTAAACTTGGCTACAAAGGAACTGAATTCCAAAACAGAACAGGGTCTCAAATTTAGAAAACCAACTTATGCTTGCTTAAGGGGAAAGGTGAGTTGGGGTGCTGCATAAAACCAGAGATTGAAATGAGCACAGATAAAGTTCCTTAAGCCAAATATGGAATAGACAAGAGCTACTCCTTGCTCAATGAAATGGACTCAACACCCCATACTAAACGCCTAAGAATGTACCTGACTAGTAAGTATCTTAAAACCTATGGATTGCTATGTCTCCAAAAGAGAATCAAGCGTGTGTACAGGGGCATAAACGCAGCAGTGATAGGATTGGAGAGGTTCGGTGAGCAAATGAAGACCCTTTGAAGTCATATTGCATGGAACCCATTCCACGAGTCTCAACTACCCAGTTTTAAGGTATTCTTCCTTCAGCTAAAACATGCATGTGGAACCCAGAGTATGATCAACCATGTGAACGGGAGACGTGTTCAAATATGTCTCAGTTTTCGTACCCTGGTACTCGGGTGCATCTTTCCAGACGCTTTACTAACACTCTCCCCACTTGGAGAGTCAGCGCCTTTAACCTCCTGTTTGGCCCAGTTTGCAATTTCTGCGGAAGATGAACAGGAATAGGGAGAACCAATGAGAGACTAGCTGGAGGTGTCTGGACGGGCAAATTTAACTCTCATTTCCCACCAGGAAGAGGAAATAACCAAAGGCTCAGTGTGCCGTGCTGGAACCAGATTAGGGCCTGTAGCCATCCTGCAGTGTTGCGGCCAGCTCACAAGAAAGCAAGTTGAAGAAAGGAGCTCAGGGGCACTGTAATTCACAAACCTGCAGAGTTATAAATGACAGCTATCGTCCAAAAATATACTGAAGTAAGGCTGCCAAGAGGACTTGAAAGCGGGGCAGAATTGCAGGAAACCGATTTCAGGAGGTAGACTGGAATTGCATTGAAAGCATAGGAAAAGAGGCAGAACGTCCACAATGATGCACTTGGCCAAAAAGGGCGTATGCGTTTTTTCCTGAATATATTCAGGAAAAAACGCATACGCCCTTTTTGGCCAACCAAGCAAGCTTGCAAAGGAAATCTGCACTACAATGAAGTCTCACTTCACCCCGGTCAAACGGGTCATCTGAAAAAAGTGTAAAATCCAGAAAGGCAGGACACACCATGGAGAATTGGGAGCCTTGTTATGCAGATGGGCGGGATGTAAATTGCCAACAGACACTCGGGACAAGTGTATGGTGTTTCCTGAAACATCTAAAAAACAATGCAACAGAGCCTAGGGCACTTCCACTTATGGTCCTATAGCTTAGGGAAATTAAAATCAAAAAGACACAGCCACCCCAAAGTTTGGGACGCCTCTGTTTACAAGAACCTCGTTTACCGTACAAGTTCAATATCACAGAAAGTGTAAAATGGATAAAGCACTTGTGGTACTTACATACAATGCAGTATCACTCAGCAATGAAATCTATGTCATCAGGCCCGTAGCAGCACAATGAGTGGATTCAGGTACGATGATTCTAACTGAAATAAGTCACACAGAAAAAGAAACATCATAAGATATCAGTAATACACGGAATGTAAACTTGGCTACACAGGAACTGAATTCCAAAACAGAACAGGGTCTCAAATTTAGAAAACCAACTTATGCTTGCTTAAGGGTAAAGGTGAGTTGGGGTGCTGCATAAAACCAGAGATTGAAATGAGCACAGATAAAGTTCCTTAAGCCAAATATGGAATAGACAAGAGCTACTCCTTGCTCAACGAAATGGACTCAACACCCCATATTAAACGCCTAAGAATGTACCTGACTAGTAAGTATCTTAAAACTTATGGATTGCTATGTCTCCAAAAGAGAATCAAGCGTGTGTACAGGGGCATAAACGCAGCAGTGATAGGATTGGAGAGGTTCGGTGAGCAAATGAAGACCCTTTGAAGTCATATTGCATGGTACCCATTCCACGGGTCTCAACTCTCCAGGTTTAAGGTATTCTTCCTTCAGCTAAAACATGCATGTGGAACCCAGAGTATGATCAACCGTGTGAACGGGAGACGTGTTCAAATATGTCTCAGTTTTCGTACCCTGGTACTCGGGTGCAACATTCCAGACGCTTTACTAACACTCTCCCCACTTGGAGAGTCAGTCCCTTTAACCTCCTGTTTGGCCCAGTTTGCAATTTCTGCGGAAGATGAACAGGAATAGGGAGAACCAATGAGAGACTAGATGGAGGTGTATGGACGGGCAAATTTAACTCTCATTTCCCACCAGGAACAGGAATTAACCAAAGGCTCAGCATGCCGTGCCGGAACCAGATTAGGGCCTGAAGCCATCCTGCGGTGTTGCGGCCAGCTCACAAGAAAGCGAGTTGAAGAAAGGAGCTCAGGGGCACTGTAATTCACAAACCTGGAGAGTTATAAATGACAGCTATCGTCCAAAAATATACTGAAGTAAGGCTGCCAAGAGGACTTGAAAGCGGGGCAGAATTGCAGGAAACCGATTTCAGGAGGTAGACTGGAATTGCATTGAAAGCATAGGAAAAGAGGCAGAACGTCCACAATGATGCACTTGGCCAAAAAGGGCGTATGCGTTTTTTCCTGAATATATTCAGGAAAAAACGCATACGCACTTTTTGGCCAACCAAGCAAACTTGCAAAGGAAATCTGCACTACAATGAAGTCTCACTTCCCCCCGGTCAAAAGGGCCATCTGAAAAAAGTGTAAAATCCAGAAAGGCAGGACAGGCCATGGAGAACTGGGAGCCTTGTTATGCTGATCGGCGGGATGTAAATTGCCAACAGACACTCGGGAGAAGTGTATGGTGTTTCCTGAAACATCTAAAAAACAAAGCAACAGAGCCTAGGGCACTTCCACTTATGGTCCTATAGCTTAGGGAAATTAAAATCAAAAAGACACAGCCACCCCAAAAGTGGGGACCCCTCTGTTTACAAGAACCTCGTTTACCGTACAACTTCAATATCACAGAAAGTGAAAAATGGATAAAGAACTTGTGGTACTTACATACAATGCAGTATCACTCAGCAATGAAATCTATGTCATCAGGCCCGTAGCAGCATAATGAGTGGATTCAGGTACGATGATTCTAACTGAAATAAGTCGCACAGAAAGAGAAACATCATAAGATATCACTAATACACGGAATATAAACTTGGCTACAAAGGAACTGAATTCCAAAACAGAACAGGGTCTCAAATTTAGAAAACCAACTTATGCTTGCTTAAGGGGAAAGGTGAGTTGGGGTGCTGCATAAAACCAGAGATTGAAATGAGCACAGATAAAGTTCCTTAAGCCAAATATGGAATAGACAAGAGCTACTCCTTGCTCAATGAAATGGACTCAACACCCCATACTAAACGCCTAAGAATGTACCTGACTAGTAAGTATCTTAAAACCTATGGA
The DNA here is from genome assembly GCF_964374135.1 of Grampus griseus. Taxonomy (NCBI): domain Eukaryota; kingdom Metazoa; phylum Chordata; class Mammalia; order Artiodactyla; family Delphinidae; genus Grampus; species Grampus griseus. Next base: position 87,239 of record NW_028133321.1, read on the forward strand.
TTGCTATGTCTCCAAAAGAGAATCAAGCGTGTGTACAGGGGCATAAACGCAGCAGTGATAGGATTGGAGAGGTTCGGTGAGCAAATGAAGACCCTTTGAAGTCATATTGCATGGAACCCATTCCACGAGTCTCAACTACCCAGTTTTAAGGTATTCTTCCTTCAGCTAAAACATGCATGTGGAACCCAGAGTATGATCAACCATGTGAACGGGAGACGTGTTCAAATATGTCTCAGTTTTCGTACCCTGGTACTCGGGTGCATCTTTCCAGACGCTTTACTAACACTCTCCCCACTTGGAGAGTCAGCGCCTTTAACCTCCTGTTTGGCCCAGTTTGCAATTTCTGCGGAAGATGAACAGGAATAGGGAGAACCAATGAGAGACTAGCTGGAGGTGTCTGGACGGGCAAATTTAACTCTCATTTCCCACCAGGAAGAGGAAATAACCAAAGGCTCAGTGTGCCGTGCTGGAACCAGATTAGGGCCTGTAGCCATCCTGCAGTGTTGCGGCCAGCTCACAAGAAAGCAAGTTGAAGAAAGGAGCTCAGAAGCACTGTAATTCACAAACCTGCAGAGTTATAAATGACAGCTATCGTCCAAAAATATACTGAAGTAAGGCTGCCAAGAGGACTTGAAAGCGGGGCAGAATTGCAGGAAACCGATTTCAGGAGGTAGACTGGAATTGCATTGAAAGCATAGGAAAAGAGGCAGAACGTCCACAATGATGCACTTGGCCAAAAAGGGCGTATGCGTTTTTTCCTGAATATATTCAGGAAAAAACGCATACGCCCTTTTTGGCCAACCAAGCAAGCTTGCAAAGGAAATCTGCACTACAATGAAGTCTCACTTCCCCCCGGTCAAAAGGACCATCTGAAAAAAGTGTAAAATCCAGAAATGCAGGACAGGCCATGGAGAACTGGGAGCCTTGTTATGCTGATGGGAGGGATGTAAATTGCCAACAGACACTCGGGAGAATTGTATGGTGTTTCCTGAAACATCTAAAAAACACAGCAACAGACCCTAGGGAACTTCCACTTATGGTCCTATAGCTTAGGGAAATTAAAATCAAAAAGACACAGAAACCCCAAAGTATGGAACGGATCTGTTTACAAGAACCTCGTTTACAGTACAAGTTCAACATCGCAGAAAGTGAAAAATGGATAAAGAAGTTGTGGTATTTACATACAAAGCAATATCACTCAGCAATGAAATCTATGTCCTCAGGCCCTTAGCAGCACAATGAGTGGATTCAGGTGTGATGATTCTAACTGAAATAAGTCACACAGAAAAAGAAACATCATAATATATCAGTAATACACGGAATGTAAACTTGGCTACACAGGAACTGAATTACAGAACAGAACAGGGTCTCAAATTTAGAAAACCAACTTATGCTTGCTTAAGGGGAAAGGTGAGTTGGGGTGCTGCATAAAACCAGAGATTGAAATGAGCACAGATAAAGTTCCTTAAGCCAAATATGGAATAGACCAGAGCTACTCCTTGCTCAACGAAATGGCCTCAACACCGCATATTAAACGCCTAAGAATGTACCTGACTAGTAAGTATCTTAAAACCTATGGATTGTTATGTCTCCGAAAGAGAATCAAGCATGTGTACAGGGGCATAAACACAGCAGTGATAGGATTGGAGAGGTTCGGTGAGCAAATGAAGACCCTTTGAAGTCATATTGCATGGTACCCATTCCACGGGTCTCAACTACCCAGGTTTAAGGTATTCTTCCTTCAGCTAAAACATGCATGTGGAACCTAGAGTATGATCAACCATGTGATCGGGAGACGTGTTCAAATATGTCTCAGTTTTCGTACCCTGATACTCGGGTGCAACATTCCAGACGCTTTACAAACACTCTCCCAACTTGGAGAGTCAGTCCCTTTAACCTCCTGTTTAGCCCAGTTTGCAATTTCTGCGGAAGATGAACAGGAATAGTGAGAACCAATGAGAGACTAGCTGGAGGTGTCTGGACGGGCAAATTTAACTCTCATTTCCCACCAGGAAGAGGAATTAACCAAAGGCTCAGCATGCCGTGCTGGAACCAGATTAGGGCCTGAAGCCATCCTGCGGTGTTGCGGCCAGGTCACAAGAAAGCGAGTTGAAGAAAGGAACTCAGGGGCACTGTAATTCACAATCTTGCAGAGTTATAAATGACAGCTATCGTCCAAAAATATACTGAAGTAAGGCTGCCAAGAGGACTTGAAAGCGGGGCAGAATTGCAGGAAACCGATTTCAGGAGGTAGACTGGAATTGCAATGAAAGCATAGGAAAAGAGGCAGAGCGTCCACAATCATGCACCTGGCCAAAAAGGGCGTATGCGTTTTTTCCTGAATATATTCAGGAAAAAAAGGATACGCACTTTTTGGCCAACCAAGCAAGCTTGCAAAGGAAATCTGCACTACAATGAAGTCTCACTTCCCCCCAGTCAAAAGGACCATCTGAAAAAAGTGTAAAATCCAGAAAGGCAGGACAGGCCATGGAGAACTGGGAGCCTTGTTATGCTGATGGGAGGGATGTAAATTGCCAACAGACACTCGGGAGAAGTGTATGGTATTTCCTGAAACATCTAAAAAACAAAGCAACAGAGCCTAGGGCACTTCCACTTATGGTCCTATAGCTTAGGGAAATTAAAATCAAAAAGACACAGCCACCCCAAAGTTTGGGAGGGCTCTGTTTACAAGAACCTCGTTTACAGTACAAGTTCAACATCGCAGAAAGTGAAAAATGGATAAAGAAGTTGTGGTATTTACTTACAAAGCAATATCACTCAGCAATGAAATCTATGTCATCAGGCCCTTAGCAGCACAATGAGTGGATTCAGGTATGATGATTCTAACTGAAATAAGTCACACAGAAAAAGAAACATCATAAGGTATCAGTAATACACGGAATGTAAACTTGGCTACACAGGAACTGAATTACAGAACAGAACAGGGTCTCAAATTTAGAAAACCAACTTATGCTTGCTTAAGGGGAAAGGTGAGTTGGGGTGCTGCATAAAACCAGAGATTGAAATGAGCACAGATAAAGTTCCTTAAGCCAAATATGGAATAGACAAGAGCTACTCCTTGCTCAACGAAATGGACTCAACACCGCATATTAAACGCCTAAGAATGTACCTGACTAGTAAGTATCTTAAAACCTATGGATTGCTATGTCTCCGAAAGAGAATCAAGCATGTGTACAGGGGCATAAACGCAGCAGTGATAGGATTGGAGAGGTTCGGTGAGCAAATGAAGACCGTTTGAAGTCATATTGCATGGTACCCATTCCACGGGTCTCAACTCTCCAGGTTTAAGGTATTCTTCCTTCAGCTAAAACATGCATGTGGAACCCAGAGTATGATCAACCGTGTGAACGGGAGACGTGTTCAAATATGTCTCAGTTTTCCTCCCCTGGTACTCGGGTGCAACATTCCAGACGCTTTACTAACACTCTCCCCACTTGGAGAGTCAGCGCCTTTAACCTCCTGTTTGGCCCAGTTTGCAATTTCTGCGGAAGATGAACAGGAATAGGGAGAACCAATGAGAGACTAGCTGGAGGTGTCTGGACGGGCAAATTTAACTCTCATTTCCCACCAGGATGAGGAAATAACCAAAGGCTCAGCGTGCCGTGCCGGAACCAGATTAGGGCCTGAAGCCATCCTGCGGTGTTGCGGCCCGCTCAAAAGAAAGCGAGTTGAAGAAAGGAGCTCAGGGGCACTGTAATTCACAAACCTGCAGAGTTATAAATGACAGCTATCGTCCAAAAATATACTGAAGTAAGGCTGCCAAGAGGACTTGAAAGCGGGGCAGAATTGCAGGAAACCGATTTCAGGAGGTAGACTGGAATTGCATTGAAAGCATAGGAAAAGAGGCAGAACGTCCACAATGATGCACTTGGCCAAAAAGTGTGTATGCGTTTTTTCCTGAATATATTCAGGAAAAAACACATATGCCCTTTTTGGCCAACCAAGCAAGCTTGCAAAGGAAATCTGCACTACAATGAAGTCTCACTTCCCCCCGGTCAAAAGGGCCATCTGAAAAAAGTGTAAAATCCAGAAAGGCAGGACAGGCCATGGAGAACTGGGAGCCTTGTTATGCTGATGGGCGGGATGTAAATTGCCAACAGACACTCGGGAGAAGTGTATGGTGTTTCCTGAAACATCTAAAAAACAAAGCAACAGAGCCTAGGGCACTTCCACTTATGGTCCTATAGCTTAGGGAAATTAAAATCAAAAAGACACAGCCACCCCAAAGTTTGGGACGCCTCTGTTTACAAGAACCTCGTTTACCGTACAAGTTCAATATCACAGAAAGTGAAAAATGGATAAAGAACTTGTGGTACTTACGTACAATGCAGTATCACTCAGCAATGAAATCTATGTCATCAGGCCCGTAGCAGCATAATGAGTGGATTCAGGTACGATGATTCTAACTGAAATAAGTCACACAGAAAAAGAAACATCATAAGATATCACTAATACACGGAATGTAAACTTGGCTACACAGGAACTGAATTCCAAAACAGAACAGGGTCTCAAATTTAGAAAACCAACTTATGCTTGCTTAAGGGGAAAGGTGAGTTGGGGTGCTGCATAAAACCAGAGATTGAAATGAGCACAGATAAAGTTCCTTAAGCCAAATATGGAATAGACAAGAGCTACTCCTTGCTCAACGAAATGGACTCAACACCGCATATTAAACGCCTAAGAATGTACCTGACTAGTAAGTATCTTAAAACCTATGGATTGCTATGTCTCCGAACGAGAATCAAGCATGTGTACAGGGGCATAAACGCAGCAGTGATAGGATTGGAGAGGTTCGGTGAGCAAATGAAGACCGTTTGAAGTCATATTGCATGGTACCCATTCCACGGGTCTCAACTCTACAGGTTTAAGGTATTCTTCCTTCAGCTAAAACATGCATGTGGAACCCAGAGTATGATCAACCGTGTGAACGGGAGACGTGTTCAAATATGTCTCAGTTTTCCTCCCCTGGTACTCGGGTGCAACATTCCAGACGCTTTACTAACACTCTCCCCACTTGGAGAGTCAGCGCCTTTAACCTCCTGTTTGGCCCAGTTTGCAATTTCTGCGTAAGATGAACAGGAATAGGGAGAACCAATGAGAGACTAGCTGGAGGTGTCTGGACGGGCAAATTTAACTCTCACTTCCCACCAGGATGAGGAAATAACCAAAGGCTCAGCGTGCCGTGCCGGAACCAGATTAGGGCCTGAAGCCATCCTGCGGTGCTGCGGCCAGCTCAAAAGAAAGCGAGTTGAAGAAAGGAGCTCAGGGGCACTGTAATTCACAAACCTGCAGAGTTATAAACGACAGCTATCGTCCAAAAATATACTGAAGTAAGGCTGCCAAGAGGACTTGAAAGCGGGGCAGAATTGCAGGAAACCGATTTCAGGAGGTAGACTGGAATTGCATTTCAAACATAGGAAAAGAGGCAGAACGTCCACAATGATGCACTTGGCCAAAAAGGGCGTATGCGTTTTTTCCTGAATATATTCAGGAAAAAACGCATACGCCCTTTTTGTCCAACCAAGCAAGCTTGCAAAAGAAATCTGCACTACAATGAAGTCTCACTTCCTTCCGGTCAAAAGGGCCATCTGAAAAAACTGTAAAATCCAGAAAGGCAGGACAGGCCATGGAGAACTGGGAGCCTTGTTATGCTGATGGGCGGGATGTAAATTGCCAACAGACACTCGGGAGAAGTGTATGGTGTTTCCTGAAACATCTAAAAAACAAAGCAACAGAGCCTAGGGCACTTCCACTTATGGTCCTATAGCTTAGGGAAATTAAAATCAAAAAGACACAGCCACCCCAAAGTTTGGGACGGCTCTGTTTACAAGAACCTCGTTTACAGTACAAGTTCAACATCGCAGAAAGTGAAAAATGGATAAAGAAGTTGTGGTATTTACTTACAAAGCAATATCATTCAGCAATGAAATCTATGTCATCAGGCCCTTAGCAGCACAATGAGTGGATTCAGGTATGATGATTCTAACTGAAATAAGTCACACAGAAAAAGAAACATCATAAGATATCAGTAATACACGGACTGTAAACTTGGCTACACAGGAACTGAATTCCAAAACAGAACAGGGTCTCAAATTTAGAAAACCAACTTATGCTTGCTTAAGGGGAAAGGTGAGTTGGGGTGCTGCATAAAACCAGAGATTGAAATGAGCACAGATAAAGTTCCTTAAGCCAAATATGGAATAGACAAGAGCTACTCCTTGCTCAACGAAATGGACTCAACACCGCATATTAAACGCCTAAGAATGTACCTGACTAGTAAGTATCTTAAAACCTATGGATTGCTATGTCTCCGAAAGAGAATCAAGCATGTGTACAGGGGCATAAACGCAGCAGTGATAGGATTGGAGAGGTTTGGTGAGCAAATGAAGACCCTTTGATGTCATATTGCATGGTACCCATTCCACGGGTTTCAACTACCCAGGTTTAACGTATTCTTCCTTCAGTTAAAACATGCATGTGGAACCTAGAGTATGATCAACCATGTGATCGGGAGACGTGTTCAAATATGTCTCAGTTTTCATACCCTAGTACTCGTGTGCAACATTCCAGATGCTTTACTAACACTCTCCCGACTTGGAGAGTCAGTCCCTTTAACCTCCTGTTTGGCCCAGTTTGCAATTTCTGCGGAAGATGAACAGGAATAGGGAGAACCAATGAGAGACTAGCTGTAGGTGTCTGGACGGGCAAATTTAACTCTCATTTCCCACCAGGAAGAGGAAATAACCAAAGGCTCAGCGTGCCGTGCCGGAACCAGATTAGGGCCTGAAGCCATCCTGCGGTGTTGCGGCCAGGTCACAAGAAACCGAGTTGAAGAAAGGAGCTCAGGGACACTGTAATTCACAAACCTGCAGAGTTATAAATGACAGCTATCGTCCAAAAATATACTGAAGTAAGGCTGCCAAGAGGACTTGAAAGCGGGGCAGAATTGCAGGAAACCGATTTCAGGAGGTAGACTGGAATTGCATTGAAAGCATAGGAAAAGAGGCAGAACGTCCACAATGATGCACTTGGCCAAAAAGGGCGTATGCGTTTTTTCCTGAATATATTCAGGAAAAAACGCATACGCACTTTTTGGCCAACCAAGCAAGCTTGCAAAGGAAATCTGCACTACAATGAAGTCTCACTTCCCCCCGGTCAAAAGGGCCATCTGAAAAAAGTGTAAAATCCAGAAAGGCAGGACAGGCCATGGAGAACTGGGAGCCTTGTTATGCTGATGGGCGGGATGTACATTGCCAACAGACACTCAGGAGAAGTGTATGGTGTTTCCTGAAACACCTAGAAAACAAAGCAACAGAGCCAAGGGCACTTCCACTTATGGTCCTATAGCTTAGGGAAATTAAAATCAAAAAGACACAGCCACCCCAAAATTTGGGACGGCTCTTTTTACAGAAATCTCTTCTACGGCACAAGTTAAATATCCCAGAGAGCAAATAATGGATAAAGAAGTTGCGGTACTTATGTACAACAGAATACCACTCAGCAATGAAATCTATGTCATCAGGCCCATGCCAGCATAATGAGTGGATTGAGGCACGATGATTCTAAGTGAAATAAGTCACACAGAAAAAGAAACATCATAAGGTATCACTAATACACGGAATGTGAACTTGGCTACACATGAACTGAATTACAAAACAGAACAGGGTCTCAAGTTTAGAAAACCAACTTATGCCTGCTTAAGGGGGAAGGTGAGTTGGGGTGCTGCATGAAAGCAGAGTTTGAAATTAGCACAGATACCGTTCCATAAGCCAAATATGTAATAGACAAGACCTACCCCTTGCTCAACGAAATGGATTCAACAATGAGGTATCACCTCACACCTGGTAGAATAGGCATCATAGAAAATCTACAAACAAAAAATGCTGGAAAGGGTGTGGCGAAAAGGAACCCTCTTCCACTATTGTTGGGAATATAAATTGATACAGTCATTATGGAGAACAATATGGAATTTCTTAAGAAACTAACAATAGAATTACCATATGATACAGCAATCCCAGTACTGGACATATACCCAGACAAAACCATAAATCAAAAAGAGTCATTCACCGCAATGTTCATTGCATCACTATTTACAATATCGAGGTAATGGAAGCAACCTAAATGCCCACAGACAGACGAATGCATAAAGCTGTGGTACATATATAAAATGGAATATTACTAAGCCATGAAAAGGAATGAAATTGGGTCATTTGTAGAGACGTCGATGGATCTAGAGACTGTCATACAGAGTGAAGTAAGTCAGAAAGAGAAAAACAAATCTTGTATATTCATGCATATATGTGGAACCTAGAAAAACTGTACAGATTAACCATTTTGCAAGGCATAAATAGAGCAACAGATGTAGACAACAAACGTATGGACAACAAGGGGGGAAAGCTGTTGGGGGGGTGGTGGTGGGAGGAGTTGAGAGACTGGGATTGGCATGTATACATTTATATGTATAAAATAGATAACCAATAAGAACCTGCTGTATAAAAATATAAAATAAAATTCAAAATTAAAAAGAAATAAAATTTAAAAAATAAAACAGAAAAAACAATTATTCCCTGCACATACATGTATTTATATGAATAAATTATTTCCATGCTTATATCTGTAAATACAAAAAAGAGGAATAAAATCTACCTTGAACCAAAAACGAAAAAGAGAAAAAAACACAGAACCCACCAGTTACACAGAGGAAAACCGTATCAGGGCACTTGCTCCAGTTGTAAACAATTCTGAAGTTGGTCAGTGGTGGGGAATCGTCTCCCATTCAGCCAGCAGCCCCCACGCAACAAGCGTCCTCATTGCAAAGCTGGGGCACCGTGCCGAGGCATCTGTGAGTAAACGTGAGCTGAGCCCCAGGCCAGTTGCTGCTGAACTATTCCCACCCGTCCCAGGTAAAACACCTGAATATATACAAGGACTTGAAAGCCTAGAGGAAGGGCCATAGAGCCACACGAGTGACAGCATGCCGGCCGACTTGGTGCCTGCAGGCCAGCCAGGATGGTCCTGGCCCTGGGTGCTCTTCTGGAAGATTTCCATTTCCCTGCCTGAGATACCCGTCCTGTCCCTGCCCCCACTGCTTTTTTCCTTCCTCACCTCTGCCCAGGGAGAAATTCCAGCAGCAGGTATGGGTGACACATCCTCTTCTTTAGCAGGTGGCAGCCTGGCAACTGCTGCAGAAAGTCCAGCAGAGCCCCACTCACACTGGGCCACCCACAAAGCCGTGGCCTCTCACTCCCTCCCACCAGCCCAGCCCCGAGACTGCTGACAGGGCAGAGAAAATGGCGTCAGGCACGGCTGCAGGGGCTCTTGCTGCCTGGAGTGGTATTTATATTGATCTCAACCCAGGCACACCTGGGGAGGGCTGGCCGGCACGGTAAGGCTGCCCAGGTCAGCCAATCATCACCCCTCAGGGGCTCAAAGTTGCAGAAAATGGAACTTGCTGAACCGGCCAGGTCCAAGGAACAGGTGTGGGCTCCTGAGAGTCAGGATAGACAAGGGGCTGCAGCTTTGGCTTGTTTTCTAATCATTTTATCTGGCCCATGAGTGGGAGACAACTTCAAGAAAACCCTCTCCTAATGAGAGGAACCCAGGAGTCAGGGAGAGGAGGGGTGGGTGGTGGTTGGAGACAGAGGCCTGGTGCCCCGGGTGCAGTGGAAGTCTCTGGAAGACCAGGTGGAGGGAGGCCTCACGGAGTGATGCCCAGGGTTACAGACCTGTCGCAGCTGCTGTTTGTTAGTTCAAGTCCTGCTCTGAGGTGCTCTGTGTCAGCTCTGAGCGACAGGTGAGCTGGGGGTGCTCTGCAATGAGGGCTATGTGCACGGTTCCTGTGTGCCCAGCCCTGCCACGGTACCTGCAAGGGTAGCTCTGTATCCTGGGAGGGGCCTGACCACGAGAGCTCCGTGGGCTGGGGTGGGGGTGGGGTACCTGCCCAGGTGAGCTCCATATTCTGGGATTGGTCTGACCACGAGAGTCCCATGGGCTGCTGGGGACCTGGTAAAGGATGTCAGGACAGTCAGTGAAGCCACCGAGGATATACCTCCAGTTGCTCCTAATTCCTACACCCTGCTGGTCATTCTACCAACCACCAGGACATGGTATTCTGTATTAGTCTTCAATGATGCCTTCTTTTGTATTCCATTAGTCCCAGAGTCACAAGAAATTTTGGCTTGTGAGTGGCAGGACTCAACATACAACTAAAACAATACTTCCGGGCCGTTCGGCCCCAAGGGTGCAAAAATTCCCACACCATCTTTGGGGAAAGCTTAGCTAAAGACCTAAAAGTTCTACCTCTGGAAAAGGAAACCCTCCTTCAATATGCAGGCGACATTCTGATCGCTAGCCCTACTAAGGAGGCCTCTGAACTACCAAGCCAATAAAGGATAGAAGTTGTCCAAGAAAAAGCTCAAATATCACAGACTGCAGTGACCTGCCTGGGCTTCATTCTCACAGAAGGTCGGAGAAGCCCATCCCAGGAAAGGGAAGAAACCATTTTCAGCCTTACCCCTTTCTAAAACTAGAAGACAGCTTAGGGGTTCCTGGGGAGGCCAGGGTTTGCTGCTTCTGGATCCCTAACTACAGTCTACTAGCTGGGCCTCTATATGAAACACTGAAAGGAAAAGATGATGATCCTTTTGAATAGAATCCAGAAGTGGCCTTTCAAGAATGGAAAGAGCAGTCAATTCAGACCCTTGCCCTGGAACTCCCTAATTTAACTAAACCCTTTGACCTTTACATTCCCGGTGAAAGGTGAATCGTCATTGGAGAATTAGTGCAAAAACTGGGACCACTTGAAATGGAACAATGCAAGAATGCCATCCAGGTAGGATAAACTACGGTCACTAAGGGGCTTGGCCCACTGCCACATCTGGCCAAGATACTGGCGGTATCTAAAAACCTGGAAATCAGCAGCCCAAAAGGCCACCTCCCTCCTAAGGGAAAAGGACCCCACGTGGTGATCCTAACCACCAACCATGCCCTGAAGTTGCAGGGTTCGCTCCGTGGGCACACCGACCTCGAGTGAGGAGGCCCTCCAACTCCAACATCCAGAGAGATAACCGGGGGCAACAGGGCACCATGACGACTCGTGTGAACATCACTTGACCTGGAGTTTCTCTCATAAAACAACAAGAGTGTGTCCCAAAAGAGTAGACTACTGCTTGCAGGACTTACTGCACCCAGAGGGGAGCTAATAATCTTGGCGGGGGAACAGTATACCACACTGTCACCATAGAAAAGCCTCCAGACACCGTGATGATGGTGGCCAATAAGACCGGCTGGACTCCTGTTTACTTCAAAAGGCTGTTGACTCAGTGGCCATCATGGTCCTTGATCACCACTGACCCTGGACTGTCTGGGAGTTGAGCGGGCAGGGCTCTGACACCTGGTGCTGTTTGTACGTTAATTCAGGGGCCTAATTGAAGAAAGCGCAGACTACTGGTCAGAGCATCTAGGCTGGCAGAAACGGTCAGCCTAAGGTGGCCAAACAAATGTGGGGCGGGGTGAAACCGGCCCCCACAGCGTCTCTGCACATCTCTTTCCTGGATCCTTAAAGGTCATTAGAATCTATAACACTTCCAATGCTGGTGCTCAGGTGGACGAGCAGGGAGGCAGGGGTCCTGGGGACAATCAACGTCACTGGGAGGCTGCTGGGGAGAAGCTCTGACCCTCGCCCCAGGGTATGAGGGCTCCCAACTCAGCACTCAGCAGTTACAGAAGAAGGGTCTGCACCCTCAGCACTCCAAGAATGAGGAACGGGACAAAAAGCAGAGGAGGGGTTTGTCCCCAGCAAAGCCCATTAAAAATCCCTGGGAGATAAAAATAGAATCTGGGCAATAAAGTCAAGTCTAACCTTTTTTATCCTTTGTGCTTTGTCTAATTTCACGTGCTCCTAGGGTCCCGCATGCAGAGGTTCCACACCCGGCACTTCAGACCAGATTTCCTAGTGCAGAATGGCTGGGTCGACACCTCAGCTCCTGGGGCCCAGTGCAGACTCCACGATATAGAGCCTGAGCTACAGCCAACCCGGCCCTCGAGAGCTCCGCCCCCTCCCTCCCTCCCACTGACTCTGACAGGATCTCTACACAGCAGCCCAGCCCACAGCCCACGGGGTAGTGCATGCTCTCACCTCTCCATTCTCTGATCAAAATATAAAGTTTCCTTTGCTTGTGAACCAAACTCAGTCTCGATCTGTTGGCCCCAATGACACTGGGCAGGGGGACACTTGTTGGGGTCCACTCTGGAGGATCAGTAACAGAAATTGAGACTATTGTAACCTCAGTGAACAGATGTGTGAGCCAAACTGTAGTTAACATAGAACAGTGTATAAGGCTCGGGTAAAATAAGATGTTTTTAACACTTCCATTTGATATTTCCATCACTTTTTATAAGCAAGTTCAGTGAAAAGGTTTGTCTTATTTGTCAGGTCAATATTAGAGAAACGAAGTGATTTCTTTCCAAGGATGTACATCTAATAATCTTGGTTAAACCTTCAATCCTGTTTTAAATGCTTTTCCATTGAAAATGATACCTCTCTTTCAGCTCCCCCATTTCTGAGAAGTATAAAATCTTATAATTTATTATTACCAAAGGGGAAAGGTGGGAGGAGGGATAAATTAACAGTTTGGAATTAACACATACACACTGCTATGTATAAAATAGATCATCAACAAGGAACTACTGTATAGCACAGGGAACTACACTCAACATTTTGCAATAACCTATAAGGGGAAATAATCTGAAAAAGAATAGATATTTTTATTGACATCATCTATCAATGACAGTTAAAGTGTAGCCTAAGGGAAGCTGGTGGTGAGTGCTTCTGACCCTGAAGACTTCAATTATCTAAAGTTTGGACTCTGCCTACTTCCCAAGGCCCTTAATGAACATATGTGTAGCCGTAGCTTAAAAACTTCCCCAGTTTGGGTTTCGGGGAGACACTGATTTTGAAAAAGCCCTGGTGTTCTCCTTACATGAATGGGACTCTTCCTACTGCTAAAACATGTCTGTCACACCCAGAGGATGGTATACCGTCTGATCGGGAAGAGTTTGGAAAAGGCATCTCATCTCCTCATCTCCTGGTGCTCGGGTTCACCCCTCCAGCGTCTTTACTAACAGTCTCCCCACTTGGAGATGTCAGCACTGTCAACATCCTGTTGCGTACAGTTTGGAATTTGTCCAGAGGATGAAGCGGAAGGATGAGGAACAATGAGAGACAAGTCCTAGGTGTTCAGACAGGCACATGTCACTCTAATTTCCAATCAGGAAGACGAATTGACCAAAGGCTAGGGTTGCCCATGGAAACAGTATAGGGCTTGAGGAAATCCCGCTGCTTTGTGGCCAGTTCCCATAAACACAAGTTGAACAATGGAACTCAGGGGCAGTAAAATTCACAAAACTGCAGAGTTGAAAATATCCATCACTGAAAAATGTCTTGAGGAAAGTCAAAGAAAAGGACTTGTAAGCAAGGGAGAATGGCAGGAAAGGGATTTGAGGAGGTAGAAAGGACTCGCCATTAAGCACAAGAAAAGGAGCTGAACATTGCCAACATTGCAGTTGGCCAAAAAGGGTGTATGCGTTTTTTTCTGTATATATTCAAGAAAAGGGCATACACTTTTTTAGCCAACCAAACAGGTGGGCACTGGAAGTCAATACTACAAAAGATATCACTTCGCATCAGTCAGAAGAGCCATCCTCATAAAGCGTAAACAACAGAAATGCAGGACAGGGCAACGAGAAGAGGGAGCCCTGTGAGACTTATAGTGGAAATGTATATTGCCAACGGCCATTCTGGAGAAGTGTATCGTGTTTACTAAAGCATCTAAAAAATGAGCTACAGAGCATAGGGCACTTGCACTCATGGGCGTATATCTTGGGAAAAACAAAAATCGAGAGGACACAGGCACCCCAATGTTTACCCCCTCTCTGTTTAAAAGATCCTCGACTAGGATATAACTTAAATGTCTCTGGAGGGAAAAAATGGATAGAGATGTGGTACTTAGGTAGAGTGGAATATTATTCAGCCTGGAAATCAATGAAATATGGCCAGTTGTAACAACTCCCGAGGAGTTACGTATGATCATTCTAAGTGACAGAATTCAAAAAGAAAAAGACACATATCATAAGCTATCACTTAAAGGTGGAATCCAAAATGGCTACACATGAAATAAATTACAAAACAAAAACATAGTCAAATATGTAGAAAACACGCATAAGGCTGCTAAACGGGAAAGGTGGGGAGGGGTGAGGCATCATCCAGGAGGTTGAAATTAGCAAAGATACCATTCCAAATACCAAACTGATAATCAACAAGGCCTACACGGTAGCTAAAAGAACTGCACTCAGCACACTCAAGTCACCGGAAAAGAATATATACGACTGGTAAGAATCTGAAAAAGAATTTATTGATGTCTCTCTGTACGTGAATCAAGTGGATGTACAGCAGCAAGAAACAGAGCTTTGAAAATCAGCTGTAACCAATATAGTAATAAATTGAAAAAAATAAACGACAGAGAGACAGAGAAAACCTCTTACAACTTTTCCTCAGGGACGGTGATGCAACATGGATTGAACACATCTAGACCCACAGCAGGATGAGACATAAGGCTGGAAACTGTTTGCGCTAAGAGAAATGTGAGGTTGGGTGAGGAAACGCACACCCTTTAAAGTAATACTACCTGGTACCCATTCAATGGGTCCCAAATCTGCAGGTTCAAGGGATCTTCCTACAGCTAAAACATGCATGGAAAACCCAGAGGACTGTACACCATGTGATCGGGAGATGTGTCTAAAATGCACCTCATTTATCCTCTCCTGGTGCTCCTGTTCACCATTCCAGCCACGCTACTTAGAATCTCCCCACTTGGAGAATCAGCACATTTAAACTTCTGTTTCACACATTTTGCAAATTGTGAGGAGGATGAACGGGAAGAGGGGGAACCAATGAGAGAATAGTTGTAGGGGTTTGGACGGGCACATATCACTCTAATTTCCCATTAAGAATAAGAATTAAAGAAAGGCTCAGCCTGCCTCGCCGGAGCCAAAATAGGGCCTGAAGCAATCCTGCGGGTTTGAGGCCAGCTCACAAAAGAGCAACTTAAAAAATGGAGCTCAGGGTCACTGCAATTCACAAACCTGCAGAGTTATAAATGAAAACTAACGTCCAAAAATATGTAGAGGTAAGGCAAAGAAGAGGATCTGAATGCAAGACAGAATTGCAAGAAACAGATTTCAAGAGATAGATTGGACTCGTCTTTAACGCACATGAAAAGCGGCAGAATTTCGACAATGATGCAGTTGGCCCAAAAGGGCGTATGCGTTTTTTCCTGATTATATCCAGGAAAAGAACGCATACGCACTTTATGGACAACGAAGCAAGCAAGCAATGCAAATGTGCACAACAAAGAAGTCTCATTTCCCACCAGTCAAAAGGGCCATCCTAAAAAATTGTAAAAACCAGAAATGCAGGACAGGCCATGGAGAACAGGGAGCCTTTATACGCTGATGGGCAGTGTGTGAACTGCCGAGAGCCACTCTGGAGAAGTGTATGGTGGTTCCTAAATCATCTAAAAAACAGAGCTACAGAGCATAGGACACTTCCAATCATGGGAGTATATCTAGGGAAGTCTAAAAATCAACAAGACACAAGCACACCACAGTTTAGGGCTACTCTGTTTACAAGAACCTCAACTTCAGTACACCTTAAATATCCCAGGAAAGAGAACAATGGATAAAGAAGATGTGGTACTTATGTACAATGGAATATCTCTTCACCATGAAATCAATGTAATAAGGCTAGTAGAAGGATAAAGAGTGGATTTAGGTCCGATAATACTACTTGAAATAAGTCAAACAGAAAAAGAAACATATCATAAGATATCACTTATAGAGGGAGGTAAATATGGCTGCACAAGAAATGAATTACAGAACAGAACAGTGTCTCACATTTAGAAAACACACTTATGTCAGCTTAAGGGGAAAGGAGAGGTGGGGTGATGCATAAAACCAGAGTTTGAAATTAGCACAGATACCGTTCAATAAACCAAATAGGTATTAGACAAGATCTACACCTTGCTCAATGAACTGGCCTCAACACACCCTATACACCGCAGAGAAATATATCTGAGTAATAAGAATCTTAAAACCCATGTATTGATATATCTCCATAAGGGAATCAAGTGTGTGCAGAGCGGCACAAACACAGCAGTGAAAATGAGCTAAACCCCATTATAGAAATAAATTTTAAAAACAAAACGCTGAAACAATGAAAGAGAGAAAAATTCTTACAAAATTCGCTCAGGGGCTGTGATGCAACCTGGATTGACCACATATAAACCCACAGCTGGATAAGACATAAGGCTGGACACTTGGGGCTGAGAGGATTGGTGAGCTTTGGTGAGCAACTGCCGAAAGTTTAATGCAATACTTCATGCTACTCATTCCAAGGGTCCCAACACTCCAGGTTGAAGGGAATCTTCCTACAGCTAAACCATGCTTGGGAAACCCAGCGACTGGTATACCATATGATCGGGAAAGGTTTCTAAAACGCACCTCATTTTTCCTCTCCTGGGGCTCCGGATCGACATTCCAGCCACTTTACTAACAACATCCCCACATGGAGAGTCAATGCCTTTAAGTTCTGGTATTGCACAGTCTGCAGTTAGTGCGGAGGATGAATGGGAATAGGGGGAACCAGTGAGAAACTAGCTGTAGCGGTTTCAATGGGCACATGTCACTCTAATGTCACATCAGTAAGAAGAATTAACCAAAGGCACAGCAAGGTGCCCCAGAAGAAAAATAGGGCTTCAAGGAATCCTGTGGTTATGGGGCAAGACCACAAAAATAAGAGCTGAAAAATGGAGCTAAGGGCCACTGCAATTCAAAAACCTGCAGAGTTATAAAGGCCAACTATTTTCAAAAAATATATTGAGGTAAGGCTATGAAGAGGCATTGAAAGCAAGGCAGAATTGCAGGAAACCGATTTCAGTAGGTAGACTGGAATTGCATTGAAAACATATGAAGAGAGTCAGAACCTTGACAATGATGCACTTGGCCAAAAAGGGCGTATGCGTTTTTTCCTGAATATATTCAGGAAAAAACGCATACGCCCTTTTTGGCCAACCAAGTAAGCTTGCAAAGGAAATCTGCACTACAATGAACTCTCACTTCCACCGGGTCAAAAGGGCCATCTGAAAAAAGTGTAAAATCCATAAAGGCACCACAGGCCATGGAGAACTGGGAGCCTTGTTATGCTGATGGGTGGGATGTAAATTGCCAACAGCCACTCGGGAGAAGTGTATGGTGTTTCCAGAAACATCTAAAAAACAAAGCAACAGAGCCTAGGGCACTTCCACTTATGGTCCTATAGCTTAGGGAAATTAAAATAAAAAAGACACAGCCACCCCAAAGTTTGGGACGCCTCTGTTTACAAGAACCTCGTTTACGGTACAACTTCAATATCGCAGAAAGTGAAAAATGGATAAAGAAGTTGTGGTACTTACGTACAATGCAATAACACTCAGCAATGAAATCTATGTCATCAGGCCCATAGAACCATAATGACTGGATTCAGGTATGATGATTCGAACTGAAATAAGTCACACAGAAAAGAAACATCATAAGGTATCACTAATACACAGAATGTGAACTTGGCTACACATGAACTGAATTACAAAACAGAACAGGGTCTCAAGTTTAGAAAACCAACTTATGCTTGCTTAAGGGGGAAGGTGAGTTGGGGTGCTGCATAAAACTAGAGTTTGAAATGAGCACAGATAAAGTTCCTTAAGCCAAATATGGAATAGACAAGAGCTACTCCTTGCTCAACGAAATGGACTCAACACCCCATATTAAACGCTTAAGAATATACCTGACTAGTAAGAATCTTAAAACGTATGTATGGCTATGTCTGAAAGAGAATTAAGCGTGTGTACAGGGGCATAAACACAGCTGTGACAGGATTGGAGAGGTTCAGTGAGCAAATGAAGACCCTTTGAAGTCATATTGCATGGTACCCATTCCACGGGTCTCAACTCTCCAGGTTTAAGGTATTCTTCCTTCAGCTAAAATATGCATGTGGAACCCAGAGTATGATCAACCGTGTGATCGGGAGACGTGTTCAAATATGTCTCAGTTTTCGTCCCCTGGTACTCGGGTGCAACATTCCAGACGCTTTACTAACACTCTCCCGACTTGGAGAGTCAGTGCCTTTAACCTCCTGTTTGGCCCAGTTTGTAATTTCTGCGGAAGATAAATAGGAATAGGGAGAACCAATGAGAGACTAGCTGGAGGTGTCTGGACTGGCAAATTTAACTCTCATTTCCCTCCAGGAAGAGGAAATAACCAAAGGCTCAGCGTGCCGTGCCGGAACCAGATTAGGGCCTGAAGCCATCCTGCGGTGTTGCGGCCAGCTCACAAGAAAGCGAGTTGAAGAAAGGAGCTCAGGGGCACTGTAATTCACAAACCTGCAGAGTTATAAATGACAGCTATCGTCCAAAAATATACTGGAGTAAGGCTGCCAAGAGGACTTGAAAGGGGGCAGAATTGCAGGAAACCGATTTCAGGAGGTAGACAGGAATTGCATTGAAAGCATAGGAAAAGAGGCAGAACGTCCACAATGATGCACTTGGCCAAAAAGGGCGTATGCGTTTTTCCCTGAATATATTCAGGAAAAAACGCATACGCCCTTTTTGGCCAACCAAGCAAGCTTGCAAAGGAAATCTGCACTACAATGAAGTCTCACTTCCCCCAGGTCAAAAGGGCCATCTGAAAAAAGTGTAAAATCCAGAAAGGCAGGACAGGCCATGGAGAACTGGGAGCCTTGTTATGCTGATGGGCGGGATGTACATTGCCAACAGCCACTTGGGAGAAGTGTATGTTGTTTCCTGAAACATCTAAAAAACAAAGCAACAGAGCCTAGGGCACTTCCACTTATGGTCCTATAGCTTAGGGAAATTAAAATCAAAAAGGCACAGCCACCCCAAAGTTTGGAACGGCTCTGTTTACAAGAACCTCGTTTACAGTACAAGTTCAACATCGCAGAAAGTGAAAAATGGATAAAGAAGTTGTGGTATTTACTTACAAAGCAATATCACTTAGCAATGAAATCTATGTCATCAGGCCCTTAGCAGCACAATGAGTGGATTTAGGGATGATGATTCTAACTGAAATAAGTCACACAGAAAAAGAAACATCATAAGATATCAGTAATACACGGAATGTAAACTTGGCTACACAGGAACTGAATTACAGAACAGAACAGGGTCTCAAATTTAGAAAACCAACTTATGCTTGTTTAAGGGTAAAGGTGAGTTGGGGTGCTGCATAAAACCAGAGATTGAAATGAGCACAGATAAAGTTCCTTAAGCCAAATATGGAATAGACAAGAGCTACTCCTTGCTCAACGAAATGGACTCAACACCGCATATTAAACGCCTAAGAATGTACCTGACTAGTAAGTATCTTAAAACCTATGGATTGCTATGTCTCCAAAAGAGAATGAAGCATGTGTACAGGGGCATAAAGGCAGCAGTGATAGGATTGGAGAAGTTCGGTGAGCAAATGAAGACCCTTTGAAGTCATATTGCATGGTACCCAACCACGGGTTTCAACTACTCAGGTTTAAGGTATTCTTCCTTCAGCTAAAACATGCATGTGGAACCTAGAGTATGATCAACCATGTGATCGGGAGACGTGTTCAAATATGTCTCAGTTTTCGTACCCTGGTACTCGGGTGCAACATTCCAGACGCTTTACTAACACTCTCCCGACTTGGAGAGTCAGTCCCTTTAACCTCCTGTTTGGCCCAGTTTGCAATTTCTGCGGAAGATGAACAGGAATAGCGAGAACCAATGAGAGACTAGCTGGAGGTGTCTGGACGGGCAAATTTATCTCTCATTTCCCACCAGGAAGAGGAAATAACCAAAGGCTCAGCGTGCCGTGCCGGAACCAGATTAGGGCCTGAAGCCATCCTGCGGTGTTGCGGCCACCTCACAAGAAAGCGAGTTCAAGAAAGGAGCTCAGGGGCACTGTAATTCACAAACCTGCAGAGTTATAAATGACAGCTATCGTCCAAAAATATACTGAAGTAAGGCTGCCAAGAGGACTTTAAAGCGGGGCAGAATTGCAGGAAACCGATTTCAGGAGGTAGACTGGAATTGCATTGAAAGCATAGGAAAAGAGGCAGAACGTCCACAATGATGCACTTGGCCAAAAAGGGCGTATGCGTTTTTTCCTGAATATATTCAGGAAAAAACGCATACGCCCTTTTTGGCCAACCAAGCAAGCTTGCAAAGGAAATCTGCACTACAATGAAGTCTCACTTCCCCCCGGTCAAAAGGGCCATCTGAAAAAAGTGTAAAATCCAGAAAGGCAGGACAGGCCATGGAGAACTGGGAGCCTTGTTATGCTGATGGGCGGGATGTACATTGCCAACAGACACTCGGGAGAAGTGTATGGTGTTTCCTGAAACACCTAGAAAACAAAGCAACAGAGCCTAGGGCACTTCCACTTATGGTCCTATAGCTTAGGGAAATTAAAATCAAAAAGACACAGCCGCCACAAAATTTGGGACGGCTCTTTTTACAGAAATCTCTTCTACGGCACAAGTTAAATATCCCAGAGAGCAAATAATGGATAAAGAAGTTGCGGTACTTATGTACAACAGAATACCACTCAGCAATGAAATCTATGTCATCAGGCCCGTGCCAGCATAATGAGTGGATTGAGGTACGATGATTCTAAGTGAAATAAGTCACACAGAAAAAGAAACATCATAAGGTATCACTAATACACGGAATGTGAACTTGGCTACACATGAACTGAATTACAAAACAGAACAGGGTCTCAAATTTAGAAAACCAACTTATGCCTGCTTAAGGGGGAAGGTGAGTTGGGGTGCTGCATGAAAGCAGAGTTTGAAATTAGCACAGATACCGTTCCATAAGCCAAATATGTAATAGACAAGACCTACCCCTTGCTCAACGAAATGGATTCAACAATGAGGTATCACCTCACACCTGGTAGAATAGGCATCATAGAAAATCTACAAACAAAAAATGCTGGAAAGGGTGTGGCGAAAAGGAACCCTCTTCTAGTATTGTTGGGAATATAAATTGATACAGTCATTATGGAGAACAATATGGAATTTCTTAAGAAACTAACAATAGAATTACCATATGATACAGCAATCCCAGTACTGGACATATACCCAGACAAAACCATAAATCAAAAAGAGTCATTCACCGCAATGTTCATTGCATCACTATTTACAATATCGAGGTAATGGAAGCAACCTAAATGCCCACAGACAGACGAATGCATAAAGCTGTGGTACATATATAAAATGGAATATTACTAAGCCATGAAAAGGAATGAAATTGGGTCATTTGTAGAGACGTCGATGGATCTAGAGACTGTCATACAGAGTGAAGTAAGTCAGAAAGAGAAAAACAAATCTTGTATATTCATGCATATATGTGGAACCTAGAAAAACTGTACAGATTAACCATTTTGCAAGGCATAAATAGAGCAACAGATGTAGACAACAAACGTATGGACAACAAGGGGGGAAAGCTGTTGGGGGGGTGGTGGTGGGAGGAGTTGAGAGACTGGGATTGGCATGTATACATTTATATGTATAAAATAGATAACCAATAAGAACCTGCTGTATAAAAATATAAAATAAAATTCAAAATTAAAAAGAAATAAAATTTAAAAAATAAAACAGAAAAAACAATTATTCCCTGCACATACATGTATTTATATGAATAAATTATTTCCATGCTTATATCTGTAAATACAAAAAAGAGGAATAAAATCTACCTTGAACCAAAAACGAAAAAGAGAAAAAAACACAGAACCCACCAGTTACACAGAGGAAAACCGTATCAGGGCACTTGCTCCAGTTGTAAACAATTCTGAAGTTGGTCAGTGGTGGGGAATCGTCTCCCATTCAGCCAGCAGCCCCCACGCAACAAGCGTCCTCATTGCAAAGCTGGGGCACCGTGCCGAGGCATCTGTGAGTAAACGTGAGCTGAGCCCCAGGCCAGTTGCTGCTGAACTATTCCCACCCGTCCCAGGTAAAACACCTGAATATATACAAGGACTTGAAAGCCTAGAGGAAGGGCCATAGAGCCACACGAGTGACAGCATGCCGGCCGACTTGGTGCCTGCAGGCCAGCCAGGATGGTCCTGGCCCTGGGTGCTCTTCTGGAAGATTTCCATTTCCCTGCCTGAGATACCCGTCCTGTCCCTGCCCCCACTGCTTTTTTCCTTCCTCACCTCTGCCCAGGGAGAAATTCCAGCAGCAGGTATGGGTGACACATCCTCTTCTTTAGCAGGTGGCAGCCTGGCAACTGCTGCAGAAAGTCCAGCAGAGCCCCACTCACACTGGGCCACCCACAAAGCCGTGGCCTCTCACTCCCTCCCACCAGCCCAGCCCCGAGACTGCTGACAGGGCAGAGAAAATGGCGTCAGGCACGGCTGCAGGGGCTCTTGCTGCCTGGAGTGGTATTTATATTGATCTCAACCCAGGCACACCTGGGGAGGGCTGGCCGGCATGGTAAGGCTGCCCAGGTCAGCCAATCATCACCCCTCAGGGGCTCACAGTTGCAGAAAATGGAACTTGCTGAACCGGCCAGGTCCAAGGAACAGGTGTGGGCTCCTGAGAGTCAGGATAGACAAGGGGCTGCAGCTTTGACTTGTTTTCTAATCATTTTATCTGGCCCATGAGTGGGAGACAACTTCAAGAAAACCCTCTCCTAATGAGAGGAACCCAGGAGTCAGGGAGAGGAGGGGTGGGTGGTGGTTGGAGACAGAGGCCTGGTGCCCCGGGTGCAGTGGAAGTCTCTGGAAGACCAGGTGGAGGGAGGCCTCACGGAGTGATGCCCAGGGTTACAGACCTGTCGCAGCTGCTGTTTGTTAGTTCAAGTCCTGCTCTGAGGTGCTCTGTGTCAGCTCTGAGCGACAGGTGAGCTGGGGGTGCTCTGCAATGAGGGCTATGTGCACGGTTCCTGTGTGCCCAGCCCTGCCACGGTACCTGCAAGGGTAGCTCTGTATCCTGGGAGGGGCCTGACCACGAGAGCTCCGTGGGCTGGGGTGGGGGTGGGGTACCTGCCCAGGTGAGCTCCATATTCTGGGATTGGTCTGACCACGAGAGTCCCATGGGCTGCTGGGGACCTGGTAAAGGATGTCAGGACAGTCAGTGAAGCCACCGAGGATATACCTCCAGTTGCTCCTAATTCCTACACCCTGCTGGTCATTCTACCAACCACCAGGACATGGTATTCTGTATTAGTCTTCAATGATGCCTTCTTTTGTATTCCATTAGTCCCAGAGTCACAAGAAATTTTGGCTTGTCAGTGGCAGGACTCAACATACAACTAAAACAATACTTCCGGGCCGTTCGGCCCCAAGGGTGCAAAAATTCCCACACCATCTTTGGGGAAAGCTTAGCTAAAGACCTAAAAGTTCTACCTCTGGAAAAGGAAACCCTCCTTCAATATGCAGGCGACATTCTGATCGCTAGCCCTACTAAGGAGGCCTCTGAACTACCAAGCCAATAAAGGATAGAAGTTGTCCAAGAAAAAGCTCAAATATCACAGACTGCAGTGACCTGCCTGGGCTTCATTCTCACAGAAGGTCGGAGAAGCCCATCCCAGGAAAGGGAAGAAACCATTTTCAGCCTTACCCCTTTCTAAAACTAGAAGACAGCTTAGGGGTTCCTGGGGAGGCCAGGGTTTGCTGCTTCTGGATCCCTAACTACAGTCTACTAGCTGGGCCTCTATATGAAACACTGAAAGGAAAAGATGATGATCCTTTTGAATAGAATCCAGAAGTGGCCTTTCAAGAATGGAAAGAGCAGTCAATTCAGATCCTTGCCCTGGAACTCCCTAATTTAGCTAAACCCTTTGACCTTTACATTCCCGGTGAAAGGTGAATCGCCATTGGAGAATTAGTGCAAAAACTGGGACCACTTGAAATGGAACAATGCAAGAATGCCATCCAGGTAGGATAAACTACGGTCACTAAGGGGCTTGGCCCACTGCCACATCTGGCCAAGATACTGGCGGTATCTAAAAACCTGGAAATCAGCAGCCCAAAAGGCCACCTCCCTCCTAAGGGAAAAGGACCCCACGTGGTGATCCTAACCACCAACCATGCCCTGAAGTTGCAGGGTTCGCTCCGTGGGCACACCGACCTCGAGTGAGGAGGCCCTCCAACTCCAACATCCAGAGAGATAACCGGGGGCAACAGGGCACCATGACGACTCGTGTGAACATCACTTGACCTGGAGTTTCTCTCATAAAACAACAAGGGTGTGTCCCAAAAGAGTAGACTACTGCTTGCAGGACTTACTGCACCCAGAGGGGAGCTAATAATCTTGGCGGGGGAACAGTATACCACACTGTCACCATAGAAAAGCCTACAGACACCGTGATGATGGTGGCCAATAAGACCGGCTGGACTCCTGTTTACTTCAAAAGGCTGTTGACTCAGTGGCCATCATGGTCCTTGATCACCACTGACCCTGGACTGTCTGGGAGTTGAGCGGGCAGGGCTCTGACACCTGGTGCTGTTTGTACGTTAATTCAGGGGCCTAATTGAAGAAAGCGCAGACTACTGGTCAGAGCATCTAGGCTGGCAGAAACGGTCAGCCTAAGGTGGCCAAACAAATGTGGGGCGGGGTGAAACCGGCCCCCACAGCGTCTCTGCACATCTCTTTCCTGGATCCTTAAAGGTCATTAGAATCTATAACACTTCCAATGCTGGTGCTCAGGTGGACGAGCAGGGAGGCAGGGGTCCTGGGGACAATCAACGTCACCGGGAGGCTGCTGGGGAGAAGCTCTGACCCTCGCCCCAGGGTATGAGGGCTCCCAACTCAGCACTCAGCAGTTACAGAAGAAGGGTCTGCACCCTCAGCACTCCAAGAATGAGGAACGGGACAAAAAGCAGAGGAGGGGTTTGTCCCCAGCAAAGCCCATTAAAAATCCCTGGGAGATAAAAATAGAATCTGGGCAATAAAGTCAAGTCTAACCTTTTTTATCCTTTGTGCTTTGTCTAATTTCACGTGCTCCTAGGGTCCCGCATGCAGAGGTTCCACACCCGGCACTTCAGACCAGATTTCCTAGTGCAGAATGGCTGGGTCGACACCTCAGCTCCTGGGGCCCAGTGCAGACTCCACGATATAGAGCCTGAGCTACAGCCAACCCGGCCCTCGAGAGCTCCGCCCCCTCCCTCCCTCCCACTGACTCTGACAGGATCTCTACACAGCAGCCCAGCCCACAGCCCACGGGGTAGTGCATGCTCTCACCTCTCCATTCTCTGATCAAAATATAAAGTTTCCTTTGCTTGTGAACCAAACTCAGTCTCGATCTGTTGGCCCCAATGACACTGGGCAGGGGGACACTTGTTGGGGTCCACTCTGGAGGATCAGTAACAGAAATTGAGACTATTGTAACCTCAGTGAACAGATGTGTGAGCCAAACTGTAGTTAACATAGAACAGTGTATAAGGCTCGGGTAAAATAAGATGTTTTTAACACTTCCATTTGATATTTCCATCACTTTTTATAAGCAAGTTCAGTGAAAAGGTTTGTCTTATTTGTCAGGTCAATATTAGAGAAACGAAGTGATTTCTTTCCAAGGATGTACATCTAATAATCTTGGTTAAACCTTCAATCCTGTTTTAAATGCTTTTCCATTGAAAATGATACCTCTCTTTCAGCTCCCCCATTTCTGAGAAGTATAAAATCTTATAATTTATTATTACCAAAGGGGAAAGGTGGGAGGAGGGATAAATTAACAGTTTGGAATTAACACATACACACTGCTATGTATAAAATAGATCATCAACAAGGAACTACTGTATAGCACAGGGAACTACACTCAACATTTTGCAATAACCTATAAGGGGAAATAATCTGAAAAAGAATAGATATTTTTATTGACATCATCTATCAATGACAGTTAAAGTGTAGCCTAAGGGAAGCTGGTGGTGAGTGCTTCTGACCCTGAAGACTTCAATTATCTAAAGTTTGGACTCTGCCTACTTCCCAAGGCCCTTAATGAACATATGTGTAGCCGTAGCTTAAAAACTTCCCCAGTTTGGGTTTCGGGGAGACACTGATTTTGAAAAAGCCCTGGTGTTCTCCTTACATGAATGGGACTCTTCCTACTGCTAAAACATGTCTGTCACACCCAGAGGATGGTATACCGTCTGATCGGGAAGAGTTTGGAAAAGGCATCTCATCTCCTCATCTCCTGGTGCTCGGGTTCACCCCTCCAGCGTCTTTACTAACAGTCTCCCCACTTGGAGATGTCAGCACTGTCAACATCCTGTTGCGTACAGTTTGGAATTTGCCCAGAGGATGAAGCGGAAGGATGAGGAACAATGAGAGACAAGTCCTAGGTGTTCAGACAGGCACATGTCACTCTAATTTCCAATCAGGAAGACGAATTGACCAAAGGCTAGGGTTGCCCATGGAAACAGTATAGGGCTTGAGGAAATCCCGCTGCTTTGTGGCCAGTTCCCATAAACACAAGTTGAACAATGGAACTCAGGGGCAGTAAAATTCACAAAACTGCAGAGTTGAAAATATCCATCACTGAAAAATGTCTTGAGGAAAGTCAAAGAAAAGGACTTGTAAGCAAGGGAGAATGGCAGGAAAGGGATTTGAGGAGGTAGAAAGGACTCGCCATTAAGCACAAGAAAAGGAGCTGAACATTGCCAACATTGCAGTTGGCCAAAAAGGGTGTATGCGTTTTTTTCTGTATATATTCAAGAAAAGGGCATACACTTTTTTAGCCAACCAAACAGGTGGGCACTGGAAGTCAATACTACAAAAGATATCACTTCGCATCAGTCAGAAGAGCCATCCTCATAAAGCGTAAACAACAGAAATGCAGGACAGGGCAACGAGAAGAGGGAGCCCTGTGAGACTTATAGTGGAAATGTATATTGCCAACGGCCATTCTGGAGAAGTGTATCGTGTTTACTAAAGCATCTAAAAAATGAGCTACAGAGCATAGGGCACTTGCACTCATGGGCGTATATCTTGGGAAAAACAAAAATCGAGAGGACACAGGCACCCCAATGTTTACCCCCTCTCTGTTTAAAAGATCCTCGACTAGGATATAACTTAAATGTCTCTGGAGGGAAAAAATGGATAGAGATGTGGTACTTAGGTAGAGTGGAATATTATTCAGCCTGGAAATCAATGAAATATGGCCAGTTGTAACAACTCCCGAGGAGTTACGTATGATCATTCTAAGTGACAGAATTCAAAAAGAAAAAGACACATATCATAAGCTATCACTTAAAGGTGGAATCCAAAATGGCTACACATGAAATAAATTACAAAACAAAAACAGAGTCAAATATGTAGAAAACACGCATAAGGCTGCTAAACGGGAAAGGTGGGGAGGGGTGAGGCATCATCCAGGAGGTTGAAATTAGCAAAGATACCATTCCAAATACCAAACTGATAATCAACAAGGCCTACACGGTAGCTAAAAGAACTGCACTCAGCACACTCAAGTCACCGGAAAAGAATATATACGACTGGTAAGAATCTGAAAAAGAATTTATTGATGTCTCTCTGTACGTGAATCAAGTGGATGTACAGCAGCAAGAAACAGAGCTTTGAAAATCAGCTGTAACCAATATAGTAATAAATTGAAAAAAATAAACGACAGAGAGACAGAGAAAACCTCTTACAACTTTTCCTCAGGGACGGTGATGCAACATGGATTGAACACATCTAGACCCACAGCAGGATGAGACATAAGGCTGGAAACTGTTTGCGCTAAGAGAAATGTGAGGTTGGGTGAGGAAACGCACACCCTTTAAAGTAATACTACCTGGTACCCATTCAATGGGTCCCAAATCTGCAGGTTCAAGGGATCTTCCTACAGCTAAAACATGCATGGAAAACCCAGAGGACTGTACACCATGTGATCGGGAGATGTGTCTAAAATGCACCTCATTTATCCTCTCCTGGTGCTCCTGTTCACCATTCCAGCCACGCTACTTAGAATCTCCCCACTTGGAGAATCAGCACATTTAAACTTCTGTTTCACACATTTTGCAAATTGTGAGGAGGATGAACGGGAAGAGGGGGAACCAATGAGAGAATAGTTGTAGGGGTTTGGACGGGCACATATCACTCTAATTTCCCATTAAGAATAAGAATTAAAGAAAGGCTCAGCCTGCCTCGTCGGAGCCAAAATAGGGCCTGAAGCAATCCTGCGGGTTTGAGGCCAGCTCACAAAAGAGCAACTTAAAAAATGGAGCTCAGGGTCACTGCAATTCACAAACCTGCAGAGTTATAAATGACAGCTATCGTCCAAATATATACTGAAGTAAGGCTGCCAAGAGGACTTGAAAGCGGGGCAGAATTGCAGGAAACCGATTTCAGGAGGTAGACTGGAATTGCATTGAAAGCATAGGAAAAGAGGCAGAGCGTCTACAATGATGCACTTGCCCAAAAAGGGCGTATGCGTTTTTTCCTGAATATATTCAGGAAAAAACGCATACGCCCTTTTTGGCCAACAAAGAAAGCTTGCAAAGGAAATCTGCACTACAATGAAGTCTCAATTCCTTCCGGTCAAAAGGGCCATCTGAAAAAAGTGTAAAATCCAGAAAGGCAGGACAGGCCATGGAGAACTGGGAGCCTTGTTATGCTGATGGGCGGGATGTAAATTGCCAACAGACACTCGGGAGAAGTGTATGGTGTTTCCTGAAACATCTAAAAAACAAAGCAACAGAGCCTAGGGCACTTCCACTTATGGTCCTATAGCTTAGGGAAATTAAAATAAAAAAGACACAGCCACCCCAAAGTTTGGGACGGCTCTGTTTACAAGAACCTCGTTTACAGTACAAGTTCAACATCGCAGAAAGTGAAAAATGGATAAAGAAGTTGTGGTATTTACTTACAAAGCAATATCACTCAGCAATGAAATCTATGTCATCAGGCCCTTAGCAGCACAATGAGTGGATTCAGGTATGATGATTCTAACTGAAATAAGTCACACAGAAAAAGAAACATCATAAGATATCAGTAATACATGGAATGTAAACTTGGCTACACAGGAACTGAATTACAGAACAGAACAGGGTCTCAAATTTAGAAAACCAACTTATGCTTGCTTAAGGGGAAAGGTGAGTTGGGGTGCTGCATAAAACCAGAGATTGAAATGAGCACAGATAAAGTTCCTTAAGCCAAATATGGAATAGACAAGAGCTACTCCTTGCTCAACGAAATGGACTCAACACCGCATATTAAACGCCTAAGAATGTACCTGACTAGTAAGTATCTTAAAACCTATGGATTGCTATGTCTCCGAAAGAGAATCAAGCATGTGCACAGGGGCATAAACGCAGCAGTGATAGGATTGGAGAGGTTCGGTGAGCAAATGAAGACCCTTTGAAGTCATATTGCATGGTACCCATTCCACGGGTTTCAACTACCCAGGTTTAACGTATTCTTCCTTCAGTTAAAACATGCATGTGGAACCTAGAGTATGATCAACCATGTGATCGGGAGACGTGTTCAAATATGTCTCAGTTTTCCTCCCCTGGTACTCGTGTGCAACATTCCAGATGCTTTACTAACACTCTCCCGACTTGGAGAGTCAGTCCCTTTAACCTCCTGTTTGGCCCAGTTTGCAATTTCTGCGGAAGATGAACAGGAATAGCGAGAACCAATGAGAGACTAGCTGGAGGTGTCTGGACGGGCAAATTTAACTCTCATTTCCCACCAGGAAGAGGAAATAACTAAAGGCTCAGCGTGCCGTGCCAGAACCAGATAAGGGCCTGAAGCCATCCTGCGGTGTTGCGGCCAGCTCACAAGAAAGCGAGTTCAAGAAAGGAGCTCAGGGCCACTGTAATGCACAAACCTGCAGAGTTATAAATGACAGCTATCGTCCAAAAATATACTGAAGTAAGGCTGCCAAGAGGACTTGAAAGCGGGACAGAATTGCAGGAAACCGATTTCAGGAGGTAGACTGGAATTGCATTGAAAGCATAGGAAAAGAGGCAGAACGTCCACAATGATGCACTTGGACAAAAAGGGCGTATGCATTTTTTCTTGAATATATTCAGGAAAAAACACATACGCACTTTTTGGCCAACAAAGCAAACTTGCAAAGGAAATCTGCACTACAATGAAGTCTCACTTCCCCCCGGTCAAAAGGGCCATCTGAAAAAAGTGTAAAATCCAGAAAGGCAGGACAGGTCATGGAGAAATGGGAGCCTTGATACGCTGATGGGCGGGATGTAAATTGCCAACAGACACTCCGGAGAAGTGTATGGAGTTTCCTGAAATATCTAAAAAACAAAGCAACAGAACCTAGGGCACTTCCACTTATGGTCCTATAGCTTAGGGAAATTAAAATCAAAAAGACACAGCCACCCCAAAGTTTGGGACGCCTCTGTTTACAAGAACCTCGTTTATCGTACAAGTTCAGTATCACAGAAAGTGAAAAATGGATAAAGAACTTGTGGTACTTATGTACAATGCAGTATCACTCAGCAATGAAATCTATGTCATCAGGCCCGTAGCAGCATAATGAGTGGATTCAGGTACGATGATTCTAACTGAAATAAGTCACACAGAAGAAGAAACATCATAATGTATCACTAATACACGGAATGTAAACTTGGCTACACAGGAACTGAATTCCAAAACAGAACAGGGTCTCAAATTTAGAAAACCAACTTATGCTTGCTTAAGAGTAAAGGTGAGTTGGGGTGCTGCATAAAACCAGAGATTGAAATGAGCACAGATAAAGTTCCTTAAGCCAAATATGGAATAGAAAAGAGTTACTCCTTGCTCAACGAAATGGACTCAACACCCCATATTAAACGCCTAAGAATGTACCTGACTAGTAAGTATCTTAAAACCTATGGATTGCTATGTCTCCAAAAGAGAATCAAGCGTGTGTACAGGGGCATAAAC
Source organism: Grampus griseus (assembly GCF_964374135.1). Taxonomy (NCBI): domain Eukaryota; kingdom Metazoa; phylum Chordata; class Mammalia; order Artiodactyla; family Delphinidae; genus Grampus; species Grampus griseus. The sequence goes on from NW_028133321.1 coordinate 118,224, forward strand.
GCAGCAGTGATAGGATTGGAGAGGTTCGGTGAGCAAATGAAGACCCTTTGAAGTCATATTGCATGGTACCCATTCCACGGGTCTCAACTCTCCAGGTTTAAGGTATTCTTCCTTCAGCTAAAACATGCATGTGGAACCCAGAGTATGATCAACCGTGTGAACGGGAAACGTGTTCAAATATGTCTCAGTTTTCGTACCCTGGTACTCGGGTGCAACATTCCAGACGCTTTACTAACACTCTCCTGACTTGGAGAGTCAGTCCCTTTAAGCTCCTGTTTGGCCCAGTTTGCAATTTCTGCGGAAGATGAACAGGAATAGGGAGAACCAATGAGAGACTAGCTGGAGGTGTCTGGACGGGCAAATTTAACTCTCATTTCCCACCAGGAAGAGGAAATAACCAAAGGCTCAGCGTGCCGTGCCGGAACCAGATTAGGGCCTGAAGCCATCCTGCGGTGTTGCGGCCAGCTCACAAGAAAGCGAGTTGAAGAAAGGAGCTCAGGGGCACTGTAATTCACAAACCTGCAGAGTTATAAATGACAGCTATCGTCCAAAAATATACTGAAGTAAGGCTGCCAAGAGGACTTGAAAGCGGGTCAGAATTGCAGGAAACCAATTTCAGGAGGTAGACTGGAATTGCATTGAAAGCATAGGAAAAGAGGCAGAACGTCCACAATGACGCATTGACCAAAAAGGGCGTATGCGTTTTTTCCTGAATATATTCAGGAAAAAACGCATACGCCCTTTTTGGCCAACCAAGCAAGCTTGCAAAGGAAATCTCCACTACAATGAAGTCTCACTTCCCCCCAGTCAAAAGGGCCATTTGAAAAAAGTGTAAAATCCAGAAAGGCAGGACAGGCCATGGAGAACTGGGAGCCTTGTTATGCTGATGGGCGGGATGTAAATTGCCAACAGACACTCGGGAGAAGTGTATGGTGTTTCCTGAAACATCTAAAAAACAAAGCAACAGAGCCTAGGGCACTTCCACTTATGGTCCTATAGATTAGGGAAATTAAAATCAAAAAAACACAGTCACCCCAAAGGTTGGGACGCCTCTGTTTACAAGAACCTCATTTACCGTACAAGTTCAATATCACAGAAAGTGAAAAATGGATAAAGAACTTGTGGTACTTACGTATAATGCAGTATCACTCAGCAATGAAATCTATGTCATCAGGCCCGTAGCAGCATAATGAGTGGATTCAGGTACGATGATTCTAACTGAAATAAGTCACACAGAAAAAGAAACATCATAAGATATCACTAATACACGGAATGTAAACTTGGCTACAGAGGAACTGAATTCCAAAACAGAACAGGGTCTCAAATTTAGAAAACCAACTTATGCTTGCTTAAGGGGAAAGGTGAGTTGGGGTGCTGCATAAAACCAGAGATTGAAATGAGCACAGATAAAGTTCCTTAAGCCAAATATGGAATAGACAAGAGCTACTCCTTGCTCAACGAAATGGACTCAACACCGCATATTAAACGCCTAAGAATGTACCTGACTAGTAAGTATCTTAAAACCTATGGATTGCTATGTCTCCAAAAGAGAATCAAGCGTGTGTACAGGGGCATAAACGCAGCAGTGATAGGATTGGAGAGGTTCGGTGAGCAAATGAAGACCCTTTGAAGTCATAATGCATGGTACCCATTCCACGGGTCTCAACTCTCCATGTTTAAGGTATTCTTCCTTCAGCTAAAACATGCATGTGGAACCCAGAGTATTATCAACCGTGTGAACGGGAGACGTGTCCAAATATGTCTCAGTTTTCCTCCGCTGGTACTCGGGTGCAACATTCCAGACGCTTTACTAACACTCTCCCCACTTGGAGAGTCAGTGCCTTTAACCTCCTGTTTGGCCCAGTTTGCAATTTCTGCGGAAGATGAACAGGAATAGGGAGAACCAATGAGAGACTAGCTGGAGGTGTCTGGACGGGCAAATTTAACTCTCATTTCCCACCAGGAAGAGGAAATAACCAAAGGCTCAGCGTGCCGTGCCGGAACCAGATTAGGGCCTGAAGCCATCCTGCGGTGTTGCGGCCAGCTCACAAGAAAGCGAGTTGAAGAAAGGAGCTCAGGGGCACTGTAATGCACAAACCTGCAGCGTTATAAATGACAGCTATCGTCCAAAAATATACTGAAGTAAGCCTGCCAAGAGGACTTGAAAGCGGGCAGAATTGCAAGAAACCGATTTCAGGAGGTAGACTGGAATTGCATTGAAAGCATAGGAAAAGAGGGAGAACGTCCACAATGATGCACTTGGCCAAAAAGCGCGTATGCGTTTTTTCCTGAATATATTCAGGAAAAAACGCATACGCCCTTTTTGGCCAACCAAGCAAGCTTGCAAAGGAAATCTGCACTACAATGAAGTCTCACTTCCCCCCGGTCAAAAGGGCCATCTGAAAAAAGTGTAAAATGCAGAAAGGCAGGACAGGTCATGGAGAACTGGGAGCCTTGTTATGCTGATGGGCGGGATGTAAATTGCCAACAGACACTCGGGACAAGTGTATGGTATTTCCTGAAACATCTAAAAAACAAAGCAACAGAGCCTAGGGCACTTCCACTTATGGTCCTATAGCTTAGGGAAATTAAAATCAAAAAAACACAGTCACCCCAATGTTTGGGACGCCTCTCTTTACAAGAACCTCATTTACCGTACAAGTTCAATATCACAGAAAGTGAAAAATGGATAAAGAACTTGTGGTACTTACGTATAATGCAGTATCACTCAGCAATGAAATCTATGTCATCAGGCCCGTAGCAGCATAATGAGTGGATTCAGGTACGATGATTCTAACTGAAATAAGTCACACAGAAAAAGAAACATCATAAGATATCACTAATACACGGAATGTAAACTTGGCTACACAGGAACTGAATTCCAAAACAGAACAGGGTCTCAAATTTAGAAAACCAACTTATGCTTGCTTAAGGGGAAAGGTGAGTTGGGGTGCTGCATAAAACCAGAGATTGAAGTGAGCACAGATAAAGTTCCTTAAGCCAAATATGGAATAGACAAGAGCTACTCCTTGCTCAACGAAATGGACTCAACACCCCATATTAAACGCCTAAGAATGTACCTGACTAGTAAGTATCTTAAAACCTATGGATTGCTATGTCTCCGAAAGAGAATCAAGCATCTGTACAGGGGCATAAACGCAGCAGTGATAGGATTGGAGAGATTCGGTGAGCAAATGAAGACCCTTTGAAGTCATATTGCATGGTACCCATTCCACGGGTCTCAACTCTCCAGGTTTAAGGTATTCTTCCTTCAGCTAAAACATGCATGTGGAACCCAGAGTATGATCAACCGTGTGAACGGGAGACGTGTTCAAATATGTCTCAGTTTTCCTCCCCTGGTACTCGGGTGCAACATTCCAGACGCTTTACTAACACTCTCCCCACTTGGAGAGTCAGCGCCTTTAACCTCCTGTTTGGCCCAGTTTGCAATTTCTGCGGAAGATGAACAGGAATAGGGAGAACCAATGAGAGACTAGCTGGAGGTGTCTGGACGGGCAAATTTAACTCTCATTTCCCACCAGGAAGAGGAAATAACCAAAGGCTCAGCGTGCCGTGCCGGAACCAGATTAGGGCCTGAAGCCATCCTGCGGTGTTGCGGCCAGCTCAAAAGAAAGCGAGTTGAAGAAAGGAGCTCAGGGGCACTGTAATGCACAAACCTGCAGAGTTATAAATGACAGCTATCGTCCAAAAATATACTGAAGTAAGGCTGCCAAGAGGACTTGAACACGGGGCAGAATTGCAGGAAACCGATTTCAGGAGGTAGACTGGAATTGCATTGAAAGCATAGGAAAAGAGGCAGAACGTCCACAATGATGCACTTGGCCAAAAAGGGCGTATGCGTTTTTTCCTGAATATATTCAGGAAAAAACGCATACGCCCTTTTTGGCCAACCAAGCAAGCTTGCAAAGGAAATCTGCACTACAATGAAGTCTCACTTCCCCCCGGTCAAAAGGGCCATCTGATAAAAGTGTAAAATCCAGAAAGGCAGGACAGGCCATGGAGAACTGGGAGCCTTGTTATGCTGATGGGCGGGATGTAAATTGCCAACAGACACTCAGGAGAAGTGTATGGTGTTTCCTGAAACATCTAAAAAACAAAGCAACAGAGCCTAGGGCACTTCCACTTATGGTCCTATAGCATAGGGAAATTAAAATCAAAAAGACACAGCCACCGCAATGTTTGGAACGGCTCTGTTTACAAGAACCTCGTTTACAGTACATGTTCAACATCGCAGAAAGTGAAAAATGGATAAAGAAGTTGTGGTATTTACTTACAAAGCAATATCACTCAGCAATGAAATCTATGTCATCAGGCCCTTAGCAGCACAATGAGTGGATTCAGGTATGATGATTCTAACTGAAATAAGTCACACAGAAAAAGAAACATCATAAGATATCAGTAATACACGGAATGTAAACTTGGCTACAAAGGAACTGGATTACAGAGCAGAACAGGGTCTCAAATTTAGAAAACCAACTTATGCTTGCTTAAGGGGAAAGGTGAGTTGGGGTGCTGCATAAAACCAGAGATTGAAATGAGCACAGATAAAGTTCCTTAAGCCAAATATGGAATAGACAAGAGCTACTCCTTGCTCAACGAAATGGACTCAACACCACATATTAAACGCCTAAGAATGTACCTGACTAGTAAGTATCTTAAAACCTATGGATTACTATGTCTCTGAAAGAGAATCAAGCATGTGTACAGGGGCATAAATGCAGCAGTGATAGGATTGGAGAGGTTCGGTGAGCAAATGAAGACCCTTTGAAGTCATATTGCATGGTACCCATTCCACGGGTCTCAACTACCCAGGTTTAAGGTATTCTTCCTTCAGCTAAAACATGCACGCGGAACCTAGAGTATGATCAACCATGTGATCGGAAGACGTGTTCAAATATGTCTCAGTTTTCGTACCCTGGTACTCGGGTGCAACATTCCAGACGCTTTACTAACACTCTCCCGACTTGGAGAGTCAGTCCCTTTAACCTCCTGTTTGGCCCAGTTTGCAATTTCTGCGGAAGATGAACAGGAATAGGGAGAACCAATGAGAGACTAGCTGGAGGTGTCTGGACGGGCAAATTTAACTCTCATTTCCCACCAGGAAGAGGAAATAACCAAAGGCTCAGCGTGCCGTGCCGGAACCAGATTAGGGCCTGAAGCCATCCTGCGGTGTTGCGGCCAGCTCACAAGAAAGCGAGTTGAAGAAAGGAGCTCAGGGGCACTGTAATTCACAAACCTGCAGAGTTATAAATGACAGCTATCGTCCAAAAATATACTGAAGTAAGGCTGCCAAGAGGACTTGAATGTGGGGCAGAATTGCAGGAAACCGATTTCAGGAGGTAGACTGGAATTGCATTGAAAGCATAGGAAAAGAGGCAGAACGTCCACAATGATGCACTTGGCCAAAAAGGGCGTATGCGTTTTTACCTGAATATATTCAGGAAAAAACGCATACGCCCTTTTTGGCCAACCAAGCAAGCTTGCAAAGGAAATCTGCACTACAATGAAGTCCCACTTCCCCCCGGTCAAAAGGGCCATCTGAAAAAAGTGTAAAATCCAGAAAGGCAGGACAGGCCATGGAGAATTGGGAGCCTTGTTATGCTGATGGGTGGGATGTAAATTGCCAACAGACACTCCGGAGAAGTGTATGGTGTTTCCTGAAACATCTAAAAAACAAAGCAACAGAGCCTAGGGCACTTCCACTTATGGTCCTATAGCTTAGGGAAATCAAAATCAAAAAGGCACAGCCACCCCAAAGTTTGGGACGCCTCTGTTTACAAGAATCTCGTTTACCGTACAAGTTCAGTATCACAGAAAGTGAAAAATGGATAAAGAACTTGCGGTACTTACGAACAATGCAGTATCACTCAGCAATGAAATCTATGTTATCAGGCCCGTAGCAGCATAATGAGTGGATTCAGGTACGATGATTCTAACTGAAATAAGTCACACAGAAAAAGAAACATCATAAGATATCACTAATACACGGAATTTAAACTTGGCTACACAGGAACTGAATTACAGAACAGAACAGGGTCTCAAATTTAGAAAACCAACTTATGCTTGCTTAAGGGGAAAGGTGAGTTGGGGTGCTGCATAAAACCAGAGATTGAAATGAGCACAGATAAAGTTCCTTAAGCCAAATATGGAATAGACAAGAGCTACTCCTTGCTCAACGAAATGGACTCAACACCCCATATTAAACGCCTAAGAATGTACCTGACTAGTAAGTGTCTTAAAACCTATGGATTGCTATGTCTCCAAAAGAGAATCAAGCGTGTGTACAGGGGCATAAACGCAGCAGTGATAGGATTGGAGAGGTTCGGTGAGCAAATGAAGACCCTTTGAAGTCATATTGCATGGTACCCATTCCACGGGTCTCAACTCTGCAGGTTTAAGGTATTCTTCCTTCAGCTAAAACATGCATGTGGAACCCAGAGTATGATCAACTGTGTGAACGGGAGATGTGTTCAAATATGTCTCAGTTTTCCTCCCCTGGTACTCGGGTGCAAAATTCCAGACGCTTTACTAACACTCTCCCCACTTGGAGAGTCAACGCCTTTAACCTCCTGTTTGGCCCAGTTTGCAATTTCTGCGGAAGATGAACAGGAATAGGGAGAACCAATGAGAGACTAGCTGGAGGTGTCTGGACGGGCAAATTTAACTCTCATTTCCCACCAGGAAGAGGAAATAACCAAAGGCTCAGCATGCCGTGCCGGAACCAGATTAGGGCCTGAAGCCATCCTGCGGTGTTGCGGCCAGGTCACAAGAAAGCGAGTTGAAGACAGGAGCTCAGGGGCACTGTAATTCACAAACCTGCAGAGTTATAAATGACAGCTATCGTCCAAAAATATACTGAAGTAAGGCTGCCAAGAGGACTTGAAAGCGGGGCAGAATTGCAGGAAACCGATTTCAGGAGGTAGACTGGAATTGCATTGAAAGCATAGGAAAAGAGGCAGAACGTCCTCAATGATGTACTTGGCCAAAAAGGGCGTATGCGTTTTTTCCTGAATATATTCAGGAAAAAACGCATACGCCCTTTTCGGCCAACCAAGCAAGCTTGCAAAGGAAATCTGCACTACAATGAAGTCTCACTTCCCACTGGTCAAAAGGGCCATCTGAAAAAAGTGTAAAATCCAGAAAGGCAGGACAGGCCATGGAGAACTGGGAGCCTTGTTATGCTGATGGGCGGGATGTAAATTGCCAACAGACACTCGGGAGAAGTGTATGGTGTTTCCTGAAACATCTAAAAAACAAAGCAACAGAGCCTAGGGCACTTCCACTTATGGTCCTATAGCTTAGGGAAATTAAAATCAAAAAGACACAGCCACCCCAAAGGTTGGGACGCCTCTGTTTACAAGAACCTCGTTTACCGTACAAGTTCAACATCGCAGAATGTGAAAAATGGATAAAGAACTTGTGGTACTTACGTACAATGCAGTATCACTCAGCAATGAAATCTATGTCATCAGGCCCGTAGCAGCATAATGAGTGGATTCAGGTACGATGATTCTAACGGAAATAAGTCACACAGAAAAAGAAACATCATAAGATATCACTAATACACGGAATGTAAACTTGGCTACACAGGAACTGAATTCCAAAACAGAACAGGGTCTCAAATTTAGAAAACCAACTTATGCTTGCTTAAGGGGAAAGGTGAGTTGGGGTGCTGCATAAAACCAGAGATTGAAATGAGCACAGATAAAGTTCCTTAAGCCAAATATGGAATAGACAAGAGCTACTCCTTGCTCAACGAAATGGAATCAACACCCCATATTAAAAGCCTAAGAATGTACCTGACTAGTAAGTATCTTAAAACCTATGGATTGCTATGTCTCCAAAAGAGAATCAAGCGTGTGTACAGGGGCATAAACGCAGCAGTGATAGGATTGGAGAGGTTCGGTGAGCAAATGAAGACCCTTTGAAGTCATATTGCATGGTACCCATTACACGGGTCTCAACTCTCCAGATTTAAGGTATTCTTCCTTCAGCTAAAACATGCATGTGGAACCCAGAGTATGATCAACCATGTGAACGGGAGAATGTTCAAATATGTCTCAGTTTTCCACCCCTGGTACTCGGGTGCAACATTCCACACGCTTTACTAACACTCTCCCGACTTGTAGAGTCAGTCCCTTTAACCTCCTGTTTGGCCCAGTTTGCAATTTCTGCGGAAGATGAACAGGAATAGCGAGAACCAATGAGAGACTAGCTGGAGGTGTCTGGACGGGCAAATTTAACTCTCATTTCCCACCAGGAAGAGGAATTAACCAAAGGCTCAGCGTGCCATGCCGGAACCAGATTAGGGCCTGAAGCCATCCTGCGGTGTTGCGGCCAGCTCACAAGAAAGCGAGTTGAAGAAAGGAGCTCAGGGGCACTGTAATTCACAAACCTGCAGAGTTATAAATGACAGCTATCGTCCAAAAATATACTGAAGTAAGGCTGCCAAGAGGACTTGAAAGCGGGGCAGAATTGCAGGAAACCGATTTCAGGAGGTAGACTGGAATTGCATTGAAAGCATAGGAAAAGAGACAGAACGTCCACAATGATGCACTTGGCCAAAAAGGGCGTATGCGTTTTTTCCTGAATATATTCAGGAAAAAACGCATACGACCTTTTTGGCCAACCAAGCAAGCTTGCAAAGGAAATCTGCACTACAATAAGTCTCACTTCCCCCCGGTCAAAAGGGCCATCTGAAAAAAGTGTAAAATCCAGAAAGGCAGGACAGGCCATGGAGAACTGGGAGCCTTGTTATGCTGATGGGCGGGATGTAAATTGCCAACAGACACTGGGAGAAGTGTATGGTGTTTCCTGAAACATCTAAAAAACAAAGCAGCAGAGCCTAGGGCACTTCCACTTATGGTCCTATAGCTTAGGGAAATTAAAATCAAAAAGACACAGCCACCCCAAAGGTTGGGACGCCTCTGTTTACAAGAACCTCGTTTACCGTACAAGTTCAACATCGCAGAATGTGAAAAATGGATAAAGAACTTGTGGTACTTACGTACAATGCAGTATCACTCAGCAATGAAATCTATGTCATCAGGCCCGTAGCAGCATAATGAGTGGATTCAGGTACGATGATTCTAACGGAAATAAGTCACACAGAAAAAGAAACATCATAAGATATCACTAATACACGGAATGTAAACTTGGCTACACAGGAACTGAATTCCAAAACAGAACAGGGTCTCAAATTTAGAAAACCAACTTATGCTTGCTTAAGGGGAAAGGTGAATTGGGGTGCTGCATAAAACCAGAGATTGAAATGAGCACAGATAAAGTTCCTTAAGCCTAATATGGAATAGACAAGAGCTACTCCTTGCTCAACGAAATGGAATCAACACCCCATATTAAACGCCTAAGAATGTACCTGACTAGTAAGTATCTTAAAACCTATGGATTGCTATGTCTCCAAAAGAGAATCAAGCGTGTGTACAGGGGCATAAACGCAGCAGTGATAGGATTGGAGAGGTTCGGTGAGCAAATGAAGACCCTTTGAAGTCATATTGCATGGTACCCATTCCACGGGTCTCAACTCTCCAGATTTAAGGTATTCTTCCTTCAGCTAAAACATGCATGTGGAACCCAGAGTATGATCAACCATGTGAACGGGAGACGTGTTCAAATATGTCTCAGTTTTCCACCCCTGGTACTCGGGTGCAACATTCCACACGCTTTACTAACACTCTCCCGACTTGGAGAGTCAGTCCCTTTAACCTCCTGTTTGGCCCAGTTTGCAATTTCTGCGGAAGATGAACAGGAATAGCGAGAACCAATGAGAGACTAGCTGGAGGTGTCTGGACGGGCAAATTTAACTCTCATTTCCCACCAGGAAGAGGAATTAACCAAAAGCTCAGCGTGCCGGGCCGGAAGCAGATTAGGGCCTGAAGCCATCCTGCGGTGTTGCGGCCAGCTCACAAGAAAGCGAGTTGAAGAAAGGAGCTCAGGGGCACTGTAATTCACAAACCTGCAGAGTTATAAATGACAGCTATCGTCCAAAAATATACTGAAGTAAGGCTGCCAAGAGGACTTGAAAGCGGGGCAGAATTGCAGGAAACCGATTTCAGGAGGTAGACTGGAATTGCAATGAAAGCATAGGAAAAGAGGCAGAACGTCCACAATGATGCACTTGGCCAAAAAGGGCGTATGCGTTTTTTCCTGAATATATTCAGGAAAAAACGCATACGCCCTTTTTGACCAAGCAAGCAAACTTGCAAAGGAAATCTGCACTAAAATAAAGTCTCACTTCCCCCCGGTAAAAAGGGCCATCTGAAAAAAGTGTAAAATTCAGAAAGGCAGGACATGCCGTGGAGAACTGGGAGCCTTGTTATGCTGATGGGCGGGATGTAAATTGCCAACAGACACTCGGGAGAAGTGTATGGTGTTTCCTGAAACATCTAAACAACAAAGCAACACAGCCTAGGGCACTTCCACTTATGGTCCTATAGCTTAGGGAAATTAAAATCAAAAAGACACAGCCACCCCAAACTTTGGGACGCCTCTGTTTACAAGAACCTCGTTTACAGTACAAGTTCAACATCGCAGAAAGTGAAAAATGGATAAAGAAGTTGTGGTATTTACTTACAAAGCAATATCACTCAGCAATGAAATCTATGTCATCAGGCCCGTAGCAGCACAATGAGTGGATTCAGGTATCATGATTCTAACTGAAATAAGTCACACAGAAAAAGAAACATCATAAGATATCAGTAATACACGGAATGTAAACTTGGCTACACAGGAACTGAATTACAGAACAGAACAGGGTCTCAAATTTAGAAAACCAACTTATGCTTGCTTAAGGGGAAAGGTGACTTGGGGTGCTGCATAAAACCAGAGATTGAAATGAGCACAGATAAAGTTCCTTAAGCCAAATATGGGATAGACAAGAGCTACTCCTTGCTCAACGAAATGGACTCAACACCGCATATTAAACGCCTAAGAATGTACCTGACTAGTAAGTATCTTAAAACCTATGGAATGCTATGTCTCCAAAAGAGAATCAAGCATGTGTACAGGGGCATAAACGCAGCAGTGATAGGATTGGAGAGGTTCGGTGAGCAAATGAAGACCCTTTGAAGTCATATTGCATGGTACCCATTCCACGGGTTTCAACTACCCAGGTTTAAGGTATTCTTCCTTCAGCTAAAACATGCATGTGGAACCTAGAGTATGATCAACCATGTGATCGGGAGACGTGTTCAAATATGTCTCAGTTTTCGTACCCTGGTACTCGGGTGCAACATTCCAGACGCTTTACTAAGACTCTCCCGACTTGGAGAGTCAGTCCCTTTAACCTCCTGTTTGGCCCAGTTTGCAATTTCTGCGGAAGATGAACAGGAATAGCGAGAACCAATGAGAGACTAGCTGGAGGTGTCTGGACGGGCAAATTTAACTCTCATTTCCCACCAGGAAGAGGAATTAACCAAAGGCTCAGCGTGCCATGCTGGAACCAGATTAGGGGCTGAAGCCATCCTGCGGTGTTGCGGCCAGCTCACAAGAAAGCGAGTTGAAGAAAGGAGCTCAGGGGCACTGTAATTCACAAACCTGCAGAGTTATAAATGACAGCTATCGTCCAAAAATATACTGAAGTAAGGCTGGCAAGAGGACTTGAAAGCGGGGAAGAATTGCAGGAAACCGATTTCAGGAGGTAGACTGGAATTGCATTGAAAGCATAGGAAAAGAGACAGAACGTCCACAATGATGCACTTGGCCAAAAAGGGCGTATGAGTTTTTTCCTGAATATATTCAGGAAAAAACGCATACGCACTTTTTGGCCAACCAAGCAAACTTGCAAAGGAAATCTGCACTACAATAAGTCTCAGGTCCCCCCGGTCAAAAGGGCCATCTGAAAAAAGTGTAAAATCCAGAAAGGCAGGACAGGCAATGGAGAACTGGGAGCCTTGTTATGCTGATTCGCGGGATGTAAATTGCCAACAGACACTGGGAGAAGTGTATGGTGTTTCCTGAAACATCTAAAAAACAAAGCAACAGAGCCTGGGGCACTTCCACTTATGGTCCTATAGCTTAGGGAAATTAAAATCAAAAAGACACAGCCACCCCAAAGGTTGGGACGCCTCTGTTTACAAGAACGTCATTTACAGTACAAGTTCAACATCGCAGAATGTGAAAAATGGATAAAGAACTTGTGGTACTTACGTACAATGCAGTATCACTCAGCAATGAAATCTATGTCATCAGGCCCGTAGCAGCATAATGAGTGGATTCAGGTACGATGATTCTAACGGAAATAAGTCACACAGAAAAAGAAACATCATAAGATATCACTAATACACGGAATGTAAACTTGGCTACACAGGAACTGAATTCCAAAACAGAACAGGGTCTCAAATTTAGAAAACCAACTTATGCTTGCTTAAGGGGAAAGGTGAATTGGGGTGCTGCATAAAACCAGAGATTGAAATGAGCACAGATAAAGTTCCTTAAGCCAAATATGGAATAGACAAGAGCTACTCCTTGCTCAACGAAATGGAATCAACACCCCATATTAAATGCCTAAGAATGTACCTGACTAGTAAGTATCTTAAAACCTATGGATTGCTATGTCTCCAAAAGAGAATCAAGCGTGTGTACAGGGGCATAAACGCAGCAGTGATAGGATTGGAGAGGTTCGGTGAGCAAATGAAGACCCTTTGAAGTCATATTGCATGGTACCCATTACACGGGTCTCAACTCTCAAGATTTAAGGTATTCTTCCTTCAGCTAAAACATGCATGTGGAACCCAGAGTATGATCAACCATGTGAACGGGAGACGTGTTCAAATATGTCTCAGTTTTCCACCCCTGGTACTCGGGTGCAACATTCCACACGCTTTACTAACACTCTCCCGACTTGGAGAGTCAGTCCCTTTAACCTCCTGTTTGGCCCAGTTTGCAATTTCTGCAGAAGATGAACAGGAATAGCGAGAACTAATGAGAGACTAGCTGGAGGTGTCTGGACGGGCAAATTTAACTCTCATTTCCCACCAGGAAGAGGAATTAACCAAAGGCTCAGCGTGCCGTGCCGGAACCAGATTAGGGCCTGAAGCCATCCTGCGGTGTTGCGGCCAGCTCACAAGAAAGCGAGTTGAAGAAAGGAGCTCAGGGGCACTGTAATTCACAAACCTGCAGAGTTATAAATGGCAGCTATCGTCCAAAAATATACTGAAGTAAGGCTGCCAAGAGGACTTGAAAGCGGTGCAGAATTGCAGGAAACCGATTTCAGGAGGTAGACTGGAATTGCATTGAAAGCATAGGAAAAGAGGCAGAACGTCCACAATGATGCACTTGGCCAAAAAGGGCGTATGCGTTTTTTCCTGAATATATTCAGGAAAAAACGCATACGCCCTTTTTGGCCAACCAAGCAAGCTTGCAAAGGAAATCTGCACTACAATGAAGTCTCACTTCCCCCTGGTCAAAAGGGCCATCTGAAAAAAGTGTAAAATCCAGAAAGGCAGGACAGGCCATGGAGAACTGGGAGCCTTGTTATGCTGATGGGCGGGATGTAAATTGCCAACAGACACTCGGGAGAAGTGTATGGTGTTTCCTGAAACATCTAAAAAACACAGCAACAGAGCCTAGGGCACTTCCACTTATGGTCCTATAGCTTAGGGAAATTAAAATCAAAAAGACACAGCAACCCCAAAGTTTGGGACGCCTCTGTTTACAAGAACCTCATTTACCATACAAGTTCAATATCACAGAAAGTGAAAAATGGATAAAGAACTTGTGGTACTTACGTACAATGCAGTATCACTCAGCAATGAAATCTATGTCATCAGGCCCGTAGCAGCATAATGAGTGGATTCAGGTACGATGATTCTAACGGAAATAAGTCACACAGAAAAAGAAACATCATAAGATATCACTAATACACGGAATGTAAACTTGGCTACACAGGAACTGAATTCCAAAACAGAACAGGGTCTCAAATTTAGAAAACCAACTTATGCTTGCTTAAGGGGAAAGGTGAGTTGGGGTGCTGCATAAAACCAGAGATTGAAATGAGCACAGATAAAGTTCCTTAAGCCAAATATGGAATAGACAAGAGCTACTCCTTGCTCAACGAAAAGGACTCAACACCCCATATTAAACACCTAAGAATGTACCTGACTAGTAAGTATCTTAAAACCTATGGATTGCTATGTCTCCGAAAGAGAATCAAGCATGTGTACAGGGGCATAAACGCAGCAGTGTTAGGATTGGAGAGGTTCGGTGAGCAAATGAAGCCCCTTTGAAGTCATATTGCATGGTACCCATTCCACGGGTTTCAACTACCAAGGTTTAAGGTATTCTTCCTTCAGGTAAAACATGCATGTGGAACCTAGAGCATGATCAACCGTGTGAACGGGAGACGTGTTCAAATATGTCTCAGTTTTGGTACCCTGATACTCGGGTGCAACATTCCAGACGCTTTACTAACACTCTCCCAACTTGGAGAGTCAGTGCCTTTAACCTCCTGTTTGGCCCAGTTTGCAATTTCTCCGGAAGATGAACAGGAATAGCGAGAACCAATGAGAGACTAGCTGGAGGTGTCTGGACGGGCAAATTTAACTCTCATTTCCCACCAGGAAGAGGAAGTAACCAAAGGCTCAGCGTGCCATGCTGGAACAAGATTAGGGCCTGAAGCCATCTTGGGGTGTTGCGGCCAGCTCAAAAGAAAGCGAGTTGAAGAAAGGAGCTCAGGGGCACTGTAATTCACAAACCTGCAGAGTTATAAATGACAGCTATCGTCCAAAAATATACTGAAGTAAGGCTGCCAAGAGGACTTGAAAGCGGGGCAGAATTGCAGGAAACCGATTTCAGGAGGTAGACTGGAATTGCATTGAAAGCATAGGAAAAGAGGCAGAACGTCCACAATGATGCACTTGGCCAAAAAGGGCGTATGCGTTTTTTCCTGAATATATTCAGGAAAAAACGCATACGCCCTTTTTGGCCAACCAAGCAAGCTTGCAAAGGAAATCTGCACTACAATGAAGTCTCACTTCCCCCCGGTCAAAAGGGCCATCTGAAAAAAGTGTAAAATCCAGAAAGGCAGGACAGGCCATGGAGAACTGGGAGCCTTGTTATGCTGATGGGCGGGATGTAAATTGCCAACAGACACTCGGGAGAAGTGTATGGTGTTTCCTGAAACATCTAAAAAACAAAGCAACAGAGCCTAGGGCACTTCCACTTATGGTCCTATAGCTTAGGGAAATTAAAATCAAAAAGACACAGCCACCCCAAAGTTTGGGACGCCTCTGTTTACAAGAACCTCGTTTACAGTACAAGTTCAACATCGCAGAAAATGAATAATGGATAAAGAAGTTGTGGTATTTACTTACAAAGCAATATCACTCAGCAATGAAATCTATGTCATCAGGCCCTTAGCAGCACAATGAGTGGATTCAGGTATGATGATTCTAACTGAAATAAGTCACACAGAAAAAGAAACATCATAAGATATCAGTAATACACGGAATGTAAACTTGGCTACACAGGAACTGAATTACAGAACAGAACAGGGTCTCAAATTTAGAAAACCAACTTATGCTTGCTTAAGGGTAAAGGTGAGTTGGGGTGCTGCATAAAACCAGAGATTGAAATGAGCACAGATAAAGTTCCTTAAGCCAAATATGGAATAGACAAGTGCTACTCCTTGCTCAACGAAATGGACTCAACACCCCATATTAAACGCCTAAGAATGTACCTGACTAGTAAGTATCTTAAAACCTATGGATTGCTATGTCTCCGAAAGAGAATCAAGCATGTGTACAGGGGCATAAACGCAGCAGTGTTAGGATTGGAGAGGTTCGGTGAGCAAATGAAGCCCCTTTGAAGTCATATTGCATGGTACCCATTCCACGGGTTTCAACTACCCAGGTTTAAGGTATTCTTCCTTCAGCTAAAACATGCATGTGGAACCTAGAGCATGATCAACCGTGTGAACGGGAGACGTGTTCAAATATGTCTCAGTTTTCGTACCCTGATACTCGGGTGCAACATTCCAGACGGTTTACTAACACTCTCCCAACTTGGAGAGTCAGTGCCTTTAACCTCCTGTTTGGCCCAGTTTGCAATTTCTCCGGAAGATGAACAGGAATAGCGAGAACCAATGAGAGACTAGCTGGAGGTGTCTGGATGGGCAAATTTAACTCTCATTTCCCACCAGGAAGAGGAAGTAACCAAAGGCTCAGCGTGCCATGCTGGAACCAGATTAGGGCCTGAAGCCATCTTGCGGTGTTGCGGCCAGCTCAAAAGAAAGCGAGTTGAAGAAAGGAGCTCAGGGGCACTGTAATTCACAAACCTGCAGAGTTATAAATGACAGCTATCGTCCAAAAATATACTGAAGTAAGGCTGCCAAGAGGACTTGAAAGCGGGGCAGAATTGCAGGAAACCGATTTCAGGAGGTAGACTGGAATTGCATTGAAAGCAGAGGAAAAGAGGCAGAACGTCCACAATGATGCACTTGGCCAAAAAGGGCGTATGCGTTTTTTCCTGAATATATTCAGGAAAAAACGCATACGCCCTTTTTGGCCAACCAAGCAAGCTTGCAAAGGAAATCTGCACTACAATGAAGTCTCACTTCCCCCCGGTCAAAAGGGCCATCTGAAAAATGTGTAAAATCCAGAAAGGCAAGACAGGCCATGGAGAACTGGGAGCCTTGTTATGCTGATGGGCGGGATGTAAATTGCCAACAGACACTCGGGAGAAGTGTATGGTGTTTCCTGAAACATCTAAAAAACAAAGCAACAGAGCCTAGGGCACTTCCACTTATGGTCCTATAGCTTAGGGAAATTAAAATCAAAAAGACACAGCCACCCCAAAGTTTGGGACGCCTCTGTTTACAAGAACCTCGTTTACAGTACAAGTTCAACATCGCAGAATGTGAAAAATGGATAAAGAACTTGTGGTACTTACGTACAATGCAGTATCACTCAGCAATGAAATCTATGTCATCAGGCCCGTAGCAGCATAATGAGTGGATTCAGGTACGATGATTCTAACGGAAATAAGTCACACAGAAAAAGAAACATCATAAGATATCACTAATACACGGAATGTAAACTTGGCTACACAGGAACTGAATTCCAAAACAGAACAGGGTCTCAAATTTAGAAAACCAACTTATGCTTGCTTAAGGGGAAAGGTGAGTTGGGGTGCTGCATAAAACCAGAGATTGAAATGAGCACAGATAAAGTTCCTTAAGCCAAATATGGAATAGACAAGAGCTACTCCTTGCTCAACGAAATGGAATCAACACCCCATATTAAAAGCCTAAGAATGTACCTGACTAGTAAGTATCTTAAAACCTATGGATTGCTATGCCTCCAAAAGAGAATCAAGCGTGTGTACAAGGGCATAAACGCAGCAGTGATAGGATTGGAGAGGTTCGGTGAGCAAATGAAGACCCTTTGAAGTCATATTGCATGGTACCCATTACACGGGTCTCAACTCTCCAGATTTAAGGTATTCTTCCTTCAGCTAAAACATGCATGTGGAACCCAGAGTATGATCAACCATGTGAACGGGAGACGTGTTCAAATATGTCTCAGTTTTCCTCCCCTGATACTCGGGTGCAACATTCCAGACGCTTTACTAACACTCTCCCCACTTGGAGAGTCAGCGCCTTTAACCTCCTGTTTGGCCCAGTTTGCAATTTCTGCGGAAGATGAACAGGAATAGCGAGAACCAATGAGAGACTAGCTGGAGGTGTCTGGACGGGCAAATTTAACTCTCATTTCACACCAGGAAGGGGAAATAACCAAAGGCTCAGCGTGCCGTGCCGGAACCAGATTAGGGCCTGAAGCCATCCTGCGGTGTTGCGGCCAGGTCACAAGAAAGCGAGTTGAAGAAAGGAGCTCAGGGGCACTGTAATTCACAAACCTGCAGAGTTATAAATGACAGCTATCGTCCAAAAATATACTGAAGTAAGGCTGCCAAGAGGACTTGAAAGCGGGGCAGAATTGCCGGAAACCGATTTCAGGAGGTAGACTGGAATTGCATTGAAAGCATAGGAAAAGAGGCAGAACGTCCACAATGATGCACTTGGCCAAAAAGGGCGTATGCGTTTTTTCCTGAATATATTCAGGAAAAAACGCATACGCACTTTTTGGCCAACCAAGCAAGCTTGCAAAGGAAATCTGCACTACAATGAAGTCTCACTTCCCCCTGGTCAAAAGGGCCATCTGAAAAATGTGTAAAATCCAGAAAGGCAGGACAGGCCATGGAGAACTGGGAGCCTTGTTATGCTGATGGGCGGGATGTAAATTGCCAACAGACACTCGGGAGATGTGTATGGTGTTTCCTGAAACATTTAAAAAACAAAGCAACAGAGCCTAGGGCACTTCCACTTATGGTCCTATAGCTTAGGGAAATTAAAATCAAAAAGACACAGCCACCCCAAAGTTTGGGAGGCCACTGTTTACAAGAACCTCGTTTACCATACAAGTTCAATATCACAAAAAGTGAAAAATGGATAAAGAACTTGTGGTACTTACATACAATGCAGTATCACTCAGCAATGAAATCTATGTCATCAGGCCCGTAGCAGCATAATGAGTGGATTCAGGTACGATGATTCTAACTGAAATAAGTCACACAGAAAAAGAAACATCATAAGATATCACTAATAAACGGAATGTAAACTTGGCTACACAGGAACTGAATTCCAAAACAGAACAGGGTCTCAAATTTAGAAAACCAACATATGATTGCTTAAGGGGAAAGGTGAGTTGGGGTGCTGCATAAAACCAGAGATTGAAATGAGCACAGATAAAGTTCCTTAAGCCAAATATGGAATAGACAAGAGCTACTCCTTGCTCAATGAAATGGTCTCAACACCCCATATTAAACGCCTAAGAATGTACCTGACTAGTAAGTATCTTAAATCCTATGGATTGCTTTGTTTCCAAAAGAGAATCAAGCGTGTGTATAGGCGCAAAAACGCAGCAGTGATAGGATTGGAGAGGTTCGGTGAGCAAATGAAGACCCTTTGAAGTCATATTGCATGGTACCCATTCCACGGGTCTCAACTCTCCAGGTTTAAGGTATTCTTCCTTCAGCTAAAACATGCATGTGGAACCCAGAGTATGATCAACCGTGTGAACGGGAGACGTGTTCAAATATGTCTCAGTTTTCCTCCCCTGGTACTCGGGTGCAACATTCCAGACGCTTTACTAACACTCTCCCCACTTGGAGAGTCAGCGCCTTTAACCTCCTGTTTGGCCCAGTTTGTAATTTCTGCGGAAGATGAACAGGAATAGTGAGAACCAATGAGAGACTAGCTGGAGGTGTCTGGACGGGCAAATTTAACTCTCATTTCCCACCAGGAAGAGGAATTAACCAAAGGCTCAGCGTGCCGTGCCGGAACCAGAATAGGGCCTGAAGCCATCCTGCGGTGTTGCGGCCAGCTCAAAAGAAAGCAAGTTGAAGAAAGGAGCTCAGGGGCATTGTAATTCACAAACCTGCAGAGATATAAATGACAGCTATCGTCCAAAAATATACTGAAGTAAGGCTGCCAAGAGGACTTGAAAGCGGGGCAGAATTGCAGGAAACCGATTTCAGGAGGTAGACTGGAATTGCATTGAAAGCATAGGAAAAGAGGCAGAACGTCCACAATGATGCACTTGGCCAAAAAGGGCGTATGCGTTTTTTCCTGAATATATTCAGGAAAAAACGCATACGCCCTTTTTGGCCAACCAAGCAAGCTTGCAAAGGAAATCTGCACTACAATGAAGTCTCACTTCCCCCCGGTCAAAAGGGCTATCTGAAAAAAGTGTAAAATCCAGAAAGGCAGGACAGACCATGGAGAAATGGGAGCCTTGTTATGCTGATGGGCTGGATGTACATTGCCAACAGCCACTCGGGAGAAGTGTATGGTGTTTCCTGAAACATTTAAAAAACAAAGCAACAGAGCCTAGGGCACTTCCACTTATGGTCCTATAGCTTAGGGAAATTAAAATCAAAAAGACACAGCCACCCCAAAGTATGGAACGGCTCTGTTTACAAGAACCTCGTTTACAGTACAAGTTCAACATCGCAGAAAGTGAAAAATGGATAAAGAAGTTGTGGTATTTACTTACAAAGCAATATCACTCAGCAAAGAAATCTATGTCATCAGGCCCTTAGCAGCACAATGACTGGATTTAGGAATGATGATTCTAACTGAAATAAGTCACACAGAAAAAGAAACATCATAAGATATCAGTAATACATGGAATGTAAACTTGGCTACACAGGAACTGAATTACAGAACAGAACAGGGTCTCAAATTTAGAAAACCAACTTATGCTTGCTTAAGGGGAAAGGTGAGTTGGGGTGCTGCATAAAACCAGAGATTGAAATGAGCACAGATAAAGTTCCTTAAGCCAAATATGGAATAGACAAGAGCTACTCCTTGCTCAACGAAATGGACTCAACACCGCATATTAAACGCCTAAGAATGTACCTGACTAGTAAGTATCTTAAAACCTATGGATTGCTTTGTTTCCAAAAGAGAATCAAGCGTGTGTACAGGGGCATAAACGCAGCAGTGATAGGATTGGAGAGGTTCGGTGAGCAAATGAAGACACTTTGAAGTCATATTGCATGGTACCCAACCACGGGTTTCAACTACCCAGGTTTAAGGTATTCTTCCTTCAGCTAAAACATGCATGTGGAACCTAGAGTATGATCAACCATGTGATCGGGAGACGTGTTCAAAGATGTCTCAGTTTTCGTACCCTGGTACTCGGGTGCAACATTCCAGACGCTTTACTAAGACTCTCCCGACTTGGAGAGTCAGTCCCTTTAACCTCCTGTTTGGCCCAGTTTGCAATTTCTGCGGAAGATGAACAGGAATAGCGAGAACCAATGAGAGACTAGCTGGAGGTGTCTGGACGGGTAAATTTAACTCTCATTTCCCACCAGGAAGAGGAATTAACCAAAGGCTCAGCGTGCCATGCCGGAACCAGATTAGGGCCTGAAGCCATCCTGCGGTGTTGCGGCCAGGTCACAAGAAAGCGAGTTGAAGAAAGGAGCTCATGGACACTGTAATTCACAAACCTGCAGAGTTATAAATGACAGCTATCGTCCAAAAATATACTGAAGTAAGGCTGCCAAGAGGACTTGAAAGCGGGGCAGAATTGCAGGAAACCGATTTCAGGAGGTAGACTGGAATTGCATTGAAAGCATAGGAAAAGAGGCAGAACGTCCACAATGTTGCACTTGGCCAAAAAGGGCGTATGCGTTTTTTCCTGAATATATTCAGGAAAAAACGCATACGCCCTTTTTGGCCAACCAAGCAAGCTTGCAAAGGAAATCTGCACTACAATGAAGTCTCACTTCCCCCCGGTCAAAAGGGCCATCTGAAAAAAGTGTAAAATCCAGAAAGGCAGGACAGGCCATGGAGAACTGGGAGCCTTGTTATGCTGATGGGCGGGATGTACATTGCCAACAGACACTCGGGAGAAGTGTATGGTGTTTCCTGAAACACCTAGAAAACAAAGCAACAGAGCCTAGGGCACTTCCACTTATGGTCCTATAGCTTAGGGAAATTAAAATCAAAAAGACACAGCCACCCCAAAATTTGGGACGGCTCTTTTTACAGAAATCTCTTCTACGGCACAAGTTAAATATCCCAGAGAGCAAATAATGGATAAAGAAGTTGCGGTACTTATGTACAACAGAATACCACTCAGCAATGAAATCTATGTCATCAGACCCGTGCCAGCATAATGAGTGGATTGAGGCACGATGATTCTAAGTGAAATAAGTCACACAGAAAAAGAAACATCATAAGGTATCACTAATACACGGAATGTGAACTTGGCTACACATGAACTGAATTACAAAACAGAACAGGGTCTCAAGTTTAGAAAACCAACTTATGCCTGCTTAAGGGGGAAGGTGAGTTGGGGTGCTGCATGAAAGCAGAGTTTGAAATTAGCACAGATACCGTTCCATAAGCCAAATATGTAATAGACAAGACCTACCCCTTGCTCAACGAAATGGATTCAACAATGAGGTATCACCTCACACCTGGTAGAATAGGCATCATAGAAAATCTACAAACAAAAAATGCTGGAAAGGGTGTGGCGAAAAGGAACCCTCTTCCACTATTGTTGGGAATATAAATTGATACAGTCATTATGGAGAACAATATGGAATTTCTTAAGAAACTAACAATAGAATTACCATATGATACAGCAATCCCAGTACTGGACATATACCCAGACAAAACCATAAATCAAAAAGAGTCATTCACCGCAATGTTCATTGCATCACTATTTACAATATCGAGGTAATGGAAGCAACCTAAATGCCCACAGACAGACGAATGCATAAAGCCGTGGTACATATATAAAATGGAATATTACTAAGCCATGAAAAGGAATGAAATTGGGTCATTTGTAGAGACGTCGATGGATCTAGAGACTGTCACACAGAGTAAAGTAAGTCAGAAAGAGAAAAACAAATCTTGTATATTCATGCATATATGTGGAACCTAGAAAAACTGTACAGATTAACCATTTTGCAAGGCATAAATAGAGCAACAGATGTAGACAACAAACGTATGGACAACAAGGGGGGAAAGCTGTTGGGGGGGTGGTGGTGGGAGGAGTTGAGAGACTGGGATTGGCATGTATACATTTATATGTATAAAATAGATAACCAATAAGAACCTGCTGTATAAAAATATAAAATAAAATTCAAAATTAAAAAGAAATAAAATTTAAAAAATAAAACAGAAAAAACAATTATTCCCTGCACATACATGTATTTATATGAATAAATTATTTCCATGCTTATATCTGTAAATACAAAAAAGAGGAATAAAATCTACCTTGAACCAAAAACGAAAAAGAGGAAAAAACACAGAACCCACCAGTTACACAGAGGAAAACCGTATGAGGACACTTGCTCAGTTGACCAACTGGAGCAACTGCTCCAGTTGACCAACTGAAGTTGGTCAGTGGTGGGGAATCGTCTCCCATTCAGCCAGCAGCCCCCACGCAACAAGCGTCCTCATTGCAAAGCTGGGGCACCGTGCCGAGGCATCTGTGAGTAAACGTGAGCTGAGCCCCAGGCCAGTTGCTGCTGAACTATTCCCACCCGTCCCAGGTAAAACACCTGAATATATACAAGGACTTGAAAGCCTAGAGGAAGGGCCATAGAGCCACACGAGTGACAGCATGCCGGCCGACTTGGTGCCTGCAGGCCAGCCAGGATGGTCCTGGCCCTGGGTGCTCTTCTGGAAGATTTCCATTTCCCTGCCTGAGATACCCGTCCTGTCCCTGCCCCCACTGCTTTTTTCCTTCCTCACCTCTGCCCAGGGAGAAATTCCAGCAGCAGGTATGGGTGACACATCCTCTTCTTTAGCAGGTGGCAGCCTGGCAACTGCTGCAGAAAGTCCAGCAGAGCCCCACTCACACTGGGCCACCCACAAAACCGTGGCCTCTCACTCCCTCCCTCCAGCCCAGCCCCGAGACTGCTGACAGGGCAGAGAAAATGGCGTCAGGCACGGCTGCAGGGGCTCTTGCTGCCTGGAGTGGTATTTATATTGATCTCAACCCAGGCACACCTGGGGAGGGCTGGCCGGCACGGTAAGGCTGCCCAGGTCAGCCAATCATCACCCCTCAGGGGCTCAAAGTTGCAGAAAATGGAACTTGCTGAACCGGCCAGGTCCAAGGAACAGGTGTGGGCTCCTGAGAGTCAGGATAGACAAGGGGCTGCAGCTTTGGCTTGTTTTCTAATCATTTTATCTGGCCCATGAGTGGGAGACAACTTCAAGAAAACCCTCTCCTAATGAGAGGAACCCAGGAGTCAGGGAGAGGAGGGGTGGGTGGTGGTTGGAGACAGAGGCCTGGTGCCCCGGGTGCAGTGGAAGTCTCTGGAAGACCAGGTGGAGGGAGGCCTCACGGAGTGATGCCCAGGGTTACAGACCTGTCGCAGCTGCTGTTTGTTAGTTCAAGTCCTGCTCTGAGGTGCTCTGTGTCAGCTCTGAGCGACAGGTGAGCTGGGGGTGCTCTGCAATGAGGGCTATGTGCACGGTTCCTGTGTGCCCAGCCCTGCCACGGTACCTGCAAGGGTAGCTCTGTATCCTGGGAAGGGCCTGACCACGAGAGCTCCGTGGGCTGGGGTGGGGGTGGGGTACCTGCCCAGGTGAGCTCCATATTCTGGGATTGGTCTGACCACGAGAGTCCCATGGGCTGCTGGGGACCTGGTAAAGGATGTCAGGACAGTCAGTGAAGCCACCGAGGATATACCTCCAGTTGCTCCTAATTCCTACACCCTGCTGGTCATTCTACCAACCACCAGGACATGGTATTCTGTATTAGTGTTCAATGATGCCTTCTTTTGTATTCCATTAGTCCCAGAGTCACAAGAAATTTTGGCTTGTGAGTGGCAGGACTCAACATACAACTAAAACAATACTTCCGGGCCGTTCGGCCCCAAGGGTGCAAAAATTCCCACACCATCTTTGGGGAAAGCTTAGCTAAAGACCTAAAAGTTCTACCTCTGGAAAAGGAAACCCTCCTTCAATATGCAGGCGACATTCTGATCGCTAGCCCTACTAAGGAGGCCTCTGAACTACCAAGCCAATAAAGGATAGAAGTTGTCCAAGAAAAAGCTCAAATATCACAGACTGCAGTGACCTGCCTGGGCTTCATTCTCACAGAAGGTCGGAGAAGCCCATCCCAGGAAAGGGAAGAAACCATTTTCAGCCTTACCCCTTTCTAAAACTAGAAGACAGCTTAGGGGTTCCTGGGGAGGCCAGGGTTTGCTGCTTCTGGATCCCTAACTACAGTCTACTAGCTGGGCCTCTATATGAAACACTGAAAGGAAAAGATGATGATCTTTTTGAATAGAATCCAGAAGTGGCCTTTCAAGAATGGAAAGAGCAGTCAATTCAGACCCTTGCCCTGGAACTCCCTAATTTAGCTAAACCCTTTGACCTTTACATTCCCGGTGAAAGGTGAATCGCCATTGGAGAATTAGTGCAAAAACTGGGACCACTTGAAATGGAACAATGCAAGAATGCCATCCAGGTAGGATAAACTACGGTCACTAAGGGGCTTGGCCCACTGCCACATCTGGCCAAGATACTGGCAGTATCTAAAAACCTGGAAATCAGCAGCCCAAAAGGCCACCTCCCTCCTAAGGGAAAAGGACCCCACGTGGTGATCCTAACCACCAACCATGCCCTGAAGTTGCAGGGTTCGCTCCGTGGGCACACCGACCTCGAGTGAGGAGGCCCTCCAACTCCAACATCCAGAGAGATAACCGGGGGCAACAGGGCACCATGACGACTCGTGTGAACATCACTTGACCTGGAGTTTCTCTCATAAAACAACAAGAGTGTGTCCCAAAAGAGTAGACTACTGCTTGCAGGACTTACTGCACCCAGAGGGGAGCTAATAATCTTGGCGGGGGAACAGTATACCACACTGTCACCATAGAAAAGCCTACAGACACTGTGATGATGGTGGCCAATAAGACCGGCTGGACTCCTGTTTACTTCAAAAGGCTGTTGACTCAGTGGCCATCATGGTCCTTGATCACCACTGACCCTGGACTGTCTGGGAGTTGAGCGGGCAGGGCTCTGACACCTGGTGCTGTTTGTACGTTAATTCAGGGGCCTAATTGAAGAAAGCGCAGACTACTGGTCAGAGCATCTAGGCTGGCAGAAACGGTCAGCCTAAGGTGGCCAAACAAATGTGGGGCGGGGTGAAACCGGCCCCCACAGCGTCTCTGCACATCTCTTTCCTGGACCCTTAAAGGTCATTAGAATCTATAACACTTCCAATGCTGGTGCTCAGGTGGACGAGCAGGGAGGCAGGGGTCCTGGGGACAATCAACGTCACCGGGAGGCTGCTGGGGAGAAGCTCTGACCCTCGCCCCAGGGTATGAGGGCTCCCAACTCAGCACTCAGCAGTTACAGAAGAAGGGTCTGCACCCTCAGCACTCCAAGAATGAGGAACGGGACAAAAAGCAGAGGAGGGGTTTGTCCCCAGCAAAGCCCATTAAAAATCCCTGGGAGATAAAAATAGAATCTGGGCAATAAAGTCAAGTCTAACCTTTTTTATCCTTTGTGCTTTGTCTAATTTCACGTGCTCCTAGGGTCCCGCATGCAGAGGTTCCACACCCGGCACTTCAGACCAGATTTCCTAGTGCAGAATGGCTGGGTCGACACCTCAGCTCCTGGGGCCCAGTGCAGACTCCACGATATAGAGCCTGAGCTACAGCCAACCCGGCCCTCGAGAGCTCCGCCCCCTCCCTCCCTCCCACTGACTCTGACAGGATCTCTACACAGCAGCCCAGCCCACAGCCCACGGGGTAGTGCATGCTCTCACCTCTCCATTCTCTGATCAAAATATAAAGTTTCCTTTGCTTGTGAACCAAACTCAGTCTCGATCTGTTGGCCCCAATGACACTGGGCAGGGGGACACTTGTTGGGGTCCACTCTGGAGGATCAGTAACAGAAATTGAGACTATTGTAACCTCAGTGAACAGATGTGTGAGCCAAACTGTAGTTAACATAGAACAGTGTATAAGGCTCGGGTAAAATAAGATGTTTTTAACACTTCCATTTGATATTTCCATCACTTTTTATAAGCAAGTTCAGTGAAAAGGTTTGTCTTATTTGTCAGGTCAATATTAGAGAAACGAAGTGATTTCTTTCCAAGGATGTACATCTAATAATCTTGGTTAAACCTTCAATCCTGTTTTAAATGCTTTTCCATTGAAAATGATACCTCTCTTTCAGCTCCCCCATTTCTGAGAAGTATAAAATCTTATAATTTATTATTACCAAAGGGGAAAGGTGGGAGGAGGGATAAATTAACAGTTTGGAATTAACACATACACACTGCTATGTATAAAATAGATCATCAACAAGGAACTACTGTATAGCACAGGGAACTACACTCAACATTTTGCAATAACCTATAAGGGGAAATAATCTGAAAAAGAATAGATATTTTTATTGACATCATCTATCAATGACAGTTAAAGTGTAGCCTAAGGGAAGCTGGTGGTGAGTGCTTCTGACCCTGAAGACTTCAATTATCTAAAGTTTGGACTCTGCCTACTTCCCAAGGCCCTTAATGAACATATGTGTAGCCGTAGCTTAAAAACTTCCCCAGTTTGGGTTTCGGGGAGACACTGATTTTGAAAAAGCCCTGGTGTTCTCCTTACATGAATGGGACTCTTCCTACTGCTAAAACATGTCTGTCACACCCAGAGGATGGTATACCGTCTGATCGGGAAGAGTTTGGAAAAGGCATCTCATCTCCTCATCTCCTGGTGCTCGGGTTCACCCCTCCAGCGTCTTTACTAACAGTCTCCCCACTTGGAGATGTCAGCACTGTCAACATCCTGTTGCGTACAGTTTGGAATTTGTCCAGAGGATGAAGCGGAAGGATGAGGAACAATGAGAGACAAGTCCTAGGTGTTCAGACAGGCACATGTCACTCTAATTTCCAATCAGGAAGACGAATTGACCAAAGGCTAGGGTTGCCCATGGAAACAGTATAGGGCTTGAGGAAATCCCGCTGCTTTGTGGCCAGTTCCCATAAACACAAGTTGAACAATGGAACTCAGGGGCAGTAAAATTCACAAAACTGCAGAGTTGAAAATATCCATCACTGAAAAATGTCTTGAGGAAAGTCAAAGAAAAGGACTTGTAAGCAAGGGAGAATGGCAGGAAAGGGATTTGAGGAGGTAGAAAGGACTCGCCATTAAGCACAAGAAAAGGAGCTGAACATTGCCAACATTGCAGTTGGCCAAAAAGGGTGTATGCGTTTTTTTCTGTATATATTCAAGAAAAGGGCATACACTTTTTTAGCCAACCAAACAGGTGGGCACTGGAAGTCAATACTACAAAAGATATCACTTCGCATCAGTCAGAAGAGCCATCCTCATAAAGCGTAAACACCAGAAATGCAGGACAGGGCAACGAGAAGAGGGAGCCCTGTGAGACTTATAGTGGAAATGTATATTGCCAACGGCCATTCTGGAGAAGTGTATCGTGTTTACTAAAGCATCTAAAAAATGAGCTACAGAGCATAGGGCACTTGCACTCATGGGCGTATATCTTGGGAAAAACAAAAATCGAGAGGACACAGGCACCCCAATGTTTACCCCCTCTCTGTTTAAAAGATCCTCGACTAGGATATAACTTAAATGTCTCTGGAGGGAAAAAATGGATAGAGATGTGGTACTTAGGTAGAGTGGAATATTATTCAGCCTGGAAATCAATGAAATATGGCCAGTTGTAACAACTCCAGAGGAGTTACGTATGATCATTCTAAGTGACAGAATTCAAAAAGAAAAAGACACATATCATAAGCTATCACTTAAAGGTGGAATCCAAAATGGCTACACATGAAATAAATTACAAAACAAAATCATAGTCAAATATGTAGAAAACACGCATAAGGCTGCTAAACGGGAAAGGTGGGGAGGGGTGAGGCATCATCCAGGAGGTTGAAATTAGCAAAGATACCATTCCAAATACCAAACTGATAATCAACAAGGCCTACACGGTAGCTAAAAGAACTGCACTCAGCACACTCAAGTCACCGGAAAAGAATATATACGACTGGTAAGAATCTGAAAAAGAATTTATTGATGTCTCTCTGTACGTGAATCAAGTGGATGTACAGCAGCAAGAAACAGAGCTTTGAAAATCAGCTGTAACCAATATAGTAATAAATTGAAAAAAATAAACGACAGAGAGACAGAGAAAACCTCTTACAACTTTTCCTCAGGGACGGTGATGCAACATGGATTGAACACATCTAGACCCACAGCAGGATGAGACATAAGGCTGGAAACTGTTTGCGCTAAGAGAAATGTGAGGTTGGGTGAGGAAACGCACACCCTTTAAAGTAATACTACCTGGTACCCATTCAATGGGTCCCAAATCTGCAGGTTCAAGGGATCTTCCTACAGCTAAAACATGCATGGAAAACCCAGAGGACTGTACACCATGTGATCGGGAGATGTGTCTAAAATGCACCTCATTTATCCTCTCCTGGTGCTCCTGTTCACCATTCCAGCCACGCTACTTAGAATCTCCCCACTTGGAGAATCAGCACATTTAAACTTCTGTTTCACACATTTTGCAAATTGTGAGGAGGATGAACGGGAAGAGGGGGAACCAATGAGAGAATAGTTGTAGGGGTTTGGACGGGCACATATCACTCTAATTTCCCATTAAGAATAAGAATTAAAGAAAGGCTCAGCCTGCCTCGCCGGAGCCAAAATAGGGCCTGAAGCAATCCTGCGGGTTTGAGGCCAGCTCACAAAAGAGCAACCTAAAAAATGGAGCTCAGGGTCACTGCAATTCACAAACCTGCAGAGTTATAAATGAAAACTAACGTCCAAAAATATGTTGAGGTAAGGCAAAGAAGAGGATCTGAATGCAAGACAGAATTGCAAGAAACAGATTTCAAGAGATAGATTGGACTCGTCTTTAACGCACATGAAAAGCGGCAGAATTTCGACAATGATGCAGTTGGCCCAAAAGGGCGTATGCGTTTTTTCCTGATTATATCCAGGAAAAGAATGCATACGCACTTTATGGGCAACGAAGCAAGCAAGCAATGCAAATGTGCACAACAAAGAAGTCTCATTTCCCACCAGTCAAAAGGGCCATCCTAAAAAATTGTAAAAACCAGAAATGCAGGACAGGCCATGGAGAACAGGGAGCCTTTATACGCTGATGGGCAGTGTGTGAACTGCCGAGAGCCACTCTGGAGAAGTGTATGGTGGTTCCTAAATCATCTAAAAAACAGAGCTACAGAGCATAGGACACTTCCAATCATGGGAGTATATCTAGGGAAGTCTAAAAATCAACAAGACACAAGCACACCACAGTTTAGGGCTACTCTGTTTACAAGAACCTCAACTTCAGTACACCTTAAATATCCCAGGAAAGAGAAAAATGGATAAAGAAGATGTGGTACTTATGTACAATGGAATATCTCTTCACCATGAAATCAATGTAATAAGGCTAGTAGAAGGATAAAGAGTGGATTTAGGTCCGATAATACTACTTGAAATAAGTCAAACAGAAAAAGAAACATATCATAAGATATCACTTATAGAGGGAGGGTAAATATGGCTGCACAAGAAATGAATTACAGAACAGAACAGTGTCTCACATTTAGAAAACACACTTATGTCAGCTTAAGGGGAAAGGAGAGGTGGGGTGATGCATAAAACCAGAGTTTGAAATTAGCACAGATACCGTTCAATAAACCAAATAGGTATTAGACAAGATCTACACCTTGCTCAATGAACTGGCCTCAACACACCCTATACACCGCAGAGAAATATATCTGAGTAATAAGAATCTTAAAACCCATGTATTGATATATCTCCATAAGGGAATCAAGTGTGTGCAGAGCGGCACAAACACAGCAGTGAAAATGAGCTAAACCCCATTATAGAAATAAATTTTAAAAACAAAACGCTGAAACAATGAAAGAGAGAAAAATTCTTACAAAATTCGCTCAGGGGCTGTGATGCAACCTGGATTGACCACATATAAACCCACAGCTGGATAAGACATAAGGCTGGACACTTGGGGCTGAGAGGATTGGTGAGCTTTGGTGAGCAACTGCCGAAAGTTTAATGCAATACTTCATGCTACTCATTCCAAGGGTCCCAACACTCCAGGTTGAAGGGAATCTTCCTACAGCTAAACCATGCTTGGGAAACCCAGCGACTGGTATACCATATGATCGGGAAAGGTTTCTAAAACGCACCGCATTTTTCCTCTCCTGGGGCTCCGGATCGACATTCCAGCCACTTTACTAACAACATCCCCACATGGAGAGTCAATGCCTTTAAGTTCTGGTATTGCACAGTCTGCAGTTAGTGCGGAGGATGAATGGGAATAGGGGGAACCAGTGAGAAACTAGCTGTAGCGGTTTCAATGGGCACATGTCACTCTAATGTCACATCAGTAAGAAGAATTAACCAAAGGCACAGCAAGGTGCCCCAGAAGAAAAATAGGGCTTCAAGGAATCCTGTGGTTATGGGGCAAGACCACAAAAATAAGAGCTGAAAAATGGAGCTAAGGGCCACTGCAATTCAAAAACTTGCAGAGTTATGAAGGCCAACTATTTTCAAAAAATATATTGAGGTAAGGCTATGAAGAGGCATTGAAAGCAAGGCAGAACTGCAGGAAACCGATTTCAGTAGGTAGACTGGAATTGCATTGAAAACATATGAAGAGAGTCAGAACCTCGACAATGATGCACTTGGCCAAAAAGGGCGTATGCGCTTTCTCCTGAATATATTCAGGAAAAAACGCATACTCCCTTTTTCGCCAACCAAGCAAACTTGCAAAGGAAATCTGCACTACAATGAAGTCTCACTTCCCCCCGGTCAAACGGGTCATCTGAAAAAAGTGTAAAATCCAGAAAGGCAGGACAGGCCATGGAGAACTGGGAGCCTTGTTATGCTGATGGGCGGGATGTAAATTGCCAACAGACACTCCAGAGAAGTGTATGGTGTTTCCTGAAACATCTAAAAAACAAAGCAACGGAGCCTAGGGCACTTCCACTTATGGTCCTATAGCTTAGGGAAATTAAAATCAAAAAGACACAGCCACCCCAAAGTTTGGGACGCCTCTGTTTACAAGAACCTCGTTTACGGTACAAGTTCAGTATCACAGAAAGTGAAAAATGGATAAAGAACTTGTGGTACTTACGTACAATGCAGTATCACTCAGCAATGAAATCTATGTCATCAGGCCCGTAGCAGCATAATGAGTGGATTCAGGTACGATGATTCTAACTGAAATAAGTCACACAGAAAAAGAAACATCATAAGATATCAGTAATACACGGAATGTAAACTTGGCTACACAGGAACTGAATTACAGAACAGAACAGGGTCTCAAATTTAGAAAACCAACTTATGCTTGCTTAAGGGGAAAGGTGAGTTGGGGTGCTGCATAAAACCAGAGATTGAAATGAGCACAGATAAAGTTCCTTAAGCCAAATATGGAATAGACAAGAGCTACTCCTTGCTCAACGAAATGGACTCAACACCGCATATTAAACGCCTAAGAATGTACCTGACTAGTAAGTATCTTAAAACCTATGGATTGCTATGTCTCCGAAAGAGAATCAAGCATGTGTACAGGGGCATAAACGCAGCAGTGATAGGATTGGAGAGGTTCGGTGAGCAAATGAAGACCCTTTGATGTCATATTGCATGGTACACATTCCACGGGTTTCAACTACCCAGGTTTAACGTATTCTTCCTTCAGTTAAAACATGCATGTGGAACCTAGAGTATGATCAACCATGTGATCGGGAGACGTGTTCGAATATGTCTCAGTTTTCCTCCCCTGGTACTCGGGTGCAACATTCCAGACGCTTTACTAACACTCTCCCGACTTGGAGAGTCAGTGCCTTTAAACTCCTGTTTGGCCCAGTTTGTAATTTCTGCGGAAGATGAATAGGAATAGGGAGAACCAATGAGAGACTAGCTGGAGGTGTCTGGACGGGCAAATTTAACTCTCATTTCCCACCAGGAAGAGGAATTAACCAAAGGCTCAGCGTGCCATGCCGGAACCAGATTAGGGCCTGAAGCAATCCTGCGGTGTTGCGGCCAGCTCACAAGAAAGCGAGTTGAAGAAAGGAGCTCAGGGGCACTGTAATTCACAAACCTGCAGAGTTATAAATGACAGCTATCGTAGAAAAATATACTGAAGTAAGGCTGCCAAGAGGACTTGAAAGGGGGCAGAATTGCAGGAAACCGATTTCAGGAGGTAGACAGGAATTGCATTGAAAGCATAGGAAAAGAGGCAGAACGTCCACAATGATGCACTTGGCCAAAAAGGGCGTATGCGTTTTTTCCTGAATATATTCAGGAAAAAACGCATACGCCCTTTTTGGCCAACCAAGCAAGCTTGCAAAGGAAATCTGCACTACAATGAAGTCTCACTTCCCCCCGGTCAAAAGGGCCATCTGAAAAAAGTGTAAATTCCAGAAAGGCAGGACAGGCCATGGAGAACTGGGAGCCTTGTTATGCTGATGGGCGGTATGTAAATTGCCAACAGACACTCGGGAGAAGTGTATGGTATTTCCTGAAACATCTAAAAAACAAAGCAACAGAGCCTAGGGCACTTCCACTTATGGTCCTATAGCTTAGGGAAATTAAAATCAAAAAGACACAGCCACCCCAAATTTTGGGACGCCTCTGTTTACAAGAACCTCGTTTACCGTACAAGTTCAGTATCACAGAAAGTGAAAAATGGATAAAGAACTTGTGGTACTTATGTACAATGCAGTATCACTCAGCAATGAAATCTATGTCATCAGGCCCGTAGCAGCATAATGAGTGGATTCAGGTACGATGATTCTAACTGAAATAATTCACACAGAAAAAGAAACATCATAAGATATCAGTAATACACGGAATGTAAACTTGGCTACACAGGAACTGAATTCCAAAACAGAAGAGGGTCTCAAATTTAGAAAACCAACTTATGCTTGCTTAAGGGGAAAGGTGAGTTGGGGTGCTGCATAAAACCAGAGATTGAAATGAGCACAGAAAAAGTTCCTTAAGCCAAATATGGAATAGACAAGAGCTACTCCTTGCTCAACGAAATGGACTCAACACCCCATATTAAACGCCTAAGAATGTACCTGACTAGTATGTATCTTAAAACCTATGGATTGCTATGTCTCCAAAAGAGAATCAAGCGTGTGTACAGGGGCATAAACGCAGCAGTGATAGGATTGGAGCGGTTCGGTGAGCAAATGAAGACCCTTTGAAGTCATATTGCATGGTACCCATTCCACGGGTTTCAACTACCCAGGTTTAAGGTATTCTTCCTTCAGCTAAAACATGCACGTGGAACCTAGAGTATGATCAACCGTGTGATCGGGAGATGTGTTCAAATATGTCTCAGTTTTCGTCCCCTGGTACTCGGGTGCAACATTCCAGACGCTTTACTAACACTGTCCCGACTTGGAGAGTCAGTCCCTTTAACCTCCTGTTTGGCCCAGTTTGCAATTTCTGCGGAAGATGAACAGGAATAGCGAGAACTAATGAGAGACAAGCTGGAGGTGTCTGGACGGGCAAATTTAACTCTCATTTCCCACCAGGAAGAGGAATTAACCAAAGGCTCAGTGTGCCGTGCCGGAACCAGATTAGGGCCTGAAGCCATCCTGCGGTGTTGCGGCCAGCTCACAAGAAAGCGAGTTGAAGAAAGGAGCTCAGGGGCACTGTAATTCACAAACCTGCAGAGTTATAAATGACAGCTATCGTCCAAAAATATACTGAAGTAAGGCTGTCAAGAGGACTTGAAAGCGGGGCAGAATTGTAGGAAACCGATTTCGGGAGGTAGACTGGAATTGCATTGAAAGCATAGGAAAAGAGGCAGAACGTCCACAATGATGCACTTGGCCAAAAAGGGCGTATGCGTTTTTTCCTGAATATATTCAGGAAAAAACGCATACGCCCTTTTTGGCCAACCAAGCAAGCTTGCAAAGGAAATCTGCACTACAATGAAGTCTCACTTCCCCCCGGTCAAAAGGGCCATCTGAAAAAAGTGTAAATTCCAGAAAGGCAGGACAGGCCATGGAGAACTGGGAGCCTTGTTATGCTGATGGGCGGTATGTAAATTGCCAACAGACACTCGGGAGAAGTGTATGGTGTTTCCTGAAACATCTAAAAAACAAAGCAACAGAGACTTGGGCACTTCCACTTATGGTCCTATAGCTTAGGGAAATTAAAATCAAAAAGACACAGCCACCCCAAAGTTTGGGACGCCTCTGTTTACAAGAACCTCGTTTACCGTACAAGTTCAGTATCACATAAAGTGAAAAATGGATAAAGAACTTGTGGTACTTTTGTACAATGCAGTATCACTCAGCAATGAAATGTATGTCATCAGGCCCGTAGCAGCATAATGAGTGGATTCAGGTACGATGATTCTAACTGAAATAAGTTACACAGAAAAAGAACCATCATAAGATATCAGTAATACACAGAATGTAAACTTGGCTACACAGGAACTGAATTCCAAAACAGAACAGGGTCTCAAATTTAGAAAACCAACTTATGCTTTCTTAAGGGGAAAGGTGAGTTGGGGTGCTGCATAAAACCAGAGATTGAAATGAGCACAGATAAAGTTCCTTAAGCCAAATATGGAATAGACAAGAGCTACTCCTTACTCAACGAAATGGACTCAACACCCCATATTAAACGCCTAAGAATATACCTGACTAGTAAGAATCTTAAAACGTATGGATGGCTATGTCTGAAAGAGAATCAAGCGTGTGTACAGGGGCATAAACACAGCTGTGACAGGATTGGAGAGGTTCAGTGAGCAAATGAAGACCCTTTGAAGTCATATTGCATGGTACCCATTCCACGGGTCTCAACTCTCCAGGTTTAAGGTATTCTTCCTTCAGCTAAAATATGCATGTGGAACCCAGAGTATGATCAACCGTGTGATCGGGAGACGTGTTCGAATATGTCTCAGTTTTCCTCCCCTGGTACTCGGGTGCAACATTCCAGACGCTTTACTAACACTCTCCCGACTTGGAGAGTCAGTGCCTTTAAACTCCTGTTTGGCCCAGTTTGTAATTTCTGCGGAAGATGAATAGGAATAGGGAGAACCAATGAGAGACTAGCTGGAGGTGTCTGGACGGGCAAATTTAACTGTCATTTCCCACCAGGAAGAGGAATTAACCAAAGGCTCAGCGTGCCATGCCGGAACCAGATTAGGGCCTGAAGCAATCCTGCGGTGTTGCGGCCAGCTCACAAGAAAGCGAGTTGAAGAAAGGAGCTCAGGGGCACTGTAATTCACAAACCTGCAGAGTTATAAATGACAGCTATCGTCCAAAAATATACTGAAGTAAGGCTGCCAAGAGGACTTGAAAGGGGGCAGAATTGCAGGAAACCGATTTCAGGAGGTAGACAGGAATTGCATTGAAAGCATAGGAAAAGAGGCAGAACGTCCACAATGATGCACTTGGCCAAAAAGGGCGTATGCGTTTTTTCCTGAATATATTCAGGAAAAAACGCATACGCACTTTTTGGCCAACCAAGCAAGCTTGCAAAGGAAATCTGCACTACAATGAAGTCTCACTTCCCCCCGGTCAAAAGGGCCATCTGAAAAAAGTGTAAAATCCAGAAAGGCAGGACAGGCCATGGAGAACTGGGAGCCTTGTTATGCTGATGGGCGGGATGTACATTGCCAACAGCCACTTGGGAGAAGTGTATGTTGTTTCCTGAAACATCTAAAAAACAAAGCAACAGAGCCTAGGGCACTTCCACTTATGGTCCTATAGCTTAGGGAAATTAAAATCAAAAAGACACAGCCACCCCAAAGTTTGGAACGGCTCTGTTTACAAGAACCTCGTTTATAGTACAAGTTCAACATCGCAGAAAGTGAAAAATGGATAAAGAAGTTGTGGTATTTACTTACAAAGCAATATCACTTAGCAATGAAATCTATGTCATCAGGCCCTTAGCAGCACAATGAGTGGATTTAGGGATGATGATTCTAAGTGAAATAAGTCACACAGAAAAAGAAACATCATAAGATATCAGTAATACATGGAATGTAAACTTGGCTACACAGGAACTGAATTACAGAACAGAACAGGGTCTCAAATTTAGAAAACCAACTTATGCTTGCTTAAGGGGAAAGGTGAGTTGGGGTGCTGCATAAAACCAGAGATTGAAATGAGCACAGATAAAGTTCCTTAAGCCAAATATGGAATAGACAAGAGCTACTCCTTGCTCAACGAAATGGACTCAACACCGCATATTAAACGCCTAAGAATGTACCTGACTAGTAAGTATCTTAAAACCTATGGATTGCTATGTCTCCAAAAGAGAATGAAGCATGTGTACAGGGGCATAAAGGCAGCAGTGATAGGATTGGAGAAGTTTGGTGAGCAAATGAAGACCCTTTGAAGTCATATTGCATGGTACCCAACCACGGGTTTCAACTACCCAGGTTTAAGGTATTCTTCCTTCAGCTAAAACATGCATGTGGAACCTAGAGTATGATCAACCATGTGATCGGGAGACGTGTTCAAATATGTCTCAGTTTTCGTACCCTGGTACTCGGGTGCAACATTCCAGACGCTTTACTAACACTCTCCCGACTTGGAGAGTCAGTCCCTTTAACCTCCTGTTTGGCCCAGTTTGCAATTTCTGCGGAAGATGAACAGTAATAGGGAGAACCAATGAGAGACTAGCTGGAGGTGTCTGGACGGGCAAATTTAACTCTCATTTCCCACCAGGAAGAGGAAATAACCAAAGGCTCAGCGTGCCGTGTCGGAACCAGATTAGGGCCTGAAGCCATCCTGCGGTGTTGCAGCCAGGTCACAAGAAAGCGAGTTGAAGAAAGGAGCTCAGGGGCACTGTAATTCACAAACCTGCAGAGTTATAATTGACAGCTATCGTCCAAAAATATACTGAAGTAAGGCTGCCAAGAGGACTTGAAAGCGGGGCAGAATTGCAGGAAACCGATTTCAGGAGGTAGACTGGAATTGCATTGAAAGCATAGGAAAAGAGGCAGAACGTCCACAATGATGCACTTGGCCAAAAAGGGCGTATGCGTTTTTTCCTTAATATATTCAGGAAAAAACGCATACGCACTTTTTGGCCAACCAAGCAATCTTGCAAAGGAAATCTGCACTACAATGAAGTCTCACTTCCCCCCGGTCAAAAGGGCCATCTGAAAAAAGTGTAAAATCCAGAAAGGCAGGACAGGCCATGGAGAACTGGGAGCCTTGTTATGCTGATGCGCGGGATGTACATTGCCAACAGACACTCGGGAGAAGTGTATGGTGTTTCCTGAAACACCTAGAAAACAAAGCAACAGAGCCTAGGGCACTTCCACTTATGGTCCTATAGCTTAGGGAAATTAAAATCAAAAAGACACAGCCACCCCAAAATTTGCGACGGCTCTTTTTACAGAAATCTCTTCTACGGCAAAAGTTAAATATCCCAGAGAGCAAATAATGGATAAAGAATTTGCGGTACTTATGTACAACAGAATACCACTCAGCAATGAAATCTATGTCATCAGGCCCGTGCCAGCATAATGAGTGGATTGAGGCACGATGATTCTAAGTGAAATAAGTCACACAGAAAAAGAAACATCATAAGGTATCACTAATACACGGAATGTGAACTTGGCTACACATGAACTGAATTACAAAACAGAACAGGGTCTCAAGTTTAGAAAACCAACTTATGCCTGCTTAAGGGGGAAGGTGAGTTGGGGTGCTGCATGAAAGCAGAGTTTGAAATTAGCACAGATACCGTTCCATAAGCCAAATATGTAATAGACAAGACCTACCCCTTGCTCAACGAAATGGATTCAACAATGAGGTATCACCTCACTCCTGGTTGAATAGGCATCATAGAAAATCTACAAACAAAAAATGCTGGAAAGGGTGTGGCGAAAAGGAACCCTCTTCCAGTATTGTTGGGAATATAAATTGATACAGTCATTATGGAGAACAATATGGAATTTCTTAAGAAACTAACAATAGAATTACCATATGATACAGCAATCCCAGTACTGGACATATACCCAGACAAAACCATAAATCAAAAAGAGTCATTCACCGCAATGTTCATTGCATCACTATTTACAATATCGAGGTAATGGAAGCAACCTAAATGCCCACAGACAGACGAATGCATAAAGCTGTGGTACATATATAAAATGGAATATTACTAAGCCATGAAAAGGAATGAAATTGGGTCATTTGTAGAGACGTCGATGGATCTAGAGACTGTCACACAGAGTGAAGTAAGTCAGAAAGAGAAAAACAAATCTTGTATATTCATGCATATATGTGGAACCTAGAAAAACTGTACAGATTAACCATTTTGCAAGGCATAAATAGAGCAACAGATGTAGACAACAAACGTATGGACAACAAGGGGGGAAAGCTGTTGGGGGGGTGGTGGTGGGAGGAGTTGAGAGACTGGGATTGGCATGTATACATTTATATGTATAAAATAGATAACCAATAAGAACCTGCTGTATAAAAATATAAAATAAAATTCAAAATTAAAAAGAAATAAAATTTAAAAAATAAAACAGAAAAAACAATTATTCCCTGCACATACATGTATTTATATGAATAAATTATTTCCATGCTTATATCTGTAAATACAAAAAAGAGGAATAAAATCTACCTTGAACCAAAAACGAAAAAGAGAAAAAAACACAGAACCCACCAGTTACACAGAGGAAAACCGTATCAGGGCACTTGCTCCAGTTGTAAACAATTCTGAAGTTGGTCAGTGGTGGGGAATCGTCTCCCATTCAGCCAGCAGCCCCCACGCAACAAGCGTCCTCATTGCAAAGCTGGGGCACCGTGCCGAGGCATCTGTGAGTAAACGTGAGCTGAGCCCCGGGCCAGTTGCTGCTGAACTATTCCCACCCGTCCCAGGTAAAACACCTGAATATATACAAGGACTTGAAAGCCTAGAGGAAGGGCCATAGAGCCACACGAGTGACAGCATGCCGGCCGACTTGGTGCCTGCAGGCCAGCCAGGATGGTCCTGGCCCTGGGTGCTCTTCTGGAAGATTTCCATTTCCCTGCCTGAGATACCCGTCCTGTCCCTGCCCCCACTGCTTTTTTCCTTCCTCACCTCTGCCCAGGGAGAAATTCCAGCAGCAGGTATGGGTGACACATCCTCTTCTTTAGCAGGTGGCAGCCTGGCAACTGCTGCAGAAAGTCCAGCAGAGCCCCACTCACACTGGGCCACCCACAAAGCCGTGGCCTCTCACTCCCTCCCTCCAGCCCAGCCCTGAGACTGCTGACAGGGCAGAGAAAATGGCGTCAGGCACGGCTGCAGGGGCTCTTGCTGCCTGGAGTGGTATTTATATTGATCTCAACCCAGGCACACCTGGGGAGGGCTGGCCGGCACGGTAAGGCTGCCCAGGTCAGCCAATCATCACCCCTCAGGGGCTCAAAGTTGCAGAAAATGGAACTTGCTGAACCGGCCAGGTCCAAGGAACAGGTGTGGGCTCCTGAGAGTCAGGATAGACAAGGGGCTGCAGCTTTGGCTTGTTTTCTAATCATTTTATCTGGCCCATGAGTGGGAGACAACTTCAAGAAAACCCTCTCCTAATGAGAGGAACCCAGGAGTCAGGGAGAGGAGGGGTGGGTGGTGGTTGGAGACAGAGGCCTGGTGCCCCGGGTGCAGTGGAAGTCTCTGGAAGACCAGGTGGAGGGAGGCCTCACGGAGTGATGCCCAGGGTTACAGACCTGTCGCAGCTGCTGTTTGTTAGTTCAAGTCCTGCTCTGAGGTGCTCTGTGTCAGCTCTGAGCGACAGGTGAGCTGGGGGTGCTCTGCAATGAGGGCTATGTGCACGGTTCCTGTGTGCCCAGCCCTGCCACGGTACCTGCAAGGGTAGCTCTGTATCCTGGGAGGGGCCTGACCACGAGAGCTCCGTGGGCTGGGGTGGGGGTGGGGTACCTGCCCAGGTGAGCTCCATATTCTGGGATTGGTCTGACCACGAGAGTCCCATGGGCTGCTGGGGACCTGGTAAAGGATGTCAGGACAGTCAGTGAAGCCACCGAGGATATACCTCCAGTTGCTCCTAATTCCTACACCCTGCTGGTCATTCTACCAACCACCAGGACATGGTATTCTGTATTAGTCTTCAATGATGCCTTCTTTTGTATTCCATTAGTCCCAGAGTCACAAGAAATTTTGGCTTGTGAGTGGCAGGACTCAACATACAACTAAAACAATACTTCCGGGCCGTTCGGCCCCAAGGGTGCAAAAATTCCCACACCATCTTTGGGGAAAGCTTAGCTAAAGACCTAAAAGTTCTACCTCTGGAAAAGGAAACCCTCCTTCAATATGCAGGCGACATTCTGATCGCTAGCCCTACTAAGGAGGCCTCTGAACTACCAAGCCAATAAAGGATAGAAGTTGTCCAAGAAAAAGCTCAAATATCACAGACTGCAGTGACCTGCCTGGGCTTCATTCTCACAGAAGGTCGGAGAAGCCCATCCCAGGAAAGGGAAGAAACCATTTTCAGCCTTACCCCTTTCTAAAACTAGAAGACAGCTTAGGGGTTCCTGGGGAGGCCAGGGTTTGCTGCTTCTGGATCCCTAACTACAGTCTACTAGCTGGGCCTCTATATGAAACACTGAAAGGAAAAGATGATGATCCTTTTGAATAGAATCCAGAAGTGGCCTTTCAAGAATGGAAAGAGCAGTCAATTCAGACCCTTGCCCTGGAACTCCCTAATTTAGCTAAACCCTTTGACCTTTACATTCCCGGTGAAAGGTGAATCGCCATTGGAGAATTAGTGCAAAAACTGGGACCACTTGAAATGGAACAATGCAAGAATGCCATCCAGGTAGGATAAACTACGGTCACTAAGGGGCTTGGCCCACTGCCACATCTGGCCAAGATACTGGCGGTATCTAAAAACCTGGAAATCAGCAGCCCAAAAGGCCACCTCCCTCCTAAGGGAAAAGGACCCCACGTGGTGATCCTAACCACCAACCATGCCCTGAAGTTGCAGGGTTCGCTCCGTGGGCACACCGACCTCGAGTGAGGAGGCCCTCCAACTCCAACATCCAGAGAGATAACCGGGGGCAACAGGGCACCATGACGACTCGTGTGAACATCACTTGACCTGGAGTTTCTCTCATAAAACAACAAGAGTGTGTCCCAAAAGAGTAGACTACTGCTTGCAGGACTTACTGCACCCAGAGGGGAGCTAATAATCTTGGCGGGGGAACAGTATACCACACTGTCACCATAGAAAAGCCTACAGACACTGTGATGATGGTGGCCAATAAGACCGGCTGGACTCCTGTTTACTTCAAAAGGCTGTTGACTCAGTGGCCATCATGGTCCTTGATCACCACTGACCCTGGACTGTCTGGGAGTTGAGCGGGCAGGGCTCTGACACCTGGTGCTGTTTGTACGTTAATTCAGGGGCCTAATTGAAGAAAGCGCAGACTACTGGTCAGAGCATCTAGGCTGGCAGAAACGGTCAGCCTAAGGTGGCCAAACAAATGTGGGGCGGGGTGAAACCGGCCCCCACAGCGTCTCTGCACATCTCTTTCCTGGACCCTTAAAGGTCATTAGAATCTATAACACTTCCAATGCTGGTGCTCAGGTGGACGAGCAGGGAGGCAGGGGTCCTGGGGACAATCAACGTCACCGGGAGGCTGCTGGGGAGAAGCTCTGACCCTCGCCCCAGGGTATGAGGGCTCCCAACTCAGCACTCAGCAGTTACAGAAGAAGGGTCTGCACCCTCAGCACTCCAAGAATGAGGAACGGGACAAAAAGCAGAGGAGGGGTTTGTCCCCAGCAAAGCCCATTAAAAATCCCTGGGAGATAAAAATAGAATCTGGGCAATAAAGTCAAGTCTAACCTTTTTTATCCTTTGTGCTTTGTCTAATTTCACGTGCTCCTAGGGTCCCGCATGCAGAGGTTCCACACCCGGCACTTCAGACCAGATTTCCTAGTGCAGAATGGCTGGGTCGACACCTCAGCTCCTGGGGCCCAGTGCAGACTCCACGATATAGAGCCTGAGCTACAGCCAACCCGGCCCTCGAGAGCTCCGCCCCCTCCCTCCCTCCCACTGACTCTGACAGGATCTCTACACAGCAGCCCAGCCCACAGCCCACAGGGTAGTGCATGCTCTCACCTCTCCATTCTCTGATCAAAATATAAAGTTTCCTTTGCTTGTGAACCAAACTCAGTCTCGATCTGTTGGCCCCAATGACACTGGGCAGGGGGACACTTGTTGGGGTCCACTCTGGAGGATCAGTAACAGAAATTGAGACTATTGTAACCTCAATGAACAGATGTGTGAGCCAAACTGTAGTTAACATAGAACAGTGTATAAGGCTCGGGTAAAATAAGATGTTTTTAACACTTCCATTTGATATTTCCATCACTTTTTATAAGCAAGTTCAGTGAAAAGGTTTGTCTTATTTGTCAGGTCAATATTAGAGAAACGAAGTGATTTCTTTCCAAGGATGTACATCTAATAATCTTGGTTAAACCTTCAATCCTGTTTTAAATGCTTTTCCATTGAAAATGATACCTCTCTTTCAGCTCCCCCATTTCTGAGAAGTATAAAATCTTATAATTTATTA
Source organism: Grampus griseus (assembly GCF_964374135.1). Lineage (NCBI taxonomy): Eukaryota > Metazoa > Chordata > Mammalia > Artiodactyla > Delphinidae > Grampus > Grampus griseus. The sequence goes on from NW_028133321.1 coordinate 161,363, forward strand.
TTACCAAAGGGGAAAGGTGGGAGGAGGGATAAATTAACAGTTTGGAATTAACACATACACACTGCTATGTATAAAATAGATCATCAACAAGGAACTACTGTATAGCACAGGGAACTACACTCAACATTTTGCAATAACCTATAAGGGGAAATAATCTGAAAAAGAATAGATATTTTTATTGACATCATCTATCAATGACAGTTAAAGTGTAGCCTAAGGGAAGCTGGTGGTGAGTGCTTCTGACCCTGAAGACTTCAATTATCTAAAGTTTGGACTCTGCCTACTTCCCAAGGCCCTTAATGAACATATGTGTAGCCGTAGCTTAAAAACTTCCCCAGTTTGGGTTTCGGGGAGACACTGATTTTGAAAAAGCCCTGGTGTTCTCCTTACATGAATGGGACTCTTCCTACTGCTAAAACATGTCTGTCACACCCAGAGGATGGTATACCGTCTGATCGGGAAGAGTTTGGAAAAGGCATCTCATCTCCTCATCTCCTGGTGCTCGGGTTCACCCCTCCAGCGTCTTTACTAACAGTCTCCCCACTTGGAGATGTCAGCACTGTCAACATCCTCTTGCGTACAGTTTGGAATTTGTCCAGAGGATGAAGCGGAAGGATGAGGAACAATGAGAGACAAGTCCTAGGTGTTCAGACAGGCACATGTCACTCTAATTTCCAATCAGGAAGACGAATTGACCAAAGGCTAGGGTTGCCCATGGAAACAGTATAGGGCTTGAGGAAATCCCGCTGCTTTGTGGCCAGTTCCCATAAACACAAGTTGAACAATGGAACTCAGGGGCAGTAAAATTCACAAAACTGCAGAGTTGAAAATATCCATCACTGAAAAATGTCTTGAGGAAAGTCAAAGAAAAGGACTTGTAAGCAAGGGAGAATGGCAGGAAAGGGATTTGAGGAGGTAGAAAGGACTCGCCATTAAGCACAAGAAAAGGAGCTGAACATTGCCAACATTGCAGTTGGCCAAAAAGGGTGTATGCGTTTTTTTCTGTATATATTCAAGAAAAGGGCATACACTTTTTTAGCCAACCAAACAGGTGGGCACTGGAAGTCAATACTACAAAAGATATCACTTCGCATCAGTCAGAAGAGCCATCCTCATAAAGCGTAAACACCAGAAATGCAGGACAGGGCAACGAGAAGAGGGAGCCCTGTGAGACTTATAGTGGAAATGTATATTGCCAACGGCCATTCTGGAGAAGTGTATCGTGTTTACTAAAGCATCTAAAAAATGAGCTACAGAGCATAGGGCACTTGCACTCATGGGCGTATATCTTGGGAAAAACAAAAATCGAGAGGACACAGGCACCCCAATGTTTACCCCCTCTCTGTTTAAAAGATCCTCGACTAGGATATAACTTAAATGTCTCTGGAGGGAAAAAATGGATAGAGATGTGGTACTTAGGTAGAGTGGAATATTATTCAGCCTGGAAATCAATGAAATATGGCCAGTTGTAACAACTCCAGAGGAGTTACGTATGATCATTCTAAGTGACAGAATTCAAAAAGAAAAAGACACATATCATAAGCTATCACTTAAAGGTGGAATCCAAAATGGCTACACATGAAATAAATTACAAAACAAAATCATAGTCAAATATGTAGAAAACACGCATAAGGCTGCTAAACGGGAAAGGTGGGGAGGGGTGAGGCATCATCCAGGAGGTTGAAATTAGCAAAGATACCATTCCAAATACCAAACTGATAATCAACAAGGCCTACACGGTAGCTAAAAGAACTGCACTCAGCACACTCAAGTCACCGGAAAAGAATATATACGACTGGTAAGAATCTGAAAAAGAATTTATTGATGTCTCTCTGTACGTGAATCAAGTGGATGTACAGCAGCAAGAAACAGAGCTTTGAAAATCAGCTGTAACCAATATAGTAATAAATTGAAAAAAATAAACGACAGAGAGACAGAGAAAACCTCTTACAACTTTTCCTCAGGGACGGTGATGCAACATGGATTGAACACATCTAGACCCACAGCAGGATGAGACATAAGGCTGGAAACTGTTTGCGCTAAGAGAAATGTGAGGTTGGGTGAGGAAACGCACACCCTTTAAAGTAATACTACCTGGTACCCATTCAATGGGTCCCAAATCTGCAGGTTCAAGGGATCTTCCTACAGCTAAAACATGCATGGAAAACCCAGAGGACTGTACACCATGTGATCGGGAGATGTGTCTAAAATGCACCTCATTTATCCTCTCCTGGTGCTCCTGTTCACCATTCCAGCCACGCTACTTAGAATCTCCCCACTTGGAGAATCAGCACATTTAAACTTCTGTTTCACACATTTTGCAAATTGTGAGGAGGATGAACGGGAAGAGGGGGAACCAATGAGAGAATAGTTGTAGGGGTTTGGACGGGCACATATCACTCTAATTTCCCATTAAGAATAAGAATTAAAGAAAGGCTCAGCCTGCCTCGCCGGAGCCAAAATAGGGCCTGAAGCAATCCTGCGGGTTTGAGGCCAGCTCACAAAAGAGCAACCTAAAAAATGGAGCTCAGGGTCACTGCAATTCACAAACCTGCAGAGTTATAAATGAAAACTAACGTCCAAAAATATGTTGAGGTAAGGCAAAGAAGAGGATCTGAATGCAAGACAGAATTGCAAGAAACAGATTTCAAGAGATAGATTGGACTCGTCTTTCACGCACATGAAAAGCGGCAGAATTTCGACAATGATGCAGTTGGCCCAAAAGGGCGTATGCGTTTTTTCCTGATTATATCCAGGAAAAGAACGCATACGCACTTTATGGGCAACGAAGCAAGCAAGCAATGCAAATGTGCACAACAAAGAAGTCTCATTTCCCACCAGTCAAAAGGGCCATCCTAAAAAATTGTAAAAACCAGAAATGCAGGACAGGCCATGGAGAACAGGGAGCCTTTATACGCTGATGGGCAGTGTGTGAACTGCCGAGAGCCACTCTGGAGAAGTGTATGGTGGTTCCTAAATCATCTAAAAAACAGAGCTACAGAGCATAGGACACTTCCAATCATGGGAGTATATCTAGGGAAGTCTAAAAATCAACAAGACACAAGCACACCACAGTTTAGGGCTACTCTGTTTACAAGAACCTCAACTTCAGTACACCTTAAATATCCCAGGAAAGAGAACAATGGATAAAGAAGATGTGGTACTTATGTACAATGGAATATCTCTTCACCATGAAATCAATGTAATAAGGCTAGTAGAAGGATAAAGAGTGGATTTAGGTCCGATAATACTACTTGAAATAAGTCAAACAGAAAAAGAAACATATCATAAGATATCACTTATAGAGGGAGGGTAAATATGGCTGCACAAGAAATGAATTACAGAACAGAACAGTGTCTCACATTTAGAAAACACACTTATGTCAGCTTAAGGGGAAAGGAGAGGTGGGGTGATGCATAAAACCAGAGTTTGAAATTAGCACAGATACCGTTCAATAAACCAAATAGGTATTAGACAAGATCTACACCTTGCTCAATGAACTGGCCTCAACACACCCTATACACCGCAGAGAAATATATCTGAGTAATAAGAATCTTAAAACCCATGTATTGATATATCTCCATAAGGGAATCAAGTGTGTGCAGAGCGGCACAAACACAGCAGTGAAAATGAGCTAAACCCCATTATAGAAATAAATTTTAAAAACAAAACGCTGAAACAATGAAAGAGAGAAAAATTCTTACAAAATTCGCTCAGGGGCTGTGATGCAACCTGGATTGACCACATATAAACCCACAGCTGGATAAGACATAAGGCTGGACACTTGGGGCTGAGAGGATTGGTGAGCTTTGGTGAGCAACTGCCGAAAGTTTAATGCAATACTTCATGCTACTCATTCCAAGGGTCCCAACACTCCAGGTTGAAGGGAATCTTCCTACAGCTAAACCATGCTTGGGAAACCCAGCGACTGGTATACCATATGATCGGGAAAGGTTTCTAAAACGCACCGCATTTTTCCTCTCCTGGGGCTCCGGATCGACATTCCAGCCACTTTACTAACAACATCCCCACATGGAGAGTCAATGCCTTTAAGTTCTGGTATTGCACAGTCTGCAGTTAGTGCGGAGGATGAATGGGAATAGGGGGAACCAGTGAGAAACTAGCTGTAGCGGTTTCAATGGGCACATGTCACTCTAATGTCACATCAGTAAGAAGAATTAACCAAAGGCACAGCAAGGTGCCCCAGAAGAAAAATAGGGCTTCAAGGAATCCTGTGGTTATGGGGCAAGACCACAAAAATAAGAGCTGAAAAATGGAGCTAAGGGCCACTGCAATTCAAAAACTTGCAGAGTTATGAAGGCCAACTATTTTCAAAAAATATATTGAGGTAAGGCTATGAAGAGGCATTGAAAGCAAGGCAGAACTGCAGGAAACCGATTTCAGTAGGTAGACTGGAATTGCATTGAAAACATATGAAGAGAGTCAGAACCTCGACAATGATGCACTTGGCCAAAAAGGGCGTATGCGCTTTCTCCTGAATATATTCAGGAAAAAACGCATACTCCCTTTTTCGCCAACCAAGCAAACTTGCAAAGGAAATCTGCACTACAATGAAGTCTCACTTCCCCCCGGTCAAACGGGTCATCTGAAAAAAGTGTAAAATCCAGAAAGGCAGGACAGGCCATGGAGAACTGGGAGCCTTGTTATGCTGATGGGCGGGATGTAAATTGCCAACAGACACTCCAGAGAAGTGTATGGTGTTTCCTGAAACATCTAAAAAACAAAGCAACGGAGCCTAGGGCACTTCCACTTATGGTCCTATAGCTTAGGGAAATTAAAATCAAAAAGACACAGCCACCCCAAAGTTTGGGACGCCTCTGTTTACAAGAACCTCGTTTACGGTACAAGTTCAGTATCACAGAAAGTGAAAAATGGATAAAGAACTTGTGGTACTTACGTACAATGCAGTATCACTCAGCAATGAAATCTATGTCATCAGGCCCGTAGCAGCATAATGAGTGGATTCAGGTACGATGATTCTAACTGAAATAAGTCACACAGAAAAAGAAACATCATAAGATATCAGTAATACACGGAATGTAAACTTGGCTACACAGGAACTGAATTACAGAACAGAACAGGGTCTCAAATTTAGAAAACCAACTTATGCTTGCTTAAGGGGAAAGGTGAGTTGGGGTGCTGCATAAAACCAGAGATTGAAATGAGCACAGATAAAGTTCCTTAAGCCAAATATGGAATAGACAAGAGCTACTCCTTGCTCAACGAAATGGACTCAACACCGCATATTAAACGCCTAAGAATGTACCTGACTAGTAAGTATCTTAAAACCTATGGATTGCTATGTCTCCGAAAGAGAATCAAGCATGTGTACAGGGGCATAAACGCAGCAGTGATAGGATTGGAGAGGTTCGGTGAGCAAATGAAGACCCTTTGATGTCATATTGCATGGTACACATTCCACGGGTTTCAACTACCCAGGTTTAACGTATTCTTCCTTCAGTTAAAACATGCATGTGGAACCTAGAGTATGATCAACCATGTGATGAGGAGACGTGTTCAAATATGTCTCAGTTTTCCTCCCCTGGTACTCGTGTGCAACATTCCAGATGCTTTACTAACACTCTCCCGACATGGAGAGTCAGTTCCTTTAACCTCCTGTTTGGCCCAGTTTGCAATTTCTGTGGAAGATGAACAGGAATAGCGAGAACCAATGAGAGACTAGCTGGATGTGTCTGGACGGGCAAATTTAACTCTCATTTCCCACCAGGAAGAGGAATTAACCAAAGGCTCAGCGTGCCGTGCCAGAACCAGATTAGGGCCTGAAGCCATCCTTTGGTGTTGCGGCCAGGTCACAAGAAAGCGAGTTGAAGAAAGTAGCTCGGGGCACTGTAATGCACAAACCTGCAGAGTTATAAATGACAGCTATCGTCCAAAAATATACTGAAGTAAGGCTGCCAAGAGGACTTGAAAGCGGGGCAGAATTGCAGGAAACCGATTTCAGGAGGTAGACTGGAATTGCATTGAAAGCATAGGAAAAGAGGCAGAACGTCCACAATGACGCACTTGACCAAAAAGGGCGTATGCGTTTATTCCTGAATATATTCAGGAAAAAACGCATACGCCCTTTTTGGCCAACCAAGCAAGCTTGCAAAGGAAATCTGCACTACAATGAAGTCTCACTTCCCCCCGGTCAAAAGGGCCATCTGAAAAAAGTGTAAAATCCAGAAAGGCAGGACAGGCCATGGAGAACTGGGAGCCTTGTTATGCTGATGGGCGGGATGTAAATTGCCAACAGACACTCGGGAGAAGTGTATGGTGTTTCCTGAAACATCTAAAAAACAAAGCAACACAGCCTAGGGCACTTCCACTTATGGTCCTATAGCTTAGGGAAATTAAAATCAAAAAGACACAGCCACCCAAAAGTTTGGGACGCCTCTGTTTACAAGAACCTCGTTTACCGTACAAGTTCAGTATCACAGAAAGTGAAAAATGGATAAAGAATTTGTGGTACTTACATACAATGCAGTATCACTCAGCAATGAAATCTATGTCATCAGGCCCGTAGCAGCATAATGAGTGGATTCAGGTACGATGATTCTAACTGAAATAAGTCACACAGAAAAAGAAACATCATAAGATATCACTAATACACGGAATGTAAACTTGGCTACACAGGAACTGAATTCCAAAACAGAACAGGGTCTCAAATTTAGAAAACCAACTTATGCTTGCTTAAGGGGAAAGGTGAGTTGGGGTGCTGCATAAAACCAGAGATTGAAATGAGCACAGATAAAGTTCCTTAAGCCAAATATGGAATAGACAAGAGCTACTCCTTGCTCAACGAAATGGACTCAACACCCCATATTAAACGCCTAAGAATGTACCTGACTAGTAAGTATCTTAAAACCTATGTATTGCTATGTCTCCAAAAGAGAATCAAGCGTGTGTACAGGGGCATAAACGCAGCAGTGATAGGATTGGAGAGGTTCGGTGAGCAAATGAATACCCTTTGAAGTCATATTGCATGGTACCCATTCCACGGGTTTCAACTACCCAGGTTTAAGGTATTCTTCCTTCAGCTAAAACATGCATGTGGAACCCAGAGTATGATCAACCGTGTGAACGGGAAACGTGTTCAAATATGTCTCAGTTTTCCTCCCCTGATACTCGGGTGCAACATTCCAGATGCTTTACTAACACTCTCCCCACTTGGACAGTCAGCGCCTTTAACCTCCTGTTTGGCCCAGTTTGCAATTTCTGCGGAAGATGAACAGGAATAGCGAGAACCAATGAGAGACTAGCTGGAGGTGTCTGGACAGGCAAATTTAACTCTCATTTGCCACCAGGAAGCGGAAATAACCAAAGGCTCAGTGTGCCGTGCCGGAACCAGATTAGGGCCTGAAGCAATCCTTCGGTGTTGCGGCCAGCTCACAAGAAAGCGAGTTGAAGAAAGGAGCTCTAGGGCACTGTAATTCACAAATCTGCAGAGTTATAAATGACAGCTATCGTCCAAAAATATACTGAAGTAAGGCTGCCAGGAGGACTTGAAAGCGGGGCAGAATTGCAGGAAACCGATTTCAGGAGGTAGACTGGAATTGCATTGAAAGCATAGGAAAAGAGGCAGAACGTCCACAATGATGCACTTGGCCAAAAAGGGCGTATGCGTTTTTTCCTGAATATATTCAGGAAAAAACGCATACGCCCTTTGTGGCCAACCAAGCAAGCTTGCAAAGGAAATCTGCACTACAATGAAGTCTCACTTCCCCCAGGTCAAAAGGGCCATCTGAAAAAAGTGTAAAATCCAGAAAGGCAGGACAGGCCATGGAGAACTGGGAGCCTTGTTATGCTGATGGGCGGGATGTAAATTGCCAACAGACACTCGGGAGAAGTGTATGGTGTTTCCTGAAACATCTAAAAAACAAAGCAACAGAGCCTAGGGCATTTCCACTTATGGTCCTATAGCTTAGGGAAATTAAAATCAAAAAGACACAGCCACCCCAAAGTTTGGGACGCCTCTGTTTACAAGAACCTCATTTACCGTACAAGTTCAGTATCACAGAAAGTAAAAAATGGATAAAGAACTTGTGGTACTTACGTATAATGCAGTATCACTCAGCAATGAAATCTATGTCATCAGGCCCGTAGCAGCATAATGAGTGGATTCAGGTACGATGATTCTAACTGAAATAAGTCACACAGAAAAAGAAACATCATAAGATATCACTAATACACGGAATGTAAACTTGGCTACACAGGAACTGAATTACAGAACAGAACAGGGTCTCAAATTTAGAAAACAAACATATGCTTGCTTAAGGGGAAAGGTGAGTTGGGGTGCTGCATAAAACCAGAGATTGAAATGAGCACAGATAAAGTTCCTTAAGCCAAATATGAAATAGAGAAGAGCTACTCCTTGCTCAACGAAATGGACTCAACACCGCATATTAAACGCCTAAGAATGTACCTGACTAGTAAGTATCTTAAAACCTATGGATTGCTATGTCTCCGAAAGAGAATCAAGCATGTGTACAGGGGCATAAACGCAGCAGTGATAGGATTCGAGAGGTTCGGTGAGCAAATGAAGACCCTTTGAAGTCATATTGCATGGTACCCATTCCACGGGTTTCAACTACCCAGGTTTAAGGTACTCTTCCTTCAGCTAAAACATGCATGTGGAGCCTAGAGTATGATCAACCATGTGATCGGGAGACGTGTTCAAATATGTCTCAGTTTTCCTCCCCTGGTACTCGGGTGCAACATTCCAGACGCTTTACTAACACTCTCCCCACTTGAAGCGTCAGTGCCTTTAACCTCCTGTTTGGCCCAGTTTGCAATTTCTGCGGAAGATGAACAGGAATAGCGAGAACCAATGAGAGACTAGCTGGAGGTGTATGGACGGGCAAATTTAACTCTCACTTCCCACCAGGAAGAGGAAATAACCAAAGGCTCAGCATGCCGTGCCGGAACCAGATTAGGGCCTGAAGCCATCATGCAGTGTTGCGGCCAGGTCACAAGAAAGCGAGTTGAAGAAAGGAGCTCAGGGGCACTGTAATTCACAAACCTGCAGAGTTATAAATGACAGCTATCGTCCAAAAATATACTGAAGTAAGGCTGCCAAGAGGACTTGAAAGCGGGGCAGAATTGCAGGAAACCGATTTCAGGAGGTAGACTGGAATTGCATTGAAAACATAGGAAAAGAGACAGAACGTCCACAATGATGCACTTGGCCAAAAAGGGCGTATGCGTTTTTTCCTGAATATATTCAGGAAAAAACGCATACGCCCTTTTTGGCCAACCAAGCAAGCTTGCAAAGGAAATCTGCACTACAATGAACTCTCACTTCCCCCCGGTCAAAAGGTCCATCTGAAAAAGTGTAAAATCCAGAAAGACAGGAAAGGCCATGGAGAACTGGGAGCCTTGTTATGCTGATGGGCAGGATGTAAATTGCCAACAGACACTTGGGAGAAGTGTATGGTGTTTCCTGAAACATCTAAAAAACAAAGCAACAGAGCCTAGGGCACTTCCACTTATGGTCCTATAGCTTAGGGAAATTAAAATCAAAAAGACACAGCCACCCCAAAGTTTGGGACGCCTCTGTTTACAAGAACCTCGTTTACCGTACAAGTTCAGTGTCACAGAAAGTGAAAAATGGATAAAGAACTTGTGGTACTTACGTACAATGCAGTATCACTCAGCAATGAAATCTATGTCATCAGGCCCGTAGAAGCATAATGAGTGGATTCAGGTACGATGATTCTAACTGAAATAAGTCACACAGAAAAAGAAACATCATAAGATATCACTAATACTCGGAATGTAAACTTGGCTACACAGGAACTGAATTCCAAAACAGAACAGGGTCTCAAATTTAGAAAAGCAACTTATGCTTGCTTAAGGGGAAAGGTGAGTTGGGGTGCTGCATAAAACCAGAGATTGAAATGAGCACAGATAAAGTTCCTTAAGCCAAATATGGAATAGAGAAGAGCTACTCCTTGCTCAACGAAATGGCCTCAACACCACATATTAAACGCATAAGAATGTAACTGACTAGTAAGTATCTTAAAACCTGTGGATTGCTCTGTCTCCGAAAGAGAATCAAGCATGTGTACAGGGACATAAACGCAGCAGTGATACGATTGGAGAGGTTCGGTGAGCAAATGAAGACCCTTTGAATTCATATTGCTTGGTACCCATTCCACGGGTCTCAACTCTCCAGGTTTAAGGTATTCTTCCTTCAGCTAAAACATGCATGTGGAACCCAGAGTATGATCAACCCTGTGAACGGGAGACGTGTTCAAATATGTCTCAGTTTTCCTCCCCTGTTACTCTGATGCAACATTCCAGACGCTTTACTAACACTCTCCCCACTTGGAGAGTCAGCGCCTTTAACCTCCTGTTTGGCCCAGTTTGCAATATCTGCGGAAGATGAACAGGAATAGCGAGAACCAATGAGAGACTAGCTGGAGGTGTCTGGATGGGCAAATTTAACTCTCATTTCCCACCAGGAAGAGGAAATAACCAAAGGCTCAGCGTGCCGTGCCGGAACCAGATTAGGGCCTGAAGCCATCCTGCGGTGTTGCGGCCAGCTCACAAGAATGCGAGTTGAAGAAAGGAGCTCAGGGGCACTGTAATTCACAAACCTGCAGAGTTATAAATGACAGCTATCGTCCAAAAATATACTGAAGTAAGGCTGCCAAGAGGACTTGAAAGCGGGGCAGAATTGCAGGAAACCGATTTCAGGAGGTAGACTGGAATTGCATTGAAAGCATAGGAAAAGAGGCAGAAAGTCCACAATGATGCACTTGGCCAAAAAGGGCGTATGCATTTTTTCCTGAATATATTCAGGAAAAAACGCATACGCCCTTTTTGGCCAACCAAGCAAGCTTGCAAAGGAAATCTGCACTACAATGAAGTCTCACTTCCCCCCGGTCAAAAGGGCCATCTGAAAAAAGTGTAAAATCCAGAAAGGCAGGACAGGCCATGGAGAACTGGGAGCCTTGTTATGCTGATGGGCGGGATGTAAATTGCCAACAGACACTCGGGAGAAGTGTATGGTGTTTCCTGAAACATCTAAAAAACAAAGCAACAGAGCCTAGGGCACTTCCACTTATGGTCCTATAGCTTAGGGAAATTAAAATCATAAAGACACAGCCACCCCAAAGGTTGGGACGCCTCTGTTTACAAGAACCTCATTTACCGTACAAGTTCAATATCACAGAAAGTGAAAAATAGATAAAGAACTTGTGGTACTTATGTACAATGCAGTATCACTCAGCAATGAAATCTATGTCATCAGGCCCGTAGCAGCATAATGAGTGGATTCAGGTACGATGATTCTAACTGAAATAAGTCACACAGAAAGAGAAACATCATAAGATATCACTAATACACGGAATGTAAACTTGGCTACAAAGGAACTGAATTCCAAAACAGAACAGGGTCTCAAATTTAGAAAACCAACTTATGCTTGCTTAAGGGGAAAGGTGAGTTGGGGTTCTGCATAAAACCAGAGATTGAAATGAGCACAGATAAAGTTCCTTAAGCCAAATATGGAATAGACAAGAGCTACTCCTTGCTCAACGAAATGGACTCAACACCCCATATTAAACGCCTAAGAATGTACCTGACTAGTAAGTATCTTAAAACCTATTGATTGCTATGTCTCCAAAAGAGAATCAAGCGTGTGTACAGGGGCATAAACGCAGCAGTGATAGGATTGGAGAGGTTCGGTGAGCAAATGAAAACCCTTTGAAGTCATATTGCATGGTACCCATTCCACGGGTTTCAACTACCCAGGTTTAAGGTATTCTTCCTTCAGCTAAAACATGCATGTGGAACCCAGAGTATGATCAACCATGTGAACGGGAGACGTGTTCAAATATGTCTCAGTTTTCCTCCCCTGGTACTCGGGTGCAACATTCCAGACGCTTTACTAACACTCTCCCCACTTGGAGAGTCAGCGCCTTTAACCTCCTGTTTGGCCCAGTTTGCAATTTCTGTGGAAGATGAACAGGAATAGGGAGAACCAATGAGAGACTAGCTGGAGGTGTCTGGACGGGCAAATTTAACTCTCATTTCCCACCAGGAAGAGGAAATAACCAAAGGCTCAGTGTGCCATGCCGGAACCAGATTACGGCCTGAAGCCACCCTGCGGTGTTGCGGCCAGCTCACAAGAAAGCGTGTTGAAGAAAGGAGCTCAGGGGCACTGTAATTCACAAACCTGCAGAGTTATAAATGACAGCTATCGTCCAAAAATATACTGAAGTAAGGCTGCCAAGAGGACTTGAAAGCGGGGCAGAATTGCAGGAAACCGATTTCAGGAGGTAGACTGGAATTGCATTGAAAGCATAGGAAAAGAGGCAGAACGTCCACAATGATGCACTTGGCCAAAAAGGGCGTATGCGTTTTTTCCTGAATATATTCAGGAAAAAACGCATACGCCCTTTTTGGCCAACCAAGCAAGCTTGCAAAGGAAATCAGCACTACAATGAAGTCTCACTTCCCCCCGGTCAAACGGGCCATCTGAAAAAAGTGTAAAATCCAGAAAGGCAGGACAGGCCATGGAGAACTGGGAGCCTTGTTATGCTGATGGGTGGGATGTAAATTGCCAACAGACACTCGGGAGAAGTGTATGGTGTTTCCTGAAACATCTAGAAAACAAAGCAACAGAGCCTAGAGCACTTCCACTTATGGTCCTATAGCTTAGGGAAATTAAAATCAAAAAGACACAGCCACCCCAAAGTTTGGAATGGATCTGTTTACAAGAACCTCGTTTACAGTACAAGTTCAACATCGCAGAAAGTGAAAAATGGATAAAGAAGTTGTGGTATTTACTTACAAAGCAATATCACTCAGCAATGAAATCTATATCATCAGGCCCTTAGCAGCAAAATGAGTGGATTCAGGTATGACGATTGTAACTGAAATAAGTCACACAGAAAAAGAAACATCATAAGATATCAGTAATACACGGAATGTAAACTTGGCTACACAGGAACTGAATTCCAAAACAGAACAGGGTCTCAAATTTAGAAAACCAACTTATGCTTGCTTAAGGGGAAAGGTGAGTTGGGGTGCTGCATAAAACCAGAGATTGAAGTGAGCACAGATAAAGTTCCTTAAGCCAAATATGGAATAGACAAGAGCTACTCCTTGCTCAACGAAATGGACTCAACACCGCATATTAAACGCCTAAGAATATACCTGACTAGTAAGTATCTTAAAACCTATGGATTGCTATGTCTCCAAAAGAGAATCGAGCATGTGTACAGGGGCATAAAGGCAGCAGTGATAGGATTGGAGAAGTTCGGTGAGCAAATGAAGACCCTTTGAAGTCATATTGCATGGTACCCATTCCACGGGTTTCAACTACCCAGGTTTAAGGTATTCTTCCTTCAGCTAAAACATGCATGTGGAACCCAGAGTATGATCAACCATGTGAACGGGAGACGTGTTCAAATATGTCTCAGTTTTCCTCCCCTGGTACTCGGGTGCAACATTCCAGACGCTTTACTAACACTCTCCCCACTTGGAGAGTCAGCGCCTTTAACCTCCTGTTTGGCCCAGTTTGCAATTTCTGTGGACGATGAACAGGAATAGGGAGAACCAATGAGAGACTAGCTGGAGGTGTCTGGACGGGCAAATTTAACTCTCATTTCCCACCAGGAAGAGGAAATAACCAAAGGCTCAGCATGCCATGCCGGAACCAGATTACGGCCTGAAGCCACCCTGCTGTGTTGCGGCCAGCTCACAAGAAAGCGTGTTGAAGAAAGGAGCTCAGGGGCACTGTAATTCACAAACCTGCAGAGTTATAAATGACAGCTATCGTCCAAAAATATACTGAAGTAAGGCTGCCAAGAGGACTTGAAAGCGGGGCAGAATTGCAGGAAACCGATTTCAGGAGGTAGACTGGAATTGCATTGAAAGCATAGGAAAAGAGGCAGAGCGTCCACAATGATGCACTTGGCCAAAAAGGGCGTATGCGTTTTCTCCTGAATATATTCAGGAAAAAACGCATACGCCCTTTTTGGCCAACCAAGCAAGCTTGCAAAGGAAATCTGCACTACAATGAAGTCTCACTTCCCCCCGGTCAAACGGGCCATCTGATAAAAGTGTAAAATCCAGGAAGGCAGGAAAGGCCATGGAGAACTGGGAGCCTTGTTATGCTGATGGGCGGGATGTAAATTGCCAACAGACACTCGGGAGAAGTGTATGGTGTTTCCTGAAACATCTAAAAAACAAAGCAACAGAGCCTAGGGCACTTCCACTTATGGTCCTATAGCTTAGGGAAAATAAAATCAAAAAGACACATACACCCCAAAGTTTGGGACGCCTCTGTTTACAAGAATCTCGTTTACCGTACAAGTTCAGTATCACAGAAAGTGAAAAATGGATAAAGAACTTGTGGTACTTACGTACAATGCAGTATCACTCAGCAATGAAATCTATGTCTTCAGGCCTGTAGCAGCATAATGAGTGGATTCAGGTACGATGATTCTAACTGAAATAAGTCACACAGAAAAAGAAACATCATAAGATATCACTAATACACGGAATGTAAACTTGGCTACACAGGAACTGAATTCCAAAACAGAACAGGGTCTCAAATTTAGAAAACCAACTTATGCTTGCTTAAGGGGAAAGGTGAGTTGGGGTGCTGCATAAAACCAGAGATTGAAATGAGCACAGATAAAGTTCCTTAAGCCAAATATGGAATAGACAAGAGCTACTCCTTGCTCAACGAAATGGACCCAACACCCCATATTAAACGCCTAAGAATGTACCTGACTAGTAAGTATCTTAAAACCTATGGATTGCTATGTCTCCAAAAGAGAATCAAGCGTGTGTACAGGGGCATAAACGCAGCAGTGATAGGATTGGAGAGGTTCGGTGAGCAAATGAAGACCCTTTGAAGTCATATTGCATGGTACCCATTCCACGGGTTTCAACTACCCAGGTTTAAGGTATTCTTCCTTCAGCTAAAACATGCATGTGGAACCCAGAGTATGATCAACCGTGTGAATGGGAGACGTGTTCAAATATGTCTCAGTTTTCCTCCCCTGATACTCGGGTGCAACATTCCAGATGCTTTACTAACACTCTCCCCACTTGGATAGTCAGCGCCTTTAACCTCCTGTTTGGCCCAGTTTGCAATTTCTGCGGAAGATGAACAGGAATAGCGAGAACCAATGAGAGACTAGCTGGAGGTGTCTGGACGGGCAAATTTAACTCTCATTTGCCACCAGGAAGCGGAAATAACCAAAGGCTCAGTGTGCCGTGCCGGAACCAGATTAGGGCCTGAAGCAATCCTTCGGTGTTGCGGCCAGCTCACAAGAAAGCGAGTTGAAGAAAGGAGCTCTAGGGCAATGTAATTCACAAACCTGCAGAGTTATAAATGACAGCTATCGTCCAAAAATATACTGAAGTAAGGCTGCCAGGAGGACTTGAAAGCGGGTCAGAATTGCAGGAAACCGATTTCAGGAGGTAGACTGGAATTGCATTGAAAGCATAGGAAAAGAGGCAGAACGTCCACAATGATGCACTTGGCCAAAAAGGGCGTATGCGTTTTTTCCTGAATATATTCAGGAAAAAACGCATACGCCCTTTGTGGCCAACTAAGCAAGCTTGCAAAGGAAATCTGCACTACAATGAAGTCTCACTTCCCCCCGGTCAAAAGGGCCATCTGAAAAAACTGTAAAATCCAGAAAGGCAGGACAGGCCATGGAGAACTGGGAGCCTTGTTATGCTGATGGGCGGGATGTAAATTGCCAACAGACACTCGGGAGAAGTGTATGGTGTTTCCTGAAACATCTAAAAAACAAAGCAACAGAGCCTAGGGCACTTCCACTTATGGTCCTATAGCTTAGGGAAATTAAAATCAAAAAGACACAGCCACCCCAAAGTTTGGGACGCCTCTGTTTACAAGAACCTCATTTACCGTACAAGTTCAGTATCACAGAAAGTGAAAAATGGATAAAGAACTTGTGGTACTTACGTATAATGCAGTATCACTCAGCAATGAAATCTATGTCATCAGGCCCGTAGCAGCATAATGAGTGGATTCAGGTATGATGACTCTAACTGAAATAAGTCACACAGAAAAAGAAACATCATAAGATATCAGTAATACACGGAATGTAAACTTGGCTACACAGAAACTGAATTACAGAACAGAACAGGGTCTCAAATTTAGAAAACCAACTTATGCTTGCTTAAGGGGAAATGTGAGTTGGGGTGCTGCATAAAACCAGAGATTGAAATGAGCACAGATAAAGTTCCTTAAGCCAAATATGGAATAGACAAGAGCTACTCCTTGCTCAACGAAATGGACTCAACACCGCATATTAAACGCCTAAGAATGTACCTGACTAGTAAGTATCTTAAAACCTATGGATTGCTATGTCTCCGAAAGAGAATCAAGCATGTGTACAGGGGCATAAATGGAGCAGTGATAGGATTGGAGAGGTTCGGTGAGCAAATGAAGACCCTTTGAAGTCATATTGCATGGTACCCATTCCACGGGTTTCAACTACCCAGGTTTAAGGTATTCTTCCTTCAGCTAAAACATGCATGTGGAACCTAGAGTATGATCAACCATGTGATCGGGAGACGTGTTCAAATATGTCTCAGTTTTCGTACCCTGGTACTCGGGTGCAACATTCCAGACGCTTTACTAACACTCTCCCCACTTGGAGAGTCAGTGCCTTTAACCTCCTGTTTGGCCCAGTTTGCAATTTCTGCGGAAGATGAACAGGAATAGCGAGAACCAATGAGAGACTAGCTGGAGGTTTCTGGACGGGCAAATTTAACTCTCATTTCCCACCAGAAAGAGGAATTAACCAAAGGCTCAGCGTGCCGTGCCGGAACCAGATTAGGGCCTGAAGCAATCCTGCGGTGTTGTGGCCAGCTCACAAGAAAGCGAGTTGAAGAAAGGAGCTCAGGGGCACTGTAATTCACAAACCTGCAGAGTTATAAATGACAGCTATCGTCCAAAAATATACCGAAGAAAGGCTGCCAAGAGGACTTGAAAGTGGGGCAGAATTGCAGGAAACAGATTTCAGGAGGTAGACTGGAATTGCATTGAAAGCATAGGAAAAGAGGCAGAACGTCCACAATGATGCACTTGGCCAAAAAGGGCGTATGCGTTTTTCCTGAATATATTCAGGAAAAAACGCATACGCCCTTTTTGACCAACCAAGCAAACTTGCAAAGGAAATCTGCCCTACAATGAAGTCTCACTTCCCCCCAGTCAAAAGGGCCATCTGAAAAAAGTGTAAAATCCAGAAAGGCAGGACAGGCCATGGAGAACTGGGAGCCTTGTTATGCTGATGGGCGGGATGTAAATTGCCAACAGACACTGGGGAGAAGTGTATGGTGTTTCCTGAAACATCTAAAAAACAAAGGAACAGAGCCTAGGGCACTTCCACTTATGGTCCTATAGCTTTGGGAAATTAAAATCAAAAAGACACAGCCACCCCAAAGTTTGGGACGCCTCTGTTTACAAGAACCTCGTTTACCGTACAAGTTCAACATCACAGAAAGTGAAAAATGGATAAAGAAGTTGTGGTACTTACGTACAATGCAGTATCACTCAGCAATGAAATCTATGTCATCAGGCCCGTAGCAGCATAATGAGTGGATTCAGGTACGATGATTGTAACTGAAATAAGTAACACAGAAAAAGAAACATCATAAGATATCACTAATACACGGAATGTAAACTTGGCTACACAGGAACTGAATTCCAAAACAGAACAGGGTCTCAAATTTAGAAAACCAACTTATGTTTGCTTAAGAGAAAAGGTGAGTTGGGGTGCTGCATAAAACCAGAGATTGAAATGAGCACAGATATAGTTCTTTAAGACAAATATGGAATAGACAAGAGCTACTCCTTGTTCAACGAAATGGACTCAACACCCCATATTAAATGCCTACGAATGTACCTGACTAGTAATTATCTTAAAACCTATGGATTGCTATGTCTCCTAAAGAGAATCAAGCATGTGTACAGGGGCATAAACGCAGCAGTGATAGGATTGGAGAGGTTCGGTGAGCAAATGAAGACCCTTTGAAGTCATATTGCATGGTACCCATTCCACGGGTCTCAACTCTCCAGGTTTAAGGTATTCTTCCTTCAGCTAAAACATGCATGTGGAACCTAGAGTATGATCAACCATGTGATCGGGAGACGTGTTCAAATATGTCTCAGTTTTCGTACCCTGGTACTCGGGTGCAACATTCCAGACGCTTTACTAACACTCTCCCCACTTGGAGAGTCAGTCCCTTTAACCTCCTGTTTGGCCCAGTTTGCAATTTCTGCGGAAGATGAACAGGAATAGCGAGAACCAATGAGAGACTAGCTGGAGGTGTCTGGACGGGCAAATTTAACTCTCATTTCCCACCAGGAAGAGGAAATAACCAAAGGCTCAGCGTGCCGTGCCGGAACCAGATTAGGGCCTGAAGCCATCCTGCGGTGTTGCGGCCAGCTCACAAGAAAACGAGTTGAAGAAAGGAGCTCAGGGGCACTGTAATTCACAAACCTGCAGAGTTATAAATGACAGCTATCGTCCAAAAATATACTGAAGTAAGGCTGGCAAGAGGACTTGAAAGCGGGTCAGAATTGCAGGAAACCGATTTCAGGAGGTAGACTGGAATTGCATTGAAAGCATAGGAAAAGAGGCAGAACGTCCACAATGATGCACTTGGCCAAAAAGGGCGTATGTGTTTTTTCCTGAATATATTCAGGAAAAAACGCATACGCCCTTTTTGGCCAACCAAGCAAGCTTGCAAATGAAATCTGCACTACAATGAAGTCTCACTTCCCCCCGGTCAAAAGGGCCATCTGAAAAAAGAATAAAATCCAGAAAGGCAGGACAGGCCATGGAGAACTGGGAGCCTTGTTATGCTGATGGGCAGGATGTAATTAGCCAACAGACACTCGGGAGAAGTGTATGGTGCTTCCTGAAACATCTAAAAAACAAAGCAACAGAGCCTAGGGCACTTCCACTTATGGTCCTATAGCTTAGGGAAATTAAAATCAAAAAGACACAGCCACCCCAAAGTATGGAACGGCTCTGTTTACAAGAACCTCGTTTACAGTAGAAGTTCAACATCGCAGAAAGTGAAAAATGGATAAAGAAGTTGTGGTATTTACTTACAAAGCAATATCACTCAGCAATGAAATCTATGTCATCAGGCCCTTAGCAGCATAATGAGTGGATTCAGGTACGATGATTCTAACTGAAATAAGTCACACAGAAAAAGAAACATCATAAGATATCAGTAATACATGGAATGTAAACTTGGCTACACAGGAACTGAATTACAGAACAGAACAGGGTCTCAAATTTAGAAAACCAACTTATGCTTGCTTAAGGGGAAAGGTGAGTTGGGGTGCTGCATAAAACCAGAGATTGAAATGAGCACAGATAAAGTTCCTTAAGCCAAATATGGAATAGACAAGAGCTACTCCTTGCTCAACGAAATGGACTCAACACCCCATATTAAATGCCTAAGAATGTACCTGACTAGTAAGTATCTTAAAACCTATGGATTGCTATGTCTCCAAAAGAGAATCAAGAGTGTGTACAGGGGCATAAACGCAGCAGTGATAGGACTGGAGAGGTTCGGTGAGCAAATGAAGACCCTTTGAAGTCATATTGCATGGTACCCATTCCACGGGTCTCAACTCTCCAGGTTTAAGGTATTCTTCCTTCAGCTAAAACATGCATGTGGAACCCAGAGTATGATCAACCATGTGAACGGGAGACGTGTTCAAATATGTCTCAGTTTTCCTCCCCTGGTACTCGGGTGCAACATTCCACACGCTTTACTAACACTCTCCCGACTTGGAGAGTCAGTCCCTTTAACCTCCTGTTTGGCCCAGTTTGCAATTTCTGCAGAAGATGAACAGGAATAGCGAGAACTAATGAGAGACTAGCTGGAGGTGTCTGGACGGGCAAATTTAACTCTCATTTCCCACCAGGAAGAGGAGTTAACCAAAGGCTCAGCGTGCCGTGCCGGAACCAGATTAGGGCCTGAAGCCATCCTGCGGTGTTGCCGCCAGCTCACAAGAAAGCGAGTTGAAGAAAGGAGCTCAGGGGCACTGTAATTCACAAACCTGCAGAGTTATAAATGACAGCTATCGTCCAAAAATATACTGAAGTAAGGCTGCCAAGAGGACTTGAAAGCGGGGCAGAATTGCAGGAAACCGATTTCAGGAGGTAGACTGGAATTGCATTGAAAGCATAGGAAAAGAGGCAGAACGTCCACAATGATGCACTTGGCCAAAAAGGGCGTATGCGTTTTTTCCTGAATATATTCAGGAAAAAACGCATACGCCCTTTTTGGCCAACCAAGCAAGCTTGCAAAGGAAATCTGCACTACAATGAAGTCTCACTTCCCCCTGGTCAAAAGGGCCATCTGAAAAAAGTGTAAAATCCAGAAAGGCAGGACAGGCCATGGAGAACTGGGAGCCTTGTTATGCTGATGGGCGGGATGTAAATTGCCAACAGACACTCGGGAGAAGTGTATGGTGTTTCCTGAAACATCTAAAAAACACAGCAACAGAGCCTAGGGCACTTCCACTTATGGTCCTATAGCTTAGGGAAATTAAAATCATAAAGACACAGCCACCCCAAAGTTTGGGACGCCTCTGTTTACAAGAACCTCGTTTATCGTACAAGTTCAACATCACAGAAAGTGAAAAATGGATAAAGAACTTGTGGTACTTACGTACAATGCAGTATCACTCAGCAATGAAATTTATGTCATCAGGCCCGTAGCAGCATAATGAGTGGATTCAGGTACGATGATTCTAACTGAAATAAGTCACACAGAAAAAGAAACATCATAAGATATCACTAATACACGGAATGTAAACTTGGCTACACAGGAACTGAATTCCAAAACAGAACAGGGTCTCAAATTTAGAAAACCAACTTATGCTTGCTTAAGGGGAAAGGTGAGTTGGGGTGCTGCATAAAACCAGAGATTGAAATGAGCACAGATAAAGTTCCTTAAGCCAAATATGGAATAGACAAGAGCTACTCCTTGCTCAACGAAATGGACTCAACACCCCATATTAAACACCTAAGAATGTACCTGACTAGTAAGTATCTTAAAACCTATGGATTGCTATGTCTCCGAAAGAGAATCAAGCGTGTGTACAGGGGCATAAACGCAGCAGTGATAGGATTGGAGAGGTTCGGTGAGCAAATGAAGACCCTTTGAAGTCATATTGCATGGTACCCATTCCACGGGTTTCAACTACCCAGGTTTAAGGTATTCTTCCTTCAGCTAAAACATGCATGTGGAACCCAGAGTATGATCAACCGTGTGAACGGGAGACGTGTTCAAATATGTCTCAGTTTTCCTCCCCTGGTACTCGGGTGCAACATTCCAGACGCTTTACTAACACTCTCCCCACTTGGAGAGTCAGTCCCTTTAACCTCCTGTTTGGCCCAGTTTGCAATTTCTGCGGAAGATGAACAGGAATAGCGAGAACCAATGAGAGACTAGCTGGAGGTGTCTGGACGGGCAAATTTAACTCTCATTTCCCACCAGGAAGAGGAAATAACCAAAGGCTCAGCGTGCCGTGCCGGAACCAGATTAGGGCCTGAAGCCATCCTGCGGTGTTGCGGCCAGCTCACAAGAAAACGAGTTGAAGAAAGGAGCTCAGGGGCACTGTAATTCACAAACCTGCAGAGTTATAAATGACAGCTATCGTCCAAAAATATACTGAAGTAAGGCTGCCAAGAGGACTTGAAAGCGGGTCAGAATTGCAGGAAACCGATTTCAGGAGGTAGACTGGAATTGCATTGAAAGCATAGGAAAAGAGGCAGAACGTCCACAATGATGCACTTGGCCAAAAAGGGCGTATGCGTTTTTTCCTGAATATATTCAGGAAAAAACGCATACGCCCTTTTTGGCCAACCAAGCAAGCTTGCAAAGGAAATCTGCACTACAATGAAGTCTCACTTCCCCCTGGTCAAAAGGGCCATCTGAAAAAAGTGTAAAATCCAGAAAGGCAGGACAGGCCATGGAGAACTGGGAGCCTTGTTATGCTGATGGGCGGGATGTAAATTGCCAACAGACACTCGGGAGAAGTGTATGGTGTTTCCTGAAACATCTAAAAAACACAGCAACAGAGCCTAGGGCACTTCCACTTATGGTCCTATAGCTTAGGGAAATTAAAATCAAAAAGACACAGCCACCCCAATATTTCGAACGCCTGTGTTTACAAGAACCTCGTTTACAGTACAAGTTCAACATCGCAGAAAGTGAAAAATGGATAAAGAAGTTGCGGTATTTACTTACAAAGCAATATCACTCAGCAATGAAATCTATGTCATCAGGCCCTTAGCAGTACAATGAGTGGATTCAGGTATGATGATTCTAACTGAAATAAGTCACACAGAAAAAGAAACAACATAAGATATCAGTAATACACGGAATGTAAATTTGGGTACACAGGAACTGAATTACAGAACAGGACAGGGTCTCAAATTTAGAAAACCAACTTATGCTTGCTTAAGGGGAAAGGTGAGATGGGGTGCTGCATAAAACCAGAGATTGAAATGAGCACAGATAAAGTTCCTTAAGCCAAATATGGAATAGACAAGAGCTACTCCTTGCTCAATGAAATGGACCCAACACCGCATATTAAACGCCTAAGAATGTACCTGACTAGTAAGTATCTTAAAACCTATGGATTGCTATGTCTCTGAAAGAGAATCAAGCATGTGTACAGGGGCATAAACGCAGCAGTGATAGGATTGGAGAGGTTCGGTGAGCAAATGAAGACCCTTTGAAGTCATATTGCATGGTACCCATTCCACGGGTTTCAACTACCCAGGTTTAAGGTATTCTTCCTTCAGCTAAAATATGCATGTGGAACCTAGAGCATGATCAACCATGTGATCGGGAGACGTGTTCAAATATGTCTCAGTTTTCGTATCCTGGTACTCGGGTGCAACATTCCAGACGCTTTACTAACACTCTCCCGACTTGGAGAGTCAGTCCCTTTAACCTCCTGTTTGGCCCAGTTTGCAATTTCTGCGGAAGATGAACAGGAATAGCGAGAACCAATGAGAGACTAGCTGGAGGTGTCTGGACGGGCAAATTTAACTCTCATTTCCCACCAGGAAGCGGAATTAACCAAAGGCTCAGCGTGCCGTGCCGGAACCAGATTAGGGCCTGAAGCCATCCTGCGGTGTTGCGGCCAGCTCACAAGAAAACGAGTTGAAGAAAGGAGCTCAGGGGCACTGTAATTCACAAACCTGCAGAGTTATAAATGACAGCTATCGTCCAAAAATATACTGAAGTAAGGCTGCCAAGAGGACTTGAAAGCGGGGCAGAATTGCAGGAAACCGATTTCAGGAGGTAGACTGGAATTGCATTGAAAGCATAGGAAAAGAGGCAGAACGTCCACAATGATGCACTTGGCCAAAAAGGGCGTATGCGTTTTTTCCTGAATATATTCAGGAAAAAACGCATACGCACTTTTTGGCCAACCAAGCAAGCTTGCAAAGGAAATCTGCACTACAATGAAGTCTCACTTCCCCCCGGTCAAAAGGGCCATCTGAAAAAAGTGTAAAATCCAGAAAGGCAGGACAGGCCATGGAGAACTGGGAGCCTTGTTATGCTGATGGGCGGGATGTAAATTGCCAACAGACACTCGGGAGAAGTGTATGGTGTTTCCTGAAACATCTAAGAAACAAAGCAACAGAGCCTAGGGCACTTCCACTTATGGTCCTATAGCTTAGGGAAATTAAAATCAAAAAGACACAGCCACCCCAATGTTTGGAACGGCTCTGTTTAAAAGAACCTCGTTTACAGTACAAGTTCAACATCGCAGAAAGTGAAAAATGGATAAAGAATTTGCGGTATTTACTTACAAAGCAATATCACTCAGCAATGAAATCTATGTCATCAGGCCCTTAGCAGTACAATGAGTGGATTCAGGTATGATGATTCTAACTGAAATAAGTCACACAGAAAAAGAAACAACATAAGATATCAGTAATACACGGAATGTAAATTTGGCTACACAGGAACTGAATTACAGAACAGAACAGGGTCTCAAATTTAGAAAACCAACTTATGCTTGCTTAAGGGGAAAGGTGAGTTGGGGTGCTGCATAAAACCAGAGATTGAAATGAGCACAGATAAAGTTCCTTAAGCCAAATATGGAATAGACAAGAGCTACTCCTTGCTCAACGAAATGGACTCAACACCGCATATTAAACGCCTAAGAATGTACCTGACTAGTCAGTATATTAAAACCGATGGATTGCTATGTCTCCAAAAGAGAATCAAGCATGTGTACAGGGGCATAAACGCAGCAGTGATAGGATTGGAGAGGTTCGGTGAGCAAATGAAGACCCTTTGAAGTCATATTGCATGGTATCCATTACACTGGTCTCAACTCTCCAGGTTTAAGGTATTCTTCCTTCAGCTAAAACATGCATGTGGAACCCAGAGTATGATCAACCGTGTGAACGGGAGACGTGTTCAAATATCTCTCAGTTTTCGTACCCTGGTACTCGGGTGCAACTTTCCAGACACTTTACTAACACTCTCCCCACCAGGAGATCAGCGCCTTTAACCTCCTGTTTGGCCCAGTTTGCAATTTCTGTGGAAGTGAACAGGAATAGGGAGAACCAATGAGAGACTAGCTGGAGGTGTCTGGACGGCCAAATTTAACTCTCATTTCCCACCAGGAAGAGGAATTAACCAAAGGGTCAGCGTGCCGTGCCGGAACAAGATTAGGGCCTGAAGCCATCCTGCGGTGTTGCGGCCAGCTCACAAGAAAGCGAGTTGAAGAAAGGAGCTCAGGGGCACTGTAATGCACAAACCTGCAGAGTTATAAATGACAGCTATCGTCCAAAAATATACTGAAGTAAGGCTGCCAAGAGGACTTGAAATTGGGGCAGAAATGTAGGAAACCGATTTCAGGAGGTGGAGTGGAATTGCATTGAAAGCATAGGAAAAGAGGCAGAACGTCCACAATGATGCACTTGGCCAAAAAGGGCGTATGCGTTTTTTCCTGAATATATTCAGGAAAAAATGCATACGCCCTTTTTGGCCAACCAAGCAAGCTTGCAAAGGAAATCTGCACTACAATGAAGTCTCACTTCCCCCCGGTCAAAAGGGCCATCTGAAAAAAGTGTAAAATCCAGAAAGGCAGGACAGGCCATGGAAAACTGGGAGCCTTGTTATGCTGATGGGCGGGATGTAAATTGCCAACAGACACTCGGGAGAAGTGTATGGTGTTTCCTGAAACATCTAAAAAACAAAGCAACAGAGCCTAGGGCACTTCCACTTATGGTCCTATAGCTTAGGGAAATTAAAATCAAAAAGACACAGCCACCCCAAAGTATGGAACGGCTCTGTTTACAAGAACCTCGTTTACAGTAGAAGTTCAACATCGCAGAAAGTGAAAAATGGATAAAGAAGTTGTGGTATTTACGTACAATGCAGTATCAATCAGCAATGAAATCTATGTCATCAGGCCCGTAGAAGCATAATGAGTGGATTCAGGTACGATGATTCTAACGGAAATAAGTCACACAGAAAAAGAAACATCATAAGGTATCACTAATACACGGAATGTAAACTTGGCTACACAGGAACTGAATTCCAAAACAGAACAGGGTCTCAAATTTAGAAAACCAACTTATGCTTGCTTAAGGGGAAAGGTGAGTTGGGGTGCTGCATAAAACCAGAGATTGAAATGAGCACAGATAAAGTTCCTTAAGCCAAATATGGAATAGACAAGAGCTACTCCTTGCTCAACGAAATGGACTCAACACCCCATATTAAACGCCTAAGAATGTACCTGACTAGTAAGTATCTTAAAACCTATGGATTGCTATGTCTCCAAAAGAGAATCAAGCGTGTGTACAGGGGCATAAACGCAGCAGTGATAGGATTGGAGAGGTTCGGTGAGCAAATGAAGACCCTTTGAAGTCATATTGCATGGTACCCATTACACGGGTCTCAACTCTCCAGGTTTAAGGTATTCTTCCTTCAGCTAAAACATGCATGTGGAACCCAGAGTATGATCAACCATGTGAACGGGAGACGTGTTCAAATATGTCTCAGTTTTCCTCCCCTGGTACTCGGGTGCAACATTCCAGACGCTTTACTAACACTCTCCCGACTTGGAGAGTCAGTCCCTTTAACCTCCTGTTTGGCCCAGTTTGCAATTTCTGCAGAAGATGAACAGGAATAGCGAGAACTAATGAGAGACTAGCTGGAGGTGTCTGGACGGGCAAATTTAACTCTCATTTCCACCAGGAAGAGGAAATAACCAAAGGCTCAGCGTGCCGTGCCGAAACCAGATTAGGGCCTGAAGCCATCCTGCGGTGTTGCGCCCAGGTCACAAGAAAGCGAGTTGAAGAAAGGAGCTCTGGGACACTGTAATTCACAAACCTGCAGAGTTATAAATGACAGCTATCGTCCAAAAATATACTGAAGTAAGGCTGCCAAGAGGACTTGAAAGCGGGGCAGAATTGCAGGAAACCGATTTCAGGAGGTAGACTGGAATTGCATTGAAAGCATAGGAAAAGAGGCAGAACGTCCACAATGATGCCCTTGGCCAAAAAGGGCGTATGCGTTTTTTCCTGAATATATTCAGGAAAAAACGCATACGCACTTTTTGGCCAACCAAGCAAGCTTGCAAAGGAAATCTGCACTACAATGAAGTCTCACTTCCCCCCGGTCAAAAGGGCCATCTGAAAAAAGTGTAAAATCCAGAAAGGCAGGACAGGCCATGGAGAACTGGGAGCCTTGTTATGCTGATGGGCGGGATGTAAATTGCCAACAGACACTCGGGAGAAGTGTATGGTGTTTCCTGAAACATCTAAGAAACAAAGCAACAGAGCCTAGGGCACTTCCACTTATGGTCCTATAGCTTAGGGAAATTAAAATCAAAAAGACACAGCCACCCCAAAGTTTGGGACGCCTGTGTTTACAAGAACCTCATTTACCGTACAAGTTCAATATCACAGAAAGTGAAAAATGGATAAAGAAGTTGTGGTACTTACGTACAATGCAGTATCACTCAGCAATGAAATCTATGTCATCAGTCCCGTAGCAGCATAATGAGTGGATTCAGGTACGATGATTCTAACTGAAATAAGTCACACAGAAAAAGAAACATCATAAGATATCACTAATACACGGAATGTAAACTTGGGTACATAGGAACTGAATTCCAAAACAGAACAGGGTCTCAAATTTCGAAAACCAACTTATGCTTGCTTAAGGGGAAAGGTGAGTTGGGGTGCTGCATAAAACCAGAGATTGAAATGAGCACAGATAAAGTTCCTTAAGCCAAATATGGAATAGACAAGAGCTACTCCTTGCTCAGCGAAATGGACTCAACACCGCATATTAAACGCCTAAGAATGTACCTGACTAGTAAGTATCTTAAAACCTATGGATTGCTATGTGTCCAAAAGAGAATCAAGCGTGTGTACAGGGGCATAAACGCAGCAGTGATAGGATTGGAGAGGTTCGGTGAGCAAATGAAGACCCTTTGAAGTCATATTGCATGGTATCCATTGCACTGGTCTCAACTCTCAAGGTTTAAGGTATTCTTCCTTCAGATAAAACATGCATGTGGAACCCAGAGTATGATCAACCATGTGAACGGGAGACGTGTTCAAATATGTCTCAGTTTTCGTACCCTGGTACTCGGGTGCAACTTTCCAGACACTTTACTAACACTCTCCCCACCAGGAGAGTCAGTGCCTTTAACCTCCTGTTTGGCCCAGTTTGCAATTTCTGTGGAAGATGAACAGGAATAGGGAGAACCAATGAGAGACTAGCTGGAGGTGTCTGGACGGGCAAATTTAACTCTCATTTCCCACCAGGAAGAGGAATTAACCAAAGGGTCAGCGTGCCGTGCCAGAACAAAATTAGGGCCTGAAGCCATCCTGCGGTGTTGCGGCCAGCTCAAAGAAAGCGAGTTGAAGAAAGGAGCTCAGGGGCACTGTAATGCACAAACCTGCAGAGTTATAAATGA
This sequence comes from Grampus griseus, assembly GCF_964374135.1. Taxonomy (NCBI): domain Eukaryota; kingdom Metazoa; phylum Chordata; class Mammalia; order Artiodactyla; family Delphinidae; genus Grampus; species Grampus griseus. Next base: position 189,378 of record NW_028133321.1, read on the forward strand.
CAGCTATCGTCCAAAAATATACTGAAGTAAGGCTGCCAAGAGGACTTGAAAGTGGGGCAGAATTGTAGGAAACCGATTTCAGGAGGTAGACTGGAATTGCATTGAAAGCATAGGAAAAGAGGCAGAACGTCCACAATGATGCACTTGGCCAGAAAGGGCGTATGCGTTTTTTCCTGAATATATTCAGGAAAAACCGCATACGCCCTTTTTGGCCAACCAAGCAAGCTTGCAAAGGAAATCTGCACTACAATGAAGTCTCACTTCCTCCCGGTCAAAAGGGCCATCTGAAAAAAGTGTAAAATCCAGAAAGGCAGGACAGGCCATGGAGAACTGGGAGCCTTGATATGCTGATGGGCGGGATGTAAATTGCCAACAGACACTCGGGAGAAGTGTATGGTGTTTCCTGAAACATCTAAGAAACAAAGCAACAGAGCCTAGGGCACTTCCACTTATGGTCCTATAGCTTAGGGAAATTAAAATCAAAAAGACACAGCCACCCCAATGTTTGGAACGGCTCTGTTTACAAGAACCTCGTTTACAGTACAAGTTCAACATCGCAGAAAGTGAAAAATGGATAAAGAAGTTGTGGTAATTACGTACAATGCAGTATCACTCAGCAATGAAATCTATGTCATCAGGCCCGTAGCAGCATAATGAGTGGATTCAGGTACGATGATTCTAACTGAAATAATTCAAACAGAAAAAGAAACATCATAAGATATCACTAATACACGGAATATAAACTTGGCTACACAGGAACTGAATTCCAAAACAGAACAGGGTCTCAAATTTAGAAAACCAACTTATGCTTGCTTAAGGGGAAAGGTGAGTTGGGGTGCTGCATAAAACCAGAGATTGAAATGAGCACAGATAAAGTTCCTTAAGCCAAATATGGAATAGACAAGAGCTACTCCTTGCTCAACGAAATGGACTCAACACCGCATATTAAACGCCTAAGAATGTACCTGACTAGTCAGTATCTTAAAACCAATGGATTGCTATGTCTCCAAAAGAGAATCAAGCATGTGTACAGGGGCATAAACGCAGCAGTGATAGGCTTGGAGAGGTTCGGTGAGCAAATGAAGACCCTTTGAAGTCATATTGCATGGTACCCATTCCACGGGTTTCAACTACCCAGGTTTAAGGTATTCTTCCTTCAGCTAAAATATGCATGTGGAACCTAGAGCATGATCAACCATGTGATCGGGAGACGTGTTCAAATATGTCTCAGTTTTCGTACCCTGGTACTCGGGTGCAACATTCCAGACGCTTTACTAACACTCTCCCCACTTGGAGAGTCAGTCCCTTTAACCTCCTGTTTGGCCCAGTTTGCAATTTCTGCAGAAGATGAACAGGAATAGCGAGAACCAATGAGAGACTAGCTGGAGGTGTCTGAACGGGCAAATTTAACTCTCATTTCCCACGAAGAAGAGGAATTAACCAAAGGCTCAGCGTGCCATGCCGGAACCAGATTAGGGCCTGAAGCCATCCTGCGGTGTTGCGGCCAGCTCACAAGAAAGCAAGTTGAAGAAAGGAGCTCAGGGGCACTGTAATTCACAAACCTGCAGAGTTATAAATGACAGCTATCGTCCAAAAATATACTGAAGTAAGGCTGCCAAGAGGGCTTGAAAGCGGGGCAGAATTGCAGGAAACCGATTTCAGGAGGTAGACTGGAATTGCATTGAAAGCATAGGAAAAGAGGCAGAACGTCCACAATGACGCACTTGGCCAAAAAGGGCGTATGCGTTTTTTCCTGAATATATTCAGGAAAAAACGCATACGCCCTTTTTGGCCAACCAAGCAAGCTTGCAAAGGAAATCTGCACTACAATGAAGTCTCACTTCCCCCCGGTGAAAAGGGCCATCTGAAAAAAGTGTAAAATCCAGAAAGGCAGGACAGGCCATGGAGAACTGGGAGCCTTGTTATGCTGATGGGCGGGATGTAAATTGCCAACAGACACTCGGGAGAAGTGTATGGTGTTTCCTGAAACATCTAAAAAACAAAGCAACAGAGCCTAGGGCACTTCCACTTATGGTCCTATAGCTTAGGGAAATTAAAATCAAAAAGACACAGCCACCCCAATATTTGGAACGGCTCTGTTTACAAGAACCTCGTTTACAGTACAAGTTCAACATCACAGAAAGTGAAAAATGGATAAAGAAGTTGTGGTACTTACGTACAATGCAGTATCACTCAGCAATGAAATCTATGTCATCAGGCCCGTAGCAGCATATTGAGTGGATTCAGGTACGATGATTCTAACTGAAATAATTCACACAGAAAAAGAAACATCATAAGATATCACTAATACACGGATATGTAAACTTGGCTACACAGGAACTGAATTCCAAAACAGAACAGGGTCTCAAATTTAGAAAACCAACTTATGCTTGCTTAAGGGGAAAGGTGAGTTGGGGTGCTGCATAAAACCAGAGATTGAAATGAGCACAGATAAAGTTCCTTAAGCCAAATATGGAATAGACAAGAGCTACTCCTTGCTCAACGAAATGGACTCAACACCGCATATTAAACGCCTAAGAATGCACCTGACTAGTCAGTATCTTAAAACCAATGGATTGCTATGTCTCCAAAAGAGAATCAAGCATGTGTACAGGGGCATAAACGCAGCAGTGATAGGATTGGAGAGGTTCGGTGAGCAAATGAAGACCCTTTGAAGTCATATTGCATGGTATCCATTACACTGGTCTCAACTCTCCAGGTTTAAGGTATTCTTCCTTCAGCTAAAACATGCATGTGGAACCCAGAGTATGATCAACCGTGTGAATGGGAGACGTGTTCAAATATGTCTCAGTTTTCGTACCCTGGTATTCGGGTGCAACATTCCAGACGCTTTACTAACACTCTCCCGACTTGGAGAGTCAGTCCCTTTAACCTCCTGTTTGGCCCAGTTTGCAATTTCTGCGGAAGATGAACAGGAATAGCGAGAACCAATGAGAGACTAGCTGGAGGTGTCTGGACGGGCAAATTTAACTCTCATTTCCCACCAGGAAGAGGAATTAACCAAAGGCTCAGCGTGCCGTGCCGGAACCAGATTAGGGCCTGAAGCCATCCTGCGGTGTTGCGTCCAGCTCACAAGAAAGCAAGTTGAAGAAAGGAGCTCAGGGGCACTGTAAGTCACAAACATGCAGAGTTATAAATGACAGCTATCGTCCAAAAATATACTGAAGTAAGGCTGCCAAGAGGACTTGAAAGCGGGGCAGAATTGCAGGAAACCGATTTCAGGAGGTAGACTGGAATTGCATTGAAAGCATAGGAAAAGAGGCAGAACGTCCACAATGATGCACTTGGCCAGAAAGGGCGTATGCGTTTTTTCCTGAATATATTCAGGAAAAAACGCATACACACTTTTTGGCCAACCAAGCAAGCTTGCAAAGGAAATCTGCTCTACAATGAAGTCTCACTTCCCCCCGGTCAAAAGGGTCATCTGAAAAAAGTGTAAAACCCAGAAAGGCAGGACAGGCTATGGAGAACTGGGAGCCTAGTTATGCTGATGGTCGGGATGTAAATTGCCAACAGACACTCGGGAGAAGTGTATGGTGTTTCCTGAAACATCTAAAAAACAAAGCAACAGAGCCTAGGGCACTTCCACTTATGGTCCTATAGCTTAGGGAAATTAAAATCAAAAAGACACAGCCACCCCAAAGTTTGGGACGCCTCTGTTTACAAGAACCTCGTTTACCGTACAAGTTCAATATCACAGAAAGTGAAAAATGGATAAAGAAGTTGTGGTACTTACGTACAATGCAGTATCACTCAGCAATGAAATCTATGTCATCAGTCCCGTAGCAGCATAATGAGTGGATTCAGGTACGATGATTCTAACTGAAATAAGTCACACAGAAAAAGAAACATCATAAGATATCACTAATACACGGAATGTAAACTTGGGTACATAGGAACTGAATTCCAAAACAGAACAGGGTCTCAAATTTCGAAAACCAACTTATGCTTGCTTAAGGGGAAAGGTGAGTTGGGGTGCTGCATAAAACCAGAGATTGAAATGAGCACAGATAAAGTTCCTTAAGCCAAATATGGAATAGACAAGAGCTACTCCTTGCTCAACGAAATGGACTCAACACCGCATATTAAACGCCTAAGAATGTACCTGACTAGTAAGTATCTTAAAACCTATGGATTGCTATGTGTCCAAAAGAGAATCAAGCGTGTGTACAGGGGCATAAACGCAGCAGTGATAGGATTGGAGAGGTTCGGTGAGCAAATGAAGACCCTTTGAAGTCATATTGCATGGTATCCATTGCACTGGTCTCAACTCTCCAGGTTTAAGGTATTCCTCCTTCAGATAAAACATGCATGTGGAACCCAGAGTATGATCAACCGTGTGAACGGGCGACGTGTTCAAATATGTCTCAGTTTTCGTACCCTGGTACTCGGGTGCAACTTTCCAGACACTTTACTAACACTCTCCCCACCAGGAGAGTCAGTGCCTTTAACCTCCTGTTTGGCCCAGTTTGCAATTTCTGTGGAAGATGAACAGGAATAGGGAGAACCAATGAGAGACTAGCTGGAGGTGTCTGGACGGGCAAATTTAACTCTCATTTCCCACCAGGAAGAGGAATTAACCAAAGGCTCAGCGTGCCGTGCCGGAACCAGATTAGGGCCTGAAGCCATCCTGCGGTGTTGCGGCCAGCTCACAAGAAAGCAAGTTGAAGAAAGGAGCTCAGGGGCACTGTAATTCACAAACCTGCAGAGTTATAAATGACAGCTATCGTCCAAAAATATACTGAAGTAAGGCTGCCAAGAGGGCTTGAAAGCGGGGCAGAATTGCAGGAAACCGATTTCAGGAGGTAGACTGGAATTGCATTGAAAGCATAGGAAAAGAGGCAGAACGTCCACAATGACGCACTTGGCCAAAAAGGGCGTATGCATTTTTTCCTGAATATATTCAGGAAAAAACGCATACGCCCTTTTTGGCCAACCAAGCAAGCTTGCAAAGGAAATCTGCACTACAATGAAGTCTCACTTCCCCCCGGTCAAATGGGCCATCTGAAAAAAGTGTAAAATCCAGAAAGGCAGGACAGGCCATGGAGAACTGGGAGCCTTGTTATGCTGATGGGCGGGATGTAAATTGCCAACAGACACTCGGGAGAAGTGTATGGTGTTTCCTGAAACATCTAAAAAACAAAGCAACAGAGCCTAGGGCACTTCCACTTATGGTCCTATAGCTTAGGGAAATTAAAATCAAAAAGACACAGCCACCCCAATGTTTGGAACGGCTCTGTTTACAAGAACCTCGTTTACAGTACAAGTTCAACATCACAGAAAGTGAAAAATGGATAAAGAAGTTGTGGTACTTACGTACAATGCAGTATCACTCAGCAATGAAATCTATGTCATCAGGCCCGTAGCAGCATAATGAGTGGATTCAGGTACGATGATTCTAACTGAAATAATTCACACAGAAAAAGAAACATCATAAGATATCACTAATACACGGATATGTAAACTTGGCTACACAGGAACTGAATTCCAAAACAGAACAGGGTCTCAAATTTAGAAAACCAACTTATGCTTGCTTAAGGGGAAAGGTGAGTTGGGGTGCTGCATAAAACCAGAGATTGAAATGAGCACAGATAAAGTTCCTTAAGCCAAATATGGAATAGACAAGAGCTACTCCTTGCTCAACGAAATGGACTCAACACCGCATATTAAACGCCTAAGAATGTACCTGACTAGTCAGTATCTTAAAACCAATGGATTGCTATGTCTCCAAAAGAGAATCAAGCATGTGTACAGGGGCATAAACGCAGCAGTGATAGGATTGGAGAGGTTCGGTGAGCAAATGAAGACCCTTTGAAGTCATATTGCATGGTATCCATTACACTGGTCTCAACTCTCCAGGTTTAAGGTATTCTTCCTTCAGCTAAAACATGCATGTGGAACCCAGAGTATGATCAACCGTGTGAATGGGAGACGTGTTCAAATATGTCTCAGTTTTCGTACCCTGGTATTCGGGTGCAACATTCCAGACGCTTTACTAACACTCTCCCGACTTGGAGAGTCAGTCCCTTTAACCTCCTGTTTGGCCCAGTTTGCAATTTCAGCGGAAGATGAACAGGAATAGCGAGAACCAATGAGAGACTAGCTGGAGGTGTCTGGACGGGCAAATTTAACTCTCATTTCCCACCAGGAAGAGGAATTAACCAAAGGCTCAGCGTGCCGTGCCGGAACCAGATTAGGGCCTGAAGCCATCCTGCGGTGTTGCGTCCAGCTCACAAGAAAGCAAGTTGAAGAAAGGAGCTCAGGGGCACTGTAAGTCACAAACATGCAGAGTTATAAATGACAGCTATCGTCCAAAAATATACTGAAGTAAGGCTGCCAAGAGGACTTGAAAGCGGGGCAGAATTGCAGGAAACCGATTTCAGGAGGTAGACTGGAACTGCATTGAAAGCATAGGAAAAGAGGCAGAACGTCCACAATGATGCACTTGGACAAAAAGGGTGTATGCGTTGTTTCCTGAATATATTCAGGAAAAAAACGCATACACCCTTTTTGGCCAACCAAGCAAATTTGCAAAGGAAATCTGCACTACAATGAAGTCTCACTTCCCCCTGGTCGAAAGGGCCATCTGAAAAAAGTGTAAAACCCAGAAAGGCAGGACAGGCCCTGGAGAACTGGGAGCCTTGTTATGCTGATGGGTGGGATGTAAATTGCCAACAGACACTCGGGAGAAGTGTATGGTGTTTCCTGAAACATCTAAAAAACAAAGCAACAGAGCCTAGGGCACTTCCACTTATGGTCCTATAGCTTAGGGAAATTAAAATAAAAAAGACACAGCCACCCCAAAGTTTGGGATGGTCTGTTTACAAGAACCTCGTTTACCGTACAAGTTCAATATCACAGAAACTGAAAAATGGATAAAGAACTTGTGGTACTTACGTACAATGCAGTATCACTCAGCAATGAAATCTATGTCATCAGGCCCTTAGCAGCACAATGAGTGGATTCAGGTACGATGATTCTAACTGAAATAAGTCACACAGAAAAAGAAACATCATAAGATATCACTAATACACGGAATGTAAACTTGGCTACACAGGAACTGAATTCCAAAACAGAACAGGGTCTCAAATTTAGAAAACCAACTTATGCTTGCTTAAGGGGAAAGGTGAGTTGGGGTGCTGCATAAAACCAGAGATTGAAATGAGCACAGATAAAGTTCCTTAAGCCAAATATGGAATAGACAAGAGCTACTCCTTGCTCAACGAAATGGACTCAACACCCCATATTAAACGCCTAAGAATGTACCTGACTAGTAAGTATCTTAAAACCTATGGATTGCTATGTCTCCAAAAGAGAATCAAGCGTGTGTACAGGGGCATAAACGCAGCAGTGATAGGATTGGAGAGGTTCGGTGAGCAAATGAAGACCCTGTGAAGTCATATTGCATGGTATCCATTACACGGGTCTCAACTCTCAAGGTTTAAGGTATTCTTCTTTCAGCTAAGACATGCATGTGGAACCCAGAGTATGATCAACCGTGTGAACGGGAGACGTGTTCAAATATGTCTCAGTTTTCCTCCCCTGGTACTCGGGTGCAACATTTCAGACGCTTTACTAACACTCTCCCAACTTGGAGAGTCAGTCCCTTTAACGTCCTGTTTGGCTCAGTTTGCAATTTCTGCGGAAGAGGAACAGGAATAGGGAGAACCAATGAGAGACTAGCTGAAGGTGTCTGGACGGGCAAATTTAACTCTCATTTCCCACCAGGAAGAGGAAATAACCAAAGGCTCAGCATGCCGTGCCGGAACCAGATTAGGGCCTGAAGCCAACCTGCGGTGTTGTGGCCAGCTCACAAGAAAGCGAGTTGAAGAAAGGAGCTCAGGGGCACTGTAATTCACAAACCTGCAGAGTTATAAATGACAGCTATCGTCCAAAAATATACTGAAGTAAGGCTGCCAAGAGGACTTGAAAGCGGGGCAGAATTGCCGGAAACCGATTTCAGGAGGTAGACTGGAATTGCATTCAAAGCATAGGAAAAGAGGCAGAACGTCCACAATGATGCACTTGGCCAAAAAGGGCGTATGCGTTTTTTCCTGAATATATTCAGGAAAAACGCATATGTCCTTTTTGGCCAACCAAGCAAGCTTGCAAAGGAAATCTGCACTACAATGAAGTCTCACTTCCCCCCCTGGTCAAAAGGGCCATCTGAAAAAAGTGTAAAATCCAGAAAGGCAGGACAGGCCATGGAGAACTGGGAGCCTTGTTATGCTGATGGGCGGGATGTAAATTGCCAACAGACACTCGGGAGAAGTGTATGGTGTTTCCTGAAACATCTAAAAAACAAAGCAACAGAGCCTAGGGCACTTCCACTTATGGTCCTATAGCTTAGGGAAATTCAAATCAAAAAGACACAGCCACCCCAAAGTTTGGGATGCCTCTGTTTACAAGAACCTCGTTTACCGTACAAGTTCAATATCACAGAAACTGAAAAATGGATAAAGAACTTGTGGTACTTACGTACAATGCAGTATCACTCAGCAATGAAATCTATGTCATCAGGCCCGTAGCAGCATAATGAGTGGATTCAGGCATGATGATTCTAACTGAAATAAGTCACACAGAAAAAGAAACATCATAAGATATCAGTAATACACGGAATGTAAACTTGGCTACACAGGAACTGAATTACAGAACAGAACAGTGTCTCAAATTTAGAAAACCAACTTATGCTTGCTTAAGGGGAAAGGTGAGTTGGGGTGCTGCATAAAACCAGAGATCGAAATGAGCACAGATAAAGTTCATTAAGTGAAATATGGAATAGTCAAGAGTTACTCTTTGCTCAACGAAATGGACTCAACACCGCATATTAAACGCCTAAGAATGTACCTGACTAGTAAGTATCTTAAAACCTATGGATTGCTATGTCTCCAAAAGAGAATCAAGCGTGTATACAGGGCCATAAACGCAGCAGTGATAGGATTGGAGAGGTTCGGTGAGCAAATGAAGACCCTTTGAAGTCATATTTCATGGTACCCATTCCACGGGTTTCAACTACCCAGGTTTAAGGTATTCTTCCTTCAGCTAAAACACGCATGTGGATCCTAGAGTAGGATCAACCGTGTGAACGGGAGACGTGTTCAAATATGTCTCAGTTTTCCTCCCCTGGTACTCGGGTGCAACATTCCAGACGCTTTACTAACACTCTCCCCACTTGGAGAGTCAGCACCTTTAACCTCCTGTTTGGCCCCGTTTGCAATTTCTGCGGAAGATGAACAGGAATAGGGAGAACCAATGAGAGACTAGCTGGAGGTGTCTGGACGGGCAAATTTAACTCTCATTTCCCACCAGGAAGAGGAAATAACCAAAGGCTCAGCGTGCCGTGCCGGAACCAGATTAGGGCCTGAAGCCATCCTGCGGTATTGCGGACAGATCACAAGAAAGCGAGTTGAAAAAAGGAGCTCAGGGGCACTGTAATTCACAAACCTGCAGAGTTATAAATGACAGCTATCGTCCAAAAATATACTGAAGTAAGGCTGCCAAGAGGACTTGAAAGCGGGGCAGAATTGCAGGAAACCGATTTCAGGAGGTAGACTGGAATTGCATTGAAAGCATAGGAAAAGAGGCAGAACGTCCACAATGATGCACTTGGCCAAAAAGGGCGTATGCGTTTTTTCCTGAATATATTCAGGAAAAAACGCATACGCCCGTTTGAGCCAACCAAGCAAACTTGCAAAGGAAATCTGCACTACAATGAAGTCTCACTTCCCCCCGGTCAAAAGGGCCATCTGAAAAAACTGTAAAATCCAGAAAGGCAGGACAGGCCATGGAGAACTGGGAGCCTTGTTATGCTGATGGGCGGGATGTAAATTGCCAACAGACACTCGGGAGAAGTGTATGGTGTTTCCTGAAACATCTAAGAAACAAAGCAACAGAGCCTAGGGCACTTCCACTTATGGTCCTATAGCTTAGGGAAATTAAAATCAAAAAGACACAGCCACCCCAAAGTTTGGGACGCCTCTGTTTACAAGAACCTCGTTTACCTTACAAGTTCAATATCACAGAAAGTGTAAAATGGATAAAGAACTTGTGGTACTTACGTACAATGCAGTATCACTCAGCAATGAAATCTATGTCATCAGGCCCGTAGCAGCACAATGAGTGGATTCAGGTACGATGATTCTAACTGAAATAAGTCACACAGAAAAAGAAACATCATAAGATATCAGTAATACACGGAATGTAAACTTGGCTACACAGGAACTGAATTCCAAAACAGAAGAGGGTCTCAAATTTAGAAAACCAACTTATGCTTGCTTAAGGGTAAAGGTGAGTTGGGGTGCTGCATAAAACCAGAGATTGAAATGAGCACAGATAAAGTTCCTGAAGCCAAATATGGAATAGACAAGAGCTACTCCTTGCTCAACGAAATGGACTCAACACCCCATATTAAACGCCTAAGAATGTACCTGACTAGTAAGTATCTTAAAACCTATGGATTGCTATGTCTCCGAAAGAGAATCAAGCGTGTGTACAGGGGCATAAACGCAGCAGTGATAGGATTGGAGAGGTTCGGTGAGCAAATGAAGACCCTTTGAAGTCATATTGCATGGTACCCATTCCATGGGTCTCAACTCTCCAGGTTTAAGGTATTCTTCCTTCAGCTAATACATGCATGTGGAACCCAGAGTATGATCAACCGTGTGAACGGGAGACGTGTTCAAATATGTCTCAGTTTTCGTACCCTGGTACTCGGGTGCAACATTCCAGACGCTTTACTAACACTCTCCCCACTTGGAGAGTCAGTCCCTTTAACCTCCTGTTTGGCCCAGTTTGCAATTTCTGCGGAAGATGAACAGGAATAGGGAGAACCAATGAGAGACTAGCTGGAGGTGTCTGGACGGGCAAATTTAACTCTCATTTCCCTCCAGGAGGAGGAATTAACCAAAGGCTCAGCGTGCCGTGCCAGAACCAGATTAGGGCCTGAAGCCATCCTGCGGTGTTGCGGCCAGCTCACAAGAAAGCGAGTTGAAGAAAGGAGCTCAGGGGCACTGTAATTCACAAACCTGCAGAGTTATAAATGACAGCTATCGTCCAAAAATATACTGAAGTAAGGCTGCCAAGAGGACTTGAATGCGGGGCAGAATTGCAGGAAACCGATTTCAGGAGGTAGACTGGAATTGCACTGAAAGCATAGGAAAAGAGGCAGAGCGTCCACAATGATGCACTTGGCCAAAAAGGGCGTATGCGTTTTTTCCTGAATATATTCAGGAAAAAACGCATACGCCCTTTTTGGCCAACCAAGCAAGCTTGCAAAGGAAATCTGCACTACAATGAAGTCTCACTTCACCCCGGTCAAACGGGTCATCTGAAAAAAGTGTAAAATCCAGAAAGGCAGGACAGACCATGGAGAATTGGGAGCATTGTTATGCAGATGGGCGGGATGTAAATTGCCAACAGACACTTGGGAGAAGTGTATGGTGTTTCCTGAAACATCTAAAAAACAAAGCAACAGAGCCTAGGGCACTTCCACTTATGGTCCTATAGCTTAGGGAAATTAAATTCATAAAGACACAGCCACCCCAAAGGTGGGGACCCCTCTGTTTACAAGAACCTCGTTTACCGTACAAGTTCAACATCGCAGAAAGTGAAAAATGGATAAAGAAGTTGTGGTATTTACATACAAAGCAATATCACTCAGCAATGAAATCTATGTCCTCAGGCCCTTAGCAGCACAATGAGTGGATTCAGGTATGATGATTCTAACTGAAATAAGTGACACAGAAAAAGAAACATCATAAGATATCAGTAATACACGGAATGTAAACTTGGCTACACAGGAACTGAATTACAGAACAGAACAGGGTCTCAAATTTAGAAAACCAACTTATGCTTGCTTAAGGGGAAAGGTGAGTTGGGGTGCTGCATAAAACCAGAGATTGAAATGAGCACAGATGAAGTTCCTTAAGCCAAATATGGAATAGACAAGAGCTACTCCTTGCTCAACGAAATGGCCTCAACACCGCATATTAAACGCCTAAGAATGTACCTGACTAGTAAGTATCTTAAAACCTATGGATTGCTATGTCTCCGAAAGAGAATCAAGCATGTGTACAGGGGCATAAACTCAGCAGTGATAGGATTGGAGAGGTTCGGTGAGCAAATGAAGACCCTTTGAAATCATATTGCATGGTAACCATTCCACGAGTCTCAACTACCCATGTTTAAGGTATTCTTCCTTCAGCTAAAACATGCATGTGGAACCCAGAGTATGATCAACCGTGTGAACGGGAGACGTGTTCAAATATGTCTCAGTTTTCCTCCCCTGGTACTCGGGTGCAACATTCCAGACGCTTTACTAACACTCTCCCCACTTGGAGAGTCAGCGCCTTTAACCTCCTGTTTGGCCCAGTTTGCAATTTCTGCGGAAGATGAACAGGAATAGGGAGAACCAATGAGAGACTAGCTGGAGGTGTCTGGACGGGCAAATTTAACTCTCATTTCCCACCAGGAAGAGGAAATAACCAAAGGCTCAGTGTGCCGTGCTAGAACCAGATTAGGGCCTGTAGCCATCCTGCGGTGTTGCGGCCAGCTCACAAGAAAGCAAGTTGAAGAAAGGAGCTCAGGGGCACTGTAATTCACAAACCTGCAGAGTTATAAATGACAGCTATCGTCCAAAAATATACTGAAGTAAGGCTGCCAAGAGGACTTGAAAGCGGGGCAGAATTGCAGGAAACCGATGTCAGGAGGTAGACTGGAATTGCATTGAAAGCATAGGAAAAGAGGCAGAACGTCCACAATGATGCACTTGGCCAAAAAGGGCGTATGCGTTTTTTCCTGAATATATTCAGGAAAAAACGCATACGCCCTTTTTGGCCAACCAAGCAAGCTTGCAAAGGAAATCTGCACTACAATAAAGTCTCACTTCCCCCCGGTCAAAAGGACCATCTGAAAAAAGTGTAAAATCCAGAAAGGCAGGACAGGCCATGGAGAACTGGGAGCCTTGTTATGCTGATGGGAGGGATGTAAATTGCCAACAGACACTCGGGAGAATTGTATGGTGTTTCCTGAAACATCTAAAAAACAAAGCAACAGAGCCCAGGGAACTTCCACTTATGGTCCTATGGCTTAGGGAAATTAAAATCAAAAAGACACAGAAACCCCAAAGTATGGAACGGATCTGTTTACAAGAACCTCGTTTACAGTACAAGTTCAACATCGCAGAAAGTGAAAAATGGATAAAGAAGTTGTGGTATTTACATACAAAGCAATATCACTCAGCAATGAAATCTATGTCCTCAGGCCCTTAGCAGCACAATGAGTGGATTCAGGTATGATGATTCTAAGTGAAATAAGTCACACAGAAAAAGAAACATCATAAGATATCAGTAATACATGGAATGTAAACTTGGCTACACAGGAACTGAATTCCAAAACAGAACAGGGTCTCAAATTTAGAAAACCAACTTATGCTTGCTTAAGGGGAAAGGTGAGTTGGGGTGCTGCATAAAACCAGAGATTGAAATGAGCACAGATAAAGTTCCTTAAGCCAAATATGGAATAGACAAGAGCTACTCCTTGCTCAACGAAATGGCCTCAACACCGCATATTAAACGCCTAAGAATGTACCTGACTAGTAAGTATCTTAAAACCTATGGATTGCTATGTCTCCGAAAGAGAATCAAGCATGTGTACAGGGGCATAAACACAGCAGTGATAGGATTGGAGAGGTTGGGTGAGCAAATGAAGACCCTTTGAAATCATATTGCATGGTAACCATTCCACGGGTTTCAACTACCCAGGTTTAAGGTATTCTTCCTTCAGCTAAAACATGCATGTGGAACCTAGAGTATGATCAACCATGTGATCGGGAGACGTGTTCAAATATGTCTCAGTTTTCGTACCCTGATACTCGGGTGCAACATTCCAGACGCTTTACAAACACTCTCCCAACTTGGAGAGTCAGTCCCTTTAACCTCCTGTTTAGCGCAGTTTGCAATTTCTGCGGAAGATGAACAGGAATAGGGAGAACCAATGAGAGACTAGCTGGAGGTGTCTGGACGGGCAAATTTAACTCTCATTTCCCACGAGGAAGAGGAATTAACCAAAGGCTCAGCATGCCGTGCTGGAACCAGATTAGGGCCTGAAGCCATCCTGCGGTGTTGCGGCCAGGTCACAAGAAAGCGAGTTGAAGAAAGGAACTCAGGGGCACTGTAATTCACAATCTTGCAGAGTTATAAATGACAGCTATCGTCCAAAAATATACTGAAGTAAGGCTGCCAAGAGGACTTGAAAGCGGGGCAGAATTGCAGGAAACCGATTTCAGGAGGTAGACTGGAATTGCAATGAAAGCATAGGAAAAGAGGCAGAGCGTCCACAATCATGCACCTGGCCAAAAAGGGCGTATGCGTTTTTTCCTGAATATATTCAGGAAAAAAAGCATACGCACTTTTTGGCCAACCAAGCAAGCTTGCAAAGGAAATCTGCACTACAATGAAGTCTCACTTCCCCCCGGTCAAAAGGGCCATCTGAAAAAAGTGTAAAATCCAGAAAGGCAGGACAGACCATGGAGAATTAGGAGCCTTGTTATGCAGATGGGCGGGATGTAAATTGCCAACAGACACTCGGGACAAGTGTATGGTGTTTCCTGAAACATCTAAAAAACAAAGCAACAGAGCCTAGGGAACTTCCACTTATGGTCCTATAGCTTAGGGAAATTAAAATCAAAAAGACACAGCCACCCCAAAGTTTGGGACGCCTCTGTTTACAAGAACCTCGTTTACCGTACAAGTTCAATATCACAGAAAGTGTAAAATGGATAAAGAACTTGTGGTACTTACATACAATGCAGTATCACTCAGCAATGAAATCTATGTCATCAGGCCCGTAGCAGCACAATGAGTGGATTCAGGTACGATGATTCTAACTGAAATAAGTCACACAGAAAAAGAAACATCATAAGATATCAGTAATACACGGAATGTAAACTTGGCTACACAGGAACTGAATTCCAAAACAGAACAGGGTCTCAAATTTAGAAAACCAACTTATGCTTGCTTAAGGGTAAAGGTGAGTTGGGGTGCTGCATAAAACCAGAGATTGAAATGAGCACAGATAAAGTTCCTTAAGCCAAATATGGAATAGACAAGAGCTACTCCTTGCTCAACGAAATGGACTCAACACCCCATATTAAACGCCTAAGAATGTACCTGACTAGTAAGTATCTTAAAACTTATGGATTGCTATGTCTCCAAAAGAGAATCAAGCGTGTGTACAGGGGCATAAACGCAGCAGTGATAGGATTGGAGAGGTTCGGTGAGCAAATGAAGACCCTTTGAAGTCATATGGCATGGTACCCATTCCACGGGTCTCAACTCTCCAGGTTTAAGGTATTCTTCCTTCAGCTAAAACATGCATGTGGAACCCAGAGTATGATCAACCGTGTGAACGGGAGACGTGTTCAAATATGTCTCAGTTTTCGTACCCTGGTACTCGGGTGCAACATTCCAGACGCTTTACTAACACTCTCCCCACTTGGAGAGTCAGTCCCTTTAACCTCCTGTTTGGCCCAGTTTGCAATTTCTGCGGAAGATGAACAGGAATAGGGAGAACCAATGAGAGACTAGCTGGAGGTGTCTGGACGGGCAAATTTAACTCTCATTTCCCACCAGGAACAGGAATTAACCAAAGGCTCAGCATGCCGTGCCGGAACCAGATTAGGGCCTGAAGCCATCCTGCGGTGTTGCGGCCAGCTCACAAGAAAGCGAGTTGAAGAAAGGAGCTCAGGGGCACTGTAATTCACAAACCTGCAGAGTTATAAATGACAGCTATCGTCCAAAAATATACTGAAGTAAGGCTGCCAAGAGGACTTGAAAGCGGGGCAGAATTGCAGGAAACCGATTTCAGGAGGTAGACTGGAATTGCATTGAAAGCATAGGAAAAGAGGCAGAACGTCCACAATGATGCACTTGGCCAAAAAGGGCGTATGCGTTTTTTCCTGAATATATTCAGGAAAAAACGCATACGCACTTTTTGGCCAACCAAGCAAACTTGCAAAGGAAATCTGCACTACAATGAAGTCTCACTTCCCCCCGGTCAAAAGGGCCATCTGAAAAAAGTGTAAAATCCAGAAAGGCAGGACAGGCCATGGAGAACTGGGAGCCTTGTTATGCTGATGGGCGGGATGTAAATTGCCAACAGACACTCGGGAGAAGTGTATGGTGTTTCCTGAAACATCTAAAAAACAAAGCAACAGAGCCTAGGGCACTTCCACTTATGGTCCTATAGCTTAGGGAAATTAAAATCAAAAAGACACAGCCACCCCAAAAGTGGGGACCCCTCTGTTTACAAGAACCTCGTTTACCGTACAACTTCAATATCACAGAAAGTGAAAAATGGATAAAGAACTTGTGGTACTTACATACAATGCAGTATCACTCAGCAATGAAATCTATGTCATCAGGCCCGTAGCAGCATAATGAGTGGATTCAGGTACGATGATTCTAACTGAAATAAGTCGCACAGAAAGAGAAATATCATAAGATATCACTAATACACGGAATATAAACTTGGCTACAAAGGAACTGAATTCCAAAACAGAACAGGGTCTCAAATTTAGAAAACCAACTTATGCTTGCTTAAGGGGAAAGGTGAGTTGGGGTGCTGCATAAAACCAGAGATTGAAATGAGCACAGATAAAGTTCCTTAAGCCAAATATGGAATAGACAAGAGCTACTCCTTGCTCAATGAAATGGACTCAACACCCCATACTAAACGCCTAAGAATGTACCTGACTAGTAAGTATCTTAAAACCTATGGATTGCTATGTCTCCAAAAGAGAATCAAGCGTGTGTACAGGGGCATAAACGCAGCAGTGATAGGATTGGAGAGGTTCGGTGAGCAAATGAAGACCCTTTGAAGTCATATTGCATGGAACCCATTCCACGAGTCTCAACTACCCAGTTTTAAGGTATTCTTCCTTCAGCTAAAACATGCATGTGGAACCCAGAGTATGATCAACCATGTGAACGGGAGACGTGTTCAAATATGTCTCAGTTTTCGTACCCTGGTACTCGGGTGCATCTTTCCAGACGCTTTACTAACACTCTCCCCACTTGGAGAGTCAGCGCCTTTAACCTCCTGTTTGGCCCAGTTTGCAATTTCTGCGGAAGATGAACAGGAATAGGGAGAACCAATGAGAGACTAGCTGGAGGTGTCTGGACGGGCAAATTTAACTCTCATTTCCCACCAGGAAGAGGAAATAACCAAAGGCTCAGTGTGCCGTGCTGGAACCAGATTAGGGCCTGTAGCCATCCTGCAGTGTTGCGGCCAGCTCACAAGAAAGCAAGTTGAAGAAAGGAGCTCAGAAGCACTGTAATTCACAAACCTGCAGAGTTATAAATGACAGCTATCGTCCAAAAATATACTGAAGTAAGGCTGCCAAGAGGACTTGAAAGCGGGGCAGAATTGCAGGAAACCGATTTCAGGAGGTAGACTGGAATTGCATTGAAAGCATAGGAAAAGAGGCAGAACGTCCACAATGATGCACTTGGCCAAAAAGGGCGTATGCGTTTTTTCCTGAATATATTCAGGAAAAAACGCATACGCCCTTTTTGGCCAACCAAGCAAGCTTGCAAAGGAAATCTGCACTACAATGAAGTCTCACTTCCCCCCGGTCAAAAGGACCATCTGAAAAAAGTGTAAAATCCAGAAATGCAGGACAGGCCATGGAGAACTGGGAGCCTTGTTATGCTGATGGGAGGGATGTAAATTGCCAACAGACACTCGGGAGAATTGTATGGTGTTTCCTGAAACATCTAAAAAACACAGCAACAGACCCTAGGGAACTTCCACTTATGGTCCTATAGCTTAGGGAAATTAAAATCAAAAAGACACAGAAACCCCAAAGTATGGAACGGATCTGTTTACAAGAACCTCGTTTACAGTACAAGTTCAACATCGCAGAAAGTGAAAAATGGATAAAGAAGTTGTGGTATTTACATACAAAGCAATATCACTCAGCAATGAAATCTATGTCCTCAGGCCCTTAGCAGCACAATGAGTGGATTCAGGTGTGATGATTCTAACTGAAATAAGTCACACAGAAAAAGAAACATCATAATATATCTGTAATACACGGAATGTAAACTTGGCTACACAGGAACTGAATTACAGAACAGAACAGGGTCTCAAATTTAGAAAACCAACTTATGCTTGCTTAAGGGGAAAGGTGAGTTGGGGTGCTGCATAAAACCAGAGATTGAAATGAGCACAGATAAAGTTCCTTAAGCCAAATATGGAATAGACAAGAGCTACTCCTTGCTCAACGAAATGGCCTCAACACCGCATATTAAACGCCTAAGAATGTACCTGACTAGTAAGTATCTTAAAACCTATGGATTGTTATGTCTCCGAAAGAGAATCAAGCATGTGTACAGGGGCATAAACACAGCAGTGATAGGATTGGAGAGGTTCGGTGAGCAAATGAAGACCCTTTGAAGTCATATTGCATGGTACCCATTCCACGGGTCTCAACTACCCAGGTTTAAGGTATTCTTCCTTCAGCTAAAACATGCATGTGGAACCTAGAGTATGATCAACCATGTGATCGGGAGACGTGTTCAAATATGTCTCAGTTTTCGTACCCTGATACTCGGGTGCAACATTCCAGACGCTTTACAAACACTCTCCCAACTTGGAGAGTCAGTCCCTTTAACCTCCTGTTTAGCCCAGTTTGCAATTTCTGCGGAAGATGAACAGGAATAGTGAGAACCAATGAGAGACTAGCTGGAGGTGTCTGGACGGGCAAATTTAACTCTCATTTCCCACCAGGAAGAGGAATTAACCAAAGGCTCAGCATGCCGTGCTGGAACCAGATTAGGGCCTGAAGCCATCCTGCGGTGTTGCGGCCAGGTCACAAGAAAGCGAGTTGAAGAAAGGAACTCAGGGGCACTGTAATTCACAATCTTGCAGAGTTATAAATGACAGCTATCGTCCAAAAATATACTGAAGTAAGGCTGCCAAGAGGACTTGAAAGCGGGGCAGAATTGCAGGAAACCGATTTCAGGAGGTAGACTGGAATTGCAATGAAAGCATAGGAAAAGAGGCAGAGCGTCCACAATCATGCACCTGGCCAAAAAGGGCGTATGCGTTTTTTCCTGAATATATTCAGGAAAAAAAGCATACGCACTTTTTGGCCAACCAAGCAAGCTTGCAAAGGAAATCTGCACTACAATGAAGTCTCACTTCCCCCCAGTCAAAAGGACCATCTGAAAAAAGTGTAAAATCCAGAAAGGCAGGACAGGCCATGGAGAACTGGGAGCCTTGTTATGCTGATGGGAGGGATGTAAATTGCCAACAGACACTCGGGAGAAGTGTATGGTGTTTCCTGAAACATCTAAAAAACAAAGCAACAGAGCCTAGGGCACTTCCACTTATGGTCCTATAGCTTAGGGAAATTAAAATCAAAAAGACACAGCCACCCCAAAGTTTGGGAGGGCTCTGTTTACAAGAACCTCGTTTACAGTACAAGTTCAACATCGCAGAAAGTGAAAAATGGATAAAGAAGTTGTGGTATTTACTTACAAAGCAATATCACTCAGCAATGAAATCTATGTCATCAGGCCCTTAGCAGCACAATGAGTGGATTCAGGTATGATGATTCTAACTGAAATAAGTCACACAGAAAAAGAAACATCATAAGGTATCAGTAATACACGGAATGTAAACTTGGCTACACAGGAACTGAATTACAGAACAGAACAGGGTCTCAAATTTAGAAAACCAACTTATGCTTGCTTAAGGGGAAAGGTGAGTTGGGGTGCTGCATAAAACCAGAGATTGAAATGAGCACAGATAAAGTTCCTTAAGCCAAATATGGAATAGACAAGAGCTACTCCTTGCTCAACGAAATGGACTCAACACCGCATATTAAACGCCTAAGAATGTACCTGACTAGTAAGTATCTTAAAACCTATGGATTGCTATGTCTCCGAAAGAGAATCAAGCATGTGTACAGGGGCATAAACGCAGCAGTGATAGGATTGGAGAGGTTCGGTGAGCAAATGAAGACCGTTTGAAGTCATATTGCATGGTACCCATTCCACGGGTCTCAACTCTCCAGGTTTAAGGTATTCTTCCTTCAGCTAAAACATGCATGTGGAACCCAGAGTATGATCAACCGTGTGAACGGGAGACGTGTTCAAATATGTCTCAGTTTTCCTCCCCTGGTACTCGGGTGCAACATTCCAGACGCTTTACTAACACTCTCCCCACTTGGAGAGTCAGCGCCTTTAACCTCCTGTTTGGCCCAGTTTGCAATTTCTGCGGAAGATGAACAGGAATAGGGAGAACCAATGAGAGACTAGCTGGAGGTGTCTGGACGGGCAAATTTAACTCTCATTTCCCACCAGGATGAGGAAATAACCAAAGGCTCAGCGTGCCGTGCCGGAACCAGATTAGGGCCTGAAGCCATCCTGCGGTGTTGCGGCCCGCTCAAAAGAAAGCGAGTTGAAGAAAGGAGCTCAGGGGCACTGTAATTCACAAACCTGCAGAGTTATAAATGACAGCTATCGTCCAAAAATATACTGAAGTAAGGCTGCCAAGAGGACTTGAAAGCGGGGCAGAATTGCAGGAAACCGATTTCAGGAGGTAGACTGGAATTGCATTGAAAGCATAGGAAAAGAGGCAGAACGTCCACAATGATGCACTTGGCCAAAAAGGGTGTATGCGTTTTTTCCTGAATATATTCAGGAAAAAACACATATGCCCTTTTTGGCCAACCAAGCAAGCTTGCAAAGGAAATCTGCACTACAATGAAGTCTCACTTCCCCCCGGTCAAAAGGGCCATCTGAAAAAAGTGTAAAATCCAGAAAGGCAGGACAGGCCATGGAGAACTGGGAGCCTTGTTATGCTGATGGGCGGGATGTAAATTGCCAACAGACACTCGGGAGAAGTGTATGGTGTTTCCTGAAACATCTAAAAAACAAAGCAACAGAGCCTAGGGCACTTCCACTTATGGTCCTATAGCTTAGGGAAATTAAAATCAAAAAGACACAGCCACCCCAAAGTTTGGGACGCCTCTGTTTACAAGAACCTCGTTTACCGTACAAGTTCAATATCACAGAAAGTGAAAAATGGATAAAGAACTTGTGGTACTTACGTACAATGCAGTATCACTCAGCAATGAAATCTATGTCATCAGGCCCGTAGCAGCATAATGAGTGGATTCAGGTACGATGATTCTAACTGAAATAAGTCACACAGAAAAAGAAACATCATAAGATATCACTAATACACGGAATGTAAACTTGGCTACACAGGAACTGAATTCCAAAACAGAACAGGGTCTCAAATTTAGAAAACCAACTTATGCTTGCTTAAGGGGAAAGGTGAGTTGGGGTGCTGCATAAAACCAGAGATTGAAATGAGCACAGATAAAGTTCCTTAAGCCAAATATGGAATAGACAAGAGCTACTCCTTGCTCAACGAAATGGACTCAACACCGCATATTAAACGCCTAAGAATGTACCTGACTAGTAAGTATCTTAAAACCTATGGATTGCTATGTCTCCGAACGAGAATCAAGCATGTGTACAGGGGCATAAACGCAGCAGTGATAGGATTGGAGAGGTTCGGTGAGCAAATGAAGACCGTTTGAAGTCATATTGCATGGTACCCATTCCACGGGTCTCAACTCTCCAGGTTTAAGGTATTCTTCCTTCAGCTAAAACATGCATGTGGAACCCAGAGTATGATCAACCGTGTGAACGGGAGACGTGTTCAAATATGTCTCAGTTTTCCTCCCCTGGTACTCGGGTGCAACATTCCAGACGCTTTACTAACACTCTCCCCACTTGGAGAGTCAGCGCCTTTAACCTCCTGTTTGGCCCAGTTTGCAATTTCTGCGTAAGATGAACAGGAATAGGGAGAACCAATGAGAGACTAGCTGGAGGTGTCTGGACGGGCAAATTTAACTCTCACTTCCCACCAGGATGAGGAAATAACCAAAGGCTCAGCGTGCCGTGCCGGAACCAGATTAGGGCCTGAAGCCATCCTGCGGTGCTGCGGCCAGCTCAAAAGAAAGCGAGTTGAAGAAAGGAGCTCAGGGGCACTGTAATTCACAAACCGGCAGAGTTATAAACGACAGCTATCGTCCAAAAATATACTGAAGTAAGGCTGCCAAGAGGACTTGAAAGCGGGGCAGAATTGCAGGAAACCGATTTCAGGAGGTAGACTGGAATTGCATTTCAAACATAGGAAAAGAGGCAGAACGTCCACAATGATGCACTTGGCCAAAAAGGGCGTATGCGTTTTTTCCTGAATATATTCAGGAAAAAACGCATACGCCCTTTTTGTCCAACCAAGCAAGCTTGCAAAAGAAATCTGCACTACAATGAAGTCTCACTTCCTTCCGGTCAAAAGGGCCATCTGAAAAAAGTGTAAAATCCAGAAAGGCAGGACAGGCCATGGAGAACTGGGAGCCTTGTTATGCTGATGGGCGGGATGTAAATTGCCAACAGACACTCGGGAGAAGTGTATGGTGTTTCCTGAAACATCTAAAAAACAAAGCAACAGAGCCTAGGGCACTTCCACTTATGGTCCTATAGCTTAGGGAAATTAAAATCAAAAAGACACAGCCACCCCAAAGTTTGGGACGGCTCTGTTTACAAGAACCTCGTTTACAGTACAAGTTCAACATCGCAGAAAGTGAAAAATGGATAAAGAAGTTGTGGTATTTACTTACAAAGCAATATCATTCAGCAATGAAATCTATGTCATCAGGCCCTTAGCAGCACAATGAGTGGATTCAGGTATGATGATTCTAACGGAAATAAGTCACACAGAAAAAGAAACATCATAAGATATCAGTAATACACGGACTGTAAACTTGGCTACACAGGAACTGAATTACAGAACAGAACAGGGTCTCAAATTTAGAAAACCAACTTATGCTTGCTTAAGGGGAAAGGTGAGTTGGGGTGCTGCATAAAACCAGAGATTGAAATGAGCACAGATAAAGTTCCTTAAGCCAAATATGGAATAGACAAGAGCTACTCCTTGCTCAACGAAATGGACTCAACACCGCATATTAAACGCCTAAGAATGTACCTGACTAGTAAGTATCTTAAAACCTATGGATTGCTATGTCTCCGAAAGAGAATCAAGCATGTGTACAGGGGCATAAACGCAGCAGTGATAGGATTGGAGAGGTTTGGTGAGCAAATGAAGACCCTTTGATGTCATATTGCATGGTACCCATTCCACGGGTTTCAACTACCCAGGTTTAACGTATTCTTCCTTCAGTTAAAACATGCATGTGGAACCTAGAGTATGATCAACCATGTGATCGGGAGACGTGTTCAAATATGTCTCAGTTTTCATACCCTAGTACTCGTGTGCAACATTCCAGATGCTTTACTAACACTCTCCCGACTTGGAGAGTCAGTCCCTTTAACCTCCTGTTTGGCCCAGTTTGCAATTTCTGCGGAAGATGAACAGGAATAGGGAGAACCAATGAGAGACTAGCTGTAGGTGTCTGGACGGGCAAATTTAACTCTCATTTCCCACCAGGAAGAGGAAATAACCAAAGGCTCAGCGTGCCGTGCCGGAACCAGATTAGGGCCTGAAGCCATCCTGCGGTGTTGCGGCCAGGTCACAAGAAACCGAGTTGAAGAAAGGAGCTCAGGGACACTGTAATTCACAAACCTGCAGAGTTATAAATGACAG
Organism: Grampus griseus; assembly: GCF_964374135.1. NCBI lineage: Eukaryota > Metazoa > Chordata > Mammalia > Artiodactyla > Delphinidae > Grampus > Grampus griseus. The sequence goes on from NW_028133321.1 coordinate 213,084, forward strand.
CTATCGTCCAAAAATATACTGAAGTAAGGCTGCCAAGAGGACTTGAAAGCGGGGCAGAATTGCAGGAAACCGATTTCAGGAGGTAGACTGGAATTGCATTGAAAGCATAGGAAAAGAGGCAGAACGTCCACAATGATGCACTTGGCCAAAAAGGGCGTATGCGTTTTTTCCTGAATATATTCAGGAAAAAACGCATACGCCCTTTTTGGCCAACCAAGCAAGCTTGCAAAGGAAATCTGCACTACAATGAAGTCTCACTTCCCCCCGGTCAAAAGGGCCATCTGAAAAAAGTGTAAAATCCAGAAAGGCAGGACAGGCCATGGAGAACTGGGAGCCTTGTTATGCTGATGGGCGGGATGTACATTGCCAACAGACACTCAGGAGAAGTGTATGGTGTTTCCTGAAACACCTAGAAAACAAAGCAACAGAGCCAAGGGCACTTCCACTTATGGTCCTATAGCTTAGGGAAATTAAAATCAAAAAGACACAGCCACCCCAAAATTTGGGACGGCTCTTTTTACAGAAATCTCTTCTACGGCACAAGTTAAATATCCCAGAGAGCAAATAATGGATAAAGAAGTTGCGGTACTTATGTACAACAGAATACCACTCAGCAATGAAATCTATGTCATCAGGCCCATGCCAGCATAATGAGTGGATTGAGGCACGATGATTCTAAGTGAAATAAGTCACACAGAAAAAGAAACATCATAAGGTATCACTAATACACGGAATGTGAACTTGGCTACACATGAACTGAATTACAAAGCAGAACAGGGTCTCAAGTTTAGAAAACCAACTTATGCCTGCTTAAGGGGGAAGGTGAGTTGGGGTGCTGCATGAAAGCAGAGTTTGAAATTAGCACAGATACCGTTCCATAAGCCAAATATGTAATAGACAAGACCTACCCCTTGCTCAACGAAATGGATTCAACAATGAGGTATCACCTCACACCTGGTAGAATAGGCATCATAGAAAATCTACAAACAAAAAATGCTGGAAAGGGTGTGGCGAAAAGGAACCCTCTTCCACTATTGTTGGGAATATAAATTGATACAGTCATTATGGAGAACAATATGGAATTTCTTAAGAAACTAACAATAGAATTACCATATGATACAGCAATCCCAGTACTGGACATATACCCAGACAAAACCATAAATCAAAAAGAGTCATTCACCGCAATGTTCATTGCATCACTATTTACAATATCGAGGTAATGGAAGCAACCTAAATGCCCACAGACAGACGAATGCATAAAGCTGTGGTACATATATAAAATGGAATATTACTAAGCCATGAAAAGGAATGAAATTGGGTCATTTGTAGAGACGTCGATGGATCTAGAGACTGTCATACAGAGTGAAGTAAGTCAGAAAGAGAAAAACAAATCTTGTATATTCATGCATATATGTGGAACCTAGAAAAACTGTACAGATTAACCATTTTGCAAGGCATAAATAGAGCAACAGATGTAGACAACAAACGTATGGACAACAAGGGGGGAAAGCTGTTGGGGGGGTGGTGGTGGGAGGAGTTGAGAGACTGGGATTGGCATGTATACATTTATATGTATAAAATAGATAACCAATAAGAACCTGCTGTATAAAAATATAAAATAAAATTCAAAATTAAAAAGAAATAAAATTTAAAAAATAAAACAGAAAAAACAATTATTCCCTGCACATACATGTATTTATATGAATAAATTATTTCCATGCTTATATCTGTAAATACAAAAAAGAGGAATAAAATCTACCTTGAACCAAAAACGAAAAAGAGAAAAAAACACAGAACCCACCAGTTACACAGAGGAAAACCGTATCAGGGCACTTGCTCCAGTTGTAAACAATTCTGAAGTTGGTCAGTGGTGGGGAATCGTCTCCCATTCAGCCAGCAGCCCCCACGCAACAAGCGTCCTCATTGCAAAGCTGGGGCACCGTGCCGAGGCATCTGTGAGTAAACGTGAGCTGAGCCCCAGGCCAGTTGCTGCTGAACTATTCCCACCCGTCCCAGGTAAAACACCTGAATATATACAAGGACTTGAAAGCCTAGAGGAAGGGCCATAGAGCCACACGAGTGACAGCATGCCGGCCGACTTGGTGCCTGCAGGCCAGCCAGGATGGTCCTGGCCCTGGGTGCTCTTCTGGAAGATTTCCATTTCCCTGCCTGAGATACCCGTCCTGTCCCTGCCCCCACTGCTTTTTTCCTTCCTCACCTCTGCCCAGGGAGAAATTCCAGCAGCAGGTATGGGTGACACATCCTCTTCTTTAGCAGGTGGCAGCCTGGCAACTGCTGCAGAAAGTCCAGCAGAGCCCCACTCACACTGGGCCACCCACAAAGCCGTGGCCTCTCACTCCCTCCCACCAGCCCAGCCCCGAGACTGCTGACAGGGCAGAGAAAATGGCGTCAGGCACGGCTGCAGGGGCTCTTGCTGCCTGGAGTGGTATTTATATTGATCTCAACCCAGGCACACCTGGGGAGGGCTGGCCGGCACGGTAAGGCTGCCCAGGTCAGCCAATCATCACCCCTCAGGGGCTCAAAGTTGCAGAAAATGGAACTTGCTGAACCGGCCAGGTCCAAGGAACAGGTGTGGGCTCCTGAGAGTCAGGATAGACAAGGGGCTGCAGCTTTGGCTTGTTTTCTAATCATTTTATCTGGCCCATGAGTGGGAGACAACTTCAAGAAAACCCTCTCCTAATGAGAGGAACCCAGGAGTCAGGGAGAGGAGGGGTGGGTGGTGGTTGGAGACAGAGGCCTGGTGCCCCGGGTGCAGTGGAAGTCTCTGGAAGACCAGGTGGAGGGAGGCCTCACGGAGTGATGCCCAGGGTTACAGACCTGTCGCAGCTGCTGTTTGTTAGTTCAAGTCCTGCTCTGAGGTGCTCTGTGTCAGCTCTGAGCGACAGGTGAGCTGGGGGTGCTCTGCAATGAGGGCTATGTGCACGGTTCCTGTGTGCCCAGCCCTGCCACGGTACCTGCAAGGGTAGCTCTGTATCCTGGGAGGGGCCTGACCACGAGAGCTCCGTGGGCTGGGGTGGGGGTGGGGTACCTGCCCAGGTGAGCTCCATATTCTGGGATTGGTCTGACCACGAGAGTCCCATGGGCTGCTGGGGACCTGGTAAAGGATGTCAGGACAGTCAGTGAAGCCACCGAGGATATACCTCCAGTTGCTCCTAATTCCTACACCCTGCTGGTCATTCTACCAACCACCAGGACATGGTATTCTGTATTAGTCTTCAATGATGCCTTCTTTTGTATTCCATTAGTCCCAGAGTCACAAGAAATTTTGGCTTGTGAGTGGCAGGACTCAACATACAACTAAAACAATACTTCCGGGCCGTTCGGCCCCAAGGGTGCAAAAATTCCCACACCATCTTTGGGGAAAGCTTAGCTAAAGACCTAAAAGTTCTACCTCTGGAAAAGGAAACCCTCCTTCAATATGCAGGCGACATTCTGATCGCTAGCCCTACTAAGGAGGCCTCTGAACTACCAAGCCAATAAAGGATAGAAGTTGTCCAAGAAAAAGCTCAAATATCACAGACTGCAGTGACCTGCCTGGGCTTCATTCTCACAGAAGGTCGGAGAAGCCCATCCCAGGAAAGGGAAGAAACCATTTTCAGCCTTACCCCTTTCTAAAACTAGAAGACAGCTTAGGGGTTCCTGGGGAGGCCAGGGTTTGCTGCTTCTGGATCCCTAACTACAGTCTACTAGCTGGGCCTCTATATGAAACACTGAAAGGAAAAGATGATGATCCTTTTGAATAGAATCCAGAAGTGGCCTTTCAAGAATGGAAAGAGCAGTCAATTCAGACCCTTGCCCTGGAACTCCCTAATTTAACTAAACCCTTTGACCTTTACATTCCCGGTGAAAGGTGAATCGCCATTGGAGAATTAGTGCAAAAACTGGGACCACTTGAAATGGAACAATGCAAGAATGCCATCCAGGTAGGATAAACTACGGTCACTAAGGGGCTTGGCCCACTGCCACATCTGGCCAAGATACTGGCGGTATCTAAAAACCTGGAAATCAGCAGCCCAAAAGGCCACCTCCCTCCTAAGGGAAAAGGACCCCACGTGGTGATCCTAACCACCAACCATGCCCTGAAGTTGCAGGGTTCGCTCCGTGGGCACACCGACCTCGAGTGAGGAGGCCCTCCAACTCCAACATCCAGAGAGATAACCGGGGGCAACAGGGCACCATGACGACTCGTGTGAACATCACTTGACCTGGAGTTTCTCTCATAAAACAACAAGAGTGTGTCCCAAAAGAGTAGACTACTGCTTGCAGGACTTACTGCACCCAGAGGGGAGCTAATAATCTTGGCGGGGGAACAGTATACCACACTGTCACCATAGAAAAGCCTCCAGACACCGTGATGATGGTGGCCAATAAGACCGGCTGGACTCATGTTTACTTCAAAAGGCTGTTGACTCAGTGGCCATCATGGTCCTTGATCACCACTGACCCTGGACTGTCTGGGAGTTGAGCGGGCAGGGCTCTGACACCTGGTGCTGTTTGTACGTTAATTCAGGGGCCTAATTGAAGAAAGCGCAGACTACTGGTCAGAGCATCTAGGCTGGCAGAAACGGTCAGCCTAAGGTGGCCAAACAAATGTGGGGCGGGGTGAAACCGGCCCCCACAGCGTCTCTGCACATCTCTTTCCTGGATCCTTAAAGGTCATTAGAATCTATAACACTTCCAATGCTGGTGCTCAGGTGGACGAGCAGGGAGGCAGGGGTCCTGGGGACAATCAACGTCACCGGGAGGCTGCTGGGGAGAAGCTCTGACCCTCGCCCCAGGGTATGAGGGCTCCCAACTCAGCACTCAGCAGTTACAGAAGAAGGGTCTGCACCCTCAGCACTCCAAGAATGAGGAACGGGACAAAAAGCAGAGGAGGGGTTTGTCCCCAGCAAAGCCCATTAAAAATCCCTGGGAGATAAAAATAGAATCTGGGCAATAAAGTCAAGTCTAACCTTTTTTATCCTTTGTGCTTTGTCTAATTTCACGTGCTCCTAGGGTCCCGCATGCAGAGGTTCCACACCCGGCACTTCAGACCAGATTTCCTAGTGCAGAATGGCTGGGTCGACACCTCAGCTCCTGGGGCCCAGTGCAGACTCCACGATATAGAGCCTGAGCTACAGCCAACCCGGCCCTCGAGAGCTCCGCCCCCTCCCTCCCTCCCACTGACTCTGACAGGATCTCTACACAGCAGCCCAGCCCACAGCCCACGGGGTAGTGCATGCTCTCACCTCTCCATTCTCTGATCAAAATATAAAGTTTCCTTTGCTTGTGAACCAAACTCAGTCTCGATCTGTTGGCCCCAATGACACTGGGCAGGGGGACACTTGTTGGGGTCCACTCTGGAGGATCAGTAACAGAAATTGAGACTATTGTAACCTCAGTGAACAGATGTGTGAGCCAAACTGTAGTTAACATAGAACAGTGTATAAGGCTCGGGTAAAATAAGATGTTTTTAACACTTCCATTTGATATTTCCATCACTTTTTATAAGCAAGTTCAGTGAAAAGGTTTGTCTTATTTGTCAGGTCAATATTAGAGAAACGAAGTGATTTCTTTCCAAGGATGTACATCTAATAATCTTGGTTAAACCTTCAATCCTGTTTTAAATGCTTTTCCATTGAAAATGATACCTCTCTTTCAGCTCCCCCATTTCTGAGAAGTATAAAATCTTATAATTTATTATTACCAAAGGGGAAAGGTGGGAGGAGGGATAAATTAACAGTTTGGAATTAACACATACACACTGCTATGTATAAAATAGATCATCAACAAGGAACTACTGTATAGCACAGGGAACTACACTCAACATTTTGCAATAACCTATAAGGGGAAATAATCTGAAAAAGAATAGATATTTTTATTGACATCATCTATCAATGACAGTTAAAGTGTAGCCTAAGGGAAGCTGGTGGTGAGTGCTTCTGACCCTGAAGACTTCAATTATCTAAAGTTTGGACTCTGCCTACTTCCCAAGGCCCTTAATGAACATATGTGTAGCCGTAGCTTAAAAACTTCCCCAGTTTGGGTTTCGGGGAGACACTGATTTTGAAAAAGCCCTGGTGTTCTCCTTACATGAATGGGACTCTTCCTACTGCTAAAACATGTCTGTCACACCCAGAGGATGGTATACCGTCTGATCGGGAAGAGTTTGGAAAAGGCATCTCATCTCCTCATCTCCTGGTGCTCGGGTTCACCCCTCCAGCGTCTTTACTAACAGTCTCCCCACTTGGAGATGTCAGCACTGTCAACATCCTGTTGCGTACAGTTTGGAATTTGTCCAGAGGATGAAGCGGAAGGATGAGGAACAATGAGAGACAAGTCCTAGGTGTTCAGACAGGCACATGTCACTCTAATTTCCAATCAGGAAGACGAATTGACCAAAGGCTAGGGTTGCCCATGGAAACAGTATAGGGCTTGAGGAAATCCCGCTGCTTTGTGGCCAGTTCCCATAAACACAAGTTGAACAATGGAACTCAGGGGCAGTAAAATTCACAAAACTGCAGAGTTGAAAATATCCATCACTGAAAAATGTCTTGAGGAAAGTCAAAGAAAAGGACTTGTAAGCAAGGGAGAATGGCAGGAAAGGGATTTGAGGAGGTAGAAAGGACTCGCCATTAAGCACAAGAAAAGGAGCTGAACATTGCCAACATTGCAGTTGGCCAAAAAGGGTGTATGCGTTTTTTTCTGTATATATTCAAGAAAAGGGCATACACTTTTTTAGCCAACCAAACAGGTGGGCACTGGAAGTCAATACTACAAAAGATATCACTTCGCATCAGTCAGAAGAGCCATCCTCATAAAGCGTAAACAACAGAAATGCAGGACAGGGCAACGAGAAGAGGGAGCCCTGTGAGACTTATAGTGGAAATGTATATTGCCAACGGCCATTCTGGAGAAGTGTATCGTGTTTACTAAAGCATCTAAAAAATGAGCTACAGAGCATAGGGCACTTGCACTCATGGGCGTATATCTTGGGAAAAACAAAAATCGAGAGGACACAGGCACCCCAATGTTTACCCCCTCTCTGTTTAAAAGATCCTCGACTAGGATATAACTTAAATGTCTCTGGAGGGAAAAAATGGATAGAGATGTGGTACTTAGGTAGAGTGGAATATTATTCAGCCTGGAAATCAATGAAATATGGCCAGTTGTAACAACTCCCGAGGAGTTACGTATGATCATTCTAAGTGACAGAATTCAAAAAGAAAAAGACACATATCATAAGCTATCACTTAAAGGTGGAATCCAAAATGGCTACACATGAAATAAATTACAAAACAAAAACATAGTCAAATATGTAGAAAACACGCATAAGGCTGCTAAACGGGAAAGGTGGGGAGGGGTGAGGCATCATCCAGGAGGTTGAAATTAGCAAAGATACCATTCCAAATACCAAACTGATAATCAACAAGGCCTACACGGTAGCTAAAAGAACTGCACTCAGCACACTCAAGTCACCGGAAAAGAATATATACGACTGGTAAGAATCTGAAAAAGAATTTATTGATGTCTCTCTGTACGTGAATCAAGTGGATGTACAGCAGCAAGAAACAGAGCTTTGAAAATCAGCTGTAACCAATATAGTAATAAATTGAAAAAAATAAACGACAGAGAGACAGAGAAAACCTCTTACAACTTTTCCTCAGGGACGGTGATGCAACATGGATTGAACACATCTAGACCCACAGCAGGATGAGACATAAGGCTGGAAACTGTTTGCGCTAAGAGAAATGTGAGGTTGGGTGAGGAAACGCACACCCTTTAAAGTAATACTACCTGGTACCCATTCAATGGGTCCCAAATCTGCAGGTTCAAGGGATCTTCCTACAGCTAAAACATGCATGGAAAACCCAGAGGACTGTACACCATGTGATCGGGAGATGTGTCTAAAATGCACCTCATTTATCCTCTCCTGGTGCTCCTGTTCACCATTCCAGCCACGCTACTTAGAATCTCCCCACTTGGAGAATCAGCACATTTAAACTTCTGTTTCACACATTTTGCAAATTGTGAGGAGGATGAACGGGAAGAGGGGGAACCAATGAGAGAATAGTTGTAGGGGTTTGGACGGGCACATATCACTCTAATTTCCCATTAAGAATAAGAATTAAAGAAAGGCTCAGCCTGCCTCGCCGGAGCCAAAATAGGGCCTGAAGCAATCCTGCGGGTTTGAGGCCAGCTCACAAAAGAGCAACTTAAAAAATGGAGCTCAGGGTCACTGCAATTCACAAACCTGCAGAGTTATAAATGAAAACTAACGTCCAAAAATATGTAGAGGTAAGGCAAAGAAGAGGATCTGAATGCAAGACAGAATTGCAAGAAACAGATTTCAAGAGATAGATTGGACTCGTCTTTAACGCACATGAAAAGCGGCAGAATTTCGACAATGATGCAGTTGGCCCAAAAGGGCGTATGCGTTTTTTCCTGATTATATCCAGGAAAAGAACGCATACGCACTTTATGGACAACGAAGCAAGCAAGCAATGCAAATGTGCACAACAAAGAAGTCTCATTTCCCACCAGTCAAAAGGGCCATCCTAAAAAATTGTAAAAACCAGAAATGCAGGACAGGCCATGGAGAACAGGGAGCCTTTATACGCTGATGGGCAGTGTGTGAACTGCCGAGAGCCACTCTGGAGAAGTGTATGGTGGTTCCTAAATCATCTAAAAAACAGAGCTACAGAGCATAGGACACTTCCAATCATGGGAGTATATCTAGGGAAGTCTAAAAATCAACAAGACACAAGCACACCACAGTTTAGGGCTACTCTGTTTACAAGAACCTCAACTTCAGTACACCTTAAATATCCCAGGAAAGAGAACAATGGATAAAGAAGATGTGGTACTTATGTACAATGGAATATCTCTTCACCATGAAATCAATGTAATAAGGCTAGTAGAAGGATAAAGAGTGGATTTAGGTCCGATAATACTACTTGAAATAAGTCAAACAGAAAAAGAAACATATCATAAGATATCACTTATAGAGGGAGGTAAATATGGCTGCACAAGAAATGAATTACAGAACAGAACAGTGTCTCACATTTAGAAAACACACTTATGTCAGCTTAAGGGGAAAGGAGAGGTGGGGTGATGCATAAAACCAGAGTTTGAAATTAGCACAGATACCGTTCAATAAACCAAATAGGTATTAGACAAGATCTACACCTTGCTCAATGAACTGGCCTCAACACACCCTATACACCGCAGAGAAATATATCTGAGTAATAAGAATCTTAAAACCCATGTATTGATATATCTCCATAAGGGAATCAAGTGTGTGCAGAGCGGCACAAACACAGCAGTGAAAATGAGCTAAACCCCATTATAGAAATAAATTTTAAAAACAAAACGCTGAAACAATGAAAGAGAGAAAAATTCTTACAAAATTCGCTCAGGGGCTGTGATGCAACCTGGATTGACCACATATAAACCCACAGCTGGATAAGACATAAGGCTGGACACTTGGGGCTGAGAGGATTGGTGAGCTTTGGTGAGCAACTGCCGAAAGTTTAATGCAATACTTCATGCTACTCATTCCAAGGGTCCCAACACTCCAGGTTGAAGGGAATCTTCCTACAGCTAAACCATGCTTGGGAAACCCAGCGACTGGTATACCATATGATCGGGAAAGGTTTCTAAAACGCACCTCATTTTTCCTCTCCTGGGGCTCCGGATCGACATTCCAGCCACTTTACTAACAACATCCCCACATGGAGAGTCAATGCCTTTAAGTTCTGGTATTGCACAGTCTGCAGTTAGTGCGGAGGATGAATGGGAATAGGGGGAACCAGTGAGAAACTAGCTGTAGCGGTTTCAATGGGCACATGTCACTCTAATGTCACATCAGTAAGAAGAATTAACCAAAGGCACAGCAAGGTGCCCCAGAAGAAAAATAGGGCTTCAAGGAATCCTGTGGTTATGGGGCAAGACCACAAAAATAAGAGCTGAAAAATGGAGCTAAGGGCCACTGCAATTCAAAAACCTGCAGAGTTATAAAGGCCAACTATTTTCAAAAAATATATTGAGGTAAGGCTATGAAGAGGCATTGAAAGCAAGGCAGAATTGCAGGAAACCGATTTCAGTAGGTAGACTGGAATTGCATTGAAAACATATGAAGAGAGTCAGAACCTTGACAATGATGCACTTGGCCAAAAAGGGCGTATGCGTTTTTTCCTGAATATATTCAGGAAAAAACGCATACGCACTTTTACGCCAACCAAGTAAGCTTGCAAAGGAAATCTGCACTACAATGAACTCTCACTTCCACCGGGTCAAAAGGGCCATCTGAAAAAAGTGTAAAATCCATAAAGGCACCACAGGCCATGGAGAACTGGGAGCCTTGTTATGCTGATGGGTGGGATGTAAATTGCCAACAGCCACTCAGGAGAAGTGTATGGTGTTTCCAGAAACATCTAAAAAACAAAGCAACAGAGCCTAGGGCACTTCCACTTATGGTCCTATAGCTTAGGGAAATTAAAATAAAAAAGACACAGCCACCCCAAAGTTTGGGACGCCTCTGTTTACAAGAACCTCGTTTACGGTACAACTTCAATATCGCAGAAAGTGAAAAATGGATAAAGAAGTTGTGGTACTTACGTACAATGCAATAACACTCAGCAATGAAATCTATGTCATCAGGCCCATAGAACCATAATGACTGGATTCAGGTATGATGATTCGAACTGAAATAAGTCACACAGAAAAGAAACATCATAAGGTATCACTAATACACAGAATGTGAACTTGGCTACACATGAACTGAATTACAAAACAGAACAGGGTCTCAAGTTTAGAAAACCAACTTATGCTTGCTTAAGGGGGAAGGTGAGTTGGGGTGCTGCATAAAACTAGAGTTTGAAATGAGCACAGATAAAGTTCCTTAAGCCAAATATGGAATAGACAAGAGCTACTCCTTGCTCAACGAAATGGACTCAACACCCCATATTAAACGCTTAAGAATATACCTGACTAGTAAGCATCTTAAAACGTATGTATGGCTATGTCTGAAAGAGAATTAAGCGTGTGTACAGGGGCATAAACACAGCTGTGACAGGATTGGAGAGGTTCAGTGAGCAAATGAAGACCCTTTGAAGTCATATTGCATGGTACCCATTCCACGGGTCTCAACTCTCCAGGTTTAAGGTATTCTTCCTTCAGCTAAAATATGCATGTGGAACCCAGAGTATGATCAACCGTGTGATCGGGAGACGTGTTCAAATATGTCTCAGTTTTCGTCCCCTGGTACTCGGGTGCAACATTCCAGACGCTTTACTAACACTCTCCCGACTTGGAGAGTCAGTGCCTTTAACCTCCTGTTTGGCCCAGTTTGTAATTTCTGCGGAAGATAAATAGGAATAGGGAGAACCAATGAGAGACTAGCTGGAGGTGTCTGGACTGGCAAATTTAACTCTCATTTCCCTCCAGGAAGAGGAAATAACCAAAGGCTCAGCGTGCCGTGCCGGAACCAGATTAGGGCCTGAAGCCATCCTGCGGTGTTGCGGCCAGCTCACAAGAAAGCGAGTTGAAGAAAGGAGCTCAGGGGCACTGTAATTCACAAACCTGCAGAGTTATAAATGACAGCTATCGTCCAAAAATATACTGGAGTAAGGCTGCCAAGAGGACTTGAAAGGGGGCAGAATTGCAGGAAACCGATTTCAGGAGGTAGACAGGAATTGCATTGAAAGCATAGGAAAAGAGGCAGAACGTCCACAATGATGCACTTGGCCAAAAAGGGCGTATGCGTTTTTCCCTGAATATATTCAGGAAAAAACGCATACGCCCTTTTTGGCCAACCAAGCAAGCTTGCAAAGGAAATCTGCACTACAATGAAGTCTCACTTCCCCCAGGTCAAAAGGGCCATCTGAAAAAAGTGTAAAATCCAGAAAGGCAGGACAGGCCATGGAGAACTGGGAGCCTTGTTATGCTGATGGGCGGGATGTACATTGCCAACAGCCACTTGGGAGAAGTGTATGTTGTTTCCTGAAACATCTAAAAAACAAAGCAACAGAGCCTAGGGCACTTCCACTTATGGTCCTATAGCTTAGGGAAATTAAAATCAAAAAGGCACAGCCACCCCAAAGTTTGGAACGGCTCTGTTTACAAGAACCTCGTTTACAGTACAAGTTCAACATCGCAGAAAGTGAAAAATGGATAAAGAAGTTGTGGTATTTACTTACAAAGCAATATCACTTAGCAATGAAATCTATGTCATCAGGCCCTTAGCAGCACAATGAGTGGATTTAGGGATGATGATTCTAACTGAAATAAGTCACACAGAAAAAGAAATATCATAAGATATCAGTAATACATGGAATGTAAACTTGGCTACACAGGAACTGAATTACAGAACAGAACAGGGTCTCAAATTTAGAAAACCAACTTATGCTTGTTTAAGGGTAAAGGTGAGTTGGGGTGCTGCATAAAACCAGAGATTGAAATGAGCACAGATAAAGTTCCTTAAGCCAAATATGGAATAGACAAGAGCTACTCCTTGCTCAACGAAATGGACTCAACACCGCATATTAAACGCCTAAGAATGTACCTGACTAGTAAGTATCTTAAAACCTATGGATTGCTATGTCTCCAAAAGAGAATGAAGCATGTGTACAGGGGCATAAAGGCAGCAGTGATAGGATTGGAGAAGTTCGGTGAGCAAATGAAGACCCTTTGAAGTCATATTGCATGGTACCCAACCACGGGTTTCAACTACTCAGGTTTAAGGTATTCTTCCTTCAGCTAAAACATGCATGTGGAACCTAGAGTATGATCAACCATGTGATCGGGAGACGTGTTCAAATATGTCTCAGTTTTCGTACCCTGGTACTCGGGTGCAACATTCCAGACGCTTTACTAACACTCTCCCGACATGGAGAGTCAGTCCCTTTAACCTCCTGTTTGGCCCAGTTTGCAATTTCTGCGGAAGATGAACAGGAATAGCGAGAACCAATGAGAGACTAGCTGGAGGTGTCTGGACGGGCAAATTTAACTCTCATTTCCCACCAGGAAGAGGAAATAACCAAAGGCTCAGCGTGCCGTGCCGGAATCAGATTAGGGCCTGAAGCCATCCTGCGGTGTTGCGGCCACCTCACAAGAAAGCGAGTTGAAGAAAGGAGCTCAGGGGCACTGTAATTCACAAACCTGCAGAGTTATAAATGACAGCTATCGTCCAAAAATATACTGAAGTAAGGCTGCCAAGAGGACTTTAAAGCGGGGCAGAATTGCAGGAAACCGATTTCAGGAGGTAGACTGGAATTGCATTGAAAGCATAGGAAAAGAGGCAGAACGTCCACAATGATGCACTTGGCCAAAAAGGGCGTATGCGTTTTTTCCTGAATATATTCAGGAAAAAACGCATACGCCCTTTTTGGCCAACCAAGCAAGCTTGCAAAGGAAATCTGCACTACAATGAAGTCTCACTTCCCCCCAGTCAAAAGGGCCATCTGAAAAAAGTGTAAAATCCAGAAAGGCAGGACAGGCCATGGAGAACTGGGAGCCTTGTTATGCTGATGGGCGGGATGTACATTGCCAACAGACACTCGGGAGAAGTGTATGGTGTTTCCTGAAACATCTAAAAAACAAAGCAACAGAGCCTAGGGCACTTCCACTTATGGTCCTATAGCTTAGGGAAATTAAAATAAAAAAGACACAGCCACCCCAAAGTTTGGGACGCCTCTGTTTACAAGAACCTCGTTTACGGTACAACTTCAATATCGCAGAAAGTGAAAAATGGATAAAGAAGTTGTGGTACTTACGTACAATGCAATAACACTCAGCAATGAAATCTATGTCATCAGGCCCGTAGAACCATAATGACTGGATTCAGGTATGATGATTCGAACTGAAATAAGTCACACAGAAAAGAAACATCATAAGGTAGTACTAATACACAGAATGTGAACTTGGCTACACATGAACTGAATTACAAAACAGTACAGGGTCTCAAGTTTAGAAAACCAACTTATGCTTGCTTAAGGGGGAAGGTGAGTTGGGGTGCTACATAAAACCAGAGTTTGAAATGAGCACAGATAAAGTTCCTTAAGCCAAATATGGAATAGACAAGAGCTACTCCTTGCTCAACGAAATGGACTCAACACCCCATATTAAACGCTTAAGAATATACCTGACTAGTAAGAATCTTAAAACGTATGTATGGCTATGTCTGAAAGAGAATTAAGCGTGTGTACAGGGGCATAAACACAGCTGTGACAGGATTGGAGAGGTTCAGTGAGCAAATGAAGACCCTTTGAAGTCATATTGCATGGTACCCATTCCACGGGTCTCAACTCTCCAGGTTTAAGGTATTCTTCCTTCAGCTAAAATATGCATGTGGAACCCAGAGTATGATCAACCGTGTGATCGGGAGACGTGTTCAAATATGTCTCAGTTTTCGTCCCCTGGTACTCGGGTGCAACATTCCAGACGCTTTACTAACACTCTCCCGACTTGGAGAGTCAGTGCCTTTAACCTCCTGTTTGGCCCAGTTTGTAATTTCTGCGGAAGATGAATAGGAATAGGGAGAACCAATGAGAGACTAGCTGGAGGTGTCTGGACTGGCAAATTTAACTCTCATTTCCCTCCAGTAAGAGGAAATAACCAAAGGCTCAGCGTGCCGTGCCGGAACCAGATTAGGGCCTGAAGCCATCCTGCGGTGTTGCGGCCAGCTCACAAGAAAGCGAGTTGAAGAAAGGAGCTCAGGGGCACTGTAATTCACAAACCTGCAGAGTTATAAATGACAGCTATCGTCCAAAAATATACTGGAGTAAGGCTGCCAAGAGGACTTGAAAGGGGGCAGAATTGCAGGAAACCGATTTCAGGAGGTAGACAGGAATTGCATTGAAAGCATAGGAAAAGAGGCAGAACGTCCACAATGATGCACTTGGCCAAAAAGTGCGTATGCGTTTTTTCCTGAATATATTCAGGAAAAAACGCATACGCCCTTTTTGGCCAACCAAGCAAGCTTGCAAAGGAAATCTGCACTACAATGAAGTCTCACTTCCCCCAGGTCAAAAGGGCCATCTGAAAAAAGTGTAAAATCCAGAAAGGCAGGACAGGCCATGGAGAACTGGGAGCCTTGTTATGCTGATGGGCGGGATGTACATTGCCAACAGCCACTTGGGAGAAGTGTATGTTGTTTCCTGAAACATCTAAAAAACAAAGCAACAGAGCCTAGGGCACTTCCACTTATGGTCCTATAGCTTAGGGAAATTAAAATCAAAAAGGCACAGCCACCCCAATGTTTGGAACGGCTCTGTTTACAAGAACCTCGTTTACAGTACAAGTTCAACATCGCAGAAAGTGAAAAATGGATAAAGAAGTTGTGGTATTTACTTACAAAGCAATATCACTTAGCAATGAAATCTATGTCATCAGGCCCTTAGCAGCACAATGAGTGGATTTAGGGATGATGATTCTAACTGAAATAAGTCACACAGAAAAAGAAATATCATAAGATATCAGTAATACATGGAATGTAAACTTGGCTACACAGGAACTGAATTACAGAACAGAACAGGGTCTCAAATTTAGAAAACCAACTTATGCTTGTTTAAGGGTAAAGGTGAGTTGGGGTGCTGCATAAAACCAGAGATTGAAATGAGCACAGATAAAGTTCCTTAAGCCAAATATGGAATAGACAAGAGCTACTCCTTGCTCAACGAAATGGACTCAACACCGCATATTAAACGCCTAAGAATGTACCTGACTAGTAAGTATCTTAAAACCTATGGATTGCTATGTCTCCAAAAGAGAATGAAGCATGTGTACAGGGGCATAAAGGCAGCAGTGATAGGATTGGAGAAGTTCGGTGAGCAAATGAAGACCCTTTGAAGTCATATTGCATGGTACCCAACCACGGGTTTCAACTACTCAGGTTTAAGGTATTCTTCCTTCAGCTAAAACATGCATGTGGAACCTAGAGTATGATCAACCATGTGATCGGGAGACGTGTTCAAATATGTCTCAGTTTTCGTACCCTGGTACTCGGGTGCAACATTCCAGACGCTTTACTAACACTCTCCCGACTTGGAGAGTCAGTCCCTTTAACCTCCTGTTTGGCCCAGTTTGCAATTTCTGCGGAAGATGAACAGGAATAGCGAGAACCAATGAGAGACTAGCTGGAGGTGTCTGGACGGGCAAATTTAACTCTCATTTCCCACCAGGAAGAGGAAATAACCAAAGGCTCAGCGTGCCATGCCGGAATCAGATTAGGGCCTGAAGCCATCCTGCGGTGTTGCGGCCACCTCACAAGAAAGCGAGTTGAAGAAAGGAGCTCAGGGGCACTGTAATTCACAAACCTGCAGAGTTATAAATGACAGCTATCGTCCAAAAATATACTGAAGTAAGGCTGCCAAGAGGACTTGAAAGCGGGGCAGAATTGCAGGAAACCGATTTCAGGAGGTAGACTGGAATTGCATTGAAAGCATAGGAAAAGAGGCAGAACGTCCACAATGATGCACTTGGCCAAAAAGGGCGTATGCGTTTTTTCCTGAATATATTCAGGAAAAAACGCATACGCCCTTTTTGGCCAACCAAGCAAACTTGCAAAGGAAATCTGCACTACAATGAAGTCTCACTTCCCCCCGGTCAAAAGGGCCATCTGAAAAAAGTGTAAAATCCAGAAAGGCAGGACAGGCCATGGAGAACTGGGAGCCTTGTTATGCTGATGGGCGGGATGTACATTGCCAACAGACACTCGGGAGAAGTGTATGGTGTTTCCTGAAACATCTAAAAAACAAAGCAACAGAGCCTAGGGCACTTCCACTTATGGTCCTATAGCTTAGGGAAATTAAAATCAAAAAGACACAGCCACCCCAAAAGTGGGGACCCCTCTGTTTACAAGAACCTCGTTTACCGTACAACTTCAATATCACAGAAAGTGAAAAATGGATAAAGAACTTGTGGTACTTACATACAATGCAGTATCACTCAGCAATGAAATCTATGTCATCAGGCCCGTAGCAGCATAATGAGTGGATTCAGGTACGATGATTCTAACTGAAATAAGTCGCACAGAAAGAGAAACATCATAAGATATCACTAATACACGGAATGTAAACTTGGCTACAAAGGAACTGAATTCCAAAACAGAACAGGGTCTCAAATTTAGAAAACCAACTTATGCTTGCTTAAGGGGAAAGGTGAGTTGGGGTGCTGCATAAAACCAGAGATTGAAATGAGCACAGATAAAGTTCCTTAAGCCAAATATGGAATAGACAAGAGCTACTCCTTGCTCAATGAAATGGACTCAACACCCCATACTAAACGACTAAGAATGTACCTGACTAGTAAGTATCTTAAAACCTATGGATTGCTATGTCTCCAAAAGAGAATCAAGCGTGTGTACAGGGGCATAAACGCAGCAGTGATAGGATTGGAGAGGTTCGGTGAGCAAATGAAGACCCTTTGAAGTCATATTGCATGGAACCCATTCCACGAGTCTCAACTACCCAGTTTTAAGGTATTCTTCCTTCAGCTAAAACATGCATGTGGAACCCAGAGTATGATCAACCATGTGAACAGGAGACGTGTTCAAATATGTCTCAGTTTTCGTACCCTGGTACTCGGGTGCATCTTTCCAGACGCTTTACTAACACTCTCCCCACTTGGAGAGTCAGCGCCTTTAACCTCCTGTTTGGCCCAGTTTGCAATTTCTGCGGAAGATGAACAGGAATAGGGAGAACCAATGAGAGACTAGCTGGAGGTGTCTGGACGGGCAAATTTAACTCTCATTTCCCACCAGGAAGAGGAAATAACCAAAGGCTCAGTGTGCCGTGCTGGAACCAGATTAGGGCCTGTAGCCATCCTGCAGTGTTGCGGCCAGCTCACAAGAAAGCAAGTTGAAGAAAGGAGCTCAGGGGCACTGTAATTCACAAACCTGCAGAGTTATAAATGACAGCTATCGTCCAAAAATATACTGAAGTAAGGCTGCCAAGAGGACTTGAAAGCGGGGCAGAATTGCAGGAAACCGATTTCAGGAGGTAGACTGGAATTGCATTGAAAGCATAGGAAAAGAGGCAGAACGTCCACAATGATGCACTTGGCCAAAAAGGGCGTATGCGTTTTTTCCTGAATATATTCAGGAAAAAACGCATACGCCCTTTTTGGCCAACCAAGCAAGCTTGCAAAGGAAATCTGCACTACAATGAAGTCTCATTTCACCCCGGTCAAACGGGTCATCTGAAAAAAGTGTAAAATCCAGAAAGGCAGGACACACCATGGAGAATTGGGAGCCTTGTTATGCAGATGGGCGGGATGTAAATTGCCAAAGGACACTCGGGACAAGTGTATGGTGTTTCCTGAAACATCTAAAAAACAATGCAACAGAGCCTAGGGCACTTCCACTTATGGTCCTATAGCTTAGGGAAATTAAAATCAAAAAGACACAGCCACCCCAAAGTTTGGGACGCCTCTGTTTACAAGAACCTCGTTTACCGTACAAGTTCAATATCACAGAAAGTGTAAAATGGATAAAGAACTTGTGGTACTTACATACAATGCAGTATCACTCAGCAATGAAATCTATGTCATCAGGCCCGTAGCAGCACAATGAGTGGATTCAGGTACGATGATTCTAACTGAAATAAGTCACACAGAAAAAGAAACATCATAAGATATCAGTAATACACGGAATGTAAACTTGGCTACACAGGAACTGAATTCCAAAACAGAACAGGGTCTCAAATTTAGAAAACCAACTTATGCTTGCTTAAGGGTAAAGGTGAGTTGGGGTGCTGCATAAAACCAGAGATTGAAATGAGCACAGATAAAGTTCCTTAAGCCAAATATGGAATAGACAAGAGCTACTCCTTGCTCAACGAAATGGACTCAACACCCCATATTAAATGCCTAAGAATGTACCTGACTAGTAAGTATCTTAAAACTTATGGATTGCTATGTCTCCAAAAGAGAATCAAGCGTGTGTACAGGGGCATAAACGCAGCAGTGATAGGATTGGAGAGGTTCGGTGAGCAAATGAAGACCCTTTGAAGTCATATTGCATGGTACCCATTCCACGGGTCTCAACTCTCCAGGTTTAAGGTATTCTTCCTTCAGCTAAAACATGCATGTGGAACCCAGAGTATGATCAACCGTGTGAACGGGAGACGTGTTCAAATATGTCTCAGTTTTCGTACCCTGGTACTCGGGTGCAACATTCCAGACGCTTTACTAACACTCTCCCCACTTGGAGAGTCAGTCCCTTTAACCTCCTGTTTGGCCCAGTTTGCAATTTCTGCGGAAGATGAACAGGAATAGGGAGAACCAATGAGAGACTAGCTGGAGGTGTCTGGACGGGCAAATTTAACTCTCATTTCCCACCAGGAACAGGAATTAACCAAAGGCTCAGCATGCCGTGCCGGAACCAGATTAGGGCCTGAAGCCATCCTGCGGTGTTGCGGCCAGCTCACAAGAAAGCGAGTTGAAGAAAGGAGCTCAGGGGCACTGTAATTCACAAACCTGCAGAGTTATAAATGACAGCTATCGTCCAAAAATATACTGAAGTAAGGCTGCCAAGAGGACTTGAAAGCGGGGCAGAATTGCAGGAAACCGATTTCAGGAGGTAGACTGGAATTGCATTGAAAGCATAGGAAAAGAGGCAGAACGTCCACAATGATGCACTTGGCCAAAAAGGGCGTATGCGTTTTTTCCTGAATATATTCAGGAAAAAACGCATACGCACTTTTTGGCCAACCAAGCAAACTTGCAAAGGAAATCTGCACTACAATGAAGTCTCACTTCCCCCCGGTCAAAAGGGCCATCTGAAAAAAGTGTAAAATCCAGAAAGGCAGGACAGGCCATGGAGAACTGGGAGCCTTGTTATGCTGATGGGCGGGATGTACATTGCCAACAGACACTCGGGAGAAGTGTATGGTGTTTCCTGAAACATCTAAAAAACAAAGCAACAGAGCCTAGGGCACTTCCACTTATGGTCCTATAGCTTAGGGAAATTAAAATCAAAAAGACACAGCCACCCCAAAAGTGGGGACCCCTCTGTTTACAAGAACCTCGTTTACCGTACAACTTCAATATCACAGAAAGTGAAAAATGGATAAAGAACTTGTGGTACTTACATACAATGCAGTATCACTCAGCAATGAAATCTATGTCATCAGGCCCGTAGCAGCATAATGAGTGGATTCAGGTACGATGATTCTAACTGAAATAAGTCGCACAGAAAGAGAAATATCATAAGATATCACTAATACACGGAATATAAACTTGGCTACAAAGGAACTGAATTCCAAAACAGAACAGGGTCTCAAATTTAGAAAACCAACTTATGCTTGCTTAAGGGGAAAGGTGAGTTGGGGTGCTGCATAAAACCAGAGATTGAAATGAGCACAGATAAAGTTCCTTAAGCCAAATATGGAATAGACAAGAGCTACTCCTTGCTCAATGAAATGGACTCAACACCCCATACTAAACGCCTAAGAATGTACCTGACTAGTAAGTATCTTAAAACCTATGGATTGCTATGTCTCCAAAAGAGAATCAAGCGTGTGTACAGGGGCATAAACGCAGCAGTGATAGGATTGGAGAGGTTCGGTGAGCAAATGAAGACCCTTTGAAGTCATATTGCATGGAACCCATTCCACGAGTCTCAACTACCCAGTTTTAAGGTATTCTTCCTTCAGCTAAAACATGCATGTGGAACCCAGAGTATGAT
The DNA here is from genome assembly GCF_964374135.1 of Grampus griseus. Lineage (NCBI taxonomy): Eukaryota > Metazoa > Chordata > Mammalia > Artiodactyla > Delphinidae > Grampus > Grampus griseus. Next base: position 233,770 of record NW_028133321.1, read on the forward strand.
CAACCATGTGAACGGGAGACGTGTTCAAATATGTCTCAGTTTTCGTACCCTGGTACTCGGGTGCATCTTTCCAGACGCTTTACTAACACTCTCCCCACTTGGAGAGTCAGCGCCTTTAACCTCCTGTTTGGCCCAGTTTGCAATTTCTGCGGAAGATGAACAGGAATAGGGAGAACCAATGAGAGACTAGCTGGAGGTGTCTGGACGGGCAAATTTAACTCTCATTTCCCACCAGGAAGAGGAAATAACCAAAGGCTCAGTGTGCCGTGCTGGAACCAGATTAGGGCCTGTAGCCATCCTGCAGTGTTGCGGCCAGCTCACAAGAAAGCAAGTTGAAGAAAGGAGCTCAGAAGCACTGTAATTCACAAACCTGCAGAGTTATAAATGACAGCTATCGTCCAAAAATATACTGAAGTAAGGCTGCCAAGAGGACTTGAAAGCGGGGCAGAATTGCAGGAAACCGATTTCAGGAGGTAGACTGGAATTGCATTGAAAGCATAGGAAAAGAGGCAGAACGTCCACAATGATGCACTTGGCCAAAAAGGGCGTATGCGTTTTTTCCTGAATATATTCAGGAAAAAACGCATACGCCCTTTTTGGCCAACCAAGCAAGCTTGCAAAGGAAATCTGCACTACAATGAAGTCTCACTTCCCCCCGGTCAAAAGGACCATCTGAAAAAAGTGTAAAATCCAGAAATGCAGGACAGGCCATGGAGAACTGGGAGCCTTGTTATGCTGATGGGAGGGATGTAAATTGCCAACAGACACTCGGGAGAATTGTATGGTGTTTCCTGAAACATCTAAAAAACACAGCAACAGACCCTAGGGAACTTCCACTTATGGTCCTATAGCTTAGGGAAATTAAAATCAAAAAGACACAGAAACCCCAAAGTATGGAACGGATCTGTTTACAAGAACCTCGTTTACAGTACAAGTTCAACATCGCAGAAAGTGAAAAATGGATAAAGAAGTTGTGGTATTTACATACAAAGCAATATCACTCAGCAATGAAATCTATGTCCTCAGGCCCTTAGCAGCACAATGAGTGGATTCAGGTGTGATGATTCTAACTGAAATAAGTCACACAGAAAAAGAAACATCATAATATATCAGTAATACACGGAATGTAAACTTGGCTACACAGGAACTGAATTACAGAACAGAACAGGGTCTCAAATTTAGAAAACCAACTTATGCTTGCTTAAGGGGAAAGGTGAGTTGGGGTGCTGCATAAAACCAGAGATTGAAATGAGCACAGATAAAGTTCCTTAAGCCAAATATGGAATAGACAAGAGCTACTCCTTGCTCAACGAAATGGCCTCAACACCGCATATTAAACGCCTAAGAATGTACCTGACTAGTAAGTATCTTAAAACCTATGGATTGTTATGTCTCCGAAAGAGAATCAAGCATGTGTACAGGGGCATAAACACAGCAGTGATAGGATTGGAGAGGTTCGGTGAGCAAATGAAGACCCTTTGAAGTCATATTGCATGGTACCCATTCCACGGGTCTCAACTACCCAGGTTTAAGGTATTCTTCCTTCAGCTAAAACATGCATGTGGAACTTAGAGTATGATCAACCATGTGATCGGGAGACGTGTTCAAATATGTCTCAGTTTTCGTACCCTGATACTCGGGTGCAACATTCCAGACGCTTTACAAACACTCTCCCAACTTGGAGAGTCAGTCCCTTTAACCTCCTGTTTAGCCCAGTTTGCAATTTCTGCGGAAGATGAACAGGAATAGTGAGAACCAATGAGAGACTAGCTGGAGGTGTCTGGACGGGCAAATTTAACTCTCATTTCCCACCAGGAAGAGGAATTAACCAAAGGCTCAGCATGCCGTGCTGGAACCAGATTAGGGCCTGAAGCGATCCTGCGGTGTTGCGGCCAGGTCACAAGAAAGCGAGTTGAAGAAAGGAACTCAGGGGCACTGTAATTCACAATCTTGCAGAGTTATAAATGACAGCTATCGTCCAAAAATATACTGAAGTAAGGCTGCCAAGAGGACTTGAAAGCGGGGCAGAATTGCAGGAAACCGATTTCAGGAGGTAGACTGGAATTGCAATGAAAGCATAGGAAAAGAGGCAGAGCGTCCACAATCATGCACCTGGCCAAAAAGGGCGTATGCGTTTTTTCCTGAATATGTTCAGGAAAAAAAGCATACGCACTTTTTGGCCAACCAAGCAAGCTTGCAAAGGAAATCTGCACTACAATGAAGTCTCACTTCCCCCCAGTCAAAAGGACCATCTGAAAAAAGTGTAAAATCCAGAAAGGCAGGACAGGCCATGGAGAACTGGGAGCCTTGTTATGCTGATGGGAGGGATGTAAATTGCCAACAGACACTCGGGAGAAGTGTATGGTGTTTCCTGAAACATCTAAAAAACAAAGCAACAGAGCCTAGGGCACTTCCACTTATGGTCCTATAGCTTAGGGAAATTAAAATCAAAAAGACACAGCCACCCCAAAGTTTGGGAGGGCTCTGTTTACAAGAACCTCGTTTACAGTACAAGTTCAACATCGCAGAAAGTGAAAAATGGATAAAGAAGTTGTGGTATTTACTTACAAAGCAATATCACTCAGCAATGAAATCTATGTCATCAGGCCCTTAGCAGCACAATGAGTGGATTCAGGTATGATGATTCTAACTGAAATAAGTCACACAGAAAAAGAAACATCATAAGGTATCAGTAATACACGGAATGTAAACTTGGCTACACAGGAACTGAATTACAGAACAGAACAGGGTCTCAAATTTAGAAAACCAACTTATGCTTGCTTAAGGGGAAAGGTGAGTTGGGGTGCTGCATAAAACCAGAGATTGAAATGAGCACAGATAAAGTTCCTTAAGCCAAATATGGAATAGACAAGAGCTACTCCTTGCTCAACGAAATGGACTCAACACCGCATATTAAACGCCTAAGAATGTACCTGACTAGTAAGTATCTTAAAACCTATGGATTGCTATGTCTCCGAAAGAGAATCAAGCATGTGTACAGGGGCATAAACGCAGCAGTGATAGGATTGGAGAGGTTCGGTGAGCAAATGAAGACCGTTTGAAGTCATATTGCATGGTACCCATTCCACGGGTCTCAACTCTCCAGGTTTAAGGTATTCTTCCTTCAGCTAAAACATGCATGTGGAACCCAGAGTATGATCAACCGTGTGAACGGGAGACGTGTTCAAATATGTCTCAGTTTTCCTCCCCTGGTACTCGGGTGCAACATTCCAGACGCTTTACTAACACTCTCCCCACTTGGAGAGTCAGCGCCTTTAACCTCCTGTTTGGCCCAGTTTGCAATTTCTGCAGAAGATGAACAGGAATAGGGAGAACCAATGAGAGACTAGCTGGAGGTGTCTGGACGGGCAAATTTAACTCTCATTTCCCACCAGGATGAGGAAATAACCAAAGGCTCAGCGTGCCGTGCCGGAACCAGATTAGGGCCTGAAGCCATCCTGCGGTGTTGCGGCCCGCTCAAAAGAAAGCGAGTTGAAGAAAGGAGCTCAGGGGCACTGTAATTCACAAACCTGCAGAGTTATAAATGACAGCTATCGTCCAAAAATATACTGAAGTAAGGCTGCCAAGAGGACTTGAAAGCGGGGCAGAATTGCAGGAAACCGATTTCAGGAGGTAGACTGGAATTGCATTGAAAGCATAGGAAAAGAGGCAGAACGTCCACAATGATGCACTTGGCCAAAAAGGGTGTATGCGTTTTTTCCTGAATATATTCAGGAAAAAACACATATGCCCTTTTTGGCCAACCAAGCAAGCTTGCAAAGGAAATCTGCACTACAATGAAGTCTCACTTCCCCCCGGTCAAAAGGGCCATCTGAAAAAAGTGTAAAATCCAGAAAGGCAGGACAGGCCATGGAGAACTGGGAGCCTTGTTATGCTGATGGGCGGGATGTAAATTGCCAACAGACACTCGGGAGAAGTGTATGGTGTTTCCTGAAACATCTAAAAAACAAAGCAACAGAGCCTAGGGCACTTCCACTTATGGTCCTATAGCTTAGGGAAATTAAAATCAAAAAGACACAGCCACCCCAAAGTTTGGGACGCCTCTGTTTACAAGAACCTCGTTTACCGTACAAGTTCAATATCACAGAAAGTGAAAAATGGATAAAGAACTTGTGGTACTTACGTACAATGCAGTATCACTCAGCAATGAAATCTATGTCATCAGGCCCGTAGCAGCATAATGAGTGGATTCAGGTACGATGATTCTAACTGAAATAAGTCACACAGAAAAAGAAACATCATAAGATATCACTAATACACGGAATGTAAACTTGGCTACACAGGAACTGAATTCCAAAACAGAACAGGGTCTCAAATTTAGAAAACCAACTTATGCTTGCTTAAGGGGAAAGGTGAGTTGGGGTGCTGCATAAAACCAGAGATTGAAATGAGCACAGATAAAGTTCCTTAAGCCAAATATGGAATAGACAAGAGCTACTCCTTGCTCAACGAAATGGACTCAACACCGCATATTAAACGCCTAAGAATGTACCTGACTAGTAAGTATCTTAAAACCTATGGATTGCTATGTCTCCGAACGAGAATCAAGCATGTGTACAGGGGCATAAACGCAGCAGTGATAGGATTGGAGAGGTTCGGTGAGCAAATGAAGACCGTTTGAAGTCATATTGCATGGTACCCATTCCACGGGTCTCAACTCTCCAGGTTTAAGGTATTCTTCCTTCAGCTAAAACATGCATGTGGAACCCAGAGTATGATCAACCGTGTGAACGGGAGACGTGTTCAAATATGTCTCAGTTTTCCTCCCCTGGTACTCGGGTGCAACATTCCAGACGCTTTACTAACACTCTCCCCACTTGGAGAGTCAGCGCCTTTAACCTCCTGTTTGGCCCAGTTTGCAATTTCTGCGTAAGATGAACAGGAATAGGGAGAACCAATGAGAGACTAGCTGGAGGTGTCTGGACGGGCAAATTTAACTCTCACTTCCCACCAGGATGAGGAAATAACCAAAGGCTCAGCGTGCCGTGCCGGAACCAGATTAGGGCCTGAAGCCATCCTGCGGTGCTGCGGCCAGCTCAAAAGAAAGCGAGTTGAAGAAAGGAGCTCAGGGGCACTGTAATTCACAAACCGGCAGAGTTATAAACGACAGCTATCGTCCAAAAATATACTGAAGTAAGGCTGCCAAGAGGACTTGAAAGCGGGGCAGAATTGCAGGAAACCGATTTCAGGAGGTAGACTGGAATTGCATTTCAAACATAGGAAAAGAGGCAGAACGTCCACAATGATGCACTTGGCCAAAAAGGGCGTATGCGTTTTTTCCTGAATATATTCAGGAAAAAACGCATACGCCCTTTTTGTCCAACCAAGCAAGCTTGCAAAAGAAATCTGCACTACAATGAAGTCTCACTTCCTTCCGGTCAAAAGGGCCATCTGAAAAAAGTGTAAAATCCAGAAAGGCAGGACAGGCCATGGAGAACTGGGAGCCTTGTTATGCTGATGGGCGGGATGTAAATTGCCAACAGACACTCGGGAGAAGTGTATGGTGTTTCCTGAAACATCTAAAAAACAAAGCAACAGAGCCTAGGGCACTTCCACTTATGGTCCTATAGCTTAGGGAAATTAAAATCAAAAAGACACAGCCACCCCAAAGTTTGGGACGGCTCTGTTTACAAGAACCTCGTTTACAGTACAAGTTCAACATCGCAGAAAGTGAAAAATGGATAAAGAAGTTGTGGTATTTACTTACAAAGCAATATCATTCAGCAATGAAATCTATGTCATCAGGCCCTTAGCAGCACAATGAGTGGATTCAGGTATGATGATTCTAACTGAAATAAGTCACACAGAAAAAGAAACATCATAAGATATCAGTAATACACGGACTGTAAACTTGGCTACACAGGAACTGAATTACAGAACAGAACAGGGTCTCAAATTTAGAAAACCAACTTATGCTTGCTTAAGGGGAAAGGTGAGTTGGGGTGCTGCATAAAACCAGAGATTGAAATGAGCACAGATAAAGTTCCTTAAGCCAAATATGGAATAGACAAGAGCTACTCCTTGCTCAATGAAATGGACTCAACACCCCATACTAAACGCCTAAGAATGTACCTGACTAGTAAGTATCTTAAAACCTATGGATTGCTATGTCTCCAAAAGAGAATCAAGCGTGTGTACAGGGGCATAAACGCAGCAGTGATAGGATTGGAGAGGTTCGGTGAGCAAATGAAGACCCTTTGAAGTCATATTGCATGGAACCCATTCCACGAGTCTCAACTACCCAGTTTTAAGGTATTCTTCCTTCAGCTAAAACATGCATGTGGAACCCAGAGTATGATCAACCATGTGAACGGGAGACGTGTTCAAATATGTCTCAGTTTTCGTACCCTGGTACTCGGGTGCATCTTTCCAGACGCTTTACTAACACTCTCCCCACTTGGAGAGTCAGCGCCTTTAACCTCCTGTTTGGCCCAGTTTGCAATTTCTGCGGAAGATGAACAGGAATAGGGAGAACCAATGAGAGACTAGCTGGAGGTGTCTGGACGGGCAAATTTAACTCTCATTTCCCACCAGGAAGAGGAAATAACCAAAGGCTCAGTGTGCCGTGCTGGAACCAGATTAGGGCCTGTAGCCATCCTGCAGTGTTGCGGCCAGCTCACAAGAAAGCAAGTTGAAGAAAGGAGCTCAGAAGCACTGTAATTCACAAACCTGCAGAGTTATAAATGACAGCTATCGTCCAAAAATATACTGAAGTAAGGCTGCCAAGAGGACTTGAAAGCGGGGCAGAATTGCAGGAAACCGATTTCAGGAGGTAGACTGGAATTGCATTGAAAGCATAGGAAAAGAGGCAGAACGTCCACAATGATGCACTTGGCCAAAAAGGGCGTATGCGTTTTTTCCTGAATATATTCAGGAAAAAACGCATACGCCCTTTTTGGCCAACCAAGCAAGCTTGCAAAGGAAATCTGCACTACAATGAAGTCTCACTTCCCCCCGGTCAAAAGGACCATCTGAAAAAAGTGTAAAATCCAGAAATGCAGGACAGGCCATGGAGAACTGGGAGCCTTGTTATGCTGATGGGAGGGATGTAAATTGCCAACAGACACTCGGGAGAATTGTATGGTGTTTCCTGAAACATCTAAAAAACACAGCAACAGACCCTAGGGAACTTCCACTTATGGTCCTATAGCTTAGGGAAATTAAAATCAAAAAGACACAGAAACCCCAAAGTATGGAACGGATCTGTTTACAAGAACCTCGTTTACAGTACAAGTTCAACATCGCAGAAAGTGAAAAATGGATAAAGAAGTTGTGGTATTTACATACAAAGCAATATCACTCAGCAATGAAATCTATGTCCTCAGGCCCTTAGCAGCACAATGAGTGGATTCAGGTGTGATGATTCTAACTGAAATAAGTCACACAGAAAAAGAAACATCATAATATATCAGTAATACACGGAATGTAAACTTGGCTACACAGGAACTGAATTACAGAACAGAACAGGGTCTCAAATTTAGAAAACCAACTTATGCTTGCTTAAGGGGAAAGGTGAGTTGGGGTGCTGCATAAAACCAGAGATTGAAATGAGCACAGATAAAGTTCCTTAAGCCAAATATGGAATAGACAAGAGCTACTCCTTGCTCAACGAAATGGCCTCAACACCGCATATTAAACGCCTAAGAATGTACCTGACTAGTAAGTATCTTAAAACCTATGGATTGTTATGTCTCCGAAAGAGAATCAAGCATGTGTACAGGGGCATAAACACAGCAGTGATAGGATTGGAGAGGTTCGGTGAGCAAATGAAGACCCTTTGAAGTCATATTGCATGGTACCCATTCCACGGGTCTCAACTACCCAGGTTTAAGGTATTCTTCCTTCAGCTAAAACATGCATGTGGAACTTAGAGTATGATCAACCATGTGATCGGGAGACGTGTTCAAATATGTCTCAGTTTTCGTACCCTGATACTCGGGTGCAACATTCCAGACGCTTTACAAACACTCTCCCAACTTGGAGAGTCAGTCCCTTTAACCTCCTGTTTAGCCCAGTTTGCAATTTCTGCGGAAGATGAACAGGAATAGTGAGAACCAATGAGAGACTAGCTGGAGGTGTCTGGACGGGCAAATTTAACTCTCATTTCCCACCAGGAAGAGGAATTAACCAAAGGCTCAGCATGCCGTGCTGGAACCAGATTAGGGCCTGAAGCGATCCTGCGGTGTTGCGGCCAGGTCACAAGAAAGCGAGTTGAAGAAAGGAACTCAGGGGCACTGTAATTCACAATCTTGCAGAGTTATAAATGACAGCTATCGTCCAAAAATATACTGAAGTAAGGCTGCCAAGAGGACTTGAAAGCGGGGCAGAATTGCAGGAAACCGATTTCAGGAGGTAGACTGGAATTGCAATGAAAGCATAGGAAAAGAGGCAGAGCGTCCACAATCATGCACCTGGCCAAAAAGGGCGTATGCGTTTTTTCCTGAATATATTCAGGAAAAAAAGCATACGCACTTTTTGGCCAACCAAGCAAGCTTGCAAAGGAAATCTGCACTACAATGAAGTCTCACTTCCCCCCAGTCAAAAGGACCATCTGAAAAAAGTGTAAAATCCAGAAAGGCAGGACAGGCCATGGAGAACTGGGAGCCTTGTTATGCTGATGGGAGGGATGTAAATTGCCAACAGACACTCGGGAGAAGTGTATGGTGTTTCCTGAAACATCTAAAAAACAAAGCAACAGAGCCTAGGGCACTTCCACTTATGGTCCTATAGCTTAGGGAAATTAAAATCAAAAAGACACAGCCACCCCAAAGTTTGGGAGGGCTCTGTTTACAAGAACCTCGTTTACAGTACAAGTTCAACATCGCAGAAAGTGAAAAATGGATAAAGAAGTTGTGGTATTTACTTACAAAGCAATATCACTCAGCAATGAAATCTATGTCATCAGGCCCTTAGCAGCACAATGAGTGGATTCAGGTATGATGATTCTAACTGAAATAAGTCACACAGAAAAAGAAACATCATAAGGTATCAGTAATACACGGAATGTAAACTTGGCTACACAGGAACTGAATTACAGAACAGAACAGGGTCTCAAATTTAGAAAACCAACTTATGCTTGCTTAAGGGGAAAGGTGAGTTGGGGTGCTGCATAAAACCAGAGATTGAAATGAGCACAGATAAAGTTCCTTAAGCCAAATATGGAATAGACAAGAGCTACTCCTTGCTCAACGAAATGGACTCAACACCGCATATTAAACGCCTAAGAATGTACCTGACTAGTAAGTATCTTAAAACCTATGGATTGCTATGTCTCCGAAAGAGAATCAAGCATGTGTACAGGGGCATAAACGCAGCAGTGATAGGATTGGAGAGGTTCGGTGAGCAAATGAAGACCGTTTGAAGTCATATTGCATGGTACCCATTCCACGGGTCTCAACTCTCCAGGTTTAAGGTATTCTTCCTTCAGCTAAAACATGCATGTGGAACCCAGAGTATGATCAACCGTGTGAACGGGAGACGTGTTCAAATATGTCTCAGTTTTCCTCCCCTGGTACTCGGGTGCAACATTCCAGACGCTTTACTAACACTCTCCCCACTTGGAGAGTCAGCGCCTTTAACCTCCTGTTTGGCCCAGTTTGCAATTTCTGCAGAAGATGAACAGGAATAGGGAGAACCAATGAGAGACTAGCTGGAGGTGTCTGGACGGGCAAATTTAACTCTCATTTCCCACCAGGATGAGGAAATAACCAAAGGCTCAGCGTGCCGTGCCGGAACCAGATTAGGGCCTGAAGCCATCCTGCGGTGTTGCGGCCCGCTCAAAAGAAAGCGAGTTGAAGAAAGGAGCTCAGGGGCACTGTAATTCACAAACCTGCAGAGTTATAAATGACAGCTATCGTCCAAAAATATACTGAAGTAAGGCTGCCAAGAGGACTTGAAAGCGGGGCAGAATTGCAGGAAACCGATTTCAGGAGGTAGACTGGAATTGCATTGAAAGCATAGGAAAAGAGGCAGAACGTCCACAATGATGCACTTGGCCAAAAAGGGTGTATGCGTTTTTTCCTGAATATATTCAGGAAAAAACACATATGCCCTTTTTGGCCAACCAAGCAAGCTTGCAAAGGAAATCTGCACTACAATGAAGTCTCACTTCCCCCCGGTCAAAAGGGCCATCTGAAAAAAGTGTAAAATCCAGAAAGGCAGGACAGGCCATGGAGAACTGGGAGCCTTGTTATGCTGATGGGCGGGATGTAAATTGCCAACAGACACTCGGGAGAAGTGTATGGTGTTTCCTGAAACATCTAAAAAACAAAGCAACAGAGCCTAGGGCACTTCCACTTATGGTCCTATAGCTTAGGGAAATTAAAATCAAAAAGACACAGCCACCCCAAAGTTTGGGACGCCTCTGTTTACAAGAACCTCGTTTACCGTACAAGTTCAATATCACAGAAAGTGAAAAATGGATAAAGAACTTGTGGTACTTACGTACAATGCAGTATCACTCAGCAATGAAATCTATGTCATCAGGCCCGTAGCAGCATAATGAGTGGATTCAGGTACGATGATTCTAACTGAAATAAGTCACACAGAAAAAGAAACATCATAAGATATCACTAATACACGGAATGTAAACTTGGCTACACAGGAACTGAATTCCAAAACAGAACAGGGTCTCAAATTTAGAAAACCAACTTATGCTTGCTTAAGGGGAAAGGTGAGTTGGGGTGCTGCATAAAACCAGAGATTGAAATGAGCACAGATAAAGTTCCTTAAGCCAAATATGGAATAGACAAGAGCTACTCCTTGCTCAACGAAATGGACTCAACACCGCATATTAAACGCCTAAGAATGTACCTGACTAGTAAGTATCTTAAAACCTATGGATTGCTATGTCTCCGAACGAGAATCAAGCATGTGTACAGGGGCATAAACGCAGCAGTGATAGGATTGGAGAGGTTCGGTGAGCAAATGAAGACCGTTTGAAGTCATATTGCATGGTACCCATTCCACGGGTCTCAACTCTCCAGGTTTAAGGTATTCTTCCTTCAGCTAAAACATGCATGTGGAACCCAGAGTATGATCAACCGTGTGAACGGGAGACGTGTTCAAATATGTCTCAGTTTTCCTCCCCTGGTACTCGGGTGCAACATTCCAGACGCTTTACTAACACTCTCCCCACTTGGAGAGTCAGCGCCTTTAACCTCCTGTTTGGCCCAGTTTGCAATTTCTGCGTAAGATGAACAGGAATAGGGAGAACCAATGAGAGACTAGCTGGAGGTGTCTGGACGGGCAAATTTAACTCTCACTTCCCACCAGGATGAGGAAATAACCAAAGGCTCAGCGTGCCGTGCCGGAACCAGATTAGGGCCTGAAGCCATCCTGCGGTGCTGCGGCCAGCTCAAAAGAAAGCGAGTTGAAGAAAGGAGCTCAGGGGCACTGTAATTCACAAACCGGCAGAGTTATAAACGACAGCTATCGTCCAAAAATATACTGAAGTAAGGCTGCCAAGAGGACTTGAAAGCGGGGCAGAATTGCAGGAAACCGATTTCAGGAGGTAGACTGGAATTGCATTTCAAACATAGGAAAAGAGGCAGAACGTCCACAATGATGCACTTGGCCAAAAAGGGCGTATGCGTTTTTTCCTGAATATATTCAGGAAAAAACGCATACGCCCTTTTTGTCCAACCAAGCAAGCTTGCAAAAGAAATCTGCACTACAATGAAGTCTCACTTCCTTCCGGTCAAAAGGGCCATCTGAAAAAAGTGTAAAATCCAGAAAGGCAGGACAGGCCATGGAGAACTGGGAGCCTTGTTATGCTGATGGGCGGGATGTAAATTGCCAACAGACACTCGGGAGAAGTGTATGGTGTTTCCTGAAACATCTAAAAAACAAAGCAACAGAGCCTAGGGCACTTCCACTTATGGTCCTATAGCTTAGGGAAATTAAAATCAAAAAGACACAGCCACCCCAAAGTTTGGGACGGCTCTGTTTACAAGAACCTCGTTTACAGTACAAGTTCAACATCGCAGAAAGTGAAAAATGGATAAAGAAGTTGTGGTATTTACTTACAAAGCAATATCATTCAGCAATGAAATCTATGTCATCAGGCCCTTAGCAGCACAATGAGTGGATTCAGGTATGATGATTCTAACTGAAATAAGTCACACAGAAAAAGAAACATCATAAGATATCAGTAATACACGGACTGTAAACTTGGCTACACAGGAACTGAATTACAGAACAGAACAGGGTCTCAAATTTAGAAAACCAACTTATGCTTGCTTAAGGGGAAAGGTGAGTTGGGGTGCTGCATAAAACCAGAGATTGAAATGAGCACAGATAAAGTTCCTTAAGCCAAATATGGAATAGACAAGAGCTACTCCTTGCTCAACGAAATGGACTCAACACCGCATATTAAACGCCTAAGAATGTACCTGACTAGTAAGTATCTTAAAACCTATGGATTGCTATGTCTCCGAAAGAGAATCAAGCATGTGTACAGGGGCATAAACGCAGCAGTGATAGGATTGGAGAGGTTTGGTGAGCAAATGAAGACCCTTTGATGTCATATTGCATGGTACCCATTCCACGGGTTTCAACTACCCAGGTTTAACGTATTCTTCCTTCAGTTAAAACATGCATGTGGAACCTAGAGTATGATCAACCATGTGATCGGGAGACGTGTTCAAATATGTCTCAGTTTTCATACCCTAGTACTCGTGTGCAACATTCCAGATGCTTTACTAACACTCTCCCGACTTGGAGAGTCAGTCCCTTTAACCTCCTGTTTGGCCCAGTTTGCAATTTCTGCGGAAGATGAACAGGAATAGGGAGAACCAATGAGAGACTAGCTGTAGGTGTCTGGACGGGCAAATTTAACTCTCATTTCCCACCAGGAAGAGGAAATAACCAAAGGCTCAGCGTGCCGTGCCGGAACCAGATTAGGGCCTGAAGCCATCCTGCGGTGTTGCGGCCAGGTCACAAGAAACCGAGTTGAAGAAAGGAGCTCAGGGACACTGTAATTCACAAACCTGCAGAGTTATAAATGACAGCTATCGTCCAAAAATATACTGAAGTAAGGCTGCCAAGAGGACTTGAAAGCGGGGCAGAATTGCAGGAAACCGATTTCAGGAGGTAGACTGGAATTGCATTGAAAGCATAGGAAAAGAGGCAGAACGTCCACAATGATGCACTTGGCCAAAAAGGGCGTATGCGTTTTTTCCTGAATATATTCAGGAAAAAACGCATACGCCCTTTTTGGCCAACCAAGCAAGCTTGCAAAGGAAATCTGCACTACAATGAAGTCTCACTTCCCCCCGGTCAAAAGGGCCATCTGAAAAAAGTGTAAAATCCAGAAAGGCAGGACAGGCCATGGAGAACTGGGAGCCTTGTTATGCTGATGGGCGGGATGTACATTGCCAACAGACACTCAGGAGAAGTGTATGGTGTTTCCTGAAACACCTAGAAAACAAAGCAACAGAGCCAAGGGCACTTCCACTTATGGTCCTATAGCTTAGGGAAATTAAAATCAAAAAGACACAGCCACCCCAAAATTTGGGACGGCTCTTTTTACAGAAATCTCTTCTACGGCACAAGTTAAATATCCCAGAGAGCAAATAATGGATAAAGAAGTTGCGGTACTTATGTACAACAGAATACCACTCAGCAATGAAATCTATGTCATCAGGCCCATGCCAGCATAATGAGTGGATTGAGGCACGATGATTCTAAGTGAAATAAGTCACACAGAAAAAGAAACATCATAAGGTATCACTAATACACGGAATGTGAACTTGGCTACACATGAACTGAATTACAAAGCAGAACAGGGTCTCAAGTTTAGAAAACCAACTTATGCCTGCTTAAGGGGGAAGGTGAGTTGGGGTGCTGCATGAAAGCAGAGTTTGAAATTAGCACAGATACCGTTCCATAAGCCAAATATGTAATAGACAAGACCTACCCCTTGCTCAACGAAATGGATTCAACAATGAGGTATCACCTCACACCTGGTAGAATAGGCATCATAGAAAATCTACAAACAAAAAATGCTGGAAAGGGTGTGGCGAAAAGGAACCCTCTTCCACTATTGTTGGGAATATAAATTGATACAGTCATTATGGAGAACAATATGGAATTTCTTAAGAAACTAACAATAGAATTACCATATGATACAGCAATCCCAGTACTGGACATATACCCAGACAAAACCATAAATCAAAAAGAGTCATTCACCGCAATGTTCATTGCATCACTATTTACAATATCGAGGTAATGGAAGCAACCTAAATGCCCACAGACAGACGAATGCATAAAGCTGTGGTACATATATAAAATGGAATATTACTAAGCCATGAAAAGGAATGAAATTGGGTCATTTGTAGAGACGTCGATGGATCTAGAGACTGTCATACAGAGTGAAGTAAGTCAGAAAGAGAAAAACAAATCTTGTATATTCATGCATATATGTGGAACCTAGAAAAACTGTACAGATTAACCATTTTGCAAGGCATAAATAGAGCAACAGATGTAGACAACAAACGTATGGACAACAAGGGGGGAAAGCTGTTGGGGGGGTGGTGGTGGGAGGAGTTGAGAGACTGGGATTGGCATGTATACATTTATATGTATAAAATAGATAACCAATAAGAACCTGCTGTATAAAAATATAAAATAAAATTCAAAATTAAAAAGAAATAAAATTTAAAAAATAAAACAGAAAAAACAATTATTCCCTGCACATACATGTATTTATATGAATAAATTATTTCCATGCTTATATCTGTAAATACAAAAAAGAGGAATAAAATCTACCTTGAACCAAAAACGAAAAAGAGAAAAAAACACAGAACCCACCAGTTACACAGAGGAAAACCGTATCAGGGCACTTGCTCCAGTTGTAAACAATTCTGAAGTTGGTCAGTGGTGGGGAATCGTCTCCCATTCAGCCAGCAGCCCCCACGCAACAAGCGTCCTCATTGCAAAGCTGGGGCACCGTGCCGAGGCATCTGTGAGTAAACGTGAGCTGAGCCCCAGGCCAGTTGCTGCTGAACTATTCCCACCCGTCCCAGGTAAAACACCTGAATATATACAAGGACTTGAAAGCCTAGAGGAAGGGCCATAGAGCCACACGAGTGACAGCATGCCGGCCGACTTGGTGCCTGCAGGCCAGCCAGGATGGTCCTGGCCCTGGGTGCTCTTCTGGAAGATTTCCATTTCCCTGCCTGAGATACCCGTCCTGTCCCTGCCCCCACTGCTTTTTTCCTTCCTCACCTCTGCCCAGGGAGAAATTCCAGCAGCAGGTATGGGTGACACATCCTCTTCTTTAGCAGGTGGCAGCCTGGCAACTGCTGCAGAAAGTCCAGCAGAGCCCCACTCACACTGGGCCACCCACAAAGCCGTGGCCTCTCACTCCCTCCCACCAGCCCAGCCCCGAGACTGCTGACAGGGCAGAGAAAATGGCGTCAGGCACGGCTGCAGGGGCTCTTGCTGCCTGGAGTGGTATTTATATTGATCTCAACCCAGGCACACCTGGGGAGGGCTGGCCGGCACGGTAAGGCTGCCCAGGTCAGCCAATCATCACCCCTCAGGGGCTCAAAGTTGCAGAAAATGGAACTTGCTGAACCGGCCAGGTCCAAGGAACAGGTGTGGGCTCCTGAGAGTCAGGATAGACAAGGGGCTGCAGCTTTGGCTTGTTTTCTAATCATTTTATCTGGCCCATGAGTGGGAGACAACTTCAAGAAAACCCTCTCCTAATGAGAGGAACCCAGGAGTCAGGGAGAGGAGGGGTGGGTGGTGGTTGGAGACAGAGGCCTGGTGCCCCGGGTGCAGTGGAAGTCTCTGGAAGACCAGGTGGAGGGAGGCCTCACGGAGTGATGCCCAGGGTTACAGACCTGTCGCAGCTGCTGTTTGTTAGTTCAAGTCCTGCTCTGAGGTGCTCTGTGTCAGCTCTGAGCGACAGGTGAGCTGGGGGTGCTCTGCAATGAGGGCTATGTGCACGGTTCCTGTGTGCCCAGCCCTGCCACGGTACCTGCAAGGGTAGCTCTGTATCCTGGGAGGGGCCTGACCACGAGAGCTCCGTGGGCTGGGGTGGGGGTGGGGTACCTGCCCAGGTGAGCTCCATATTCTGGGATTGGTCTGACCACGAGAGTCCCATGGGCTGCTGGGGACCTGGTAAAGGATGTCAGGACAGTCAGTGAAGCCACCGAGGATATACCTCCAGTTGCTCCTAATTCCTACACCCTGCTGGTCATTCTACCAACCACCAGGACATGGTATTCTGTATTAGTCTTCAATGATGCCTTCTTTTGTATTCCATTAGTCCCAGAGTCACAAGAAATTTTGGCTTGTGAGTGGCAGGACTCAACATACAACTAAAACAATACTTCCGGGCCGTTCGGCCCCAAGGGTGCAAAAATTCCCACACCATCTTTGGGGAAAGCTTAGCTAAAGACCTAAAAGTTCTACCTCTGGAAAAGGAAACCCTCCTTCAATATGCAGGCGACATTCTGATCGCTAGCCCTACTAAGGAGGCCTCTGAACTACCAAGCCAATAAAGGATAGAAGTTGTCCAAGAAAAAGCTCAAATATCACAGACTGCAGTGACCTGCCTGGGCTTCATTCTCACAGAAGGTCGGAGAAGCCCATCCCAGGAAAGGGAAGAAACCATTTTCAGCCTTACCCCTTTCTAAAACTAGAAGACAGCTTAGGGGTTCCTGGGGAGGCCAGGGTTTGCTGCTTCTGGATCCCTAACTACAGTCTACTAGCTGGGCCTCTATATGAAACACTGAAAGGAAAAGATGATGATCCTTTTGAATAGAATCCAGAAGTGGCCTTTCAAGAATGGAAAGAGCAGTCAATTCAGACCCTTGCCCTGGAACTCCCTAATTTAACTAAACCCTTTGACCTTTACATTCCCGGTGAAAGGTGAATCGCCATTGGAGAATTAGTGCAAAAACTGGGACCACTTGAAATGGAACAATGCAAGAATGCCATCCAGGTAGGATAAACTACGGTCACTAAGGGGCTTGGCCCACTGCCACATCTGGCCAAGATACTGGCGGTATCTAAAAACCTGGAAATCAGCAGCCCAAAAGGCCACCTCCCTCCTAAGGGAAAAGGACCCCACGTGGTGATCCTAACCACCAACCATGCCCTGAAGTTGCAGGGTTCGCTCCGTGGGCACACCGACCTCGAGTGAGGAGGCCCTCCAACTCCAACATCCAGAGAGATAACCGGGGGCAACAGGGCACCATGACGACTCGTGTGAACATCACTTGACCTGGAGTTTCTCTCATAAAACAACAAGAGTGTGTCCCAAAAGAGTAGACTACTGCTTGCAGGACTTACTGCACCCAGAGGGGAGCTAATAATCTTGGCGGGGGAACAGTATACCACACTGTCACCATAGAAAAGCCTCCAGACACCGTGATGATGGTGGCCAATAAGACCGGCTGGACTCCTGTTTACTTCAAAAGGCTGTTGACTCAGTGGCCATCATGGTCCTTGATCACCACTGACCCTGGACTGTCTGGGAGTTGAGCGGGCAGGGCTCTGACACCTGGTGCTGTTTGTACGTTAATTCAGGGGCCTAATTGAAGAAAGCGCAGACTACTGGTCAGAGCATCTAGGCTGGCAGAAACGGTCAGCCTAAGGTGGCCAAACAAATGTGGGGCAGGGTGAAACCGGCCCCCACAGCGTCTCTGCACATCTCTTTCCTGGATCCTTAAAGGTCATTAGAATCTATAACACTTCCAATGCTGGTGCTCAGGTGGACGAGCAGGGAGGCAGGGGTCCTGGGGACAATCAACGTCACCGGGAGGCTGCTGGGGAGAAGCTCTGACCCTCGCCCCAGGGTATGAGGGCTCCCAACTCAGCACTCAGCAGTTACAGAAGAAGGGTCTGCACCCTCAGCACTCCAAGAATGAGGAACGGGACAAAAAGCAGAGGAGGGGTTTGTCCCCAGCAAAGCCCATTAAAAATCCCTGGGAGATAAAAATAGAATCTGGGCAATAAAGTCAAGTCTAACCTTTTTTATCCTTTGTGCTTTGTCTAATTTCACGTGCTCCTAGGGTCCCGCATGCAGAGGTTCCACACCCGGCACTTCAGACCAGATTTCCTAGTGCAGAATGGCTGGGTCGACACCTCAGCTCCTGGGGCCCAGTGCAGACTCCACGATATAGAGCCTGAGCTACAGCCAACCCGGCCCTCGAGAGCTCCGCCCCCTCCCTCCCTCCCACTGACTCTGACAGGATCTCTACACAGCAGCCCAGCCCACAGCCCACGGGGTAGTGCATGCTCTCACCTCTCCATTCTCTGATCAAAATATAAAGTTTCCTTTGCTTGTGAACCAAACTCAGTCTCGATCTGTTGGCCCCAATGACACTGGGCAGGGGGACACTTGTTGGGGTCCACTCTGGAGGATCAGTAACAGAAATTGAGACTATTGTAACCTCAGTGAACAGATGTGTGAGCCAAACTGTAGTTAACATAGAACAGTGTATAAGGCTCGGGTAAAATAAGATGTTTTTAACACTTCCATTTGATATTTCCATCACTTTTTATAAGCAAGTTCAGTGAAAAGGTTTGTCTTATTTGTCAGGTCAATATTAGAGAAACGAAGTGATTTCTTTCCAAGGATGTACATCTAATAATCTTGGTTAAACCTTCAATCCTGTTTTAAATGCTTTTCCATTGAAAATGATACCTCTCTTTCAGCTCCCCCATTTCTGAGAAGTATAAAATCTTATAATTTATTATTACCAAAGGGGAAAGGTGGGAGGAGGGATAAATTAACAGTTTGGAATTAACACATACACACTGCTATGTATAAAATAGATCATCAACAAGGAACTACTGTATAGCACAGGGAACTACACTCAACATTTTGCAATAACCTATAAGGGGAAATAATCTGAAAAAGAATAGATATTTTTATTGACATCATCTATCAATGACAGTTAAAGTGTAGCCTAAGGGAAGCTGGTGGTGAGTGCTTCTGACCCTGAAGACTTCAATTATCTAAAGTTTGGACTCTGCCTACTTCCCAAGGCCCTTAATGAACATATGTGTAGCCGTAGCTTAAAAACTTCCCCAGTTTGGGTTTCGGGGAGACACTGATTTTGAAAAAGCCCTGGTGTTCTCCTTACATGAATGGGACTCTTCCTACTGCTAAAACATGTCTGTCACACCCAGAGGATGGTATACCGTCTGATCGGGAAGAGTTTGGAAAAGGCATCTCATCTCCTCATCTCCTGGTGCTCGGGTTCACCCCTCCAGCGTCTTTACTAACAGTCTCCCCACTTGGAGATGTCAGCACTGTCAACATCCTGTTGCGTACAGTTTGGAATTTGTCCAGAGGATGAAGCGGAAGGATGAGGAACAATGAGAGACAAGTCCTAGGTGTTCAGACAGGCACATGTCACTCTAATTTCCAATCAGGAAGACGAATTGACCAAAGGCTAGGGTTGCCCATGGAAACAGTATAGGGCTTGAGGAAATCCCGCTGCTTTGTGGCCAGTTCCCATAAACACAAGTTGAACAATGGAACTCAGGGGCAGTAAAATTCACAAAACTGCAGAGTTGAAAATATCCATCACTGAAAAATGTCTTGAGGAAAGTCAAAGAAAAGGACTTGTAAGCAAGGGAGAATGGCAGGAAAGGGATTTGAGGAGGTAGAAAGGACTCGCCATTAAGCACAAGAAAAGGAGCTGAACATTGCCAACATTGCAGTTGGCCAAAAAGGGTGTATGCGTTTTTTTCTGTATATATTCAAGAAAAGGGCATACACTTTTTTAGCCAACCAAACAGGTGGGCACTGGAAGTCAATACTACAAAAGATATCACTTCGCATCAGTCAGAAGAGCCATCCTCATAAAGCGTAAACAACAGAAATGCAGGACAGGGCAACGAGAAGAGGGAGCCCTGTGAGACTTATAGTGGAAATGTATATTGCCAACGGCCATTCTGGAGAAGTGTATCGTGTTTACTAAAGCATCTAAAAAATGAGCTACAGAGCATAGGGCACTTGCACTCATGGGCGTATATCTTGGGAAAAACAAAAATCGAGAGGACACAGGCACCCCAATGTTTACCCCCTCTCTGTTTAAAAGATCCTCGACTAGGATATAACTTAAATGTCTCTGGAGGGAAAAAATGGATAGAGATGTGGTACTTAGGTAGAGTGGAATATTATTCAGCCTGGAAATCAATGAAATATGGCCAGTTGTAACAACTCCCGAGGAGTTACGTATGATCATTCTAAGTGACAGAATTCAAAAAGAAAAAGACACATATCATAAGCTATCACTTAAAGGTGGAATCCAAAATGGCTACACATGAAATAAATTACAAAACAAAAACATAGTCAAATATGTAGAAAACACGCATAAGGCTGCTAAACGGGAAAGGTGGGGAGGGGTGAGGCATCATCCAGGAGGTTGAAATTAGCAAAGATACCATTCCAAATACCAAACTGATAATCAACAAGGCCTACACGGTAGCTAAAAGAACTGCACTCAGCACACTCAAGTCACCGGAAAAGAATATATACGACTGGTAAGAATCTGAAAAAGAATTTATTGATGTCTCTCTGTACGTGAATCAAGTGGATGTACAGCAGCAAGAAACAGAGCTTTGAAAATCAGCTGTAACCAATATAGTAATAAATTGAAAAAAATAAACGACAGAGAGACAGAGAAAACCTCTTACAACTTTTCCTCAGGGACGGTGATGCAACATGGATTGAACACATCTAGACCCACAGCAGGATGAGACATAAGGCTGGAAACTGTTTGCGCTAAGAGAAATGTGAGGTTGGGTGAGGAAACGCACACCCTTTAAAGTAATACTACCTGGTACCCATTCAATGGGTCCCAAATCTGCAGGTTCAAGGGATCTTCCTACAGCTAAAACATGCATGGAAAACCCAGAGGACTGTACACCATGTGATCGGGAGATGTGTCTAAAATGCACCTCATTTATCCTCTCCTGGTGCTCCTGTTCACCATTCCAGCCACGCTACTTAGAATCTCCCCACTTGGAGAATCAGCACATTTAAACTTCTGTTTCACACATTTTGCAAATTGTGAGGAGGATGAACGGGAAGAGGGGGAACCAATGAGAGAATAGTTGTAGGGGTTTGGACGGGCACATATCACTCTAATTTCCCATTAAGAATAAGAATTAAAGAAAGGCTCAGCCTGCCTCGCCGGAGCCAAAATAGGGCCTGAAGCAATCCTGCGGGTTTGAGGCCAGCTCACAAAAGAGCAACTTAAAAAATGGAGCTCAGGGTCACTGCAATTCACAAACCTGCAGAGTTATAAATGAAAACTAACGTCCAAAAATATGTTGAGGTAAGGCAAAGAAGAGGATCTGAATGCAAGACAGAATTGCAAGAAACAGATTTCAAGAGATAGATTGGACTCGTCTTTAACGCACATGAAAAGCGGCAGAATTTCGACAATGATGCAGTTGGCCCAAAAGGGCGTATGCGTTTTTTCCTGATTATATCCAGGAAAAGAACGCATACGCACTTTATGGACAACGAAGCAAGCAAGCAATGCAAATGTGCACAACAAAGAAGTCTCATTTCCCACCAGTCAAAAGGGCCATCCTAAAAAATTGTAAAAACCAGAAATGCAGGACAGGCCATGGAGAACAGGGAGCCTTTATACGCTGATGGGCAGTGTGTGAACTGCCGAGAGCCACTCTGGAGAAGTGTATGGTGGTTCCTAAATCATCTAAAAAACAGAGCTACAGAGCATAGGACACTTCCAATCATGGGAGTATATCTAGGGAAGTCTAAAAATCAACAAGACACAAGCACACCACAGTTTAGGGCTACTCTGTTTACAAGAACCTCAACTTCAGTACACCTTAAATATCCCAGGAAAGAGAACAATGGATAAAGAAGATGTGGTACTTATGTACAATGGAATATCTCTTCACCATGAAATCAATGTAATAAGGCTAGTAGAAGGATAAAGAGTGGATTTAGGTCCGATAATACTACTTGAAATAAGTCAAACAGAAAAAGAAACATATCATAAGATATCACTTATAGAGGGAGGTAAATATGGCTGCACAAGAAATGAATTACAGAACAGAACAGTGTCTCACATTTAGAAAACACACTTATGTCAGCTTAAGGGGAAAGGAGAGGTGGGGTGATGCATAAAACCAGAGTTTGAAATTAGCACAGATACCGTTCAATAAACCAAATAGGTATTAGACAAGATCTACACCTTGCTCAATGAACTGGCCTCAACACACCCTATACACCGCAGAGAAATATATCTGAGTAATAAGAATCTTAAAACCCATGTATTGATATATCTCCATAAGGGAATCAAGTGTGTGCAGAGCGGCACAAACACAGCAGTGAAAATGAGCTAAACCCCATTATAGAAATAAATTTTAAAAACAAAACGCTGAAACAATGAAAGAGAGAAAAATTCTTACAAAATTCGCTCAGGGGCTGTGATGCAACCTGGATTGACCACATATAAACCCACAGCTGGATAAGACATAAGGCTGGACACTTGGGGCTGAGAGGATTGGTGAGCTTTGGTGAGCAACTGCCGAAAGTTTAATGCAATACTTCATGCTACTCATTCCAAGGGTCCCAACACTCCAGGTTGAAGGGAATCTTCCTACAGCTAAACCATGCTTGGGAAACCCAGCGACTGGTATACCATATGATCGGGAAAGGTTTCTAAAACGCACCTCATTTTTCCTCTCCTGGGGCTCCGGATCGACATTCCAGCCACTTTACTAACAACATCCCCACATGGAGAGTCAATGCCTTTAAGTTCTGGTATTGCACAGTCTGCAGTTAGTGCGGAGGATGAATGGGAATAGGGGGAACCAGTGAGAAACTAGCTGTAGCGGTTTCAATGGGCACATGTCACTCTAATGTCACATCAGTAAGAAGAATTAACCAAAGGCACAGCAAGGTGCCCCAGAAGAAAAATAGGGCTTCAAGGAATCCTGTGGTTATGGGGCAAGACCACAAAAATAAGAGCTGAAAAATGGAGCTAAGGGCCACTGCAATTCAAAAACCTGCAGAGTTATAAAGGCCAACTATTTTCAAAAAATATATTGAGGTAAGGCTATGAAGAGGCATTGAAAGCAAGGCAGAATTGCAGGAAACCGATTTCAGTAGGTAGACTGGAATTGCATTGAAAACATATGAAGAGAGTCAGAACCTTGACAATGATGCACTTGGCCAAAAAGGGCGTATGCGTTTTTTCCTGAATATATTCAGGAAAAAACGCATACGCACTTTTACGCCAACCAAGTAAGCTTGCAAAGGAAATCTGCACTACAATGAACTCTCACTTCCACCGGGTCAAAAGGGCCATCTGAAAAAAGTGTAAAATCCATAAAGGCACCACAGGCCATGGAGAACTGGGAGCCTTGTTATGCTGATGGGTGGGATGTAAATTGCCAACAGCCACTCGGGAGAAGTGTATGGTGTTTCCAGAAACATCTAAAAAACAAAGCAACAGAGCCTAGGGCACTTCCACTTATGGTCCTATAGCTTAGGGAAATTAAAATCAAAAAAACACAGTCACCCCAATGTTTGGGACGCCTCTCTTTACAAGAACCTCATTTACCGTACAAGTTCAATATCACAGAAAGTGAAAAATGGATAAAGAACTTGTGGTACTTACGTATAATGCAGTATCACTCAGCAATGAAATCTATGTCATCAGGCCCGTAGCAGCATAATGAGTGGATTCAGGTACGATGATTCTAACTGAAATAAGTCACACAGAAAAAGAAACATCATAAGATATCACTAATACACGGAATGTAAACTTGGCTACACAGGAACTGAATTCCAAAACAGAACAGGGTCTCAAATTTAGAAAACCAACTTATGCTTGCTTAAGGGGAAAGGTGAGTTGGGGTGCTGCATAAAACCAGAGATTGAAGTGAGCACAGATAAAGTTCCTTAAGCCAAATATGGAATAGACAAGAGCTACTCCTTGCTCAACGAAATGGACTCAACACCCCATATTAAACGCCTAAGAATGTACCTGACTAGTAAGTATCTTAAAACCTATGGATTGCTATGTCTCCGAAAGAGAATCAAGCATCTGTACAGGGGCATAAACGCAGCAGTGATAGGATTGGAGAGATTCGGTGAGCAAATGAAGACCCTTTGAAGTCATATTGCATGGTACCCATTCCACGGGTCTCAACTCTCCAGGTTTAAGGTATTCTTCCTTCAGCTAAAACATGCATGTGGAACCCAGAGTATGATCAACCGTGTGAACGGGAGACGTGTTCAAATATGTCTCAGTTTTCCTCCCCTGGTACTCGGGTGCAACATTCCAGACGCTTTACTAACACTCTCCCCACTTGGAGAGTCAGCGCCTTTAACCTCCTGTTTGGCCCAGTTTGCAATTTCTGCGGAAGATGAACAGGAATAGGGAGAACCAATGAGAGACTAGCTGGAGGTGTCTGGACGGGCAAATTTAACTCTCATTTCCCACCAGGAAGAGGAAATAACCAAAGGCTCAGCGTGCCGTGCCGGAACCAGATTAGGGCCTGAAGCCATCCTGCGGTGTTGCGGCCAGCTCAAAAGAAAGCGAGTTGAAGAAAGGAGCTCAGGGGCACTGTAATGCACAAACCTGCAGAGTTATAAATGACAGCTATCGTCCAAAAATATACTGAAGTAAGGCTGCCAAGAGGACTTGAACACGGGGCAGAATTGCAGGAAACCGATTTCAGGAGGTAGACTGGAATTGCATTGAAAGCATAGGAAAAGAGGCAGAACGTCCACAATGATGCACTTGGCCAAAAAGGGCGTATGCGTTTTTTCCTGAATATATTCAGGAAAAAACGCATACGCCCTTTTTGGCCAACCAAGCAAGCTTGCAAAGGAAATCTGCACTACAATGAAGTCTCACTTCCCCCCGGTCAAAAGGGCCATCTGATAAAAGTGTAAAATCCAGAAAGGCAGGACAGGCCATGGAGAACTGGGAGCCTTGTTATGCTGATGGGCGGGATGTAAATTGCCAACAGACACTCAGGAGAAGTGTATGGTGTTTCCTGAAACATCTAAAAAACAAAGCAACAGAGCCTAGGGCACTTCCACTTATGGTCCTATAGCATAGGGAAATTAAAATCAAAAAGACACAGCCACCGCAATGTTTGGAACGGCTCTGTTTACAAGAACCTCGTTTACAGTACATGTTCAACATCGCAGAAAGTGAAAAATGGATAAAGAAGTTGTGGTATTTACTTACAAAGCAATATCACTCAGCAATGAAATCTATGTCATCAGGCCCTTAGCAGCACAATGAGTGGATTCAGGTATGATGATTCTAACTGAAATAAGTCACACAGAAAAAGAAACATCATAAGATATCAGTAATACACGGAATGTAAACTTGGCTACAAAGGAACTGGATTACAGAGCAGAACAGGGTCTCAAATTTAGAAAACCAACTTATGCTTGCTTAAGGGGAAAGGTGAGTTGGGGTGCTGCATAAAACCAGAGATTGAAATGAGCACAGATAAAGTTCCTTAAGCCAAATATGGAATAGACAAGAGCTACTCCTTGCTCAACGAAATGGACTCAACACCACATATTAAACGCCTAAGAATGTACCTGACTAGTAAGTATCTTAAAACCTATGGATTACTATGTCTCTGAAAGAGAATCAAGCATGTGTACAGGGGCATAAATGCAGCAGTGATAGGATTGGAGAGGTTCGGTGAGCAAATGAAGACCCTTTGAAGTCATATTGCATGGTACCCATTCCACGGGTCTCAACTACCCAGGTTTAAGGTATTCTTCCTTCAGCTAAAACATGCACGCGGAACCTAGAGTATGATCAACCATGTGATCGGAAGACGTGTTCAAATATGTCTCAGTTTTCGTACCCTGGTACTCGGGTGCAACATTCCAGACGCTTTACTAACACTCTCCCGACTTGGAGAGTCAGTCCCTTTAACCTCCTGTTTGGCCCAGTTTGCAATTTCTGCGGAAGATGAACAGGAATAGGGAGAACCAATGAGAGACTAGCTGGAGGTGTCTGGACGGGCAAATTTAACTCTCATTTCCCACCAGGAAGAGGAAATAACCAAAGGCTCAGCGTGCCGTGCCGGAACCAGATTAGGGCCTGAAGCCATCCTGCGGTGTTGCGGCCAGCTCACAAGAAAGCGAGTTGAAGAAAGGAGCTCAGGGGCACTGTAATTCACAAACCTGCAGAGTTATAAATGACAGCTATCGTCCAAAAATATACTGAAGTAAGGCTGCCAAGAGGACTTGAATGTGGGGCAGAATTGCAGGAAACCGATTTCAGGAGGTAGACTGGAATTGCATTGAAAGCATAGGAAAAGAGGCAGAACGTCCACAATGATGCACTTGGCCAAAAAGGGCGTATGCGTTTTTACCTGAATATATTCAGGAAAAAACGCATACGCCCTTTTTGGCCAACCAAGCAAGCTTGCAAAGGAAATCTGCACTACAATGAAGTCCCACTTCCCCCCGGTCAAAAGGGCCATCTGAAAAAAGTGTAAAATCCAGAAAGGCAGGACAGGCCATGGAGAATTGGGAGCCTTGTTATGCTGATGGGTGGGATGTAAATTGCCAACAGACACTCCGGAGAAGTGTATGGTGTTTCCTGAAACATCTAAAAAACAAAGCAACAGAGCCTAGGGCACTTCCACTTATGGTCCTATAGCTTAGGGAAATCAAAATCAAAAAGGCACAGCCACCCCAAAGTTTGGGACGCCTCTGTTTACAAGAATCTCGTTTACCGTACAAGTTCAGTATCACAGAAAGTGAAAAATGGATAAAGAACTTGCGGTACTTACGTACAATGCAGTATCACTCAGCAATGAAATCTATGTCATCAGGCCCGTAGCAGCATAATGAGTGGATTCAGGTACGATGATTCTAACGGAAATAAGTCACACAGAAAAAGAAACATCATAAGATATCACTAATACACGGAATGTAAACTTGGCTACACAGGAACTGAATTCCAAAACAGAACAGGGCCTCAAATTTAGAAAACCAACTTATGCTTGCTTAAGGGGAAAGGTGAGTTGGGGTGCTGCATAAAACCAGAGATTGAAATGAGCACAGATAAAGTTCCTTAAGCCAAATATGGAATAGACAAGAGCTACTCCTTGCTCAACGAAATGGAATCAACACCCCATATTAAAAGCCTAAGAATGTACCTGACTAGTAAGTATCTTAAAACCTATGGATTGCTATGTCTCCAAAAGAGAATCAAGCGTGTGTACAGGGGCATAAACGCAGCAGTGATAGGATTGGAGAGGTTCGGTGAGCAAATGAAGACCCTTTGAAGTCATATTGCATGGTACCCATTACACGGGTCTCAAATCTCCAGATTTAAGGTATTCTTCCTTCAGCTAAAACATGCATGTGGAACCCAGAGTATGATCAACCATGTGAACGGGAGAATGTTCAAATATGTCTCAGTTTTCCACCCCTGGTACTCGGGTGCAACATTCCACACGCTTTACTAACACTCTCCCGACTTGTAGAGTCAGTCCCTTTAACCTCCTGTTTGGCCCAGTTTGCAATTTCTGCGGAAGATGAACAGGAATAGCGAGAACCAATGAGAGACTAGCTGGAGGTGTCTGGACGGGCAAATTTAACTCTCATTTCCCACCAGGAAGAGGAATTAACCAAAGGCTCAGCGTGCCATGCCGGAACCAGATTAGGGCCTGAAGCCATCCTGCGGTGTTGCGGCCAGCTCACAAGAAAGCGAGTTGAAGAAAGGAGCTCAGGGGCACTGTAATTCACAAACCTGCAGAGTTATAAATGACAGCTATCGTCCAAAAATATACTGAAGTAAGGCTGCCAAGAGGACTTGAAAGCGGGGCAGAATTGCAGGAAACCGATTTCAGGAGGTAGACTGGAATTGCATTGAAAGCATAGGAAAAGAGACAGAACGTCCACAATGATGCACTTGGCCAAAAAGGGCGTATGCGTTTTTTCCTGAATATATTCAGGAAAAAACGCATACGACCTTTTTGGCCAACCAAGCAAGCTTGCAAAGGAAATCTGCACTACAATAAGTCTCACTTCCCCCCGGTCAAAAGGGCCATCTGAAAAAAGTGTAAAATCCAGAAAGGCAGGACAGGCCATGGAGAACTGGGAGCCTTGTTATGCTGATGGGCGGGATGTAAATTGCCAACAGACACTGGGAGAAGTGTATGGTGTTTCCTGAAACATCTAAAAAACAAAGCAGCAGAGCCTAGGGCACTTCCACTTATGGTCCTATAGCTTAGGGAAATTAAAATCAAAAAGACACAGCCACCCCAAAGGTTGGGACGCCTCTGTTTACAAGAACCTCGTTTACCGTACAAGTTCAACATCGCAGAATGTGAAAAATGGATAAAGAACTTGTGGTACTTACGTACAATGCAGTATCACTCAGCAATGAAATCTATGTCATCAGGCCCGTAGCAGCATAATGAGTGGATTCAGGTACGATGATTCTAACGGAAATAAGTCACACAGAAAAAGAAACATCATAAGATATCACTAATACACGGAATGTAAACTTGGCTACACAGGAACTGAATTCCAAAACAGAACAGGGTCTCAAATTTAGAAAACCAACTTATGCTTGCTTAAGGGGAAAGGTGAGTTGGGGTGCTGCATAAAACCAGAGATTGAAATGAGCACAGATAAAGTTCCTTAAGCCAAATATGGAATAGACAAGAGCTACTCCTTGCTCAACGAAATGGACTCAACACCGCATATTAAACGCCTAAGAATGTACCTGACTAGTCAGTATATTAAAACCTATGGATGGCTATGTCTCCAAAAGAGAATCAAGCGTGTGTACAGGGGCATAAACGCAGCAGTGATAGGATTGGAGAGGTTCGGTGAGCAAATGAAGACACTTTGAAGTCATATTGCATGGTACCCAACCACGGGTTTCAACTACCCAGGTTTAAGGTATTCTTCCTTCAGCTAAAACATGCATGTGGAACCTAGAGTATGATCAACCATGTGATCGGGAGACGTGTTCAAAGATGTCTCAGTTTTCGTACCCTGGTACTCGGGTGCAACATTCCAGACGCTTTACTAAGACTCTCCCGACTTGGAGAGTCAGTCCCTTTAACCTCCTCTTTGGCCCAGTTTGCAATTTCTGCGGAAGATGAACAGGAATAGCGAGAACCAATGAGAGACTAGCTGGAGGTGTCTGGACGGGCAAATTTAACTCTCATTTCCCACCAGGAAGAGGAATTAACCAAAGGCTCAGCGTGCCATGCTGGAACCAGATTAGGGGCTGAAGCCATCCTGCGGTGTTGCGGCCAGCTCACAAGAAAGCGAGTTGAAGAAAGGAGCTCAGGGGCACTGTAATTCACAAACCTGCAGAGTTATAAATGACAGCTATCGTCCAAAAATATACTGAAGTAAGGCTGGCAAGAGGACTTGAAAGCGGGGAAGAATTGCAGGAAACCGATTTCAGGAGGTAGACTGGAATTGCATTGAAAGCATAGGAAAAGAGACAGAACGTCCACAATGATGCACTTGGCCAAAAAGGGCGTATGAGTTTTTTCCTGAATATATTCAGGAAAAAACGCATACGCACTTTTTGGCCAACCAAGCAAACTTGCAAAGGAAATCTGCACTACAATAAGTCTCAGGTCCCCCCGGTCAAAAGGGCCATCTGAAAAAAGTGTAAAATCCAGAAAGGCAGGACAGGCAATGGAGAACTGGGAGCCTTGTTATGCTGATTCGCGGGATGTAAATTGCCAACAGACACTGGGAGAAGTGTATGGTGTTTCCTGAAACATCTAAAAAACAAAGCAACAGAGCCTGGGGCACTTCCACTTATGGTCCTATAGCTTAGGGAAATTAAAATCAAAAAGACACAGCCACCCCAAAGGTTGGGACGCCTCTGTTTACAAGAACGTCATTTACAGTACAAGTTCAACATCGCAGAATGTGAAAAATGGATAAAGAACTTGTGGTACTTACGTACAATGCAGTATCACTCAGCAATGAAATCTATGTCATCAGGCCCGTAGCAGCATAATGAGTGGATTCAGGTACGATGATTCTAACGGAAATAAGTCACACAGAAAAAGAAACATCATAAGATATCACTAATACACGGAATGTAAACTTGGCTACACAGGAACTGAATTCCAAAACAGAACAGGGTCTCAAATTTAGAAAACCAACTTATGCTTGCTTAAGGGGAAAGGTGAATTGGGGTGCTGCATAAAACCAGAGATTGAAATGAGCACAGATAAAGTTCCTTAAGCCAAATATGGAATAGACAAGAGCTACTCCTTGCTCAACGAAATGGAATCAACACCCCATATTAAATGCCTAAGAATGTACCTGACTAGTAAGTATCTTAAAACCTATGGATTGCTATGTCTCCAAAAGAGAATCAAGCGTGTGTACAGGGGCATAAACGCAGCAGTGATAGGATTGGAGAGGTTCGGTGAGCAAATGAAGACCCTTTGAAGTCATATTGCATGGTACCCATTACACGGGTCTCAACTCTCAAGATTTAAGGTATTCTTCCTTCAGCTAAAACATGCATGTGGAACCCAGAGTATGATCAACCATGTGAACGGGAGACGTGTTCAAATATGTCTCAGTTTTCCACCCCTGGTACTCGGGTGCAACATTCCACACGCTTTACTAACACTCTCCCGACTTGGAGAGTCAGTCCCTTTAACCTCCTGTTTGGCCCAGTTTGCAATTTCTGCAGAAGATGAACAGGAATAGCGAGAACTAATGAGAGACTAGCTGGAGGTGTCTGGACGGGCAAATTTAACTCTCATTTCCCACCAGGAAGAGGAATTAACCAAAGGCTCAGCGTGCCGTGCCGGAACCAGATTAGGGCCTGAAGCCATCCTGCGGTGTTGCGGCCAGCTCACAAGAAAGCGAGTTGAAGAAAGGAGCTCAGGGGCACTGTAATTCACAAACCTGCAGAGTTATAAATGGCAGCTATCGTCCAAAAATATACTGAAGTAAGGCTGCCAAGAGGACTTGAAAGCGGTGCAGAATTGCAGGAAACCGATTTCAGGAGGTAGACTGGAATTGCATTGAAAGCATAGGAAAAGAGGCAGAACGTCCACAATGATGCACTTGGCCAAAAAGGGCGTATGCGTTTTTTCCTGAATATATTCAGGAAAAAACGCATACGCCCTTTTTGGCCAACCAAGCAAGCTTGCAAAGGAAATCTGCACTACAATGAAGTCTCACTTCCCCCTGGTCAAAAGGGCCATCTGAAAAAAGTGTAAAATCCAGAAAGGCAGGACAGGCCATGGAGAACTGGGAGCCTTGTTATGCTGATGGGCGGGATGTAAATTGCCAACAGACACTCGGGACAAGTGTATGGTGTTTTCTGAAACATCTAAAAAACACAGCAACAGAGCCTAGGGCACTTCCACTTATGGTCCTATAGCTTAGGGAAATTGAAATCAAAAAGACACAGCAACCCCAAAGTTTGGGACGCCTCTGTTTACAAGAACCTCATTTACCATACAAGTTCAATATCACAGAAAGTGAAAAATGGATAAAGAACTTGTGGTACTTACGTACAATGCAGTATCACTCAGCAATGAAATCTATGTCATCAGGCCCGTAGCAGCATAATGAGTGGATTCAGGTACGATGATTCTAACGGAAATAAGTCACACAGAAAAAGAAACATCATAAGATATCACTAATACACGGAATGTAAACTTGGCTACACAGGAACTGAATTCCAAAACAGAACAGGGTCTCAAATTTAGAAAACCAACTTATGCTTGCTTAAGGGGAAAGGTGAGTTGGGGTGCTGCATAAAACCAGAGATTGAAATGAGCACAGATAAAGTTCCTTAAGCCAAATATGGAATAGACAAGAGCTACTCCTTGCTCAACGAAAAGGACTCAACACCCCATATTAAACACCTAAGAATGTACCTGACTAGTAAGTATCTTAAAAGCTGTGGATTCCTATGTCTCCGAAAGAGAATCAAGCATGTGTACAGGGGCATAAACGCAGCAGTGATAGGATTGGAGAGGTTCGGTGAGCAAATGAAGACCCTTTGAAGTCATATTGCATGGTACCCATTCCACGGGTTTCAACTACCCAGGTTTAAGGTATTCTTCCTTCAGCTAAAACATGCATGTGGAACCTAGAGCATGATCAACCGTGTGAACGGGAGACGTGTTCAAATATGTCTCAGTTTTCCTCCCCTGATACTCGGGTGCAACATTCCAGACGCTTTACTAACACTCTCCCGACTTGGAGAGTCAGTGCCTTTAACCTCCTATTTGGCCCAGTTTGCAATTTCTGCGGAAGATGAACAGGAATAGCGAGAACCAATGAGAGACTAGCTGGAGGTGTCTGGACGGGCAAATTTAACTCTCATTTCACACCAGGAAGAGGAAATAACCAAAGGCTCAGCGTGCCGTGCCGGAACCAGATTAGGGCCTGAAGCCATCTTGCGGTGTTGCGGCCAGCTCAAAAGAAAGCGAGTTGAAGAAAGGAGCTCAGCGGCACTGTAATTCACAAACCTACAGAGTTATAAATGACAGCTATCGTCCAAAAATATACTGAAGTAAGGCTGCCAAGAGGACTTGAAAGCGGGGCAGAATTGCAGGAAACCGATTTCAAGAGGTAGACTGGAATTGCATTGAAAGCATAGGAAAAGAGGCAGAACGTCCACAATGATGCACTTGGCCAAAAAGGGCGTATGCGTTTTTTCCTGAATATATTCAGGAAAAAACGCATACGCCCTTTTTGGCCAACCAAGCAAGCTTGCAAAGGAAATCTGCACTACAATGAAGTCTCACTTCCCCCCGGTCAAAAGGGCCATCTGAAAAATGTGTAAAATCCAGAAAGGCAGGACAGGCCATGGAGAACTGGGAGCCTTGTTATGCTGATGGGCGGGATGTAAATTGCCAACAGACACTCGGGAGAAGTGTATGGTGTTTCCTGAAACATCTAAAAAACAAAGCAACAGAGCCTAGGGCACTTCCACTTATGGTCCTATAGCTTAGGGAAATTAAAATCAAAAAGACACAGCCACCCCAAAGTTTGGGACGCCTCTGTTTACAAGAACCTCGTTTACAGTACAAGTTCAACATCGCAGAAAATGAATAATGGATAAAGAAGTTGTGGTATTTACTTACAAAGCAATATCACTCAGCAATGAAATCTATGTCATCAGGCCCTTAGCAGCACAATGAGTGGATTCAGGTATGATGATTCTAACTGAAATAAGTCACACAGAAAAAGAAACATCATAAGATATCAGTAATACACGGAATGTAAACTTGGCTACACAGGAACTGAATTACAGAACAGAACAGGGTCTCAAATTTAGAAAACCAACTTATGCTTGCTTAAGGGTAAAGGTGAGTTGGGGTGCTGCATAAAACCAGAGATTGAAATGAGCACAGATAAAGTTCCTTAAGCCAAATATGGAATAGACAAGTGCTACTCCTTGCTCAACGAAATGGACTCAACACCCCATATTAAACGCCTAAGAATGTACCTGACTAGTAAGTATCTTAAAACCTATGGATTGCTATGTCTCCGAAAGAGAATCAAGCATGTGTACAGGGGCATAAACGCAGCAGTGTTAGGATTGGAGAGGTTCGTTGAGCAAATGAAGCCCCTTTGAAGTCATATTGCATGGTACCCATTCCACGGGTTTCAACTACCCAGGTTTAAGGTATTCTTCCTTCAGCTAAAACATGCATGTGGAACCTAGAGCATGATCAACCGTGTGAACGGGAGACGTGTTCAAATATGTCTCAGTTTTCGTACCCTGATACTCGGGTGCAACATTCCAGACGGTTTACTAACACTCTCCCAACTTGGAGAGTCAGTGCCTTTAACCTCCTGTTTGGCCCAGTTTGCAATTTCTCCGGAAGATGAACAGGAATAGCGAGAACCAATGAGAGACTAGCTGGAGGTGTCTGGACGGGCAAATTTAACTCTCATTTCACACCAGGAAGGGGAAATAACCAAAGGCTCAGCGTGCCGTGCCGGAACCAGATTAGGGCCTGAAGCCATCCTGCGGTGTTGCGGCCAGGTCACAAGAAAGCGAGTTGAAGAAAGGAGCTCAGGGGCACTGTAATTCACAAACCTGCAGAGTTATAAATGACAGCTATCGTCCAAAAATATACTGAAGTAAGGCTGCCAAGAGGACTTGAAAGCGGGGCAGAATTGCCGGAAACCGATTTCAGGAGGTAGACTGGAATTGCATTGAAAGCATAGGAAAAGAGGCAGAACGTCCACAATGATGCACTTGGCCAAAAAGGGCGTATGCGTTTTTTCCTGAATATATTCAGGAAAAAACGCATACGCCCTTTTTGGCCAACCAAGCAAGCTTGCAAAGGAAATCTGCACTACAATGAAGTCTCACTTCCCCCTGGTCAAAAGGGCCATCTGAAAAATGTGTAAAATCCAGAAAGGCAGGACAGGCCATGGAGAACTGGGAGCCTTGTTATGCTGATGGGCGGGATGTAAATTGCCAACAGACACTCGGGAGATGTGTATGGTGTTTCCTGAAACATTTAAAAAACAAAGCAACAGAGCCTAGGGCACTTCCACTTATGGTCCTATAGCTTAGGGAAATTAAAATCAAAAAGACACAGCCACCCCAAAGTTTGGGAGGCCACTGTTTACAAGAACCTCGTTTACCATACAAGTTCAATATCACAGAAAGTGAAAAATGGATAAAGAACTTGTGGTACTTACATACAATGCAGTATCACTCAGCAATGAAATCTATGTCATCAGGCCCGTAGCAGCATAATGAGTGGATTCAGGTACGATGATTCTAACTGAAATAAGTCACACAGAAAAAGAAACATCATAAGATATCACTAATAAACGGAATGTAAACTTGGCTACACAGGAACTGAATTCCAAAACAGAACAGGGTCTCAAATTTAGAAAACCAACATATGATTGCTTAAGGGGAAAGGTGAGTTGGGGTGCTGCATAAAACCAGAGATTGAAATGAGCACAGATAAAGTTCCTTAAGCCAAATATGGAATAGACAAGAGCTACTCCTTGCTCAATGAAATGGTCTCAACACCCCATATTAAACGCCTAAGAATGTACCTGACTAGTAAGTATCTTAAATCCTATGGATTGCTTTGTTTCCAAAAGAGAATCAAGCGTGTGTACAGGGGCATAAACGCAGCAGTGATAGGATTGGAGAGGTTCGGTGAGCAAATGAAGACCCTTTGAAGTCATATTGCATGGTACCCATTCCACGGGTCTCAACTCTCCAGGTTTAAGGTATTCTTCCTTCAGCTAAAACATGCATGTGGAACCCAGAGTATGATCAACCGTGTGAACGGGAGACGTGTTCAAATATGTCTCAGTTTTCCTCCCCTGGTACTCGGGTGCAACATTCCAGACGCTTTACTAACACTCTCCCCACTTGGAGAGTCAGCGCCTTTAACCTCCTGTTTGGCCCAGTTTGTAATTTCTGCGGAAGATGAACAGGAATAGTGAGAACCAATGAGAGACTAGCTGGAGGTGTCTGGACGGGCAAATTTAACTCTCATTTCCCACCAGGAAGAGGAATTAACCAAAGGCTCAGCGTGCCGTGCCGGAACCAGAATAGGGCCTGAAGCCATCCTGCGGTGTTGCGGCCAGCTCAAAAGAAAGCAAGTTGAAGAAAGGAGCTCAGGGGCATTGTAATTCACAAACCTGCAGAGATATAAATGACAGCTATCGTCCAAAAATATACTGAAGTAAGGCTGCCAAGAGGACTTGAAAGCGGGGCAGAATTGCAGGAAACCGATTTCAGGAGGTAGACTGGAATTGCATTGAAAGCATAGGAAAAGAGGCAGAACGTCCACAATGATGCACTTGGCCAAAAAGTGCGTATGCGTTTTTTCCTGAATATATTCAGGAAAAAACGCATACGCCCTTTTTGGCCAACCAAGCAAGCTTGCAAAGGAAATCTGCACTACAATGAAGTCTCACTTCCCCCCGGTCAAAAGGGCTATCTGAAAAAAGTGTAAAATCCAGAAAGGCAGGACAGACCATGGAGAAATGGGAGCCTTGTTATGCTGATGGGCTGGATGTACATTGCCAACAGCCACTCGGGAGAAGTGTATGGTGTTTCCTGAAACATTTAAAAAACAAAGCAACAGAGCCTAGGGCACTTCCACTTATGGTCCTATAGCTTAGGGAAATTAAAATCAAAAAGACACAGCCACCCCAAAGTATGGAACGGCTCTGTTTACAAGAACCTCGTTTACAGTACAAGTTCAACATCGCAGAAAGTGAAAAATGGATAAAGAAGTTGTGGTATTTACTTACAAAGCAATATTACTCAGCAAAGAAATCTATGTCATCAGGCCCTTAGCAGCACAATGACTGGATTTAGGAATGATGATTCTAACTGAAATAAGTCACACAGAAAAAGAAACATCATAAGATATCAGTAATACATGGAATGTAAACTTGGCTACACAGGAACTGAATTACAGAACAGAACAGGGTCTCAAATTTAGAAAACCAACTTATGCTTGCTTAAGGGGAAAGGTGAGTTGGGGTGCTGCATAAAACCAGAGATTGAAATGAGCACAGATAAAGTTCCTTAAGCCAAATATGGAATAGACAAGAGCTACTCCTTGCTCAACGAAATGGACTCAACACCGCATATTAAACGCCTAAGAATGTACCTGACTAGTAAGTATCTTAAAACCTATGGATTGCTTTGTTTCCAAAAGAGAATCAAGCGTGTGTACAGGGGCATAAACGCAGCAGTGATAGGATTGGAGAGGTTCGGTGAGCAAATGAAGACACTTTGAAGTCATATTGCATGGTACCCAACCACGGGTTTCAACTACCCAGGTTTAAGGTATTCTTCCTTCAGCTAAAACATGCATGTGGAACCTAGAGTATGATCAACCATGTGATCGGGAGACGTGTTCAAAGATGTCTCAGTTTTCGTACCCTGGTACTCGGGTGCAACATTCCAGACGCTTTACTAAGACTCTCCCGACTTGGAGAGTCAGTCCCTTTAACCTCCTGTTTGGCCCAGTTTGCAATTTCTGCGGAAGATGAACAGGAATAGCGAGAACCAATGAGAGACTAGCTGGAGGTGTCTGGACGGGTAAATTTAACTCTCATTTCCCACCAGGAAGAGGAATTAACCAAAGGCTCAGCGTGCCGTGCCGGAACCAGATTAAGGCCTGAAGTCATCCAGCGGTGTTGGGGCCAGCTCACAAGAAAGCGAGTTGAAGAAAGGAGCTCAGGGGCACTGTAATTCACAAACCTGCAGAGTTATAAATGACAGCTATCGTCCAAAAATATACTGAAGTAAGGCTGCCAAGAGGACTTGAAAGCGGTGCAGAATTGCAGGAAACCGATTTCAGGAGGTAGAATGGAATTGCATTGAAAGCATAGGAAAAGAGGCAGAACGTCCACAATGATGCACTTGGCCAAAAAGGGCGTATGCGTTTTTTCCTGAATATATTCAGGAAAAAACGCATACGCCCTTTTTGGCCAACCAAGCAAGCTTGCAAAGGAAATCTGCACTACAATGAAGTCTCACTTCCCCCTGGTCAAAAGGGCCATCTGAAAAAAGTGTAAAATCCAGAAAGGCAGGACAGGCCATGGAGAACTGGGAGCCTTGTTATGCTGATGGGCGGGATGTAAATTGCCAACAGACACTCGGGAGAAGTGTATGGTGTTTCCTGAAACATCTAAAAAACACAGCAACAGAGCCTAGGGCACTTCCACTTATGGTCCTATAGCTTAGGGAAATTAAAATCAAAAAGACACAGCCACCCCAAAGTTTGGGACGCCTCTGTTTACAAGAACCTCGTTTACAGTACAAGTTCAACATCGCAGAAAGTGAAAAATGGATAAAGAAGTTGTGGTATTTACTTACAAAGCAATATCACTCAGCAATGAAATCTATGTCATCAGGCCCGTAGCAGCACAATGAGTGGATTCAGGTATCATGATTCTAACTGAAATAAGTCACACAGAAAAAGAAACATCATAAGATATCAGTAATACACGGAATGTAAACTTGGCTACACAGGAACTGAATTACAGAACAGAACAGGGTCTCAAATTTAGAAAACCAACTTATGCTTGCTTAAGGGGAAAGGTGAGTTGGGGTGCTGCATAAAACCAGAGATTGAAATGAGCACAGATAAAGTTCCTTAAGCCAAATATAGAATAGACAAGAGCTACTCCTTGCTCAACGAAATGGACTCAACACCGCATATTAAACGCCTAAGAATGTACCTGACTAGTAAGTATCTTAAAAGCTGTGGATTGCTATGTCTCCGAAAGAGAATCAAGCATGTGTACAGGGGCATAAACGCAGCAGTGATAGGATTGGAGAGGTTCGGTGAGCAAATGAAGACCCTTTGAAGTCATATTGCATGGTACCCATTCCACGGGTTTCAACTACCCAGGTTCAAGGTATTCTCCCTTCAGCTAAAACATGCATGTGGAACCTAGAGCATGATCAACCGTGTGAACGGGAGACGTGTTCAAATATGTCTCAGTTTTCCTCCCCTGATACTCGGGTGCAACATTCCAGACGCTTTACTAACACTCTCCCAAATTGGAGAGTCAGTGCCTTTAACCTCCTGTTTGGCCCAGTTTGCAATTTCTGCGGAAGATGAACAGGAATAGCGAGAACCAATGAGAGACTAGCTGGAGGTGTCTGGACGGGCAAATTTAACTCTCATTTCACACCAGGAAGAGGAAATAACCAAAGGCTCAGCGTGCCGTGCCGGAACCAGATTAGGGCCTGAAGCCATCTTGCGGTGTTGCAGCCAGCTCAAAAGAAAGCGAGTTGAAGAAAGGAGCTCAGGGGCACTGTAATTCACAAACCTGCAGAGTTATAAATGACAGCTATCGTCCAAAAATATACTGAAGTAAGGCTGCCAAGAGGACTTGAAAGCGGGGCAGAATTGCAGGAAACCGATTTCAGGAGGTAGACTGGAATTGCATTGAAAGCATAGGAAAAGAGGCAGAACGTCCACAATGATGCACTTGGCCAAAAAGGGCGTATGCGTTTTTTCCTGAATATATTCAGGAAAAAACGCATACGCCCTTTTTGGCCAACCAAGCAAGCTTGCAAAGGAAATCTGCACTACAATGAAGTCTCACATCCCCCTGGTCAAAAGGGCCATCTGAAAAATGTGTAAAATCCAGAAAGGCAGGACAGGCCATGGAGAACTGGGAGCCTTGTTATGCTGATGGGCGGGATGT
Source organism: Grampus griseus (assembly GCF_964374135.1). Taxonomy (NCBI): domain Eukaryota; kingdom Metazoa; phylum Chordata; class Mammalia; order Artiodactyla; family Delphinidae; genus Grampus; species Grampus griseus. Next base: position 272,981 of record NW_028133321.1, read on the forward strand.
AAATTGCCAACAGACACTCGGGAGAAGTGTATGGTGTTTCCTAAAACATCTAAGAAACAAAGCAACAGAGCCTAGGGCACTTCCACTTCTGGTCCTATAGCTTAGGGAAATTAAAATCAAAAAGACACAGCCACCCCAATGTTTGGGACGCCTCTGTTTACAAGAACCTCTTTTACAGTACAAGTTCAACATCGCAGAAAGTGAAAAATGGATAAAGAAGTTGTGGTATTTACTTACAAAGCAATATCACTCAGCAATGAAATCTATGTCATCAGGCCCTTAGCAGCACAATGACTGGATTTAGGAATGATGATTCTAACTGAAATAAGTCACACAGAAAAAGAAACATCATAAGATATCAGTAATACATGGAATGTAAACTTGGCTACACAGGAACTGAATTACAGAACAGAACAGGGTCTCAAATTTAGAAAACCAACTTATGCTTGCTTAAGGGGAAAGGTGAGTTGGGGTGCTGCATAAAACCAGAGATTGAAATGAGCACAGATAAAGTTCCTTAAGCCAAATATGGAATAGACAAGAGCTACTCCTTGCTCAACGAAATGGACTGAACACCCAATATTAAACGCCTATGAATGTACTTGGCTAGTAAGTATCTTAAAACCTATGGATTGCTATGTCTCCAAAAGAGAATCAAGCGTGTGTACAGGGGCATAAACGCAGCAGTGATAGGATTGGAGAGGTTCGGTGAGCAAATGAAGACCCTTTGAAATCATACTGCATGGTACCCATTCCACGGGTCTCAACTCTCCAGGTTTAAGGTATTCTTCCTTCAGCTAAAACATGCATGTGGAACCCAGAGTATGATCAACCATGTGAATGGGAGACGTGTTCAAATATGTCTCAGTTTTCCACCCCTGGTACTCGGGTGCAACATTCCAGACGCTTTACTAACACTCTCCCCAGTTGGAGAGTCAGCGCCTTTAACCTCCTGTTTGTCGCAGTTTGCAATTTCTGCGGAAGATGAACAGGAACAGCGAGAACCAATGAGAGACTAGCTGGAGGTGTCTGGACGGGCAAATTTTACTCTCATTTCCCACCAGGAAGAGGAATTAACCAAAGGCTCAGCGTGCCGTGCCGGAACCAGATTAGGGCCTGAAGCCATCCTGCGGTGTTGTGGCCAGCTCACAAGAAAGCGAGTTGAAGAAAGGAGCTCAGGGGCACTGTAATTCACAAACCTGCAGAGTTGTAAATGACAGCTATCATCCAAAAATATACTGAAGTAAGGCTGCCAAGAGGACTTGAAAGCAGGACAGAATTGCAGGAAACAGATTTCAGGAGGTAGACTGGAATTGCAATGAAAGCATAGGAAAAGAGGCAGAACGTCCTCAATGATGTACTTGGCCAAAAAGGACGTATGCGTTTTTTCCTGAATATATTCAGGAAAATACGCATACGCCCTTTTTGGCCAACCAAGCAAACTTGCAAAGGAAATCTGCACTACAATGAAGTCTCACTTCCCCCCGGTCAAAAGGGCCATCTGAAAAAAGTGTAAAATCCAGAAAGGCAGGACAGGCCATGGAGAACTGGGAGCCTTGTTATGCTGATGGGCTGGATGTAAATTGCCAACAGACACTCGGGAGATGTGTATGGTGTTTCCTGAAACATTTAAAAAACAAAGCAACAGAGCCTAGGGCACTTCCACTTATGGTCCTATAGCTTAGGGAAATTAAAATCAAAAAGACACAGCCACCCCAAAGTTTGGGAGGCATCTGTTTACAAGAACCTCGTTTACCGTACAAGTTCAATATCACAGAAAGTGAAAAATGGATAAAGAACTTGTGGTACTTACATACAATGCAGTATCACTCAGCAATGAAATCTATGTCATCAGGCCCGTAGCAGCATAATGAGTGGATTCAGGTACGATGATTCTAACTGAAATAAGTCACACAGAAAAAGAAACATCATAAGATATCACTAATACACGGAATGTAAACTTAGCTACACAGGAACTGAATTCCAAAACAGAACAGGGTCTCAAATTTAGAAAACCAACTTATGCTTGCTTAAGGGGAAAGGTGAGTTGGGGTGCTGCATAAAACCAGAGATTGAAATGAGCACAGATAAAGTTCCTTAAGCCAAATATGGAATAGACAAGAGCTACTCCTTGCTCAACGAAATGGAATCAACACCCCATATTAAAAGCCTAAGAATGTACCTGACTAGTAAGTATCTTAAAACCTATGGATTGCTATGTCTCCAAAAGAGAATCAAGCGTGTGTACAGGGGCATAAACGCAGCAGTGATAGGATTGGAGAGGTTCGGTGAGCAAATGAAGACCCTTTGAAGTCATATTGCATGGTACCCATTCCACGGGTCTCAACTCTCCAGGTTTAAGGTATTCTTCCTTCAGCTAAAACATGCATGTGGAACCCAGAGTATGATCAACCGTGTGAATGGGAGTCGTGTTCAAATATGTCTCACTTTTCCTCCCCTGGTACTCGGGTGCAACATTTCAGACGCTTTACTAACACTCTCCCCACTTGGAGAGTCAGGGCCTTTAACCTCCTGTTTGGCCCAGGTTGCAATTTCTGCGGAAGATGAACAGGAATAGGGAGAACCAATGAGAGACTAGCTGGAGGTGTCTGGACGGGCAAATTTAACTCTCATTTCCCACCAGGAAGAGGAAATAACCAAAGGCTCAGCGTGCCGTGCCGGAACCAGATTAGGGCCTGAAGCCATCCTGCGGCGTAGCGGCCAGCTCAAAAGAAAGCGAGTTGAAGAAAGGAGCTCAGGGTCACTGTAATTCACAAACCTGCAGAGATATAAAAGACAGCTATCGTCCAAAAATATACTGAAGTAAGGCTGCCAAGAGGACTTGAAAGCGGGGCAGAATTGCAGGAAACCGATTTCAGGAGGTAGACTGCAATTGCATTGAAAGCATAGGAAAAGAGGCAGAACGTCCACAATGATGCACTTGGCCAAAAAGGGCGTATGCGTTTTTTCCTGAATATATTCAGGAAAAAACGCATACGCCCTTTTTGGCCAACCAAGCAAGCTTGCAAAGGAAATCTGCACTACAATGAAGTCTCACTTCCCCCCGGTCAAAAGGGCCATCTGAAAAAAGTGTAAAATCCAGAAAGGCAGGACAGTCCATGGAGAAATGGGAGCCTTGTTATGCTGATGGGCTGGATGTACATTGCCAACAGCCACTCGGGAAAAGTGTATGGTGTTTCCTGAAACATTTAAAAAACAAAGCAACAGAGCCTAGGGCACTTCCACTTATGGTCCTATAGCTTAGGGAAATTAAAATCAAAAAGACACAGCCACCCCAAAGTATGGAACGGCTCTGTTTACAAGAACCTCGTTTACAGTACAAGTTCAACATCGCAGAAAGTGAAAAATGGATAAAGAAGTTGTGGTATTTACTTACAAAGCAATATCACTCAGCAATGAAATCTATGTCATCAGGCCCTTAGCAGCACAATGACTGGATTTAGGAATGATGATTCTAACTGAAATAAGTCACACAGAAAAAGAAACATCATAAGATATCAGTAATACATGGAATGTAAACTTGGCTACACAGGAACTGAATTACAGAACAGAACAGGGTCTCAAATTTAGAAAACCAACTTATGCTTGCTTAAGGGGAAAGGTGAGTTGGGGTGCTGCATAAAACCAGAGATTGAAATGAGCACAGATAAAGTTCCTTAAGCCAAATATGGAATACACAAGAGCTACTCCTTGCTCAACGAAATGGACTCAACACCGCATATTAAACGCCTAAGAATGTACCTGACTAGTAAGTATCTTAAAACCTATGGATTGCTTTGTTTCCAAAAGAGAATCAAGCGTGTGTACAGGGGCATAAACGCAGCAGTGATAGGATTGGAGAGGTTCGGTGAGCAAATGAAGACACTTTGAAGTCATATTGCATGGTACCCAACCACGGGTTTCAACTACCCAGGTTTAAGGTATTCTTCCTTCAGCTAAAACATGCATGTGGAACCTAGAGTATGATCAACCATGTGATCGGGAGACGTGTTCAAATATGTCTCAGTTTTCGTACCCTGGTACTCGGGTGCAACATTCCAGACGCTTTACTAAGACTCTCCCGACTTGGAGAGTCAGTCCCTTTAACCTCCTCTTTGGCCCAGTTTGCAATTTCTGCGGAAGATGAACAGGAATAGCGAGAACCAATGAGAGACTAGCTGGAGGTGTCTGGACGGGTAAATTTAACTCTCATTTCCCACCAGGAAGAGGAATTAACCAAAGGCTCAGCGTGCCATGCCGGAACCAGATTAGGGGCTGAAGCCATCCTGCGGTGTTGCGGCCAGCTCACAAGAAAGCGAGTTGAAGAAAGGAGCTCAGGGGCACTGTAATTCACAAACCTGCAGAGTTATAAATGACAGCTATCGTCCAAAAATATACTGAAGTAAGGCTGCCAAGAGGACTTGAAAGCGGGTCAGAATTGCAGGAAACCGATTTCAGGAGGTAGACTGGAATTGCATTGAAAGCATAGGAAAAGAGACAGAACGTCCACAATGATGCACTTGGCCAAAAAGGGCGTATGCGTTTTTTCCTGAATATATTCAGGAAAAAACGCATACGCCCTTTTTGGCCAACCAAGCAAACTTGCAAAGGAAATCTGCACTACAATAAGTCTCACTTCCCCCCGGTCAAAAGGGCCATCTGAAAAAAGTGTAAAATCCAGAAAGGCAGGACAGGCCATGGAGAACTGGGAGCCTTGTTATGCTGATTCGCGGGATGTAAATTGCCAACAGACACTGGGAGAAGTGTATGGTGTTTCCTGAAACATCTAAAAAACAAAGCAACAGAGCCTAGGGCACTTCCACTTATGGTCCTATAGCTTAGGGAAATTAAAATCAAAAAGACACAGCCACCCCAAAGGTTGGGACGCCTCTGTTTACAAGAACGTCATTTACAGTACAAGTTCAACATCGCAGAATGTGAAAAATGGATAAAGAACTTGTGGTACTTACGTACAATGCAGTATCACTCAGCAATGAAATCTATGTCATCAGGCCCGTAGCAGCATAATGAGTGGATTCAGGTACGATGATTCTAACGGAAATAAGTCACACAGAAAAAGAAACATGATAAGATATCACTAATACACGGAATGTAAACTTGGCTACACAGGAACTGAATTCCAAAACAGAACAGGGTCTCAAATTTAGAAAACCAACTTATGCTTGCTTAAGGGGAAAGGTGAGTTGGGGTGCTGCATAAAACCAGAGATTGAAATGAGCACAGATAAAGTTCCTTAAGCCAAATATGGAATAGACAAGAGCTACTCCTTGCTCAACGAAATGGAATCAACACCCCATATTAAACGCCTAAGAATGTACCTGACTAGTAAGTATCTTAAAACCTATGGATTGCTATGTCTCCAAAAGAGAATCAAGCGTGTGTACAGGGGCATAAACGCAGCAGTGATAGGATTGGAGAGGTTCGGTGAGCAAATGAAGACCCTTTGAAGTCATATTGCATGGTACCCATTACACGGGTCTCAACTCTCCAGATTTAAGGTATTCTTCCTTCAGCTAAAACATGCATGTGGAACCCAGAGTATGATCAACCATGTGAACGGGAGACGTGTTCAAATATGTCTCAGTTTTCCACCCCTGGTACTCGGGTGCAACATTCCACACGCTTTACTAACACTCTCCCGACTTGGAGAGTCAGTCCCTTTAACCTCCTGTTTGGCCCAGTTTGCAATTTCTGCAGAAGATGAACAGGAATAGCGAGAACTAATGAGAGACTAGCTGGAGGTGTCTGGACGGGCAAATTTAACTCTCATTTCCCACCAGGAAGAGGAATTAACCAAAGGCTCAGCGTGCCGTGCCGGAACCAGATTAGGGCCTGAAGCCATCCTGCGGTGTTGCGGCCAGCTCACAAGAAAGCGAGTTGAAGAAAGGAGCTCAGGGGCACTGTAATTCACAAACCTGCAGAGTTATAAATGACAGCTATCGTCCAAAAATATACTGAAGTAAGGCTGCCAAGAGGACTTGAAAGCGGTGCAGAATTGCAGGAAACTGATTTCAGGAGGTAGACTGGAATTGCATTGAAAGCATAGGAAAAGAGGCAGAACGTCCACAATGATGCACTTGGCCAAAAAGGGCGTATGCGTTTTTTCCTGAATATATTCAGGAAAAAACGCATACGCCCTTTTTGGCCAACCAAGCAAGCTTGCAAAGGAAATCTGCACTACAATGAAGTCTCACTTCCCCCTGGTCAAAAGGGCCATCTGAAAAAAGTGTAAAATCCAGAAAGGCAGGACAGGCCATGGAGAACTGGGAGCCTTGTTATGCTGATGGGCGGGATACAAATTGCCAACAGCCACTCGGGAGAAGTGTATGGTGTTTCCTGAAACATCTAAAAAACAAAGCAACAGAGCCTAGGGCACTTCCACTTATGGTCCTATAGCTTAGGGAACTTAAAATCAAAAAGACACAGCAACCCCAAAGTTTGGGACGCCTCTGTTTACAAGAACATCTTTTACAGTACAAGTTCAACATCGCAGAAAATGAATAATGGATAAAGAAGTTGTGGTATTTACTTACAAAGCAATATCACTCAGCAATGAAATCTATGTCCTCAGGCCCTTAGCAGCACAATGAGTGGATTCAGGTATGATGATTCTAACTGAAATAAGTCACACAGAAAAAGAAACATCATAAGATATCAGTAATACACGGAATGTAAACTTGGCTACACAGGAACTGAATTACAGAACAGAACAGTGTCTCAAATTTAGAAAACCAACTTATGCTTGCTTAAGGGGAAAGGTGAGTTGGGGTGCTGCATAAAACCAGAGATTGAAATGAGCACAGATAAAGTTCCTTAAACCAAATATGGAATAGACAAGAGCTACTCCTTGCTCAACGAAATGGATTCAACACCGCATATTAAACGCCTAAGAATGTACCTGACTAGTAAGTATCTTAAAACGTATGGATTGCTATGTCTCCGAAACAGAATCAAGCATGTGTACAGGGGCATAAACGCAGCAGTGATAGGATTGGAGAGGTTCGGTGAGCAAATGAAGCCCCTTTGAAGTCATATTGCATGGTACCCATTCCACGGGTTTCAACTACCAGGTTTAAGGTATTCTTCCTTCTGCTAAAACATGCATGTGGAACCTAGAGTTTGATCAACCATGTGATCGGGAGACGTGTTCAAATATGTCTCAGTTTTCATACCCTGGTACTCGGGTGCAACATTCCAGACGCTTTACTAACTCTCTCCCGACTTGGAGAGTCAGTCCCTTTAACCTCCTGTTTGGCCCAGTTTGCAATTTCTGCGGAAGATGAACAGGAATAGCGAGAACCAATGAGAGACTAGCTGGAGGTGTCTGGACGGGCAAATTTAACTCTCATTTCCCACCAGGAAGAGGAATTAACCAAAGCCTCAGCGTGCCGTGCCGGAACCAGATTAGGGCGTGAAGCCATCCTGCGGTGTTGCGGCCAGGTCACAAGAAAGCGAGTTGAAGAAAGGAGCTCAGGGGTACTGTAATGCACAAACCTGCAGAGTTATAAATGACAGCTATCGTCCAAAAATATACTGAAGTAAGGCTGCCAAAAGGACTTGAAAGCGGGGCAGAATTGCAGGAAACCGATTTCAGGAAGTAGACTGGAATTGCATTGAAAGCATAGGAAAAGAGGCAGAGCGTCCACAATGATGCACTTGGCCAAAAAGTGCGTATGCATTTTTTCCTGAATATATTCAGGGAAAAACGCATACGCACTTTTTGGCCAACCAAGCAAGCTTGCAAAGAAATCTACACTACAATGAAGTCTCACTTCCCCCCGGTCAAAAGGGCCATCTGAAAAAAGTGTAAAATCCAGAAAGGCAGGACAGGCCATGGAGAACTGGGAGCCTTGTTATGCTGATGGTCGGGATGTAAATTGCCAACAGACACTCGGGAAAAGTGTATGGTGTTTCCTGAAACATCTAAAAAACAAAGCAACAGAGCCTAGGGCACTTCCACTTATGGTCCTATAGCTTAGGGAAATTAAAATCAAAAAGACACAGCCACCCCAAAGTTTGGGACGCCTCTGTTTACAAGAACCTCGTTTACCGTACAAGTTCAGTATCACAGAAAGTGAAAAATGGATAAAGAACTTGTGGTACTTATGTACAATGCAGTATCACTCAGCAATGAAATCTATGTCATCAGGCCCGTAGCAGCATAATGAGTGGATTCAGGTACGATGATTCTAACTGAAATAAGTCACACAGAAAAAGAAACATCATAAGATATCACTAATACACGGAATGTAAACTTGGCTACACAGGAACTGAATTCCAAAACAGAACAGGGTCTCAAATTTAGAAAACCAACTTATGCTTGCTTAAGGGGAAAGGTGAGTTGGGGTGCTGCATAAAACCAGAGATTGAAATGAGCACAGATAAAGTTCCTTAAGCCAAATATGGAATAGACAAGAGCTACTCCTTGCTCAACGAAATGGACTCAACACCGCATATTAAACGCCTAAGAATGTACCTGACTAGTAAGTATCTTAAAAGCTGTGGATTGCTATGTCTCCGAAAGAGAATCAAGCATGTGTACAGGGGCATAAACGCAGCAGTGATAGGATTGGAGAAGTTCGGTGAGCAAATGAAGACCCTTTGAAGTCATATTGCATGGTACCCATTCCACGGGTTTCAACTACCCAGGTTTAAGGTCTTCTTCCTTCAGCTAAAACATGCATGTGGAACCTAGAGCATGATCAACCGTGTGAACGGGAGACGTGTTCAAATATGTCTCAGTTTTCCTCCCCTGATACTCGGGTGCAACATTCCAGACGCTTTACTAACACTCTCCCAACTTGGAGAGTCAGTGCCTTTAACCTCCTGTTTGGCCCAGTTTGCAATTTCTGCGGAAGATGAACAGGAATAGCGAGAACCAATGAGAGACTAGCTGGAGGTGTCTGGACGGGCAAATTTAACTCTCATTTCACACCAGGAAGAGGAAATAACCAAAGGCTCAGCGTGCCGTGCCGGAACCAGATTAGGGCCTGAAGCCATCCTGCGGTGTTGTGGCCAGCTCACAAGAAAGCGAGTTGAAGAAAGGAGCTCAGGGGCACTGTAATTCACAAACCTGCAGAGTTATAAATGACAGCTATCATCCAAAAATATACTGAAGTAAGGCTGCCAAGAGGACTTGAAAGCAGGACAGAATTGCAGGAAACAGATTTCAGGAGGTAGACTGGAATTGCAATGAAAGCATAGGAAAAGAGGCAGAACGTCCTCAATGATGTACTTGGCCAAAAAGGGCGTATGCGTTTTTTCCTGAATATATTCAGGAAAATACGCATACGCACTTTTTGGCCAACCAAGCAAACTTGCAAAGGAAATCTGCACTACAATGAAGTCTCACTTCCCCCCGGTCAAAAGGGCCATCTGAAAAAAGTGTAAAATCCAGAAAGGCAGGACAGGCCATGGAGAACTGGGAGCCTTGTTATGCTGATGGGCGGGATGTAAATTGCCAACAGACACTCGGGAGAAGTGTATGGTGTTTCCTGAAACATCTAAAAAACAAAGCAACAGAGCCTAGGGCACTTCCACTTATGGTCCTATAGCTTAGGGAAATTAAAATCAAAAAGACACAGCCACCCCAAAGTTTGGGAGGCCTCTGTTTACAAGAACCTCGTTTACCGTACAAGTTCAATATCACAGAAAGTGAAAAATGGATAAAGAACTTGTGGTACTTACGTACAATGCAGTATCACTCAGCAATGAAATCTATGTCATCAGGCCCGTAGCAGCATAATGAGTGGATTCAGGTACGATGATTCTAACTGAAATAAGTCACACAGAAAAAGAAACATCATAAGATATCACTAATAAACGGAATGTAAACTTGGCTACACAGGAACTGAATTCCAAAACAGAACAGGGTCTCAAATTTAGAAAACCAACTTATGATTGCTTAAGGGGAAAGGTGAGTTGGGGTGCTGCATAAAACCAGAGATTGAAATGAGCACAGATAAAGTTCCTTAAGCCAAATATGGAATAGACAAGAGCTACTCCTTGCTCAATGAAATGGTCTCAACACCCCATATTAAACGCCTAAGAATGTATCTGACTAGTAAGTATCTTAAATCCTATGGATTGCTTTGTTTCCAAAAGAGAATCAAGCATGTGTATAGGGGCATAAACGCAGCAGTGATAGGATTGGAGAGTTTCGGTGAGCAAATGAAGACCCTTTGAAGTCATATTGCATGGTACCCATTCCACGGGTCTCAACTCTCCAGGTTTAAGGTATTCTTCCTTCAGGTAAAACATGCATGTGGAACCCAGAGTATGATCAACCGTGTGAACGGGAGACGTGTTCAAATATGTCTCAGTTTTCCTCACCTGGTACTCGGGTGCAACATTCCAGACGCTTTACTAACACTCTCCCCACTTGGAGAGTCAGCGCCTTTAACCTCCTGTTTGGCCCAGTTTGTAATTTCTGCGGAAGATGAAGAGGAATAGCGAGAACCAATGAGAGACTAGCTGGAGGTGTCTGGACGGGCAAATTTAACTCTCATTTCCCACCAGGAAGAGGAATTAACCAAAGGCTCAGCGTGCCGTGCCGGAACCAGAATAGGGCCTGAAGCCATCCTGCGGTGTTGCGGCCAGCTCAAAAGAAAGCAAGTTGAAGAAAGGAGCTCAGGGGCATTGTAATTCACAAACCTGCAGAGATATAAATGACAGCTATCGTCCAAAAATATACTGAAGTAAGGCTGCCAAGAGGACTTGAAAGCGGGGCAGAATTGCAGGAAACCGATTTCAGGAGGTAGACTGGAATTGCATTGAAAGCATAGGAAAAGAGGCAGAACGTCCACAATGATGCACTTGGCCAAAAAGGGCCTATGCGTTTTTTCCTGAATATATTCAGGAAAAAACGCATACGCCCTTTTTGGCCAACCAAGCAAGCTTGCAAAGGAAATCTGCACTACAATGAAGTCTCACTTCCCCCCGGTCAAAAGGGCCATCTGAAAAAAGTGTAAAATCCAGAAAGGCAGGACAGACCATGGAGAAATGGGAGCCTTGTTATGCTGATGGGCTGGATGTACATTGCCAACAGCCACTGGGGAGAAGTGTATGGTGTTTCCTGAAACATTTAAAAAACAAAGCAACAGAGCCTAGGGCACTTCCACTTATGGTCCTATAGCTTAGGGAAATTAAAATCAAAAAGACACAGCCACCCCAAAGTATGGAACGGCTCTGTTTACAAGAACCTCGTTTACAGTACAAGTTCAACATCGCAGAAAGTGAAAAATGGATAAAGAAGTTGTGGTATTTACTTACAAAGCAATATCACTCAGCAAAGAAATCTATGTCATCAGGCCCTTAGCAGCACAATGACTGGATTTAGGAATGATGATTCTAACTGAAATAAGTCACACAGAAAAAGAAACATCATAAGATATCAGTAATACATGGAATGTAAACTTGGCTACACAGGAACTGAATTACAGAACAGAACAGGGTCTCAAATTTAGAAAACCAACTTATGCTTGCTTAAGGGGAAAGGTGAGTTGGGGTGCTGCATAAAACCAGAGATTGAAATGAGCACAGATAAAGTTCCTTAAGCCAAATATAGAATAGACAAGAGCTACTCCTTGCTCAACGAAATGGACTCAACACCGCATATTAAACGCCTAAAAATGTACCTGACTAGTAAGTATCTTAAAACCTATGGATTGCTTTGTTTCCAAAAGAGAATCAAGCGTGTGTACAGGGGCATAAACGCAGCAGTGATAGGATTGGAGAGGTTCGGTGAGCAAATGAAGACCCTTTGAAGTCATATTGCATGGTACCCAACCACGGGTTTCAACTACCCAGGTTTAAGGTATTCTTCCTTCAGCTAAAACATGCATGTGGAACCTAGAGTATGATCAACCATGTGATCGGGAGACGTGTTCAAATATGTCTCAGTTTTCCTCCCCTGGTACTCGGGTGCAACATTCCAGATGCTTTACTAACACTCTCCCGACGTGGAGAGTCAGTCCCTTTAACCTCCTGTTTGGCCCAGTTTGCAATTTCTGCGGAAGATGAACAGGAATAGCGAGAACCAATGAGAGACTAGCTGGAGGTGTCTGGACGGGCAAATTTAACTCTCATTTCCAACCAGGAAGAGGAATTAACCAAAGGCTCAGCGTGCCATGCCGGAACCAGATTAGGGCCTGAAACCATCCTGCGGTGTTGCGGCCAGCTCACAAGAAAGCGAGTTGAAGAAAGGAGCTCAGGGGCACTGTAATTCACAAACCTGCAGGGTTATAAATGACAGCTATCGTCCAAAAATATACTGAAGTAAGGCTGCCAAGAGGACTTGAAAGCGGGGCAGAATTGCAGGAAACCGATTTCAGGAGGTAGACTGGAATTGCATTGAAAGCATAGGAAAAGAGGCAGAACGTCCACAATGATGCACTTGGCCTAAAAAGGGCGTATGCGTTTTTTCCTGAATGTATTCAGGAAAAAACGCATACGCCCTTTTTGGCCAACCAAGCAAACTTGCAAAGGAAATCTGCACTACAATAAGTCTCACTTCCCCCCGGTCAAAAGGGCCATCTGAAAAAAGTGTAAAATCCAGAAAGGCAGGACAGGCCATGGAGAACTGGGAGCCTTGTTATGCTGATTCGCGGGATGTAAATTGCCAACAGACACTGGGAGAAGTGTATGGTGTTTCCTGAAACATCTAAAAAACAAAGCAACAGAGCCTAGGGCACTTCCACTTATGGTCCTATAGCTTAGGGAAATTAAAATCAAAAAGACACAGCCACCCCAAAGGTTGGGACGCCTCTGTTTACAAGAACGTCATTTACAGTACAAGTTCAACATCGCAGAATGTGAAAAATGGATAAAGAACTTGTGGTACTTACGTACAATGCAGTATCACTCAGCAATGAAATCTATGTCATCAGGCCCGTAGCAGCATAATGAGTGGATTCAGGTACGATGATTCTAACGGAAATAAGTCACACAGAAAAAGAAACATCATAAGATATCACTAATACACGGAATGTAAACTTGGCTACACAGGAACTGAATTCCAAAACAGAACAGGATCTCAAATTTAGAAAACCAACTTATGCTTGCTTAAGGGGAAAGGTGAGTTGGGGTGCTGCATAAAACCAGAGATTGAAATGAGCACAGATAAAGTTCCTTAAGCCAAATATGGAATAGACAAGAGCTACTCCTTGCTCAACGAAATGGAATCAACACCCCATATTAAACGCCTAAGAATGTACCTGACTAGTAAGTATCTTAAAACCTATGGATTGCTATGTCTCCAAAAGAGAATCAAGCGTGTGTACAGGGGCATAAACGCAGCAGTGATAGGATTGGAGAGGTTCGGTGAGCAAATGAAGACCCTTTGAAGTCATATTGCATGGTACCCATTACACGGGTCTCAACTCTCCAGATTTAAGGTATTCTTCCTTCAGCTAAAACATGCATGTGGAACCCAGAGTATGATCAACCATGTGAACGGGAGACGTGTTCAAATATGTCTCAGTTTTCCACCCCTGGTACTCGGGTGCAACATTCCACACGCTTTACTAACACTCTCCCGACTTGGAGAGTCAGTCCCTTTAACCTCCTGTTTGGCCCAGTTTGCAATTTCTGCAGAAGATGAACAGGAATAGCGAGAACTAATGAGAGACTAGCTGGAGGTGTCTGGACGGGCAAATTTAACTCTCATTTCCCACCAGGAAGAGGAATTAACCAAAGGCTCAGCGTGCCGTGCCGGAACCAGATTAGGGCCTGAAGCCATCCTGCGGTGTTGCGGCCAGCTCACAAGAAAGCGAGTTGAAGAAAGGAGCTCAGGGGCACTGTAATTCACAAACCTGCAGAGTTATAAATGACAGCTATCGTCCAAAAATATACTGAAGTAAAGCTGCCAAGAGGACTTGAAAGCGGTGCAGAATTGCAGGAAACCGATTTCAGGAGGTAGACTGGAATTGCATTGAAAGCATAGGAAAAGAGGCAGAACGTCCACAATGATGCACTTGGCCAAAAAGGGCGTATGCGTTTTTTCCTGAATATATTCAGGAAAAAACGCATACGCCCTTTTTGGCCAACCAAGCAAGCTTGCAAAGGAAATCTGCACTACAATGAAGTCTCACTTCCCCCTGGTCAAAAGGGCCATCTGAAAAAAGTGTAAAATCCAGAAAGGCAGGACAGGCCATGGAGAACTGGGAGCCTTGTTATGCTGATGGGCGGGATATAAATTGCCAACAGCCACTCGGGAGAAGTGTATGGTGTTTCCTGAAACATCTAAAAAACACAGCAACAGAGCCTAGGGCACTTCCACTTATGGTCCTATAGCTTAGGGAACTTAAAATCAAAAAGACACAGCAACCCCAAAGTTTGGGACGCCTCTGTTTACAAGAACCTCGTTTACCATACAAGTTCAATATCACAGAAAGTGAAAAATGGATAAAGAACTTGTGGTACTTACGTACAATGCAGTATCACTCAGCAAAGAAATTTATGTCATCAGGCCCGTAGCAGAATAATGAGTGGATTCAGGTACGATGATTCTAACTGAAATAAGTCACACAGAAAAAGAAACATCATAAGATATCACTAATACACGGAATGTAAACTTGGCTACACAGGAACTGAATTCCAAAACAGAACAGGGTCTCAAATTTAGAAAACCAACTTATGATTGCTTAACGGGAAAGGTGAGTTGGGGTGCTGCATAAAACCAGAGATTGAAATGAGCACAGATAAAGTTCCTTAAGCCAAATATGGAATAGACAAGAGCTACTCCTTGCTCAACGAAATGGACTCAACACCCCATATTAAACACCTAAGAATGTACCTGACTAGTTAGTATCTTAAAAGCTGTGGATTCCTATGTCTCTGAAAGAGAATCAAACATGTGTACAGGGGCATAAACGCAGCAGTGATAGGATTGGAGAGGTTCGGTGAGCAAATGAAGACCCTTTGAAGTCATATTGCATGGTACCCATTCCACGGGTTTCAACTACCCAGTTTTAAGGTATTCTTCCTTCAGCTAAAACATGCATGTGGAACCTAGAGTATGATCAACCATGTGATCGGGAGACGTGTTCAAATATGTCTCAGTTTTCCTCCCCTGATACTCGGGTGCAACATTCCAGACGCTTTACTAACACTCTCCCGACTTGGAGAGTCAGTGCCTTTAACCTCCTGTTTGGCCCAGTTTGCAATTTCTGCGGAAGATGAACAGGAATAGCGAGAACCAATGAGAGACTAGCTGGAGGTGTCTGGACGGGCAAATTTAACTCTCATTTCCCACCAGGAAGAGGAAATAACCAAAGGCTCAGCGTGCCGTGCCCGAACCAGATTAGGGCCTGAAGCCATCTTGCGGTGTTGCGGCCAGCTCAAAAGAAAGCGAGTTGAAGAAAGGAGCTCAGGGGCACTGTAATTCACAAACCTACAGAGTTATAAATGACAGCTATTGTCCAAAAATATACTGAAGTAAGGCTGCCAAGAGGACTTGAAAGCGGGGCAGAATTGCAGGAAACCGATTTCAGGAGGTAGACTGGAATTGCATTGAAAGCATAGGAAAAGAGGCAGAACGTCCACAATGATGCACTTGGCCAAAAAGGGCGTATGCGTTTTTTCCTGAATATATTCAGGAAAAAACGCATACGCCCTTTTTGGCCAACCAAGCAAGCTTGCAAAGGAAATCTGCACTACAATGAAGTCTCACTTCCCCCCGGTCAAAAGGGCCATCTGAAAAATGTGTAAAATCCAGAAAGGCAGGACGGGCCATGGAGAACTGGGAGCCTTGTTATGCTGATGGGCGGGATGTAAATTGCCAACAGACACTCGGGAGAAGTGTATGGTGTTTCCTGAAACATCTAAAAAACAAAGCAACAGAGCCTAGGGCACTTCCACTTATGGTCCTATAGCTTAGGGAAATTAAAATCAAAAAGACACAGCCACCCCAAAGTTTGGGACGCCTCTGTTTACAAGAACCTCGTTTACAGTACAAGTTCAACATCGCAGAAAATGAATAATGGATAAAGAAGTTGTGGTATTTACTTACAAAGCAATATCACTCAGCAATGAAATCTATGTCATCAGGCCCTTAGCAGCACAATGAGTGGATTCAGGTATGATGATTCTAACTGAAATAAGTCACACAGAAAAAGAAACATCATAAGATATCAGTAATACACGGAATGTAAACTTGGCTACACAGGAACTGAATTACAGAACAGAACAGGGTCTCAAATTTAGAAAACCAACTTATGCTTGCTTAAGGGGAAAGGTGAGTTGGGGTGCTGCATAAAACCAGAGATTGAAATGAGCACAGATAAAGTTCCTTAAACCAAATATGGAATAGACAAGAGCTACTCCTTGCTCAACGAAATGGATTCAACACCGCATATTAAACGCCTAAGAATGTACCTGACTAGTAAGTATCTTAAAACCTATGGATTGCTATGTCTCCGAAAGAGAATCAAGCATGTGTACAGGGGCATAAACGCAGCAGTGATAGGATTGGAGAGGTTCGGTGAGCAAATGAAGCCCCTTTGAAGTCATATTGCATGGTACCCATTACACGGGTTTCAACTACCCAGGTTTAAGGTATTCTTCCTTCAGCTAAAACATGCATGTGGAACCTAGAGTTTGATCAACCATGTGATCGGGAGACGTGTTCAAATATGTCTCAGTTTTCATACCCTGGTACTCGGGTGCAACATTCCAGACGCTTTACTAACTCTCTCCCGACTTGGAGAGTCAGTCCCTTTAACCTCCTGTTTGGCCCAGTTTGCAATTTCTGCGGAAGATGAACAGGAATAGCGAGAACCAATGAGAGACTAGCTGGAGGTGTCTGGACGGGCAAATTTAACTCTCATTTCCCACCAGGAAGAGGAATTAACCAAAGCCTCAGCGTGCCGTGCCGGAACCAGATTAGGGCGTGAAGCCATCCTGCGGTGTTGCGGCCAGGTCACAAGAAAGCGAGTTGAAGAAACGAGCTCAGGGGTACTGTAATGCACAAACCTGCAGAGTTATAAATGACAGCTATCGTCCAAAAATATACTGAAGTAAGGCTGCCAAAAGGACTTGAAAGCGGGGCAGAATTGCAGGAAACCGATTTCAGGAGGTAGACTGGAATTGCATTGAAAGCATAGGAAAAGAGGCAGAGCGTCCACAATGATGCACTTGGCCAAAAAGTGCGTATGCATTTTTTCCTGAATATATTCAGGGAAAAACGCATACGCACTTTTTGGCCAACCAAGCAAGCTTGCAAAGAAATCTACACTACAATGAAGTCTCACTTCCCCCCGGTCAAAAGAGCCATCTGAAAAAAGTGTAAAATCCAGAAAGGCAGGACAGGCCATGGAGAACTGGGAGCCTTGTTATGCTGATGGTCGGGATGTAAATTGCCAACAGACACTCGGGAGAAGTGTATGGTGTTTCCTGAAACATCTAAAAAACAAAGCAACAGAGCCTAGGGCACTTCCACTTATGGTCCTATAGCTTAGGGAAATTAAAATCAAAAAGACACAGCCACCCCAAAGTTTGGGACGCCTCTGTTTACAAGAACCTCATTTACCGTACAAGTTCAGTATCACAGAAAGTGAAAAATGGATAAAGAACTTGTGGTACTTACGTACAATGCAGTATCACTCAGCAATGAAATCTATGTCATCAGGCCCGTAGCAGCATAATGAGTGGATTCAGGTACGATGATTCTAACTGAAATAAGTCACACAGAAAAAGAAACATCATAAGATATCACTAATACACGGAATGTAAACTTGGCTACACAGGAACTGAATTCCAAAACAGAACAGGGTCTCAAATTTAGAAAACCAACTTATGCTTGCTTAAGGGGAAAGGTGAGTTGGGGTGCTGCATAAAACCAGAGATTGAAATGAGCACAGATAAAGTTCCTTAAGCCAAATATGGAATAGACAAGAGCTACTCCTTGCTCAACGAAATGGACTCAACACCGCATATTAGACGCCTAAGAATGTACCTGACTAGTAAGTATCTTAAAAGCTGTGGATTGCAATGTCTCCGAAAGAGAATCAAGCATGTGTACAGGGGCATAAACGCAGCAGTGATAGGATTGGAGAAGTTCGGTGAGCAAATGAAGACCCTTTGAAGTCATATTGCATGGTACCCATTCCACGGGTTTCAACTACCCAGGTTTAAGGTATTCTTCCTTCAGCTAAAACATGCATGTGGAACCTAGAGCATGATCAACCGTGTGAACGGGAGACGTGTTCAAATATGTCTCAGTTTTCCTCCCCTGATACTCGGGTGCAACATTCCAGACGCTTTACTAACACTCTCCCAACTTGGAGAGTCAGTGCCTTTAACCTCCTGTTTGGCCCAGTTTGCAATTTCTGCGGAAGATGAACAGGAATAGCGAGAACCAATGAGAGACTAGCTGGAGGTGTCTGGACGGGCAAATTTAACTCTCATTTCACACCAGGAAGAGGAAATAACCAAAGGCTCAGCGTGCCGTGCCGGAACCAGATTAGGGCCTGAAGCCATCCTGCGGTGTTGTGGCCAGCTCACAAGAAAGCGAGTTGAAGAAAGGAGCTCAGGGGCACTGTAATTCACAAACCTGCAGAGTTATAAATGACAGCTATCATCCAAAAATATACTGAAGTAAGGCTGCCAAGAGGACTTGAAAGCAGGACAGAATTGCAGGAAACAGATTTCAGGAGGTAGACTGGAATTGCAATGAAAGCATAGGAAAAGAGGCAGAACGTCCTCAATGATGTACTTGGCCAAAAAGGGCGTATGCGTTTTTTCCTGAATATATTCAGGAAAATACGCATACGCACTTTTTGGCCAACCAAGCAAACTTGCAAAGGAAATCTGCACTACAATGAAGTCTCACTTCCCCCCGGTCAAAAGGGCCATCTGAAAAAAGTGTAAAATCCAGAAAGGCAGGACAGGCCATGGAGAACTGGGAGCCTTGTTATGCTGATGGGCGGGATGTAAATTGCCAACAGACACTCGGGAGAAGTGTATGGTGTTTCCTGAAACATCTAAAAAACAAAGCAACAGAGCCTAGGGCACTTCCACTTATGGTCCTATAGCTTAGGGAAATTAAAATCAAAAAGACACAGCCACCCCAAAGTTTGGGAGGCCTCTGTTTACAAGAACCTCGTTTACCGTACAAGTTCAATATCACAGAAAGTGAAAAATGGATAAAGAACTTGTGGTACTTACGTACAATGCAGTATCACTCAGCAATGAAATCTATGTCATCAGGCCCGTAGCAGCATAATGAGTGGATTCAGGTACGATGATTCTAACTGAAATAAGTCACACAGAAAAAGAAACATCATAAGATATCACTAATACACGGAATGTAAACTTGGCTACACAGGAACTGAATTCCAAAACAGAACAGGGTCTCAAATTTAGAAAACCAACTTATGATTGCTTAAGGGGAAAGGTGAGTTGGGGTGCTGCATAAAACCAGAGATTGAAATGAGCACAGATAAAGTTCCTTAAGCCAAATATGGAATAGACAAGAGCTACTCCTTGCTCAATGAAATGGTCTCAACACCCCATATTAAACGCCTAAGAATGTACCTGACTAGTAAGTATCTTAAATCCTATGGATTGCTTTGTTTCCAAAAGAGAATCAAGCATGTGTATAGGGGCATAAACGCAGCAGTGATAGGATTGGAGAGGTTCAGTGAGCAAATGAAGACCCTTTGAAGTCATATTGCATGGTACCCATTCCACGGGTCTCAACTCTCCAGGTTTAAGGTATTCTTCCTTCAGCTAAAACATGCATGTGGAACCCAGAGTATGATCAACCATGTGAACGGGAGACGTGTTCAAATATGTCTCAGTTTTCCACCCCTGGTACTCGGGTGCAACATTCCAGACGCTTTACTAACACTCTCCCCACTTGGAGAGTCAGCGCCTTTAACCTCCTGTTTGGCCCAGTTTGTAATTTCTGCCGAAGATGAACAGGAATAGGGAGAACCAATGAGAGACTAGCTGGAGGTGTCTGGACGGGCAAATTTAACTCTCATTTCCCACCAGGAAGAGGAATTAACCAAAGGCTCAGCGTGCCGTGCCGGAACCAGAATAGGGCCTGAAGCCATCCTGCGGTGTTGCGGCCAGCTCAAAAGAAAGCAAGTTGAAGAAAGGAGCTCAGGGGCATTGTAATTCACAAACCTGCAGAGTTATAAATGACAGCTATCGTCCAAAAATATACTGAAGTAAGGCTGCCAAGAGGACTTGAAAGCGGGGCAGAATTGCAGGAAACCGATTTCAGGAGGTAGACTGGAATTGCATTGAAAGCATAGGAAAAGAGGCAGAACGTCCACAATGATGCACTTGGCCAAAAAGGGCGTATGCATTTTTTCCTGAATATATTCAGGAAAAAATGCATACGCCCTTTTTGGCCAACCAAGCAAGCTTGCAAAGGAAATCTGCACTACAATGAAGTCTCACTTCCCCCCGGTCAAAAGGGCCATCTGAAAAAAGTGTAAAATCCAGAAAGGCAGGACAGGCCATGGAGAACTGGGAGCCTTGTTATGCTGATGGGCGGGATGTACATTGCCAAAAGCCACTCGGGAGAAGTGTATGGTGTTTCCTGAAACATCTAAAAAACAAAGCAACAGAGCCTAGGGCAATTCCACTTATGGTCCTATAGCTTAGGGAAATTAAAATCAAAAAGACACAGCCACCCCAAAGTTTTGAACAGCTCTGTTTACAAGAACCTCGTTTACAGTACAAGTTCAACATCGCAGAAAGTGAAAAATGGATAAAGAAGTTCTGGTATTTACTTACAAAGCAATATCATTCAGCAATGAAATCTATGTCATCAGGCCCTTAGCAGCACAATGAGTGGATTTAGGTACGATGATTCTAACTGAAATAAGTCACACAGAAAAAGAAACATCATAAGATATCAGTAATATATGGAATGTAAACTTGGCTACACAGGAACTGAATTACAGAACAGAACAGGGTCTCAAATTTAGAAAACCAAGTTACGCTTGCTTAAGGGGAAAGGTGAGTTGGGGTGCTGCATAAAACCAGAGATTGAAATGAGCACAGATAAAGTTCCTTAAGCCAAATATGGAATAGACAAGAGGTACTCCTTGCTCAACGAAATGGACTCAACACCCCATATTAAACGCCTAAGAATGTACCTGACTAGTAAGTATCTTAAAACCTATGGATTGCTTTGTTTCCAAAAGAGAATCAAGCGTGTGTACAGAGGCATAAACGCAGCAGTGATAGGATTGGAGAGGTTCGGTGAGCAAATGAAGACCCTTTGAAGTCATATTGCATGGTACCCAATCCACGGGTCTCAACTCTCCAGGTTTAAGATATTCTTCCTTCAGCTAAAACATGCATGTGGAACCCAGAATATGATCAACCGTGTGAACGGGAGACGTGTTCAAATATGTCTCAGTTTTCCTCCCCTGGTACTCGGGTGCAACATTCCAGACGCTTTACTAACACTCTCCCCACTTGGAGAGTCAGCGCCTTTAACCTCCTGTTTGGCCCAGTTTGTAATTTCTGCGGAAGATGAACAGGAATAGCGAGAACCAATGAGAGACTAGCTGGAGGTGTCTGGACGGGCAAATTTAACTCTCATTTCCCACCAGGAAGAGGAATTAACCAAAGGCTCAGCGTGCCGTGCCGGAAACAGATTAGGGCCTGAAGCCATCATGCGGTGTTGCGGCCAGCTCAAAAGAAAGCAAGTTGAAGAAAGGAGCTCAGGGGCATTGTAATTCACAAACCTGCAGAGTTATAAATGACAGCTATCGTCCAAAAATATACTGAAGTTAGGCTGCCAAGAGGACTTGAAAGCGGGGCAGAATTGCAGGAAACCGATTTCAGGAGGTAGACTGGAATTGCATTGAAAGCATAGGAAAAGAGGCAGAACGTCCACAATGATGCACTTGGCCAAAAAGGGCGTATGCGTTTTTTCCTGAATATATTCAGGAAAAAACGCATACGCCCTTTTTGGCCAACAAAGCAAACTTGCAAAGGAAATCTGCACTACAATGAAGTCTCACTTCCCCCCAGTCAAAAGGGCCATCTGAAAAAAGTGTAAAATCCAGAAAGGCAGGACAGGCCATGGAGAACTGGGAGCCTTGTTATGCTGATGGGCGGGATGTACATTGCCAACAGCCACTCGGGAGAAGTGTATGGTGTTTCCTGAAACATCTAAAAAACAAAGCAGCAGAGCCTAGGGCACTTCCACTTATGGTCCTATAGCTTAGGGAAATTAAAATCAAAAAGACACAGCCACCACAAAGTTTGGAACAGCTCTGTTTACAAGAACCTCGTTTACAGTACAAGTTCAACATCGCAGAAAGTGAAAAATGGATAAAGAAGTTGTGGTATTTACTTACAAAGCAATATCACTCAGCAATGAAATCTATGTCATCAGGCCCTTAGCAGCACAATGAGTGGATTTAAGGATGATGATTCTAACTTAAATAAGTCACACAGAAAAAGAAACATCATAAGATATCAGTAATACATGGAATGTAAACTAGGCTACACAGGAACTGAATTACAGAACAGAACAGGGTCTCAAATTCAGAAAACCAACTTATGCTTGTTTAAGGGTAAAGGTGAGTTGGGGTGCTGCATAAAACCAGAGATTGAAATGAGCACAGATAAAGTTCCTTAAGCCAAATATGGAATACACAAGAGCTACTCCTTGCTCAACGAAATGGACTCAACACCGCATATTAAACGCCTAAGAATGTACCTGACTAGTAAGTATCTTAAAACCTATGGATTGCTATGTCTCCGAAAGAGAATCAAGCGTGTGTACAGGGGCATAAAGGCAGCAGTGATAGGATTGGAGAAGTTCGGTGAGCAAATGAAGACCCTTTGAAGTCATATTGCATGGTACCCAACCACGGGTTTCAACTACCCAGGTTTAAGGTATTCTTCCTTCAGCTAAAACATGCATGTGGAACCTAGAGTATGATCAACCATGTGATCGGGAGACGTGTTCAAATATATCTCAGTTTTCGTACCCTGGTACTCGGGTGCAACATTCCAGACGCTTTACTAACACTCTCCCCACTTGGAGAGTCAGTCCCTTTAACCTCCTGTTTGGCCCAGTTTGCAATTTCTGCGGAAGATGAACAGGAATAGGGAGAACCAATGAGAGACTAGCTGGAGGTGTCTGGACGGGCAAATTTAACTCTCATTTCCCACCAGGAAGAGGAAATAACCAAAGGCTCAGCGTGCCGTGCCGGAACCAGATTAGGGCCTGAAGCCATCCTGCGGTGTTGCGGCCAGGTCACAAGAAAGCGAGTTGAAGAAAGGAGCTCAGGGACACTGTAATTCACAAACCTGCAGAGTTATAAATGACAGCTATCGTCCAAAAGTATACTGAAGTATGGCTGCCAAGAGGACTTGAAAGCGGGGCAGAATTGCAGGAAACCGATTTCAGGAGGTAGACTGGAATTGCATTGAAAGCATAGGAAAAGAGGCAGAACGTCCACAATGATGCACTTGGCCAAAAAGGGCGTATGCGTTTTTTTCCTGAATATATTCATGAAAAAACGCATACGCCCTTTTTGGCCAACCAAGCAAGCTTGCAAAGGAAATCTGCACTACAATGAAGTCTCACTTCCCCCCGGTCAAAAGGGCCATCTGAAAAAAGTGTAAAATCCAGAAAGGCAGGACAGGCCATGGAGAACTGGGAGCCTTGTTATGCTGATGGGCGGGATGTACATTGCCAACAGACACTCGGGAGAAGTGTATGGTGTTTCCTGAAACACCTAGAAAACAAAGCAACAGAGCCAAGGTCACTTCCACTTATGGTCCTATAGCTTAGGGAAATTAAAATCAAAAAGACACAACCACCCCAAAATTTGGGACGGCTCTTTTTACAGAAATCTCTTCTACGGCACAAGTTAAATATCCCAGAGAGCAAATAATGGATAAAGAAGTTGCGGTACTTATGTCCAACAGAATACCACTCAGCAATGAAATCTATGTCACCAGGCCCGTGCCAGCATAATGAGTGGATTGAGGCACGATGATTCTAAGTGAAATAAGTCACACAGAAAAAGAAACATCATAAGGTATCACTAATACACGGAATGTGAACTTGGCTACACATGAACTGAATTACAAAACAGAACAGGGTCTCAAGTTTAGAAAACCAACTTATGCCTGCTTAAGGGGGAAGGTGAGTTGGGGTGCTGCATGAAAGCAGAGTTTGAAATTAGCACAGATACCGTTCCATAAGCCAAATATGTAATAGACAAGACCTACCCCTTGCTCAACGAAATGGATTCAACAATGAGGTATCACCTCACACCTGGTAGAATAGGCATCATAGAAAATCTACAAACAAAAAATGCTGGAAAGGGTGTGGCGAAAAGGAACCCTCTTCCAGTATTGTTGGGAATATAAATTGATACAGTCATTATGGAGAACAATATGGAATTTCTTAAGAAACTAACAATAGAATTACCATATGATACAGCAATCCCAGTACTGGACATATACCCAGACAAAACCATAAATCAAAAAGAGTCATTCACCGCAATGTTCACTGCATCACTATTTACAATATCGAGGTAATGGAAGCAACCTAAATGCCCACAGACAGACGAATGCATAAAGCTGTGGTACATATATAAAATGGAATATTACTAAGCCATGAAAAGGAATGAAATTGGGTCATTTGTAGAGACGTCGATGGATCTATAGACTGTCATACAGAGTGAAGTAAGTCAGAAAGAGAAAAACAAATCTTGTATATTCATGCATATATGTGGAACCTAGAAAAACTGTACAGATTAACCATTTTGCAAGGCATAAATAGAGCAACAGATGTAGACAACAAACGTATGGACAACAAGGGGGGAAAGCTGTTGGGGGGGTGGTGGTGGGAGGAGTTGAGAGACTGGGATTGGCATGTATACATTTATATGTATAAAATAGATAACCAATAAGAACCTGCTGTATAAAAATATAAAATAAAATTCAAAATTAAAAAGAAATAAAATTTAAAAAATAAAACAGAAAAAACAATTATTCCCTGCACATACATGTATTTATATGAATAAATTATTTCCATGCTTATATCTGTAAATACAAAAAAGAGGAATAAAATCTACCTTGAACCAAAAACGAAAAAGAGAAAAAAACACAGAACCCACCAGTTACACAGAGGAAAACCGTATCAGGGCACTTGCTCCAGTTGTAAACAATTCTGAAGTTGGTCAGTGGTGGGGAATCGTCTCCCATTCAGCCAGCAGCCCCCACGCAACAAGCGTCCTCATTGCAAAGCTGGGGCACCGAGCCGAGGCATCTGTGAGTAAACGTGAGCTGAGCCCCAGGCCAGTTGCTGCTGAACTATTCCCACCCGTCCCAGGTAAAACACCTGAATATATGCAAGGACTTGAAAGCCTAGAGGAAGGGCCATAGAGCCACACGAGTGACAGCATGCCGGCCGACTTGGTGCCTGCAGGCCAGCCAGGATGGTCCTGGCCCTGGGTGCTCTTCTGGAAGATTTCCATTTCCCTGCCTGAGATACCCGTCCTGTCCCTGCCCCCACTGCTTTTTTCCTTCCTCACCTCTGCCCAGGGAGAAATTCCAGCAGCAGGTATGGGTGACACATCCTCTTCTTTAGCAGGTGGCAGCCTGGCAACTGCTGCAGAAAGTCCAGCAGAGCCCCACTCACACTGGGCCACCCACAAAGCCGTGGTCTCTCACTCCCTCCCTCCAGCCCAGCCCCGAGACTGCTGACAGGGCAGAGAAAATGGCGTCAGGCACGGCTGCAGGGGCTCTTGCTGCCTGGAGTGGTATTTATATTGATCTCAACCCAGGCACACCTGGGGAGGGCTGGCCGGCACGGTAAGGCTGCCCAGGTCAGCCAATCATCACCCCTCAGGGGCTCACAGTTGCAGAAAATGGAACTTGCTGAACCGGCCAGGTCCAAGGAACAGGTATGGGCTCCTGAGAGTCAGGATAGACAAGGGGCTGCAGCTTTGGCTTGTTTTCTAATCATTTTATCTGGCCCATGAGTGGGAGACAACTTCAAGAAAACCCTCTCCTAATGAGAGGAACCCAGGAGTCAGGGAGAGGAGGGGTGGGTGGTGGTTGGAGACAGAGGCCTGGTGCCCCGGGTGCAGTGGAAGTCTCTGGAAGACCAGGTGGAGGGAGGCCTCACGGAGTGATGCCCAGGGTTACAGACCTGTCGCAGCTGCTGTTTGTTAGTTCAAGTCCTGCTCTGAGGTGCTCTGTGTCAGCTCTGAGCGACAGGTGAGCTGGGGGTGCTCTGCAATGAGGGCTATGTGCACGGTTCCTGTGTGCCCAGCCCTGCCACGGTACCTGCAAGGGTAGCTCTGTATCCTGGGAGGGGCCTGACCACGAGAGCTCCGTGGGCTGGGGTGGGGGTGGGGTACCTGCCCAGGTGAGCTCCATATTCTGGGATTGGTCTGACCACGAGAGTCCCATGGGCTGCTGGGGACCTGGTAAAGGATGTCAGGACAGTCAGTGAAGCCACCGAGGATATACCTCCAGTTGCTCCTAATTCCTACACCCTGCTGGTCATTCTACCAACCACCAGGACATGGTATTCTGTATTAGTCTTCAATGATGCCTTCTTTTGTATTCCATTAGTCCCAGAGTCACAAGAAATTTTGGCTTGTGAGTGGCAGGACTCAACATACAACTAAAACAATACTTCCGGGCCGTTCGGCCCCAAGGGTGCAAAAATTCCCACACCATCTTTGGGGAAAGCTTAGCTAAAGACCTAAAAGTTCTACCTCTGGAAAAGGAAACCCTCCTTCAATATGCAGGCGACATTCTGATCGCTAGCCCTACTAAGGAGGCCTCTGAACTACCAAGCCAATAAAGGATAGAAGTTGTCCAAGAAAAAGCTCAAATATCACAGACTGCAGTGACCTGCCTGGGCTTCATTCTCACAGAAGGTCGGAGAAGCCCATCCCAGGAAAGGGAAGAAACCATTTTCAGCCTTACCCCTTTCTAAAACTAGAAGACAGCTTAGGGGTTCCTGGGGAGGCCAGGGTTTGCTGCTTCTGGATCCCTAACTACAGTCTACTAGCTGGGCCTCTATATGAAACACTGAAAGGAAAAGATGATGATCCTTTTGAATAGAATCCAGAAGTGGCCTTTCAAGAATGGAAAGAGCAGTCAATTCAGACCCTTGCCCTGGAACTCCCTAATTTAGCTAAACCCTTTGACCTTTACATTCCCGGTGAAAGGTGAATCGCCATTGGAGAATTAGTGCAAAAACTGGGACCACTTGAAATGGAACAATGCAAGAATGCCATCCAGGTAGGATAAACTACGGTCACTAAGGGGCTTGGCCCACTGCCACATCTGGCCAAGATACTGGCGGTATCTAAAAACCTGGAAATCAGCAGCCCAAAAGGCCACCTCCCTCCTAAGGGAAAAGGACCCCACGTGGTGATCCTAACCACCAACCATGCCCTGAAGTTGCAGGGTTCGCTCCGTGGGCACACCGACCTCGAGTGAGGAGGCCCTCCAACTCCAACATCCAGAGAGATAACCGGGGGCAACAGGGCACCATGACGACTCGTGTGAACATCACTTGACCTGGAGTTTCTCTCATAAAACAACAAGAGTGTGTCCCAAAAGAGTAGACTACTGCTTGCAGGACTTACTGCACCCAGAGGGGAGCTAATAATCTTGGCGGGGGAACAGTATACCACACTGTCACCATAGAAAAGCCTCCAGACACCGTGATGATGGTGGCCAATAAGACCGGCTGGACTCATGTTTACTTCAAAAGGCTGTTGACTCAGTGGCCATCATGGTCCTTGATCACCACTGACCCTGGACTGTCTGGGAGTTGAGCGGGCAGGGCTCTGACACCTGGTGCTGTTTGTACGTTAATTCAGGGGCCTAATTGAAGAAAGCGCAGACTACTGGTCAGAGCATCTAGGCTGGCAGAAACGGTCAGCCTAAGGTGGCCAAACAAATGTGGGGCGGGGTGAAACCGGCCCCCACAGCGTCTCTGCACATCTCTTTCCTGGACCCTTAAAGGTCATTAGAATCTATAACACTTCCAATGCTGGTGCTCAGGTGGACGAGCAGGGAGGCAGGGGTCCTGGGGACAATCAACGTCACCGGGAGGCTGCTGGGGAGAAGCTCTGACCCTCGCCCCAGGGTATGAGGGCTCCCAACTCAGCACTCAGCAGTTACAGAAGAAGGGTCTGCACCCTCAGCACTCCAAGAATGAGGAACGGGACAAAAAGCAGAGGAGGGGTTTGTCCCCAGCAAAGCCCATTAAAAATCCCTGGGAGATAAAAATAGAATCTGGGCAATAAAGTCAAGTCTAACCTTTTTTATCCTTTGTGCTTTGTCTAATTTCACGTGCTCCTAGGGTCCCGCATGCAGAGGTTCCACACCCGGCACTTCAGACCAGATTTCCTAGTGCAGAATGGCTGGGTCGACACCTCAGCTCCTGGGGCCCAGTGCAGACTCCACGATATAGAGCCTGAGCTACAGCCAACCCGGCCCTCGAGAGCTCCGCCCCCTCCCTCCCTCCCACTGACTCTGACAGGATCTCTACACAGCAGCCCAGCCCACAGCCCACGGGGTAGTGCATGCTCTCACCTCTCCATTCTCTGATCAAAATATAAAGTTTCCTTTGCTTGTGAACCAAACTCAGTCTCGATCTGTTGGCCCCAATGACACTGGGCAGGGGGACACTTGTTGGGGTCCACTCTGGAGGATCAGTAACAGAAATTGAGACTATTGTAACCTCAGTGAACAGATGTGTGAGCCAAACTGTAGTTAACATAGAACAGTGTATAAGGCTCGGGTAAAATAAGATGTTTTTAACACTTCCATTTGATATTTCCATCACTTTTTATAAGCAAGTTCAGTGAAAAGGTTTGTCTTATTTGTCAGGTCAATATTAGAGAAACGAAGTGATTTCTTTCCAAGGATGTACATCTAATAATCTTGGTTAAACCTTCAATCTTGTTTTAAATGCTTTTCCATTGAAAATGATACCTCTCTTTCAGCTCCCCCATTTCTGAGAAGTATAAAATCTTATAATTTATTATTACCAAAGGGGAAAGGTGGGAGGAGGGATAAATTAACAGTTTGGAATTAACACATACACACTGCTATGTATAAAATAGATCATCAACAAGGAACTACTGTATAGCACAGGGAACTACACTCAACATTTTGCAATAACCTATAAGGGGAAATAATCTGAAAAAGAATAGATATTTTTATTGACATCATCTATCAATGACAGTTAAAGTGTAGCCTAAGGGAAGCTGGTGGTGAGTGCTTCTGACCCTGAAGACTTCAATTATCTAAAGTTTGGACTCTGCCTACTTCCCAAGGCCCTTAATGAACATATGTGTAGCCGTAGCTTAAAAACTTCCCCAGTTTGGGTTTCGGGGAGACACTGATTTTGAAAAAGCCCTGGTGTTCTCCTTACATGAATGGGACTCTTCCTACTGCTAAAACATGTCTGTCACACCCAGAGGATGGTATACCGTCTGATCGGGAAGAGTTTGGAAAAGGCATCTCATCTCCTCATCTCCTGGTGCTCGGGTTCACCCCTCCAGCGTCTTTACTAACAGTCTCCCCACTTGGAGATGTCAGCACTGTCAACATCCTGTTGCGTACAGTTTGGAATTTGTCCAGAGGATGAAGCGGAAGGATGAGGAACAATGAGAGACAAGTCCTAGGTGTTCAGACAGGCACATGTCACTCTAATTTCCAATCAGGAAGACGAATTGACCAAAGGCTAGTGTTGCCCATGGAAACAGTATAGGGCTTGAGGAAATCCCGCTGCTTTGTGGCCAGTTCCCATAAACACAAGTTGAACAATGGAACTCAGGGGCAGTAAAATTCACAAAACTGCAGAGTTGAAAATATCCATCACTGAAAAATGTCTTGAGGAAAGTCAAAAAAAAGGACTTGTAAGCAAGGGAGAATGGCAGGAAAGGGATTTGAGGAGGTAGAAAGGACGCGCCATTAAGCACAAGAAAAGGAGCTGAACATTGCCAACATTGCAGTTGGCCAAAAAGGGTGTATGCGTTTTTTTCTGTATATATTCAAGAAAAGGGCATACACTTTTTTAGCCAACCAAACAGGTGGGCACTGGAAGTCAATACTACAAAAGATATCACTTCGCATCAGTCAGAAGAGCCATCCTCATAAAGCGTAAACAACAGAAATGCAGGACAGGGCAACGAGAAGAGGGAGCCCTGTGAGACTTATAGTGGAAATGTATATTGCCAACGGCCATTCTGGAGAAGTGTATCGTGTTTACTAAAGCATCTAAAAAATGAGCTACAGAGCATAGGGCACTTGCACTCATGGGCGTATATCTTGGGAAAAACAAAAATCGAGAGGACACAGGCACCCCAATGTTTACCCCCTCTCTGTTTAAAAGATCCTCGACTAGGATATAACTTAAATGTCTCTGGAGGGAAAAAATGGATAGAGATGTGGTACTTAGGTAGAGTGGAATATTATTCAGCCTGGAAATCAATGAAATATGGCCAGTTGTAACAACTCCAGAGGAGTTACGTATGATCATTCTAAGTGACAGAATTCAAAAAGAAAAAGACACATATCATAAGCTATCACTTAAAGGTGGAATCCAAAATGGCTACACATGAAATAAATTACAAAACAAAATCATAGTCAAATATGTAGAAAACACGCATAAGGCTGCTAAACGGGAAAGGTGGGGAGGGGTGAGGCATCATCCAGGAGGTTGAAATTAGCAAAGATACCATTCCAAATACCAAACTGATAATCAACAAGGCCTACACGGTAGCTAAAAGAACTGCACTCAGCACACTCAAGTCACCGGAAAAGAATATATACGACTGGTAAGAATCTGAAAAAGAATTTATTGATGTCTCTCTGTACGTGAATCAAGTGGATGTACAGCAGCAAGAAACAGAGCTTTGAAAATCAGCTGTAACCAATATAGTAATAAATTGAAAAAAATAAACGACAGAGAGACAGAGAAAACCTCTTACAACTTTTCCTCAGGGACGGTGATGCAACATGGATTGAACACATCTAGACCCACAGCAGGATGAGACATAAGGCTGGAAACTGTTTGCGCTAAGAGAAATGTGAGGTTGGGTGAGGAAACGCACACCCTTTAAAGTAATACTACCTGGTACCCATTCAATGGGTCCCAAATCTGCAGGTTCAAGGGATCTTCCTACAGCTAAAACATGCATGGAAAACCCAGAGGACTGTACACCATGTGATCGGGAGATGTGTCTAAAATGCACCTCATTTATCCTCTCCTGGTGCTCCTGTTCACCATTCCAGCCACGCTACTTAGAATCTCCCCACTTGGAGAATCAGCACATTTAAACTTCTGTTTCACACATTTTGCAAATTGTGAGGAGGATGAACGGGAAGAGGGGGAACCAATGAGAGAATAGTTGTAGGGGTTTGGACGGGCACATATCACTCTAATTTCCCATTAAGAATAAGAATTAAAGAAAGGCTCAGCCTGCCTCGCCGGAGCCAAAATAGGGCCTGAAGCAATCCTGCGGGTTTGAGGCCAGCTCACAAAAGAGCAACTTAAAAAATGGAGCTCAGGGTCACTGCAATTCACAAACCTGCAGAGTTATAAATGAAAACTAACGTCCAAAAATATGTTGAGGTAAGGCAAAGAAGAGGATCTGAATGCAAGACAGAATTGCAAGAAACAGATTTCAAGAGATACATTGGACTCGTCTTTCACGCACATGAAAAGCGGCAGAATTTCGACAATGATGCAGTTGGCCCAAAAGGGCGTATGCGTTTTTTCCTGATTATATCCAGGAAAAGAACGCATACGCACTTTATGGGCAACGAAGCAAGCAAGCAATGCAAATGTGCACAACAAAGAAGTCTCATTTCCCACCAGTCAAAAGGGCCATCCTAAAAAATTGTAAAAACCAGAAATGCAGGACAGGCCATGGAGAACAGGGAGCCTTTATACGCTGATGGGCAGTGTGTGAACTGCCGAGAGCCACTCTGGAGAAGTGTATGGTGGTTCCTAAATCATCTAAAAAACAGAGCTACAGAGCATAGGACACTTCCAATCATGGGAGTATATCTAGGGAAGTCTAAAAATCAACAAGACACAAGCACACCACAGTTTAGGGCTACTCTGTTTACAAGAACCTCAACTTCAGTACACCTTAAATATCCCAGGAAAGAGAACAATGGATAAAGAAGATGTGGTACTTATGTACAATGGAATATCTCTTCACCATGAAATCAATGTAATAAGGCTAGTAGAAGGATAAAGAGTGGATTTAGGTCCGATAATACTACTTGAAATAAGTCAAACAGAAAAAGAAACATATCATAAGATATCACTTATAGAGGGAGGGTAAATATGGCTGCACAAGAAATGAATTACAGAACAGAACAGTGTCTCACATTTAGAAAACACACTTATGTCAGCTTAAGGGGAAAGGAGAGGTGGGGTGATGCATAAAACCAGAGTTTGAAATTAGCACAGATACCGTTCAATAAACCAAATAGGTATTAGACAAGATCTACACCTTGCTCAATGAACTGGCCTCAACACACCCTATACACCGCAGAGAAATATATCTGAGTAATAAGAATCTTAAAACCCATGTATTGATATATCTCCATAAGGGAATCAAGTGTGTGCAGAGCGGCACAAACACAGCAGTGAAAATGAGCTAAACCCCATTATAGAAATAAATTTTAAAAACAAAACGCTGAAACAATGAAAGAGAGAAAAATTCTTACAAAATTCGCTCAGGGGCTGTGATGCAACCTGGATTGACCACATATAAACCCACAGCTGGATAAGACATAAGGCTGGACACTTGGGGCTGAGAGGATTGGTGAGCTTTGGTGAGCAACTGCCGAAAGTTTAATGCAATACTTCATGCTACTCATTCCAAGGGTCCCAACACTCCAGGTTGAAGGGAATCTTCCTACAGCTAAACCATGCTTGGGAAACCCAGCAACTGGTATACCATATGATCGGGAAAGGTTTCTAAAACGCACCTCATTTTTCCTCTCCTGGGGCTCCGGATCGACATTCCAGCCACTTTACTAACAACATCCCCACATGGAGAGTCAATGCCTTTAAGTTCTGGTATTGCACAGTCTGCAGTTAGTGCGGAGGATGAATGGGAATAGGGGGAACCAGTGAGAAACTAGCTGTAGCGGTTTCAATGGGCAATGTCACTCTAATGTCACATCAGTAAGAAGAATTAACCAAAGGCACAGCAAGGTGCCCCAGAAGAAAAATAGGGCTTCAAGGAATCCTGTGGTTATGGGGCAAGACCACAAAAATAAGAGCTGAAAAATGGAGCTAAGGGCCACTGCAATTCAAAAACCTGCAGAGTTATAAAGGCCAACTATTTTCAAAAAATATATTGAGGTAAGGCTATGAAGAGGCATTGAAAGCAAGGCAGAATTGCAGGAAACCGATTTCAGTAGGTAGACTGGAATTGCATTGAAAACATATGAAGAGAGTCAGAACCTCGACAATGATGCACTTGGCCAAAAAGGGCGTATGCGTTTTTTCCTGAATATATTCAGGAAAAAACGCATACGCCCTTTTTGGCCAACCAAGTAAGCTTGCAAAGGAAATCTGCACTACAATGAACTCTCACTTCCACCGGGTCAAAAGGGCCATCTGAAAAAAGTGTAAAATCCATAAAGGCACCACAGGCCATGGAGAACTGGGAGCCTTGTTATGCTGATGGGCGGGATGTAAATTGCCAACAGACACTCGGGAGAAGTGTATGGTGTTTCCTGAAACATCTAAAAAACAAAGCAACAGAGCCTAGGGCACTTCCACTTATGGTCCTATAGCTTAGGGAAATTCAAATCAAAACGACACAGACACCCCAAAGTTTGGGACGGCTCTGTTTACAAGAACCTCGTTTACAGTACAAGTTCAATATCGCAGAAAGTAAAAAATGGATAAAGAAGTTGTGGTACTTACGTACAATGCAATAACACTCAGCAATGAAATCTATGTCATCAGGCCCGTAGCACCATAATGAGTGGATTCAGGTATGATGATTCGAACTGAAATAAGTCACACAGAAAAGAAACATCATAAGGTATCACTAATACACAGAATGTGAACTTGGCTACACATGAACTGAATTACAAAACAGAACAGGGTCTCAAGTTTAGAAAACCAACTTATGCTTGCTTAAGGGGGAAGGTGAGTTGGGGTGCTGCATAAAACTAGAGTTTGATATGAGCACAGATAAAGTACCTTAAGCCAAATATGGAATAGACAAGAGCTACTCCTTGCTCAAAGAAATGGACTCAACACCCCATATTAAACGCCTAAGAATATACCTGACTAGTAAGAATCTTAAAACGTATGGATGGCTATGTCTGAAAGAGAATCAATCGTGTGTACAGGGGCATAAACACAGCTGTGAGAGGATTGGAGAGGTTCAGTGAGCAAATGAAGAACCTTTGAAGTCATATTGCATGGTACCCATTCCACGGGTCTCAACTCTCCAGGTTTAAGGTATTCTTCCTTCAGCTAAAATATGCATGTGGAACCCAGAGTATGATCAACCATGTGATCGGGAGACGTGTTCAAATATGTCTCAGTTTTCGTACCATGGTACTCGGGTGCAACATTCCAGACGCTTTACTAACACTCTCCCGACTTGGAGAGTCAGTGCCTTTAAACTCCTGTTTGGCCCAGTTTGTAATTTCTGCGGAAGATGAATAGGAATAGGGAGAACCAATGAGAGACTAGCTGGAGGTGTCTGGACTGGCAAATTTAACTCTCATTTCCCACCAGGAAGAGGAATTAACCAAAGGCTCAGCGTGCCATGCCGGAACAAGATTAGGGCCTGAAGCCATCCTGCGGTGTTGCGGCCAGCTCACAAGAAAGCGAGTTGAAGAAAGGAGCTCAGGGACACTGTAATTCACAAACCTGCAGAGTTATAAATGACAGCTATCGTCCAAAAATATACTGAAGTAAGGCTGCCAAGAGGACTTGAAAGGGGGCAGAATTGCAGGAAACCGATTTCAGGAGGTAGACAGGAATTGCATTGAAAGCATAGGAAAAGAGGCAGAACGTCCACAATGATGCACTTGGCCAAAAAGGGCGTATGCGTTTTTTCCTGAATATATTCAGGAAAAAACGCATACGCCCTTTTTGGCCAACCAAGCAAACTTGCGAAGGAAATCTGCACTACAATGAAGTCTCACTTCCCCCCGGTCAAACGGGCCATCTGAAAAAAGTGTAAAATCCAGAAAGGCAGGACAGGCCATGGAGAACTGGGAGCCTTGTTATGCTGATGGGCGGGATGTACATTGCCAACAGCCACTAGGGAGAAGTGTATGGTGTTTCCTGAAACATCTAAAAAACAAAGCAGCAGAGCCTAGGGCACTTCCACTTATGGTCCTATAGCTTAGGGAAATTAAAATCAAAAAGACACAGCCACCCCAAAGTTTGGGACGCCTCTGTTTACAAGAACCTCGTTTACGGTACAAGTTCAGTATCACAGAAAGTGAAAAATGGATAAAGAACTTGTGGTACTTACGTACAATGCAGTATCACTCAGCAATGAAATCTATGTCATCAGGCCCGTAGCAGCATAATGAGTGGATTCAGGTACGATGATTCTAACTGAAATAAGTCACACAGAAAAAGAAACATCATAAGATATCACTAATACACGGAATGTAAACTTGGCTACACAGGAACTGAATTACAGAACAGAACAGGCTCTCAAATTTAGAAAACCAACTTATGCTTGCTTAAGGGGAAAGGTGAGTTGGGGTGCTGCATAAAACCAGAGATTGAAATGAGCACAGATAAAGTTCCTTAAGCCAAATATGGAATAGACAAGAGCTACACCTTGCTCAACGAAATGGACTCAACACCCCATATTAAACGCCTAAGAATGTACCTGACTAGTAAGTATCTTAAAACCTGTGGATTGCTCTGTCTCCGAAAGAGAATCAAGCATGTGTACAGGGGCATAAACGCAGCAGTGATAGGATTGGAGAGGTTCGGTGAGCAAATGAAGACCCTTTGATGTCATATTGCATGGTACCCATTCCACGGGTTTCAACTACCCAGGTTTAACGTATTCTTCCTTCAGTTAAAACATGCATGTGGAACCTAGAGTATGATCAACCATGTGATGAGGAGACGTGTTCAAATATGTCTCAGTTTTCCTCCCCTGGTACTCGTGTGCAACATTCCAGATGCTTTACTAACACTCTCCCGACATAGAGAGTCAGTTCCTTTAACCTCCTGTTTGGCCCAGTTTGCAATTTCTGTGGAAGATGAACAGGAATAGCGAGAACCAATGAGAGACTAGCTGGAGGTGTCTGGACGGGCAAATTTAACTCTCATTTCCCACCAGGAAGAGGAATTAACCAAAGGCTCAGCGTGCCATGCCAGAACCAGATTAGGGCCTGAAGCCATCCTGTGGTGTTGCGGCCAGGTCACAAGAAAGCGAGTTGAAGGAAGTAGCTCAGGGGCACTGTAATTCACAAACCTGCAGAGTTATAAATGACAGCTATCGTCCAAAAATATACTGAAGTAAGGCTGCCAAGAGGACTTGAAAGTGGGGCAGAATTGCAGGAAACCGATTTCAGGAGGTAGACTGGAATTGCATTGAAAGCATAGGAAAAGAGGCAGAACGTCCACAATGATGCACTTGGCCAAAAAGGGCGTATGCATTTTTTCTTGAATATATTCAGGAAAAAACGCATACGCCCTTTTTGGCCAACAAAGCAAACTTGCAAAGGAAATCTGCACTACAATGAAGTCTCACTTCCCCCCGGTCAAAAGGGCCATCTGAAAAAAGTGTAAAATCCAGAAAGGCAGGACAGGTCATGGAGAAATGGAAGCCTTGATATGCTGATGGGCGGGATGTAAATTGCCAACAGACACTCGGGATAAGTGTATGGTGTTTCATGAAATATCTAAAAAACAAAGCAACAGAACCTAGGACACTTCCACTTATGGTCCTATAGCTTAGGGAAATTAAAATCAAAAAGACACAGCCACCCCAAAGTTTGGGACGCCTCTGTTTACAAGAACCTCGTTTACCGTACAAGTTCAGTATCACAGAAAGTGAAAAATGGATAAAGAACTTGTGGTACTTATGTACAATGCAGTATCACTCAGCAATGAAATCTATGTCATCAGGCCCGTAGCAGCATAATGAGTGGATTCAGGTACGATGATTCTAACTGAAATAAGTCACACAGAAAAAGAAACATCATAAGGTATCACTAATACACGGAATGTAAACTTGGCTACACAGGAACTGAATTCCAAAACAGAACAGGGTCTCAAATTTAGAAAACCAACTTATGCTTGCTTAAGAGGAAAGGTGAGTTGGGGTGCTGCATAAAACCAGAGATTGAAATGAGCACAGATAAAGTTCCTTAAGCCAAATATGGAATACAAAAGAGCTACTCCTTGCTCAACGAAATGGACTCAACACCCTATATTAAATGCCTAAGAATGTACCTGACTAGTAAGTATCTTAAAACCTATGGATTGCTATGTCTCCAAAAGAGAATCAAGCGTGTGTACAGGGGCATAAACGCAGCAGTGATAGGATTGGAGAGGTTCGGTGAGCAAATGAAGACCCTTTGAAGTCATATTGCATGGTACCCATTCCACGGGTCTCAACTCTGCAGGTTTAAGGTATTCTTCCTTCAGCTAAAACATGCATGTGGAACCCAGAGTATGATCAACCGTGTGAACGGGAAACGTGTTCAAATATGTCTCAGTTTTCCTCCCCTGGTACTCGGGTGCAACATTCCAGACGCTTTACTAACACTCTCCCGACTTGGAGAGTCAGTCCCTTTAACCTCCTGTTTGGCCCAGTTTGCAATTTCTGCGGAAGATGAACAGGAATAGGGAGAACCAATGAGAGACTAGCTGGAGGTGTCTGGACGGGCAAATTTAACTCTCATTTCCCACCAGGAAGAGGAAATAACCAAAGGCTCAGCGTGCCGTGCCGGAACCAGATTAGGGCCTGAAACCATCCAGCGGTGTTGCGGCCAGCTCACAAGAAAGCGAGTTGAAGAAAGGAGCTCAGGGGCACTGTAATTCACAAACCTGCAGAGTTATAAATGACAGCTATCGTCCAAAAATATACTGAAGTAAGGCTGCCAAGAGGACTTGAAAGCGGGGCAGAATTGCCGGAAACCGATTTCAGGAGGTAGACTGGAATTGCATTGAAAGCATAGGAAAAGAGGCAGAACGTCCACAATGATGCACTTGGCCAAAAAGGGCGTATGCGTTTTTTCCTGAATATATTCAGGAAAAAACGCATACGCCCTTTTTGGCCAACCAAGCAAGCTTGCAAAGGAAATCTGCACTACAAAGAAGTCTCACTTCCCCCCGGTCAAAATGGCCATATGAAAAAAGTGTAAAATCCAGAAAGGCAGGACAGGCCATGGAGAACTGGGAGCCTTGTTATGCTGATGGGAGGGATGTAAATTGCCAACAGACACTCGGGAGAAGTGTATGGTGTTTCCTGAAACATCTAAAAAACAAAGCAACAGAGCCTAGGGCACTTCCAGTTATGGTCCT
Organism: Grampus griseus; assembly: GCF_964374135.1. NCBI lineage: Eukaryota > Metazoa > Chordata > Mammalia > Artiodactyla > Delphinidae > Grampus > Grampus griseus. The sequence continues at coordinate 311,532 of NW_028133321.1, forward strand.
ATAGCTTAGGGAAATTAAGATCAAAAAGACACAGCCACCCCAAAGTTTGGAATGGCTCTGTTTACAAGAGCCTCGTTTACAGTACAAGTTCAACATCGCAGAAAGTGAAAAATGGATAAAGAAGTTGTGGTACTTACGTACAATGCAGTATCACTCAGCAATGAAATCTATATCATCAGGCCCTTAGCAGCAAAATGAGTGGATTCAGGTATGATGATTCTAACTGAAATAAGTCACACAGAAAAAGAAACATCATAAGATATCAGTAATACACGGAATGTAAACTTGGCTACACAGGAACTGAATTCCAAAACAGAACAGGGTCTCAAATTTAGAAAACCAACTTATGCTTGCTTAAGGGGAAAGGTGAGTTGGGGTGCTGCATAAAACCAGAGATTGAAGTGAGCACAGATAAAGTTCCATAAGCCAAATATGGAATAGACAAGAGCTACTCCTTGCTCAACGAAATGGACTCAACACCGCATATTAAACGCCTAAGAATGTACATGACTAGTAAGTATCTTAAAACCTATGGATTGCTATGTCTCCAAAAGAGAATCAAGCATGTGTACAGGGGCATAAAGGCAGCAGTGATAGGATTGGAGAAGTTCGGTGAGCAAATGAAGACCCTTTGAAGTCATATTGCATGGTACCCATTCCACGGGTTTCAACTACCCAGGTTTAAGGTATTCTTCCTTCAGCTAAAACATGCATGTGGAACCCAGAGTATGATCAACCATGTGAACGGGAGACGTGTTCAAATATGTCTCAGTTTTCCTCCCCTGGTACTCGGGTGCAATATTCCAGACGCTTTACTAACACTCTCCCCACTTGGAGAGTCAGCGCCTTTAACCTCCTGTTTGGCCCAGTTTGCAATTTCTGTGGACGATGAACAGGAATAGGGAGAACCAATGAGAGACTAGCTGGAGGTGTCTGGACGGGCAAATTTAACTCTCATTTCCCACCAGGAAGAGGAAATAACCAAAGGCTCAGCGTGCCATGCCGGAACAAGATTACGGCCTGAAGCCACCCTGCGGTGTTGCGGCCAGCTCACAAGAAAGCGTGTTGAAGAAAGGAGCTCAGGGGCACTGTAATTCACAAACCTGCAGAGTTATAAATGACAGCTATCGTCCAAAAATATACTGAAGTAAGGCTGCCAAGAGGACTTGAAAGCGGGGCAGAATTGCAGGAAACCGATTTCAGGAGGTAGACTGGAATTGCATTGAAAGCATAGGAAAAGAGGCAGAACGTCCACAATGATGCACTTGGCCAAAAAGGGCGTATGCGTTTTTTCCTGAATATATTCAGGAAAAAACGCATACGCCCTTTTTGGCCAACCAAGCAAGCTTGCAAAGGAAATCTGCACTACAATGAAGTCTCACTTCCCCCCGGTCAAACGGGCCATCTGAAAAAAGTGTAAAATCCAGAAAGGCAGGACAGGCCATGGAGAACTGGGAGCCTTGTTATGCTGATGGGCGGGATGTAAATTGCCAACAGACACTCGGGAGAAGTGTATGGTGTTTCCTGAAACATCTAAAAAACAAAGCAACAGAGCCTAGGGCACTTCCACTTATGGTCCTATAGCTTAGGGAAATTAAAATCAAAAAGACACAGCCACCCCAAAGGTTGGGACGCCTCTGTTTACAAGAACCTCGTTTACCGTACAAGTTCAGTATCACAGAAAGTGAAAAATGGATAAAGAATTTGTGGTACTTACATAAAATGCAGTATCACTCAGCAATGAAATCTATGTCATCAGGCCCGTAGCAGCATAATGAGTGGATTCAGGTACGATGATTCTAACTGAAATAAGTCACACAGAAAAAGAAATATCATAAGATATCACTAATACACGGAATGTAAACTTGGCTACACAGGAACTGAATTCCAAAACAGAACAGGGTCTCAAATTTAGAAAACCAACTTATGCTTGCTTAAGGGGAAAGGTGAGTTGGGGTGCTGCATAAAACCAGAGATTGAAATGAGCACAGATAAAGTTCCTTAAGCCAAATATGGAATAGACAAGAGCTACTCCTTGCTCAACGAAATGGACTCAACACCCCATATTAAACGCCTAAGAATGTACCTGACTAGTAAGTATCTTAAAACCTAAGGATTGCTATGTCTCAAGAAGAGAATCAAGAGTGTGTACAGGGGCATAAATGCAGCAGTGATAGGATTGGAGAGGTTCGGTGAGCAAATGAAGACCCTTTGAAGTCATATTGCATGGTACCCATTCCACGGGTTTCAACTACCCAGGTTTAAGGTATTCTTCCTTCAGCTAAAACATGCATGTGGAACCCAGAGTATGATCAACCGTGTGAACGGGAAACGTGTTCAAATATGTCTCAGTTTTCCTCCCCTGATACTCGGGTGCAACATTCCAGACGCTTTACTAACACTCTCCCCAGTTGGACAGTCAGCGCCTTTAACCTCCTGTTTGGCCCAGTTTGCAATTTCTTCGGAAGATGAACAGGAATAGCGAGAACCAATGAGAGACTAGCTGGAGGTGTATGGACGGGCAAATTTAACTCTCATTTCCCACCAGTAAGAGGAAATAACCAAAGGCTCAGTGTGCCGTGCCGGAACCAGATTAGGGCCTGAAGCAATCCTTCGGTGTTGCGGCCAGCTCACAAGAAAGCGAGTTGAAGAAAGGAGCTCAGGGGCACTGTAATTCATAAACCTGCAGAGTTATAAATGACAGCTATCGTCCAAAAATATACTGAAGTAAGGCTGCCAAGAGGACTTGAAAGCGGGGCAGAATTGCAGGAAACCGATTTCAGGAGGTAGACTGGAATTGTATTGAAAGCATAGGAAAAGAGGCAGAACGTCCACAATGATGCACTTGGCCAAAAAGGGCGTATGCGTTTTTTCCTGAATATATTCAGGAAAAAACGCATACGCCCTTTTCGGCCAACCAAGCAAGCTTTCAAAGGAAATCTGCACTACAATGAACTCTCACTTCCCCCCGGTCAAAAGGGCCATCTGAAAAAGTGTAAAATCCAGAAAGACAGGACAGGCCATGGAGAACTGGGAGCCTTGTTATGCTGATGGGCAGGATGTAAATTACCAACAGACACTTGGGAGAAGTGTATGGTGTTTCCTGAAACATCTAAAAAACAAAGCAACAGAGCCTAGGGCTCTTCCACTTATGGTCCTATAGCTTAGGGAAATTAAAATCAAAAAGACACAGCCACCCCAAAGTTTGGGACGCCTCTGTTTACAAGAACCTCGTTTACCGTACAAGTTCAGTGTCACAGAAAGTGAAAAATGGATAAAGAACTTGTGGTACTTACGTACAATGCAGTATCACTCAGCAATGAAATCTATGTCATCAGGCCCGTAGCAGCATAATGAGTGGATTCAGGTACGATGATTCTAACTGAAATAAGTCACACAGAAAAAGAAACATCATAAGATATCACTAATACACGGAATGTAAACTTGGCTACACAGGAACTGAATTCCAAAACAGAACAGGGTCTCAAATTTAGAAAAGCAACTTATGCTTGCTTAAGGGGAAAGGTGAGTTGGGGTGCTGCATAAAACCAGAGATTGAAATGAGCACAGATAAAGTTCCTTAAGCCAAATATGGAATAGACAAGAGCTACTCCTTGCTCAACGAAATGGCCTCAACACCACATATTAAACGCCTAAGAATGTAACTGACTAGTAAGTATCTTAAAACCTGTGGATTGCTCTGTCTCCGAAAGAGAATCAAGCATGTGTACAGGGGCATAAACGCAGCAGTGATAGGATTGGAGAGGTTCGGTGAGCAAATGAAGACCCTTTGAATTCATATTGCTTGGTACCCATTCCACGGGTCTCAACTCTCCAGGTTTAAGGTATTCTTCCTTCAGCTAAAACATGCATGTGGAACCCAGAGTATGATCAACCCTGTGAACGGGAGACGTGTTCAAATATGTCTCAGTTTTCCTCCCCTGTTACTCGGATGCAACATTCCAGACGCTTTACTAACAATCTCCCCACTTGGAGAGTCAGCGCCTTTAACCTCCTGTTTGGCCCAGTTTGCAATATCTGCGGAAGATGAACAGGAATAGTGAGAACCAATGAGAGACTAGCTGGAGGTGTCTGGATGGGCAAATTTAACTCTCATTTCCCACCAGGAAGAGGAAATAACCAAAGGCTCAGCGTGCCGTGCCGGAACCAGATTAGGGCCTGAAGCCATCCTGCGGTGTTGCGGCCAGCTCACAAGAATGCGAGTTGAAGAAAGGAGCTCAGGGGCACTGTAATTCACAAACCTGCAGAGTTATAAATGACAGCTATCGTCCAAAAATATACTGAAGTAAGGCTGCCAAGAGGACTTGAAAACGGGGCAGATTTGCAGGAAACCGATTTCAGGAGGTAGACTGGAATTGCATTGAAAGCATAGGAAAAGAGGCAGAACGTCCAAAATGATGCACTTGGCCAAAAAGGGCGTATGCGTTTTTTCCTGAATATATTCAGGAAAAAATGCATACGCCCTTTTTGGCCAACCAAGCAAGCTTGCAAAGGAAATCTGCACTACAATGATGTCTCACTTTCCCCCGGTCAAAAGGGCCATCTGAAAAAAGTGTAAAATCCAGAAAGGCAGGACAGGCCATGGAGAACTGGGAGCCTTGTTATGCTGATGGGCAGGATGTAAATTGCCAACAGACACTGGGGAGAAGTGTATGGTGTTTCCTGAAACATCTAAAAAACAAAGCAACAGAGCCTAGGGCACTTCCACTTATGGTCCTATAGATTAGGGAAATTAAAATCAAAAAGACACAGCCACCCCAAAGTTTGGATCGGCTCTGTTTACAAGAACCTCGTTTACAGTACAAGTTCAAAATCGCAGAAAGTGAAAAATGGATAAAGAAGTTGTGGTATTTACTTACAAAGCAATATCACTCAGCAATGAAATCTATGTCATCAAGCCCTTAGCAGCACAATGAGTGGATTCAGGTACGATGATTCTAACTGAAATAAGTCACACAGAAAAAGAAACATCATAAGATATCAGTAATACACGGAATGTAAACTTGGCTACACAGGAACTGAATTACAGAACAGAACACGGTCTCAAATTTAGAAAACCAACTTATGCTTGCTTAAGGGTAAAGGTGAGTTGGGGTGCTGCATAAAACCAGAGATTGAAATGAGCACAGATAAAGTTCCTTAAGCCAAATATGGAATAGACAAGAACTACTCCTTGCTCAACGAAATGGACTCAACACCGCATATTAAACGCCTAAGAATGTACCTGACTATTAAGTATCTTAAAACCTATGGATTGCTATGTCTCTGAAAGAGAATCAAGCATGTGTACAGGGGCATAAACGCAGCAGTGATAGGATTGGAGAGGTTCGGTGAGCAAATGAAGACCCTTTGAAGTCATATTGCATGGTACCCATTCCACGGGTTTCAACTACCCAGGTTTAAAGTATTCTTCCTTCAGCTAAAACATGCATGTGGAATCCAGAGTATGATCAACCGTGTGAATGGGAGACGTGTTCAAATATGTCTCAGTTTTCCTCCCTTGGTACTCGGGTGCAACATTCCAGACGCTTTACTAACACTCTCCCCACTTGGAGAGTCAGTGCCTTTAACCTCCTGTTTGTCGCAGTTTGCAATTTCTGTGGAACATGAACAGGAATAGGGAGAACCAATGAGAGACTAGCTGGAGGTGTCTGGATGGGCAAATTTAACTCTCATTTCCCACCAGGAAGAGGAGATAACCAAAGTGACAGCGTGCCGTGCCGGAACCAGATTAGGGCCTGAAGCCATCCTGCGGTGTTGCGGCCAGCTCAAAGGAAAACGAGTTGAAGAAAGGAGCTCAGGGGCACTGTAATTCACAAACCTGCAGAGTTATAAATGACAGCTATCGTCCAAAAATATACTGAAGTAAGGCTGCCAAGAGGACTTGAAAGCGGGGCAGAATTGCAGGAAACCGATTTCAGGAGGTAGACTGGAATTGCATTGAAAGCATAGGAAAAGAGGCAGAACGTCCACAATGATGCACTTGGCCAAAAAGGGCATATGCATTTTTTCCTGAATATATTCAGGAAAAAACGCATACGCACTTTTTGGCCAACCAAGCAAGCTTGCAAAGGAAATCTGCACTACAATGAAGTCTCACTTCCCCCCAGGCAAAAGGGACATCTGAAAAAAGTGTAAAATCCAGAAAGGCAGGACAGGCCGTGGAGAAATGGGAGCCTTGTTATGCTGATGGGCGGGATGTAATTTGCCAACAGACACTCAGGAGAAGTGTATGGTGTTTCCTGAAACATCTAAAAAACAAAGCAACACAGCCTTGGGCACTTCCACTTATGGTCCTATAGCTTAGGGAAATTAAAATCAAAAAGACAGAGCCACCGCAAAGTTTGGAACGGCTCTGTTTACAAGAACCTCGTTTACAGTACAAGTTCAACATCGCAGAAAGTGAAAAATGGATAAAGAAGTTGTGGTATTTACTTACAAAGCAATATCACTCAGCAATGAAATCTATGTCATCAGGCCCTTAGTAGCACAAAGAGTGGATTCAGGTATGGTGATTCTAACTGAAATAAGTCACACAGAAAAAGAAACATCATAAGATATCACTAATACACGGAATGTAAACTTGGCTACACAGGAACTGAATTACAGAACAGAACAGGGTCTCAAATTTAGAAAACCAACTTATGCTTGCTTAAGGGGAAATGTGAGTTGGGGTGCTGCATAAAACCAGAGATTGAAATGAGCACAGATAAAGTTCCTTAAGCCAAATATGGAATAGACAAGAGCTACTCATTGCTCAACGAAATGGACTCAACACCGCAAATTAAACGCCTAAGAATATACCTGACTAGTAAGTATCTTAAAACCTATGGATTGCTATGTCTCCGGAAGAGAATCAAGCATGTGTACAGGGGCATAAACGCAGCAGTGATAGGATTGGAGACGATCGGTGAGCAAATGAAGACCCTTTGAAGTCATATTGCATGGTACCCATTCCACGGGTTTCAACTACCCAGGTTTAAGGTATTCTTCCTTCAGCTAAAACATGCATGTGGAACCCAGAGTATGATCAACCGTGTGAACGGGAGACGTGTTCAAATATCTCTCAGTTTTCGTACCCTGGTACTCGGGTGCAACATTCCAGACGCTTTACTAACACTCTCCCAACTTGGAGAGTCAGTCCCTTTAACCTCCTGTTTGGCCCAGTTTGCAATTTCTGCGGAAGATGAACAGGAATAGGGAGAACCAATGAGAGACTAGCTGGAGGTGTCTGGACGGGCAAATTTAACTCTCATTTCCCACCAGGAAGAGGAAATAACCAAAGGCTCAGCGTGCCGTGCCGGAACCAGAATAGGGCCTGAAGCCATCCTGCGGTGTTGCGGCCAGCTCACAAGAAAACGAGTTGAAGAAAGGAGCTCAGGGGCACTGTAATTCACAAACCTGCAGAGTTATAAATGACAGCTATCGTCCAAAAATATACTGAAGTAAGGCTGCCAAGAGGACTTGAAAGCGGGGCAGAATTGCAGGAAACCGATTTCAGGAGGTAGACTGGAATTGCATTGAAAGCATAGGAAAAGAGGCAGAACGTCCACAATGATGCACTTGGCCAAAAAGGGCATATGCGTTTTTTCCTGAATATATTCAGGAAAAAACGCATATGCCCTTTTTGGCCAACCAAGCAAGCTTGCAAAGGAAATCTGCACTACAATGAAGTCTCACTTCCCCCCGGTCAAAAGGGCCATCTGAAAAAAGAATAAAATCCAGAAAGGCAGGACAGGCCATGGAGAACTGGGAGCCTTGTTATGCTGATGGGCGGGATGTAATTTGCCAACAGACACTCGTGAGAAGTGTATGGTGCTTCCTGAAACATCTAAAAAACAAAGCAACAGAGCCTAGGGCACTTCCACTTATGGTCCTATAGCTTAGGGAAATTAAAATCAAAAAGACACAGCCACCCCAAAGGTTGGGACGCCTCTGTTTACAAGAACCTCGTTTACAGTACAAGTTCAACATCGCAGAATGTGAAAAATGGATAAAGAACTTGTGGTACTTACGTACAATGCAGTATCAATCAGCAATGAAATCTATGTCATCAGGCCCGTAGCAGCATAATGAGTGGATTCAGGTACGATGATTCTAACTGAAATAATTCACACAGAAAAAGAAACATCATAAGGTATCACTAATACACGAAATGTAAACTTGGCTACACAGGAACTGAATTCCAAAACAGAACAGGGTCTCAAATTTAGAAAACCAACTTATGCTTGCTTAAGGGGAAAGGTGAGTTGGGGTGCTGCATAAAACCAGAGATTGAAATGAGCACAGATAAATTTCCTTAAGCCAAATACGGAATAGACAAGAGCTACTCCTTGCTCAACGAAATGGACTCAACACCGCATATTAAACGCCTAAGAATGTACCTGACTAGTCAGTATATTAAAACCTATGGATGGCTATGTCTCCAAAAGAGAATCAAGCATGTGTACAGGGGCATAAATGCAGCAGTGATAGGATTGGAGAGGTTCGGTGAGCAAATGAAGACCCTTTGAAGTCATATTGCATGGTATCCATTACACTGGTCTCAACTCTCCAGGTTTAAGGTATTCTTCCTTCAGCTAAAACATGCATGTGCAACCCAGAGTATGATCAACCGTGTGAATGGGAGACGTGTTCAAATATGTCTCAATTTTCATGCCCTGGTACTCGGGTGCAACTTTCCAGACACTTTACTAACACTCTCCCCACCAGGAGAGTCAGCGCCTTTAACCTCCTGTTTGGCCCAGTTTGCAATTTCTGTGGAAGATGAACAGGAATAGGGAGAACCAATGAGAGACTAGCTGGAGGTGTCTGGACGGCCAAATTTAACTCTCATTTCCCACCAGGAAGAGGAATTAACCAAAGGGTCAGCGTGCCGTGCCGGAACAAGATTAGGGCCTGAAGCCATCCTGCGGTGTTGCGGCCAGCTCAAAAGAAAGCGAGTTGAAGAAAGGAGCTGAGGGGCACTGTAATGCACAAACCTGCAGAGTTATAAATGACAGCTATCGTCCAAAAATATACTGAAGTAAGGCTGCCAAGAGGACTTGAAATTGGGGCAGAAATGTAGGAAACCGATTTCAGGAGGTAGAGTGGAATTGCATTGAAAGCATAGGAAAAGAGGCAGAACGTCCACAATGATGCACTTGGCCAAAAAGGGCCTATGCCTTTTTTCCTGAATATATTCAGGAAAAAACGCATACGCCCTTTTTGGCCAACCAAGCAAGCTTGCAAAGGAAATCTGCACTACAATGAAGTCTCACTTCCCCCCGGTCAAAAGGGCCATCTGAAAAAAGTGTAAAATCCAGAAAGGCAGGACAGGCCATGGAGAACTGGGAGCCTTGTTATGCTGATGGGCGGGATGTAAATTGCCAACAGACACTCGGGAGAAGTGTATGGTGTTTCCTGAAACATCTAAGAAACAAAGCAACAGAGCCTAGGGCACTTCCACTTATGGTCCTATAGCTTAGGGAAATTAAAATCAAAAAGACACAGCCACCCCAATGTTTGGAACGGCTCTGTTTACAAGAACCTCGTTTACAGTACAAGTTCAACATCGCAGAAAGTGAAAAATGGATAAAGAAGTTGCGGTATTTACTTACAAAGCAATATCACTCAGCAATGAAATCTATGTCATCAGGCCCTTAGCAGTACAATGAGTGGATTCAGGTATGATGATTCTAACTGAAATAAGTCACACAGAAAAAGAAACAACATAAGATATCAGTAATACACGGAATGTAAATTTGGCTGCACAGGAACTGAATTACAGAACAGAACAGGGTCTCAAATTTAGAAAACCAACTTATGCTTGCTTAAGGGGAAAGGAGAGTTGGGGTGCTGCATAAAACCAGAGATTGAAATGAGCACAGATAAAGTTCCTTAAGCCAAATATGGAATAGACAAGAGCTACTCCTTGCTCAACGAAATGGACTCAACCCCGCATATTAAACGCCTAAGAGTGTACCTGACTAGTAAGTATCTTAAAACCTATGGATTGCTATGTCTCCGAAAGAGAATCAAGCATGTGTACAGGGGCATAAACGCAGCAGTGATAGGATTGGAGAGGTTCGGTGAGCAAATGAAGACCCTTTGAAGTCATATTGCATGGTACCCATTCCAAGGGTTTCAACTACCCAGGTTTAAGGTATTCTTCCTTCAGCTAAAACATGCATGTGGAACCCAGAGTATGATCAACCGTGTGAATGGGAGACGTGTTCAAATATGTCTCAGTTTTCGTACCCTGGTACTCGGGTGCAACATTCCAGACGCTTTACTAACACTCTCCCGACTTGGAGAGTCAGTCCCTTTAACCTCCTGTTTGGCCCAGTTTGCAATTTCTGCGGAAGATGAACAGGAATAGCGAGAACCAATGAGAGACTAGCTGGAGGTGTCTGGACGGGCAAATTTAACTCTCATTTCCCACCAGGAAGAGGAATTAACCAAAGGCTCAGCGTGCCGTGCCGGAACCAGATTAGGGCCTGAAGCCATCCTGCGGTGTTGCGTCCAGCTCACAAGAAAGCAAGTTGAAGAAAGGAGCTCAGGGACACTGTAAGTCACAAACATGCAGAGTTATAAATGACAGCTATCGTCCAAAAATATACTGAAGTAAGGCTGCCAAGAGGACTTGAAAGCGGGGCAGAATTGCAGGAAACCGATTTCAGGAGGTAGACTGGAATTGCATTGAAAGCATAGGAAAAGAGGCAGAACGTCCACAATGATGCACTTGGCCAGAAAGGGCGTATGCGTTTTTTCCTGAATTTATTCAGGAAAAAACGCATACGCACTTTTTGGCCAACCAAGCAAGCTTGCAAAGGAAATCTGCACTACAATGAAGTCTCACTTCCCCCCGGTCAAAAGGGCCATCTGAAAAAAGTGTAAAACCCAGAAAGGCAGGACAGGCTATGGAGAACTGGGAGCCAAGTTATGCTGATGGGCGGGATGTAAATTGCCAACAGACACTCGGGAGAAGTGTATGGTGTTTCCTGAAACATCTAAAAAACAAAGCAACAGAGCCTAGGGCACTTCCACTTATGGTCCTATAGCTTAGGGAAATTAAAATCAAAAAGACACAGCCACCCCAAAGTTTGGGACGCCTCTGTTTACAAGAACCTCGTTTACCGTACAAGTTCAATATCACAGAAACTGAAAAATGGATAAAGAACTTGTGGTACTTACGTACAATGCAGTATCACTCAGCAATGAAATCTGTGTCATCAGGCCCTTAGCAGCACAATGAGTGGATTCAGGTATGATGATTCTAACTGAAATAAGTCACACAGAAAAAGAAACAACATAAGATATCAGTAATACACGGAATGTAAACTTGGCTACACAGGAACTGAATTACAGAACAGAACAGGGTCTCAAATTTAGAAAACCAACTTATGCTTGCTTAAGGGGAAAGGTGAGTTGTAGTGCTGCATAAAACCAGAGATTGAAATGAGCACAGATAAAGTTCCTTAAGCCAAATATGGAATAGACAAGAGCTACTCCTTGCTCAACGAAATGGCCTCAACACCGCATATTAAACGCCTAAGAATGTACCTGACTAGTAAGTATCTTAAAACCTATGGATTGCTATGTCTCCGAAAGAGAATCAAGCATGTGTACAGGGGCATAAACGCAGCAGTGATAGGATTGGAGAGGTTGGGTGAGCAAATGAAGACCCTTTGAAGTCATATTGCATGGTACCCATTCCACGGGTTTCAACTACCCAGGTTTAAGGTATTCTTCCTTCAGCTAAAATATGCATGTGGAACCCAGAGTATGATCAACCATGTGAACGGGCGACGTGTTCAAATATGTCTCAGTTTTCCTCCCCTGGCACTCGGGTGCAACATTCCAGACGCTTTACTAACACTCTCCCGACTTGGAGAGTCAGTCCCTTTAACCTCCTGTTTGGCCCAGTTTGCAATTTCTGCGGAAGATGAACAGGAATAGCGAGAACCAATGAGAGACTAGCTGGAGGTGTCTGGACGGGCAAATTTAACTCTCATTTCCCTCCAGGAGGAGGAATTAACCAAAGGCTCAGCGTGCCGTGCCGGAACCAGATTAGGGCCTGAAGCCATCCTGCGGTGTTGCGGCCAGCTCACAAGAAAGCGAGTTGAAGAAAGGAGCTCAGGGGCACTGTAATTCACAAACCTGCAGAGTTATAAATGACAGCTATCGTCCAAAAATATACTGAAGTAAGGCTGCCAAGAGGACTTGAAAGCGGGGCAGAATTGCAGGAAACCGATTTCAGGAGGTAGACTGGAATTGCACTGAAAGCATAGGAAAAGAGGCAGAGCGTCCACAATGATGCACTTGGCCAAAAAGGGCGTATGCGTTTTTTCCTGAATATATTCAGGAAAAAATGCATACGCCCTTTTTGGCCAACCAAGCAAGCTTGCAAAGGAAATCTGCACTACAATGAAGTCTCACTTCACCCCGGTCAAACGGGTCATCTGAAAAAAGTGTAAAATCCAGAAAGGCAGGACAGACCATGGAGAATTGGGAGCCTTGTTATGCAGATGGGCGGGATGTAAATTGCCAACAGACACTCGGGACAAGTGTATGGTGTTTCTTGAAACATCTAAAAAACAATGCAACAGAGCCTAGGGCACTTCCACTTATGGTCCTATAGCTTAGGGAAATTAAAATCAAAAAGACACAGCCACCCCAAAGTTTGGGACGCCTCTGTTTACAAGAACCTCGTTTACCGTACAAGTTCAATATCACAGAAAGTAAAAAATGGATAAAGAACTTGTGGTACTTACGTACAATGCAGTATCACTCAGCAATGAAATCTATGTCATCAGGCCCGTAGCAGCATAATGAGTGGATTCAGGTACGATGATTCTAACTGAAATAATTCACACAGAAAAAGAAACATCATAAGATATCACTAATACACGGAATGTAAACTTGGCTACACAGGAACTGGATTACAAAACAGAACAGGGTCTCAAATTTAGAAAACCAACTTATGCTTGCTTAAGGGTAAAGGTGAGTTGGGGTGCTGCATAAAACCAGAGATTGAAATGAGCACAGATAAAGTTCCTTAAGCCAAATATGGAATAGACAAGAGCTACTCCTTGCTCAACGAAATGGACTCAACACCCCATACTAAACGCCTAAGAATGTACCTGACTAGTAAGTATCTTAAAACCTATGGATTGCTATGTCTCCAAAAGAGAATCAAGCGTGTATACAGGGCCATAAACGCAGCAGTGATAGGATTGGAGAGGTTCGGTGAGCAAATGAAGACCCTTTGAAGTCATATTGCATGGTACCCATTCCACGGGTCTCAACTCTCCAGGTTTAAGGTATTCTTCCTTCAGCTAAAACATGCATGTGGAACCCAGAGTATGATCAACTGTGTGAACGGGAGACGTGTTCAAATATTTCTCAGTTTTCCTCCCCTGGTACTCGGGTGCAACATTCCAGACGCTTTACTAACACTCTCCCCACTTGGAGAGTCAGCGCCTTTAACCTCCTGTTTGGCCCAGTTTGCAATTTCTGTGGAACATGAACAGGAATAGCGAGAACCAATGAGAGACTAGCTGGAGGTGTCTGGACGGGCAAATTTAACTCTCATTTCCCTCCAGGAGGAGGAATTAACCAAAGGCTCAGCGTGCCGTGCCGGAACCAGATTAGGGCCTGAAGCCATCCTGCGGTGTTGCGGCCAGCTCACAAGAAAGCGAGTTGAAGAAAGGAGCTCAGGGGCACTGTAATTCACAAACCTGCAGAGTTATAAATGACAGCTATCGTCCAAAAATATACTGAAGTAAGGCTGCCAAGAGGACTTGAAAGCGGGGCAGAATTGCAGGAAACCGATTTCAGGAGGTAGACTGGAATTGCACTGAAAGCATAGGAAAAGAGGCAGAGCGTCCACAATGATGCACTTGGCCAAAAAGGGCATATGCGTTTTTTCCTGAATATATTCAGGAAAAAACGCATACGCCCTTTTTGGCCAACCAAGCAAGCTTGCAAAGGAAATCTGCACTACAATGAAGTCTCACTTCACCCCGGTCAAACGGGTCATCTGAAAAAAGTGTAAAATCCAGAAAGGCAGGACAGACCATGGAGAATTGGGAGCCTTGTTATGCAGATGGGCTGGATGTAAATTGCCAACAGACACTCGGGACAAGTGTATGGTGTTTCCTGAAACATCTAAAAAACAATGCAACAGAGCCTAGGGCACTTCCACTTATGGTCCTATAGCTTAGGGAAATTAAAATCAAAAAGAAAAAGCCACCCCAAAGTTTGGGACGCCTCTGTTTACAAGAACCTCGTTTACCGTACAAGTTCAATATCACAGAATGTGAAAAATGGATAAAGAACTTGTGGTACTTACGTACAATGCAGTATAACTCAGCAATGAAATCTATGTCATCAGGACCGTAGCAGCATAATGAGTGGATTAAGGTACGATGATTCTAACTGAAATAAGTCACACAGAAAAAGAAACATCATAAGATATCACTAATACACGGAATGTAAACTTGGCTACACAGGAACTGGATTACAAAACAGAACAGGGTCTCAAATTTAGAAAACCAACTTATGCTTGCTTAAGGGGAAAGGTGAGTTGGGGTGCTGCATAAAACCAGAGATTGAAATGAGCACAGATAAAGTTCCTTAAGCCAAATATGGAATAGACAAGAGCTACTCCTTGCTCAACGAAATGGACTCAACACCCCATACTAAACGCCTAAGAATGTACCTGACTAGTAAGTATCTTAAAACCTATGGATTGCTATGTCTCCAAAAGAGAATCAAGCGTGTATACAGGGCCATAAACGCAGCAGTGATAGGATTGGAGAGGTTCGGTGAGCAAATGAAGACCCTTTGAAGTCATATTGCATGGTACCCATTCCACGGGTCTCAACTCTCCAGGTTTAAGGTATTCTTCCTTCAGCTAAAACATGCATGTGGAACCCAGAGTATGATCAACTGTGTGAACGGGAGACGTGTTCAAATATGTCTCAGTTTTCCACCCCTGGTACTCGGGTGCAACATTCCAGACGCTTTACTAACACTCTCCCCACTTGGAGAGTCAGCGCCTTTAACCTCCTGTTTGGCCCAGTTTGCAATTTCTGCGGAAGATGAACAGGAATAGGGAGAACCAATGAGAGACTAGCTGGAGGTGTCTGGACGGGCAAATTTAACTCTCATTTCCCACCAGGAAGAGGAAATAACCAAAGGCTCAGCGTGCCGTGCCGGAACAAGATTAGGGCCTGAAGCCATCCTGCGGTGTTGCGGCCAGCTCAAAAGAAAGCGAGTTGAAGAAAGGAGCTCAGGGGCACTGTAATGCACAAACCTGCAGAGTTATAAATGACAGCTATCGTCCAAAAATATACTGAAGTAAGGCTGCCAAGAGGACTTGAAAGTGGGGCAGAATTGTAGGAAACCGATTTCAGGAGGTAGAGTGGAATTGCATTGAAAGCATAGGAAAAGAGGCAGAACGTCCACAATGATGCACTTGGCCAAAAAGGGCGTATGCGTTTTTTCCTGAATATATTCAGGAAAAAACGCATACGCCCTTTTTGGCCAACCAAGCAAGCTTGCAAAGGAAATCTGCACTATAATGAAGTCTCACTTCCCCCCGGTCAAAAGGGCCATCTCAAAAAAGTGTAAAATCCAGAAAGGCAGGACAGGCCATGGAGAACTGGGAGCCTTGTTATGCTGATGGGCGGGATGTAAATGGCCAACAGACACTCGGGAGAAGTGTATGGTGTTTCCTGAAACATCTAAGAAACAAAGCAACAGAGCCTAGGGCACTTCCATTTATGGTCCTATAGCTTAGGGAAATTAAAATCAAAAAGACACAGCCACCCCAATGTTTGGAACGGCTCTGTTTACAAGAACCTCGTTTACAGTACAAGTTCAACATCGCAGAAAGTGAAAAATGGATAAAGAAGTTGTGGTACTTACGTAC
Source organism: Grampus griseus (assembly GCF_964374135.1). NCBI lineage: Eukaryota > Metazoa > Chordata > Mammalia > Artiodactyla > Delphinidae > Grampus > Grampus griseus. Next base: position 327,472 of record NW_028133321.1, read on the forward strand.
AATGCAGTATCACTCAGCAATGAAATCTATGTCATCAGGCCCGTAGCAGCATAATGAGTGGATTCAGGTACGATGATTTTAACTGAAATAATTCACACAGAAAAAGAAACATCATAAGATATCACTAATACACGGAATGTAAACTTGGCTACACAGGAACTGAATTCCAAAACAGAACAGGGTCTCAAATTTAGAAAACCAACTTATGCTTGCTTAAGGGGAAAGGTGAGTTGGGGTGCTGCATAAAACCAGAGATTGAAATGAGCACAGATAAAGTTCCTTAAGCCAAATATGGAATAGACAAGAGCTACTCCTTGCTCAACGAAATGGACTCAACACCGCATATTAAACGCCTAAGAATGTACCTGACTAGTCAGTATCTTAAAACCAATGGATTGCTATGTCTCCAAAAGAGAATCAAGCATGTGTACAGGAGCATAAACGCAGCAGTGATAGGATTGGAGAGGTTCGGTGAGCAAATGAAGACCCTTTGAAGTCATATTGCATGGTATCCATTACACTGGTCTCAAATCTCCAGGTTTAAGGTATTCTTCCTTCAGCTAAAACATGCATGTGGAACCCAGAGTATGATCAACCGTGTGAATGGGAGACGTGTTCAAATATGTCTCAGTTTTCGTACCCTGGTACTCGGGTGCAACATTCCAGACGCTTTACTAACACTCTCCCGACTTGGAGAGTCAGTCCCTTTAACCTCCTGTTTGGCCCAGTTTGCAATTTCTGCGGAAGATGAACAGGAATAGTGAGAACCAATGAGAGACTAGCTGGAGGTGTCTGGACGGGCAAATTTAACTCTCATTTCCCTCCAGGAGGAGGAATTAACCAAAGGCTCAGCGTGCCGTGCCGGAACCAGATTAGGGCCTGAAGCCATCCTGCGGTGTTGCGTCCAGCTCACAAGAAATCAAGTTGAAGAAAGGAGCTCAGGGGCACTGTAAGTCACAAACCTGCAGAGTTATAAATGACAGCTATCGTCCAAAAATATACTGAAGTAAGGCTGCCAAGAGGACTTGAAAGTGGGGCAGAATTGCAGGAAACCGATTTCAGGAGGTAGACTGGAATTGCATTGAAAGCATAGGAAAAGAGGCAGAACGTCCACAATGATGCACTTGGCCAGAAAGGGCGTATGCGTTTTTTCCTGAATATATTCAGGAAAAAACGCATACGCACTTTTTGGCCAACCAAGCAAGCTTGCAAAGGAAATCTGCACTACAATGAAGTCTCACTTCCCCCCGGTCAAAAGGGCCATCTGAAAAAAGTGTAAAACCCAGAAAGTCAGGACAGGCTATGGAGAACTGGGAGCCTAGTTATGCTGATGGGCGGGATGTAAATTGCCAACAGACACTCGGGGGAAGTGTATGGTGTTTCCTGAAACATCTAAAAAACAAAGCAACAGAGCCTAGGGCACTTCCACTTACGGTCCTATAGCTTAGGGAAATTAAAATCAAAAAGACACAGCCACCCCAAAGTTTGGGACGCCTCTGTTTACAAGAACCTCGTTTACCGTACAAGTTCAATATCACAGAAACTGAAAAATGGATAAAGAACTTGTGGTACTTACGTACAATGCAGTATCACTCAGCAATGAAATCTGTGTCATCAGGCCCTTAGCAGCACAATGAGTGGATTCAGGTATGATGATTCTAACTGAAATAAGTCACACAGAAAAAGAAACAACATAAGACATCAGTAATACACGGAATGTAAACTTGGCTACACAGGAACTGAATTACAGAACAGAACAGGGTCTCAAATTTAGAAAACCAACTTATGCTTGCTTAAGGGGAAAGGTGAGTTGCGGTGCTGCATAAAACCAGAGATTGAAATGAGCACAGATAAAGTTCCTTAAGCCAAATATGGAATAGACAAGAGATACTCCTTGCTCAACGAAATGGACTCAACACCGCATATTAAACGCCTAAGAATGTACCTGACTAGTAAGTATCTTGAAACCTATGGATTGCTATGTCTCCGAAAGAGAATCAAGCATGTGTACAGGGGCATAAACGCAGCAGTGATAGGATTGGAGAGGTTCGGTGAGCAAATGAAGACCCTTTGAAGTCATATTGCATGGTACCCATTCCACGGGTTTCAACTACCCAGGTTTAAGGTATTCTTCCTTCAGCTAAAATATGCATGTGGAACCTAGAGCATGATCAACCATGTGATCGGGAGACGTGTTCAAATATGTCTCAGTTTTCGTACCCTGGTACTCGGGTGCAACATTCCAGACGCTTTACTAACACTCTCCCGACTTGGAGAGTCAGTCCCTTTAACCTCCTGTTTGGCCCAGTTTGCAATTTCTGCGGAGGATGAACAGGAATAGCGAGAACCAATGAGAGACTAGCTGGAGGTGTCTGGACGGGCAAATTTAACTCTCATTTCCCACCAGGAAGAGGAATTAACCAAAGGCTCAGCGTGCCGTGCCGGAACCAGATTAGGGCCTGAAGCCATCCAGCGGTGTTGCGGCCAGCTCACAAGAAACCGAGTTGAAGAAAGGAGCTCAGGGGCACTGTAATTCACAAAACTGCAGAGTTATAAATGACAGCTATCGTCCAAAAATATACTGAAGTAAGGCTGCCAAGAGGACTTGAAAGCGGGGCAGAATTGCAGGAAACCGATTTCAGGAGGTAGACTGGAACTGCATTGAAAGCATAGGAAAAGAGGCAGAACGTCCACAATGATGCACTTGGACAAAAAGGGTGTATGCGTTTTTTCCTGAATATATTCAGGAAAAAAACGCATACACCCTTGTTGGCCAACCAAGCAAATTTGCAAAGGAAATCTGCACTACAATGAAGTCTCACTTCCCCCTGGTCAAAAGGGCCATCTGAAAAAAGTGTAAAACCCAGAGAGGCAGGACAGGCCGTGGAGAACTGGGAGCCTTGTTATGCTGATGGGTGGGATGTAAATTGCCAACAGACACTCGGGAGAAGTGTATGGTGTTTCCTGAAACATCTAAAAAACAAAGCAACAGAGCCTAGGGCACTTCCACTTATGGTCCTATAGCTTAGGTAAATTAAAATCAAAAAGACACAGCCACCCCAAAGTTTGGGATGCCTCTGTTTACAAGAACCTCGTTTACCGTACAAGTTCAATATCACAGAAACTGAAAAATGGATAAAGAACTTGTGGTACTTACGTACAATGCAGTATCACTCAGCAATGAAATCTATGTCATCAGGCCCTTAGCAGCACAATGAGTGGATTCAGGTACGATGATTCTAACTGAAATAAGTCACACAGAAAAAGAAACATCATAAGATATCACTAATACACGGAATGTAAACTTGGCTACAAAGGAACTGAATTCCAAAACAGAACAGGGTCTCAAATTTAGGAAACCAACTTATGCTTGCTTAAGGGGAAAGGTGAGTTGGGGTGCTGCATAAAACCAGAGATTGAAATGAGCACAGATAATGTTCCTTAAGCCAAATATGGAATAGACAAGAGCTACTCCTTGCTCAACGAAATGGAGTCAACACCGCATATTAAACGCCTAAGAATGTACCTGACTAGTAAGTATCTTAAAACCTATGGATTGCTATGTCTCCAAAAGAGAATCAAGCGTGTGTACAGGGGCATAAACGCAGCAGTGATAGGATTGGAGAGGTTTGGTGAGCAAATGAAGACCCTTTGAAGTCATATTGCATGGTATCCATTACACGGGTCTCAACTCTCAAGGTTTAAGGTATTCTTCCTTCAGCTAAGACATGCATGTGGAACCCAGAGTATGATCAACCGTGTGAATGGGAGACGTGTTCAAATATGTCTCAGTTTTCCTCCCCTGGTACTCGGGTGCAACATTCCAGACGCTTTACTAACACTCTCCCAACTTGGAGAGTCAGTCCCTTTAACCTCCTGTTTGGCTCAGTTTGCAATTTCTGCGGAAGATGAACAGGAATAGGGAGAACCAATGAGAGACTAGCTGAAGGTGTCTGGACGGGCAAATTTAACTTTCATTTCCCACCAGGAAGAGGAAATAACCAAAGGCTCTGCGTGCCGTGCCGGAACCAGATTAGGGCCTGAAGCCATCCTGCGGTGTTGCGGCCAGCTCACAAGAAAGCGAGTTGAAGAAAGGAGCTCAGGGGCACTGTAATTCACAAACCTGCAGAGTTATAAATGACAGCTATCGTCCAAAAATATACTGAAGTAAGGCTGCCAAGAGGACTTGAAAGCGGGGCAGAATTGCCGGAAACCGATTTCAGGAGGTAGACTGGAATTGCATTGAAAGCATAGGAAAAGAGGCAGAACGTCCACAATGATGCACTTGGCCGAAAAGGGCGTATGCGTTTTTTCCTGAATATATTCAGGAAAAACGCATACGTCCTTTTTGGCCAACCAAGCAAGCTTGCAAAGGAAATCTGCACTACAATGAAGTCTCACTTCCCCCCCGGTCAAAAGAGCCATCTGAAAAAAGTGTAAAATCCAGAAAGGCAGGACAGGCCATGGAGAACTGGGAGCCTTGTTATGCTGATGGGCGGGATGTAAATTGCCAACAGACACTCGGGAGAAGTGTATGGTGTTTCCTGAAACATCTAAAAAACAAAGCAACAGAGCCTAGGGCACTTCCACTTATGGTCCTATAGCTTAGGGAAATTCAAATCAAAAAGACACAGACACCCCAAAGTTTGGGACGCCTCTGTTTACAAGAACCTCGTTTACCGTACAAGTTCAATATCACAGAAAGTGAAAAATGGATAAAGAACTTGTGGTACTTACGTACAATGCAGTATCACTCAGCAATGAAATCTATGTCATCAGGCCCGTAGCAGCATAATGAGTGGATTCAGGCATGATGATTCTAACTGAAATAAGTCACACAGAAAAAGAAACATCATAAGATATCAGTAATACACGGAATGTAAACTTGGCTACACAGGAACTGAATTACAGAACAGAACAGGGTCTCAAATTTCGAAAACCAACTTATGCTTGCTTAAGGGGAAAGGTGAGTTGGGGTGCTGCATAAAACCAGAGATTGAAATGAGCACAGATAAAGTTCATTAAGTCAAATATGGAATAGTCAAGAGTTACTCCTTGCTCAACGAAATGGACTCAACACCGCATATTAAACGCCTAAGAATGTACCTGACTAGTAAGTATCTTAAAACCTATGTATTGCTATGTCTCCAAAAGAGAATCAAGCATGTGTACAGGGGCATAAACGCAGCAGTGATAGGATCAGAGAGGTTTGGTGAGCAAATGAAGACCCTTTGAAGTCATATTGCATGGTACCCATTCCACGGGTTTCAACTACCCAGGTTTAAGGTATTCTTCCTTAAGCTATAACATGCATGTGGAACATAGAGTATGATCAACCATGTGATCGGGAGACGTGTTCAAATATGTCTCAGTTTTCGTACCCTGGTACTCAGGTGCAACATTCCAGACGCTTTACTAACACTCTCCCAACTTGGAGAGTCAGTCCCTTTAACCTCCTGTTTGGCCCAGTTTGCAATTTCTGCGGAAGATGAACAGGAATAGGAAGAACCAATGAGAGACTAGCTGGAGGTGTCTGGACGGGCAAATTTAACTCTCATTTCCCACCAGGAAGAGGAAATAACCAAAGGCTCAGCGTGCCGTGCCGGAACCAGATTAGGGCCTGAACCCATCCTGCGGTGTTACGGCCAGCTCACAAGAAAACGAGTTGAAGAAAGGAGCTCAGGGGCACTGTAATTCACAAAACTGCAGAGTTATAAATGACAGCTATCGTCCAAAAATATACTGAAGTAAGGCTGCCAAGAGGACTTGAAAGCGGGGCAGAATTGCAGGAAACCGATTTCAGGAGGTAGACTGGAATTGCATTGAAAGCATAGGAAAAGAGGCAGAACGTCCACAATGATGCACTTGGCCAAAAAGGGCGTATGCGTTTTTTCCTGAATATATTCAGGAAAAAACGCATACGCACTTTTTGGCCAACCAAGCAAGCTTGCAAAGAAAATCTGCACTACAATGAAGTCTCACTTCCCCCCGGTCAAAAGGGCCATCTGAAAAAAGTGTAAAATCCAGAAAGGCAGGACAGACCATGGAGAATTGGGAGCCTTGTTATGCAGATGGGCGGGATGTAAATTGCCAACAGACACTCGGGACAAGTGTATGGTGTTTCTTGAAACATCTAAAAAACAATGCAACAGAGCCTAGGGCACTTCCACTTATGGTCCTATAGCTTAGGGAAATTAAAATCAAAAAGACACAGCCACCCCAAAGTTTGGGACGCCTCTGTTTACAAGAACCTCGTTTACCGTACAAGTTCAATATCACAGAAAGTGAAAAACGGATAAAGAACTGGTGGTACTTACGTACAATGCAGTATCACTCAGCAATGAAATCTATGTCATCAGGCCCGTAGCAGCATAATGAGTGGATTCAGGTACGATGATTCTAACTGAAATAATTCACACAGAAAAAGAAACATCATAAGATATCACTAATACACGGAATGTAAACTTGGCTACAAAGGAACTGAATTCCAAAACAGAACAGGGTCTCAAATTTAGGAAACCAACTTATGCTTGCTTAAGGGGAAAGGTGAGTTGGGGTGCTGCATAAAACCAGAGATTGAAATGAGCACAGATAAAGTTCCTTAAGCCAAATATGGAATAGACAAGAGCTACTCCTTGCTCAACGAAATGGACTCAACACCGCATATTAAACGCCTAAGAATGTACCTGACTAGTAAGTATCTTAAAACCTATGGATTGCTATGTCTCCAAAAGAGAATCAAGCGTGTGTACAGGGGCATAAACGCAGCAGTGATAGGATTGGAGAGGTTTGGTGAGCAAATGAAGACCCTTTGAAGTCATATTGCATGGTATCCATTACACGGGTCTCAACTCTCAAGGTTTAAGGTATTCTTCCTTCAGCTAAGACATGCATGTGGAACCCAGAGTATGATCAACCGTGTGAATGGGAGACGTGTTCAAATATGTCTCAGTTTTCCTCCCCTGGTACTCGGGTGCAACATTCCAGACGCTTTACTAACACTCTCCCAACTTGGAGAGTCAGTCCCTTTAACCTCCTGTTTGGCTCAGTTTGCAATTTCTGCGGAAGATGAACAGGAATAGGGAGAACCAATGAGAGACTAGCTGAAGGTGTCTGGACGGGCAAATTTAACTTTCATTTCCCACCAGGAAGAGGAAATAACCAAAGGCTCTGCGTGCCGTGCCGGAACCAGATTAGGGCCTGAAGCCATCCTGCGGTGTTGCGGCCAGCTCACAAGAAAGCGAGTTGAAGAAAGGAGCTCAGGGGCACTGTAATTCACAAACCTGCAGAGTTATAAATGACAGCTATCGTCCAAAAATATACTGAAGTAAGGCTGCCAAGAGGACTTGAAAGCGGGGCAGAATTGCCGGAAACCGATTTCAGGAGGTAGACTGGAATTGCATTGAAAGCATAGGAAAAGAGGCAGAACGTCCACAATGATGCACTTGGCCAAAAAGGGCGTATGCGTTTTTTCCTGAATATATTCAGGAAAAACGCATACGTCCTTTTTGGCCAACCAAGCAAGCTTGCAAAGGAAATCTGCACTACAATGAAGTCTCACTTCCCACCCGGTCAAAAGAGCCATCTGAAAAAAGTGTAAAATCCAGAAAGGCAGGACAGGCCATGGAGAACTGGGAGCCTTGTTATGCTGATGGGCGGGATGTAAATTGCCAACAGACACTCGGGAGAAGTGTATGGTGTTTCCTGAAACATCTAAAAAACAAAGCAACAGAGCCTAGGGCACTTCCACTTATGGTCCTATAGCTTAGGGAAATTCAAATCAAAAAGACACAGACACCCCAAAGTTTGGGACGCCTCTGTTTACAAGAACCTCGTTTACCGTACAAGTTCAATATCACAGAAAGTGAAAAATGGATAAAGAACTTGTGGTACTTACGTACAATGCAGTATCACTCAGCAATGAAATCTATGTCATCAGGCCCGTAGCAGCATAATGAGTGGATTCAGGCATGATGATTCTAACTGAAATAAGTCACACAGAAAAAGAAACATCATAAGATATCAGTAATACACGGAATGTAAACTTGGCTACACAGGAACTGAATTACAGAACAGAACAGGGTCTCAAATTTCGAAAACCAACTTATGCTTGCTTCAGGGGAAAGGTGAGTTGGGGTGCTGCATAAAACCAGAGATTGAAATGAGCACAGATAAAGTTCATTAAGTCAAATATGGAATAGTCAAGAGTTACTCCTTGCTCAACGAAATGGACTCAACACCGCATATTAAACGCCTAAGAATGTACCTGACTAGTAAGTATCTTAAAACCTATGTATTGCTATGTCTCCAAAAGAGAATCAAGCATGTGTACAGGGGCATAAACGCAGCAGTGATAGGATCAGAGAGGTTTGGTGAGCAAATGAAGACCCTTTGAAGTCATATTGCATGGTACCCATTCCACGGGTTTCAACTACCCAGGTTTAAGGTATTCTTCCTTAAGCTATAACATGCATGTGGAACATAGAGTATGATCAACCATGTGATCGGGAGACGTGTTCAAATATGTCTCAGTTTTCGTACCCTGGTACTCAGGTGCAACATTCCAGACGCTTTACTAACACTCTCCCAACTTGGAGAGTCAGTCCCTTTAACCTCCTGTTTGGCCCAGTTTGCAATTTCTGCGGAAGATGAACAGGAATAGGAAGAACCAATGAGAGACTAGCTGGAGGTGTCTGGACGGGCAAATTTAACTCTCATTTCCCACCAGGAAGAGGAAATAACCAAAGGCTCAGCGTGCCGTGCCGGAACCAGATTAGGGCCTGAACCCATCCTGCGGTGTTACGGCCAGCTCACAAGAAAACGAGTTGAAGAAAGGAGCTCAGGGGCACTGTAATTCACAAAACTGCAGAGTTATAAATGACAGCTATCGTCCAAAAATATACTGAAGTAAGGCTGCCAAGAGGACTTGAAAGCGGGGCAGAATTGCAGGAAACCGATTTCAGGAGGTAGACTGGAATTGCATTGAAAGCATAGGAAAAGAGGCAGAACGTCCACAATGATGCACTTGGCCAAAAAGGGCGTATGCGTTTTTTCCTGAATATATTCAGGAAAAAACGCATACGCACTTTTTGGCCAACCAAGCAAGCTTGCAAAGAAAATCTGCACTACAATGAAGTCTCACTTCCCCCCGGTCAAAAGGGCCATCTGAAAAAAGTGTAAAATCCAGAAAGGCAGGACAGACCATGGAGAATTGGGAGCCTTGTTATGCAGATGGGCGGGATGTAAATTGCCAACAGACACTCGGGACAAGTGTATGGTGTTTCTTGAAACATCTAAAAAACAATGCAACAGAGCCTAGGGCACTTCCACTTATGGTCCTATAGCTTAGGGAAATTAAAATCAAAAAGACACAGCCACCCCAAAGTTTGGGACGCCTCTGTTTACAAGAACCTCGTTTACCGTACAAGTTCAATATCACAGAAAGTGAAAAACGGATAAAGAACTGGTGGTACTTACGTACAATGCAGTATCACTCAGCAATGAAATCTATGTCATCAGGCCCGTAGCAGCATAATGAGTGGATTCAGGTACGATGATTCTAACTGAAATAATTCACACAGAAAAAGAAACATCATAAGATATCACTAATACACAGAATGTAAACTTGGCTACACAGGAACTGGATTACAAAACAGAACAGGGTCTCAAATTTAGAAAACCAACTTATGCTTGCTTAAGGGTAAAGGTGAGTTGGGGTGCTGCATAAAACCAGAGATTGAAATGAGCACAGATAAAGTTCCTTAAGCCAAATATGGAATAGACAAGAGCTACTCCTTGCTCAACGAAATGGACTCAACACCCCATACTAAACGCCTAAGAATGTACCTGACTAGTAAGTATCTTAAAACCTATGGATTGCTATGTCTCCAAAAGAGAATCAAGCGTGTATACAGGGCCATAAACGCAGCAGTGATAGGATTGGAGAGGTTCGGTGAGCAAATGAAGACCCTTTGAAGTCATATTGCATGGTACCCATTCCACGGGTCTCAACTCTCCAGGTTTAAAGTATTCTTCGTTCAGCTAAAACATGCATGTGGAACCCAGAGTATGATCAACTGTGTGAACGGGAGACGTGTTCAAATATTTCTCAGTTTTCCTCCCCTGGTACTCGGGTGCAACATTCCAGACGCTCTACTAACACTCTCCCCACTTGGAGAGTCAGCGCCTTTAACCTCCTGTTTGGCCCAGTTTGCAATTTCTGTGGAACATGAACAGGAATAGCGAGAACCAATGAGAGACTAGCTGGAGGTGTCTGGACGGGCAAATTTAACTCTCATTTCCCTCCAGGAGGAGGAATTAACCAAAGGCTCAGCGTGCCGTGCCGGAACCAGATTAGGGCCTGAAGCCATCCTGCGGTGTTGCGGCCAGCTCACAAGAAAGCGAGTTGAAGAAAGGAGCTCAGGGGCACTGTAATTCACAAACCTGCAGAGTTATAAATGACAGCTATCGTCCAAAAATATACTGAAGTAAGGCTGCCAAGAGGACTTGAAAGCGGGGCAGAATTGCAGGAAACCGATTTCAGGAGGTAGACTGGAATTGCACTGAAAGCATAGGAAAAGAGGCAGAGCGTCCACAATGATGCACTTGGCCAAAAAGGGCGTATGCGTTTTTTCCTGAATATATTCAGGAAAAAACGCATACGCCCTTTTTGGCCAACCAAGCAAGCTTGCAAAGGAAATCTGCACTACAATGAAGTCTCACTTCACCCCGGTCAAACGGGTCATCTGAAAAAAGTGTAAAATCCAGAAAGGCAGGACAGACCATGGAGAATTGGGAGCCTTGTTATGCAGATGGGCTGGATGTAAATTGCCAACAGACACTCGGGACAAGTGTATGGTGTTTCCTGAAACATCTATAAAACAATGCAACAGAGCCTAGGGCACTTCCACTTATGGTCCTATAGCTTAGGGAAATTAAAATCAAAAAGAAACAGCCACCCCAAAGTTTGGGACGCCTCTGTTTACAAGAACCTCGTTTACCGTACAAGTTCAATATCACAGAATGTGAAAAATGGATAAAGAACTTGTGGTACTTACGTACAATGCAGTATCACTCAGCAATGAAATCTATGTCATCAGGACCGTAGCAGCATAATGAGTGGATTAAGGTACGATGATTCTAACTGAAATAAGTCACACAGAAAAAGAAACATCATAAGATATCACTAATACACGGAATGTAAACTTGGCTACACAGGAACTGGATTACAAAACAGAACAGGGTCTCAAATTTAGAAAACCAACTTATGCTTGCTTAAGGGGAAAGGTGAGTTGGGGTGCTGCATAAAACCAGAGATTGAAATGAGCACAGATAAAGTTCCTTAAGCCAAATATGGAATAGACAAGAGCTACTCTTTGCTCAACGAAATGGACTCAACACCCCATATTAAACGCCGAAGAATGTACCTGACTAGTAAGTATCTTAAAACCTAAGGATTGCTATGTCTCCGAAAGAGAATCAAGCGTGTGTGCAGGGGCATAAACGCAGCAGTGATAGGATTGGAGAGGTTTGGTGAGCAAATGAAGACCCTTTGAAGTCATATTGCATGGTACCCATTCCACGGGTCTCAACTCTCCATGTTAAAGGTATTCTTCCTTCAGCTAAAACATGCATGTGGAACCCAGAGTATGATCAACTGTGTGATTGGGAGACGTGTTCAAATATGTCTCAGTTTTCGTACCCTGGTACTCGGGTGCAACATTCCAGATGCTTTACTAACACTCTCCCCACTTGGAGAGTCATCGCCTTTAACCTCCTGTTTGGCCCAGTTTGCAATTTCTGCGGAAGATGAACAGGAATAGGGAGAACCAATGAGAGACTAGCTGGAGGTGTCTGGATGGGCAAATTTAACTCTCAATTCCCACCAGGAAGAGGAAATAACCAAAGGCTCAGCGTGCCGTGCCGGAACAAGATTAGGGACTGAAGCCATCCTGCGGTGCTGCGGCCAGCTCAAAAGAAAGCGAGTTGAAGAAAGGAGCTCAGGGGCACTGTAATTCACAAACCTACAGAGTTATAAATGACAGCTATCGTCCAAAAATATACTGAAGTAAGGCTGCCAAGAGGACTTGAAAGCGGGGCAGAATTGCAGGAAACCGATTTCAGGAGGTAGACTGGAATTGCATTTCAAACATAGGAAAAGAGGCAGAACGTCCACAATGATGCACTTGGCCAAAAAGGGCGTATGCGTTTTTTCCTGAATATATTCAGGAAAAAACGCATACGCCCTTTTTGGCCAACCAAGCAACCTTGCAAAGGAAATCTTCACTACAATGAAGTCTCACTTCCCCCCGGTCAAAAGGGCCATCTGAAAAAAGTGTAAAATCCAGAAAGGCAGGACAGGCCATGGAGAACTGGGAGCCTTGTTATGCTGATGGGCGGGATGTAAATTGCCAACAGACACTCGGGAGAAGTGTATGTTGTTTCCTGAAACATCTAAAAAACAAAGCAACAGAGCCTAGGGCACTTCCACTTATGGTCCTATAGCTTAGGGAAATTAAAATCAAAAAGACACAGCCACCCCAAAGTTTGGGACGGCTCTTTTTACAGAAATTTCTTCTATGGCACAAGTTAAATATCCCAGAGAGCAAATAATGGATAAAGAAGTTGCGGTACTTATGTACAACAGAATACCACTCAGCAATGAAATCTATGTCACCAGGCCCGTGCCAGCATAATGAGTGGATTGAGGCACGATGAGTCTAAGTGAAATAAGTCACACAGAAAAAGAAACATCATAAGGTATCACTAATACACGGAATGTGAACTTGGCTACACATGAACTGAATTAGAAAACAGAACAGGGTCTCAAGTTTAGAAAACCAACTTATGCCTGCTTAAGGGGGAAGGTGAGTTGGGGTGCTGCATGAAAGCAGAGTTTGAAATTAGCACAGATACCGTTCCATAAGCCAAATATGTAATAGACAAGACCTACCCCTTGCTCAACGAAATGGATTCAACAATGAGGTATCACCTCACACCTGGTAGAATAGGCATCATAGAAAATCTACAAACAAAAAATGCTGGAAAGGGTGTGGCGAAAAGGAACCCTCTTCCAGTATTGTTGGGAATATAAATTGATACAGTCATTATGGAGAACAATATGGAATTTCTTAAGAAACTAACAATAGAATTACCATATGATACAGCAATCCCAGTACTGGACATATACCCAGACAAAACCATAAATCAAAAAGAGTCATTCACCGCAATGTTCATTGCATCACTATTTACAATATCGAGGTAATGGAAGCAACCTAAATGCCCACAGACAGACGAATGCATAAAGCTGTGGTACATATATAAAATGGAATATTACTAAGCCATGAAAAGGAATGAAATTGGGTCATTTGTAGAGACGTCGATGGATCTAGAGACTGTCATACAGAGTAAAGTAAGTCAGAAAGAGAAAAACAAATCTTGTATATTCATGCATATATGTGGAACCTAGAAAAACTGTACAGATTAACCATTTTGCAAGGCATAAATAGAGCAACAGATGTAGACAACAAACGTATGGACAACAAGGGGGGAAAGCTGTTGGGGGGGTGGTGGTGGGAGGAGTTGAGAGACTGGGATTGGCATGTATACATTTATATGTATAAAATAGATAACCAATAAGAACCTGCTGTATAAAAATATAAAATAAAATTCAAAATTAAAAAGAAATAAAATTTAAAAATAAAACAGAAAAAACAATTATTCCCTGCACATACATGTATTTATATGAATAAATTATTTCCATGCTTATATCTGTAAATACAAAAAAGAGGAATAAAATCTACCTTGAACCAAAAACGAAAAAGAGAAAAAAACACAGAACCCACCAGTTACACAGAGGAAAACCGTATCAGGGCACTTGCTCCAGTTGTAAACAATTCTGAAGTTGGTCAGTGGTGGGGAATCGTCTCCCATTCAGCCAGCAGCCCCCACGCAACCAGCGTCCTCATTGCAAAGCTGGGGCACCGTGCCGAGGCATCTGTGAGTAAACGTGAGCTGAGCCCCAGGCCAGTTGCTGCTGAACTATTCCCACCCGTCCCAGGTAAAACACCTGAATATATACAAGGACTTGAAAGCCTAGAGGAAGGGCCATAGAGCCACACGAGTGACAGCATGCCGGCCGACTTGGTGCCTGCAGGCCAGCCAGGATGGTCCTGGCCCTGGGTGCTCTTCTGGAAGATTTCCATTTCCCTGCCTGAGATACCCGTCCTGTCCCTGCCCCCACTGCTTTTTTCCTTCCTCACCTCTGCCCAGGGAGAAATTCCAGCAGCAGGTATGGGTGACACATCCTCTTCTTTAGCAGGTGGCAGCCTGGCAACTGCTGCAGAAAGTCCAGCAGAGCCCCACTCACACTGGGCCACCCACAAAGCCGTGGCCTCTCACTCCCTCCCACCAGCCCAGCCCCGAGACTGCTGACAGGGCAGAGAAAATGGCGTCAGGCACGGCTGCAGGGGCTCTTGCTGCCTGGAGTGGTATTTATATTGATCTCAACCCAGGCACACCTGGGGAGGGCTGGCCGGCACGGTAAGGCTGCCCAGGTCAGCCAATCATCACCCCTCAGGGGCTCACAGTTGCAGAAAATGGAACTTGCTGAACCGGCCAGGTCAAAGGAACAGGTGTGGGCTCCTGAGAGTCAGGATAGACAAGGGGCTGCAGCTTTGGCTTGTTTTCTAATCATTTTATCTGGCCCATGAGTGGGAGACAACTTCAAGAAAACCCTCTCCTAATGAGAGGAACCCAGGAGTCAGGGAGAGGAGGGGTGGGTGGTGGTTGGAGACAGAGGCCTGGTGCCCCGGGTGCAGTGGAAGTCTCTGGAAGACCAGGTGGAGGGAGGCCTCACGGAGTGATGCCCAGGGTTACAGACCTGTCGCAGCTGCTGTTTGTTAGTTCAAGTCCTGCTCTGAGGTGCTCTGTGTCAGCTCTGAGCGACAGGTGAGCTGGGGGTGCTCTGCAATGAGGGCTATGTGCACGGTTCCTGTGTGCCCAGCCCTGCCACGGTACCTGCAAGGGTAGCTCTGTATCCTGGGAGGGGCCTGACCACGAGAGCTCCGTGGGCTGGGGTGGGGGTGGGGTACCTGCCCAGGTGAGCTCCATATTCTGGGATTGGTCTGACCACGAGAGTCCCATGGGCTGCTGGGGACCTGGTAAAGGATGTCAGGACAGTCAGTGAAGCCACCGAGGATATACCTCCAGTTGCTCCTAATTCCTACACCCTGCTGGTCATTCTACCAACCACCAGGACATGGTATTCTGTATTAGTCTTCAATGATGCCTTCTTTTGTATTCCATTAGTCCCAGAGTCACAAGAAATTTTGGCTTGTGAGTGGCAGGACTCAACATACAACTAAAACAATACTTCCGGGCCGTTCGGCCCCAAGGGTGCAAAAATTCCCACACCATCTTTGGGGAAAGCTTAGCTAAAGACCTAAAAGTTCTACCTCTGGAAAAGGAAACCCTCCTTCAATATGCAGGCGACATTCTGATCGCTAGCCCTACTAAGGAGGCCTCTGAACTACCAAGCCAATAAAGGATAGAAGTTGTCCAAGAAAAAGCTCAAATATCACAGACTGCAGTGACCTGCCTGGGCTTCATTCTCACAGAAGGTCGGAGAAGCCCATCCCAGGAAAGGGAAGAAACCATTTTCAGCCTTACCCCTTTCTAAAACTAGAAGACAGCTTAGGGGTTCCTGGGGAGGCCAGGGTTTGCTGCTTCTGGATCCCTAACTACAGTCTACTAGCTGGGCCTCTATATGAAACACTGAAAGGAAAAGATGATGATCCTTTTGAATAGAATCCAGAAGTGGCCTTTCAAGAATGGAAAGAGCAGTCAATTCAGACCCTTGCCCTGGAACTCCCTAATTTAGCTAAACCCTTTGACCTTTACATTCCCGGTGAAAGGTGAATCGCCATTGGAGAATTAGTGCAAAAACTGGGACCACTTGAAATGGAACAATGCAAGAATGCCATCCAGGTAGGATAAACTACGGTCACTAAGGGGCTTGGCCCACTGCCACATCTGGCCAAGATACTGGCGGTATCTAAAAACCTGGAAATCAGCAGCCCAAAAGGCCACCTCCCTCCTAAGGGAAAAGGACCCCACGTGGTGATCCTAACCACCAACCATGCCCTGAAGTTGCAGGGTTCGCTCCGTGGGCACACCGACCTCGAGTGAGGAGGCCCTCCAACTCCAACATCCAGAGAGATAACCGGGGGCAACAGGGCACCATGACGACTCGTGTGAACATCACTTGACCTGGAGTTTCTCTCATAAAACAACAAGAGTGTGTCCCAAAAGAGTAGACTACTGCTTGCAGGACTTACTGCACCCAGAGGGGAGATAATAATCTTGGCGGGGGAACAGTATACCACACTGTCACCATAGAAAAGCCTCCAGACACCGTGATGATGGTGGCCAATAAGACCGGCTGGACTCCTGTTTACTTCAAAAGGCTGTTGACTCAGTGGCCATCATGGTCCTTGATCACCACTGACCCTGGACTGTCTGGGAGTTGAGCGGGCAGGGCTCTGACACCTGGTGCTGTTTGTACGTTAATTCAGGGGCCTAATTGAAGAAAGCGCAGACTACTGGTCAGAGCATCTAGGCTGGCAGAAACGGTCAGCCTAAGGTGGCCAAACAAATGTGGGGCGGGGTGAAACCGGCCCCCACAGCGTCTCTGCACATCTCTTTCCTGGACCCTTAAAGGTCATTAGAATCTATAACACTTCCAATGCTGGTGCTCAGGTGGACGAGCAGGGAGGCAGGGGTCCTGGGGACAATCAACGTCACCGGGAGGCTGCTGGGGAGAAGCTCTGACCCTCGCCCCAGGGTATGAGGGCTCCCAACTCAGCACTCAGCAGTTACAGAAGAAGGGTCTGCACCCTCAGCACTCCAAGAATGAGGAACGGGACAAAAAGCAGAGGAGGGGTTTGTCCCCAGCAAAGCCCATTAAAAATCCCTGGGAGATAAAAATAGAATCTGGGCAATAAAGTCAAGTCTAACCTTTTTTATCCTTTGTGCTTTGTCTAATTTCACGTGCTCCTAGGGTCCCGCATGCAGAGGTTCCACACCCGGCACTTCAGACCAGATTTCCTAGTGCAGAATGGCTGGGTCGACACCTCAGCTCCTGGGGCCCAGTGCAGACTCCACGATATAGAGCCTGAGCTACAGCCAACCCGGCCCTCGAGAGCTCCGCCCCCTCCCTCCCTCCCACTGACTCTGACAGGATCTCTACACAGCAGCCCAGCCCACAGCCCACGGGGTAGTGCATGCTCTCACCTCTCCATTCTCTGATCAAAATATAAAGTTTCCTTTGCTTGTGAACCAAACTCAGTCTCGATCTGTTGGCCCCAATGACACTGGGCAGGGGGACACTTGTTGGGGTCCACTCTGGAGGATCAGTAACAGAAATTGAGACTATTGTAACCTCAGTGAACAGATGTGTGAGCCAAACTGTAGTTAACATAGAACAGTGTATAAGGCTCGGGTAAAATAAAATGTTTTTAACACTTCCATTTGATATTTCCATCACTTTTTATAAGCAAGTTCAGTGAAAAGGTTTGTCTTATTTGTCAGGTCAATATTAGAGAAACGAAGTGATTTCTTTCCAAGGATGTACATCTAATAATCTTGGTTAAACCTTCAATCTTGTTTTAAATGCTTTTCCATTGAAAATGATACCTCTCTTTCAGCTCTCCCATTTCTGAGAAGTATAAAATCTTATAATTTATTATTACCAAAGGGGAAAGGTGGGAGGAGGGATAAATTAACAGTTTGGAATTAACACATACACACTGCTATGTATAAAATAGATCATCAACAAGGAACTACTGTATAGCACAGGGAACTACACTCAACATTTTGCAATAACCTATAAGGGGAAATAATCTGAAAAAGAATAGATATTTTTATTGACATCATCTATCAATGACAGTTAAAGTGTAGCCTAAGGGAAGCTGGTGGTGAGTGCTTCTGACCCTGAAGACTTCAATTATCTAAAGTTTGGACTCTGCCTACTTCCCAAGGCCCTTAATGAACATATGTGTAGCCGTAGCTTAAAAACTTCCCCAGTTTGGGTTTCGGGGAGACACTGATTTTGAAAAAGCCCTGGTGTTCTCCTTACATGAATGGGACTCTTCCTACTGCTAAAACATGTCTGTCACACCCAGAGGATGGTATACCGTCTGATCGGGAAGAGTTTGGAAAAGGCATCTCATCTCCTCATCTCCTGGTGCTCGGGTTCACCCCTCCAGCGTCTTTACTAACAGTCTCCCCACTTGGAGATGTCAGCACTGTCAACATCCTGTTGCGTACAGTTTGGAATTTGTCCAGAGGATGAAGCGGAAGGATGAGGAACAATGAGAGACAAGTCCTAGGTGTTCAGACAGGCACATGTCACTCTAATTTCCAATCAGGAAGACGAATTGACCAAAGGCTAGGGTTGCCCATGGAAACAGTATAGGGCTTGAGGAAATCCCGCTGCTTTGTGGCCAGTTCCCATAAACACAAGTTGAACAATGGAACTCAGGGGCAGTAAAATTCACAAAACTGCAGAGTTGAAAATATCCATCACTGAAAAATGTCTTGAGGAAAGTCAAAGAAAAGGACTTGTAAGCAAGGGAGAATGGCAGGAAAGGGATTTGAGGAGGTAGAAAGGACTCGCCATTAAGCACAAGAAAAGGAGCTGAACATTGCCAACATTGCAGTTGACCAAAAAGGGTGTATGCGTTTTTTTCTGTATATATTCAAGAAAAGGGCATACACTTTTTTAGCCAACCAAACAGGTGGGCACTGGAAGTCAATACTACAAAAGATATCACTTCGCATCAGTCAGAAGAGCCATCCTCATAAAGCGTAAACAACAGAAATGCAGGACAGGGCAACGAGAAGAGGGAGCCCTGTGAGACTTATAGTGGAAATGTATATTGCCAACGGCCATTCTGGAGAAGTGTATCGTGTTTACTAAAGCATCTAAAAAATGAGCTACAGAGCATAGGGCACTTGCACTCATGGGCGTATATCTTGGGAAAAACAAAAATCGAGAGGACACAGGCACCCCAATGTTTACCCCCTCTCTGTTTAAAAGATCCTCGACTAGGATATAACTTAAATGTCTCTGGAGGGAAAAAATGGATAGAGATGTGGTACTTAGGTAGAGTGGAATATTATTCAGCCTGGAAATCAATGAAATATGGCCAGTTGTAACAACTCCAGAGGAGTTACGTATGATCATTCTAAGTGACAGAATTCAAAAAGAAAAAGACACATATCATAAGCTATCACTTAAAGGTGGAATCCAAAATGGCTACACATGAAATAAATTACAAAACAAAATCATAGTCAAATATGTAGAAAACACGCATAAGGCTGCTAAACGGGAAAGGTGGGGAGGGGTGAGGCATCATCCAGGAGGTTGAAATTAGCAAAGATACCATTCCAAATACCAAACTGATAATCAACAAGGCCTACACGGTAGCTAAAAGAACTGCACTCAGCACACTCAAGTCACCGGAAAAGAATATATACGACTGGTAAGAATCTGAAAAAGAATTTATTGATGTCTCTCTGTACGTGAATCAAGTGGATGTACAGCAGCAAGAAACAGAGCTTTGAAAATCAGCTGTAACCAATATAGTAATAAATTGAAAAAAATAAACGACAGAGAGACAGAGAAAACCTCTTACAACTTTTCCTCAGGGACGGTGATGCAACATGGATTGAACACATCTAGACCCACAGCAGGATGAGACATAAGGCTGGAAACTGTTTGCGCTAAGAGAAATGTGAGGTTGGGTGAGGAAACGCACACCCTTTAAAGTAATACTACCTGGTACCCATTCAATGGGTCCCAAATCTGCAGGTTCAAGGGATCTTCCTACAGCTAAAACATGCATGGAAAACCCAGAGGACTGTACACCATGTGATCGGGAGATGTGTCTAAAATGCACCTCATTTATCCTCTCCTGGTGCTCCTGTTCACCATTCCAGCCACGTTACTTAGAATCTCCCCACTTGGAGAATCAGCACATTTAAACTTCTGTTTCACACATTTTGCAAATTGTGAGGAGGATGAACGGGAAGAGGGGGAACCAATGAGAGAATAGTTGTAGGGGTTTGGACGGGCACATATCACTCTAATTTCCCATTAAGAATAAGAATTAAAGAAAGGCTCAGCCTGCCTCGCCGGAGCCAAAATAGGGCCTGAAGCAATCCTGCGGGTTTGAGGCCAGCTCACAAAAGAGCAACTTAAAAAATGGAGCTCAGGGTCACTGCAATTCACAAACCTGCAGAGTTATAAATGAAAACTAACGTCCAAAAATATGTTGAGGTAAGGCAAAGAAGAGGATCTGAATGCAAGACAGAATTGCAAGAAACAGATTTCAAGAGATAGATTGGACTCGTCTTTAACGCACATGAAAAGCGGCAGAATTTCGACAATGATGCAGTTGGCCCAAAAGGGCGTATGCGTTTTTTCCTGATTATATCCAGGAAAAAAACGCATACGCACTTTATGGGCAACGAAGCAAGCAAGCAATGCAAATGTGCACAACAAAGAAGTCTCATTTCCCACCAGTCAAAAGGGCCATCCTAAAAAATTGTAAAAACCAGAAATGCAGGACAGGCCATGGAGAACAGGGAGCCTTTATACGCTGATGGGCAGTGTGTGAACTGCCGAGAGCCACTCTGGAGAAGTGTATGGTGGTTCCTAAATCATCTAAAAAACAGAGCTACAGAGCATAGGACACTTCCAATCATGGGAGTATATCTAGGGAAGTCTAAAAATCAACAAGACACAAGCACACCACAGTTTAGGGCTACTCTGTTTACAAGAACCTCAACTTCAGTACACCTTAAATATCCCAGGAAAGAGAACAATGGATAAAGAAGATGTGGTACTTATGTACAATGGAATATCTCTTCACCATGAAATCAATGTAATAAGGCTAGTAGAAGGATAAAGAGTGGATTTAGGTCCGATAATACTACTTGAAATAAGTCAAACAGAAAAAGAAACATATCATAAGATATCACTTATAGAGGGAGGGTAAATATGGCTGCACAAGAAATGAATTACAGAACAGAACAGTGTCTCACATTTAGAAAACACACTTATGTCAGCTTAAGGGGAAAGGAGAGGTGGGGTGATGCATAAAACCAGAGTTTGAAATTAGCACAGATACCATTCAATAAACCAAATAGGTATTAGACAAGATCTACACCTTGCTCAATGAACTGGCCTCAACACACCCTATACACCGCAGAGAAATATATCTGAGTAATAAGAATCTTAAAACCCATGTATTGATATATCTCCATAAGGGAATCAAGTGTGTGCAGAGCGGCACAAACACAGCAGTGAAAATGAGCTAAACCCCATTATAGAAATAAATTTTAAAAACAAAACGCTGAAACAATGAAAGAGAGAAAAATTCTTACAAAATTCGCTCAGGGGCTGTGATGCAACCTGGATTGACCACATATAAACCCACAGCTGGATAAGACATAAGGCTGGACACTTGGGGCTGAGAGGATTGGTGAGCTTTGGTGAGCAACTGCCGAAAGTTTAATGCAATACTTCATGCTACTCATTCCAAGGGTCCCAACACTCCAGGTTGAAGGGAATCTTCCTACAGCTAAACCATGCTTGGGAAACCCAGCGACTGGTATACCATATGATCGGGAAAGGTTTCTAAAACGCACCGCATTTTTCCTCTCCTGGGGCTCCGGATCGACATTCCAGCCACTTTACTAACAACATCCCCACATGGAGAGTCAATGCCTTTAAGTTCTGGTATTGCACAGTCTGCAGTTAGTGCGGAGGATGAATGGGAATAGGGGGAACCAGTGAGAAACTAGCTGTAGCGGTTTCAATGGGCACATGTCACTCTAATGTCACATCAGTAAGAAGAATTAACCAAAGGCACAGCAAGGTGCCCCAGAAGAAAAATAGGGCTTCAAGGAATCCTGTGGTTATGGGGCAAGACCACAAAAATAAGAGCTGAAAAATGGAGCTAAGGGCCACTGCAATTCAAAAACTTGCAGAGTTATAAAGGCCAACTATTTTCAAAAAATATATTGAGGTAAGGCTATGAAGAGGCATTGAAAGCAAGGCAGAACTGCAGGAAACCGATTTCAGGAGGTAGACTGGAATTGCATTGAAAACATATGAAGAGAGTCAGAACCTCGACAATGATGCACTTGGCCAAAAAGGGCGTATGCGCTTTCTCCTGAATATATTCAGGAAAAAACGCATACGCCCTTTTTGGCCAACCAAGCAAACTTGCAAAGGAAATCTGAACTACAATGAAGTCTCACTTCCCCCTGGTCAAAAGGGCCATCTGAAAAAAGTGTAAAATCCAGAAAGGCAGGACAGGCCATGGAGAACTGGGAGCCTTGTTATGCTGATGGGCGGGATGTAAATTGCCAGCAGACACTCGGGAGAAGTGTATGGTGTTTCCTGAAACATCTAAAAAACAAAGCAACGGAGCCTAGGGCACTTGCACTTATGGTCCTATAGCATAGGGAAATTAAAATCAAAAAGACACAGCCACCCCAAAGTTTGGGACGCCTCTGTTTACAAGAACCTCGTTTACGGTACAAGTTCAGTATCACAGAAAGTGAAAAATGGATAAAGAACATGTGGTACTTACGTACAATGCAGTATCACTCAGCAATGAAATCTATGTCATCAGGCCCGTAGCAGCATAATGAGTGGATTCAGGTACGATGATTCTAACTGAAATAAGTCACACAGAAAAAGAAACATCATAAGATATCAGTAATACACGGAATGTAAACTTGGCTACACAGGAACTGAATTACAGAACAGAACAGGCTCTCAAATTTAGAAAACCAACTTATGCTTGCTTAAGGGGAAAGGTGAGTTGGGGTGCTGCATAAAACCAGAGATTGAAATGAGCACAGATAAAGTTCCTTAAGCCAAATATGGAATAGACAAGAGCTACTCCTTGCTCAACGAAATGGACTCAACACCCCATATTAAACGCCTAAGAATGTACCTGACTAGTAAGTATCTTAAAACCTGTGGATTGCTCTGTCTCCGAAAGAGAATCAAGCATGTGTACAGGGGCATAAACGCAGCAGTGATAGGATTGGAGAGGTTCGGTGAGCAAATGAAGACCCTTTGATGTCATATTGCATGGTACCCATTCCACGGGTTTCAACTACCCAGGTTTAACGTATTCTTCCTTCAGTTAAAACATGCATGTGGAACCTAGAGTATGATCAACCATGTGATGAGGAGACGTGTTCAAATATGTCTCAGTTTTCCTCCCCTGGTACTCGTGTGCAACATTCCAGATACTTTACTAACACTCTCCCGACATAGAGAGTCAGTTCCTTTAACCTCCTGTTTGGCCCAGTTTGCAATTTCTGTGGAAGATGAACAGGAATAGCGAGAACCAATGAGAGACTAGCTGGAGGTGTCTGGACGGGCAAATTTAACTCTCATTTCCCACCAGGAAGAGGAATTAACCAAAGGCTCAGCGTGCCGTGCCAGAACCAGATTAGGGCCTGAAGCCATCCTGTGGTGTTGCGGCCAGGTCACAAGAAAGCGAGTTGAAGGAAGTAGCTCAGGGGCACTGTAATTCACAAACCTGCAGAGTTATAAATGACAGCTATCGTCCAAAAATATACTGAAGTAAGGCTGCCAAGAGGACTTGAAAGTGGGGCAGAATTGCAGGAAACCGATTTCAGGAGGTAGACTGGAATTGCATTGAAAGCATAGGAAAAGAGGCAGAACGTCCACAATGATGCACTTGGCCAAAAAGGGCGTATGCATTTTTTCTTGAATATATTCAGGAAAAAACGCATACGCCCTTTTTGGCCAACAAAGCAAACTTGCAAAGGAAATCTGCACTACAATGAAGTCTCACTTCCCCCCGGTCAAAAGGGCCATCTGAAAAAAGTGTAAAATCCAGAAAGGCAGGACAGGTCATGGAGAAATGGAAGCCTTGATATGCTGATGGGCGGGATGTAAATTGCCAACAGACACTCGGGATAAGTGTATGGTGTTTCATGAAATATCTAAAAAACAAAGCAACAGAACCTAGGACACTTCCACTTATGGTCCTATAGCTTAGGGAAATTAAAATCAAAAAGACACAGCCACCCCAAAGTTTGGGACGCCTCTGTTTACAAGAACCTCGTTTACCGTACAAGTTCAGTATCACAGAAAGTGAAAAATGGATAAAGAACTTGTGGTACTTATGTACAATGCAGTATCACTCAGCAATGAAATCTATGTCATCAGGCCCGTAGCAGCATAATGAGTGGATTCAGGTACGATGATTCTAACTGAAATAAGTCACACAGAAAAAGAAACATCATAAGGTATCACTAATACACGGAATGTAAACTTGGCTACACAGGAACTGAATTCCAAAACAGAACAGGGTCTCAAATTTAGAAAACCAACTTATGCTTGCTTAAGAGGAAAGGTGAGTTGGGGTGCTGCATAAAACCAGAGATTGAAATGAGCACAGATAAAGTTCCTTAAGCCAAATATGGAATACAAAAGAGCTACTCCTTGCTCAACGAAATGGACTCAACACCCTATATTAAATGCCTAAGAATGTACCTGACTAGTAAGTATCTTAAAACCTATGGATTGCTATGTCTCCAAAAGAGAATCAAGCGTGTGTACAGGGGCATAAACGCAGCAGTGATAGGATTGGAGAGGTTCGGTGAGCAAATGAAGACCCTTTGAAGTCATATTGCATGGTACCCATTCCACGGGTCTCAACTCTGCAGGTTTAAGGTATTCTTCCTTCAGCTAAAACATGCATGTGGAACCCAGAGTATGATCAACCGTGTGAACGGGAAACGTGTTCAAATATGTCTCAGTTTTCCTCCCCTGGTACTCGGGTGCAACATTCGAGACGCTTTACTAACACTCTCCCGACTTGGAGAGTCAGTCCCTTTAACCTCCTGTTTGGCCCAGTTTGCAATTTCTGCGGAAGATGAACAGGAATAGGGAGAACCAATGAGAGACTAGCTGGAGGTGTCTGGACGGGCAAATTTAACTCTCATTTCCCACCAGGAAGAGGAAATAACCAAAGGCTCAGCGGGCCGTGCCGGAACCAGATTAGGGCCTGAAACCATCCAGCGGTGTTGCGGCCAGCTCACAAGAAAGCGAGTTGAAGAAAGGAGCTCAGGGGCACTGTAATTCACAAACCTGCAGAGTTATAAATGACAGCTATCGTCCAAAAATATACTGAAGTAAGGCTGCCAAGAGGACTTGAAAGCGGGGCAGAATTGCCGGAAACCGATTTCAGGAGGTAGACTGGAATTGCATTGAAAGCATAGGAAAAGAGGCAGAACGTCCACAATGATGCACTTGGCCAAAAAGGGCGTATGCGTTTTTTCCTGAATATATTCAGGAAAAAACGCATACGCCCTTTTTGGCCAACCAAGCAAGCTTGCAAAGGAAATCTGCACTACAAAGAAGTCTCACTTCCCCCCGGTCAAAATGGCCATATGAAAAAAGTGTAAAATCCAGAAAGGCAGGACAGGCCATGGAGAACTGGGAGCCTTGTTATGCTGATGGGCGGGATGTAAATTGCCAACAGACACTCGGGAGAAGTGTATGGTGTTTCCTGAAACATCTAAAAAACAAAGCAACAGAGCCTAGGGCACTTCCAGTTATGGTCCTATAGCTTAGGGAAATTAAGATCAAAAAGACACAGCCACCCCAAAGTTTGGAATGGCTCTGTTTACAAGAGCCTCGTTTACAGTACAAGTTCAACATCGCAGAAAGTGAAAAATGGATAAAGAAGTTGTGGTACTTACGTACAATGCAGTATCACTCAGCAATGAAATCTATATCATCAGGCCCTTAGCAGCAAAATGAGTGGATTCAGGTATGATGATTCTAACTGAAATAAGTCACACAGAAAAAGAAACATCATAAGATATCAGTAATACACGGAATGTAAACTTGGCTACACAGGAACTGAATTCCAAAACAGAACAGGGTCTCAAATTTAGAAAACCAACTTATGCTTGCTTAAGGGGAAAGGTGAGTTGGGGTGCTGCATAAAACCAGAGATTGAAGTGAGCACAGATAAAGTTCCATAAGCCAAATATGGAATAGACAAGAGCTACTCCTTGCTCAACGAAATGGACTCAACACCGCATATTAAACGCCTAAGAATGTACATGACTAGTAAGTATCTTAAAACCTATGGATTGCTATGTCTCCAAAAGAGAATCAAGCATGTGTACAGGGGCATAAACGCAGCAGTGATAGGATTGGAGAGGTTCGGTGAGCAAATGAAGACCCTTTGAAGTCATATTGCATGGTACCCATTCCACGGGTCTCAACTCTCCAGGTTTAAGGTATTCTTCCTTCAGCTAAAACATGCATGTGGAACCCAGAGTATGATCAACCGTGTGAACGGGAGACGTGTTCAAATATGTCACAGTTTTCCTCCCCTGGTACTCGGGTGCAACATTCCAGACGCTTTACTAACACTCTCCCCACTTGGAGAGTCAGCGCCTTTAGCCTCCTGTTTGGCCCAGTTTGCAATTTCTGCGGAAGATGAACAGGAATAGGGAGAACCAATGAGAGACTAGCTGGAGGTGTCTGGACGGGCAAATTTAACTCTCATTTCCCACCAGGAAGAGGAAATAACCAAAGGCTCAGCGTGCCATGCCGGAACAAGATTACGGCCTGAAGCCACCCTGCGGTGTTGCGGCCAGCTCACAAGAAAGCGTGTTGAAGAAAGGAGCTCAGGGGCACTGTAATTCACAAACCTGCAGAGTTATAAATGACAGCTATCGTCCAAAAATATACTGAAGTAAGGCTGCCAAGAGGACTTGAAAGCGGGGCAGAATTGCCGGAAACCGATTTCAGGAGGTAGACTGGAATTGCATTGAAAGCATAGGAAAAGAGGCAGAACGTCCACAATGATGCACTTGGCCAAAAAGGGCGTATGCGTTTTTTCCTGAATATATTCAGGAAAAAACGCATACGCCCTTTTTGGCCAACCAAGCAAGCTTGCAAAGGAAATCTGCACTACAATGAAGTCTCACTTCCCCCCGGTCAAAATGGCCATATGAAAAAAGTGTAAAATCCAGAAAGGCAGGACAGGCCATGGAGAACTGGGAGCCTTGTTATGCTGATGGGCGGGATGTAAATTGCCAACAGACACTCGGGAGAAGTGTATGGTGTTTCCTGAAACATCTAAAAAATAAAGCAACAGAGCCTAGGGCACTTCCACTTATGGTCCTATAGCTTAGGGAAATTAAGATCAAAAAGACACAGCCACCCCAAAGTTTGGAATGGCTCTGTTTACAAGAACCTCGTTTACAGTACAAGTTCAACATCGCAGAAAGTGAAAAATGGATAAAGAAGTTGTGGTACTTACGTACAATGCAGTATCACTCAGCAATGAAATCTATATCATCAGGCCCTTAGCAGCAAAATGAGTGGATTCAGGTATGATGATTCTAACTGAAATAAGTCACACAGAAAAAGAAACATCATAAGATATCAGTAATACACGGAATGTAAACTTGGCTACACAGGAACTGAATTCCAAAACAGAACAGGGTCTCAAATTTAGAAAACCAACTTATGCTTGCTTAAGGGGAAAGGTGAGTTGGGGTGCTGCATAAAACCAGAGATTGAAGTGAGCACAGATAAAGTTCCATAAGCCAAATATGGAATAGACAAGAGCTACTCCTTGCTCAACGAAATGGACTCAACACCGCATATTAAACGCCTAAGAATGTACATGACTAGTAAGTATCTTAAAACCTATGGATTGCTATGTCTCCAAAAGAGAATCAAGCATGTGTACAGGGGCATAAAGGCAGCAGTGATAGGATTGGAGAAGTTCGGTGAGCAAATGAAGACCCTTTGAAGTCATATTGCATGGTACCCATTCCACGGGTTTCAACTACCCAGGTTTAAGGTATTCTTCCTTCAGCTAAAACATGCATGTGGAACCCAGAGTATGATCAACCATGTGAACGGGAGACGTGTTCAAATATGTCTCAGTTTTCCTCCCCTGGTACTCGGGTGCAATATTCCAGACGCTTTACTAACACTCTCCCCACTTGGAGAGTCAGCGCCTTTAACCTCCTGTTTGGCCCAGTTTGCAATTTCTGTGGACGATGAACAGGAATAGGGAGAACCAATGAGAGACTAGCTGGAGGTGTCTGGACGGGCAAATTTAACTCTCATTTCCCACCAGGAAGAGGAAATAACCAAAGGCTCAGCGTGCCATGCCGGAACAAGATTACGGCCTGAAGCCACCCTGCGGGGTTGCGGCCAGCTCACAAGAAAGCGTGTTGAAGAAAGGAGCTCAGGGGCACTGTAATTCACAAACCTGCAGAGTTATAAATGACAGCTATCGTCCAAAAATATACTGAAGTAAGGCTGCCAAGAGGACTTGAAAGCGGGGCAGAATTGCAGGAAACCGATTTCAGGAGGTAGACTGGAATTGCATTGAAAGCATAGGAAAAGAGGCAGAACGTCCACAATGATGCACTTGGCCAAAAAGGGCGTATGCGTTTTTTCCTGAATATATTCAGGAAAAAACGCATACGCCCTTTTTGGCCAACCAAGCAAGCTTGCAAAGGAAATCTGCACTACAATGAAGTCTCACTTCCCCCCGGTCAAACGGGCCATCTGAAAAAAGTGTAAAATCCAGAAAGGCAGGACAGGCCATGGAGAACTGGGAGCCTTGTTATGCTGATGGGCGGGATGTAAATTGCCAACAGACACTCGGGAGAAGTGTATGGTGTTTCCTGAAACATCTAAAAAACAAAGCAACAGAGCCTAGGGCACTTCCACTTATGGTCCTATAGCTTAGGGAAATTAAAATCAAAAAGACACAGCCACCCCAAAGGTTGGGACGCCTCTGTTTACAAGAACCTCGTTTACCGTACAAGTTCAGTATCACAGAAAGTGAAAAATGGATAAAGAATTTGTGGTACTTACATAAAATGCAGTATCACTCAGCAATGAAATCTATGTCATCAGGCCCGTAGCAGCATAATGAGTGGATTCAGGTATGATGATTCTAACTGAAATAAGTCACACAGAAAAAGAAATATCATAAGATATCACTAATACACGGAATGTAAACTTGGCTACACAGGAACTGAATTCCAAAACAGAACAGGGTCTCAAATTTAGAAAACCAACTTATGCTTGCTTAAGGGGAAAGGTGAGTTGGGGTGCTGCATAAAACCAGAGATTGAAATGAGCACAGATAAAGTTCCTTAAGCCAAATATGGAATAGACAAGAGCTACTCCTTGCTCAACGAAATGGACTCAACACCCCATATTAAACGCCTAAGAATGTACCTGACTAGTAAGTATCTTAAAACCTAAGGATTGCTATGTCTCAAAAAGAGAATCAAGAGTGTGTACAGGGGCATAAATGCAGCAGTGATAGGATTGGAGAGGTTCGGTGAGCAAATGAAGACCCTTTGAAGTCATATTGCATGGTACCCATTCCACGGGTTTCAACTACCCAGGTTTAAGGTATTCTTCCTTCAGCTAAAACATGCATGTGGAACCCAGAGTATGATCAACCGTGTGAACGGGAAACGTGTTCAAATATGTCTCAGTTTTCCTCCCCTGATACTCGGGTGCAACATTCCAGACGCTTTACTAACACTCTCCCCAGTTGGACAGTCAGCGCCTTTAACCTCCTGTTTGGCCCAGTTTGCAATTTCTTCGGAAGATGAACAGGAATAGCGAGAACCAATGAGAGACTAGCTGGAGGTGTATGGACGGGCAAATTTAACTCTCATTTCCCACCAGTAAGAGGAAATAACCAAAGGCTCAGTGTGCCGTGCCGGAACCAGATTAGGGCCTGAAGCAATCCTTCGGTGTTGCGGCCAGCTCACAAGAAAGCGAGTTGAAGAAAGGAGCTCAGGGGCACTGTAATTCATAAACCTGCAGAGTTATAAATGACAGCTATCGTCCAAAAATATACTGAAGTAAGGCTGCCAAGAGGACTTGAAAGCGGGGCAGAATTGCAGTAAACCGATTTCAGGAGGTAGACTGGAATTGTATTGAAAGCATAGGAAAAGAGGCAGAACGTCCACAATGATGCACTTGGCCAAAAAGGGCGTATGCGTTTTTTCCTGAATATATTCAGGAAAAAACGCATACGCCCTTTTCGGCCAACCAAGCAAGCTTTCAAAGGAAATCTGCACTACAATGAAGTCTCACTTCCCCCCAGGCAAAAGGGACATCTGAAAAAAGTGTAAAATCCAGAAAGGCAGGACAGGCCGTGGAGAAATGGGAGCCTTGTTATGCTGATGGGCGGGATGTAATTTGCCAACAGACACTCAGGAGAAGTGTATGGTGTTTCCTGAAACATCTAAAAAACAAAGCAACAGAGCCTAGGGCACTTCCACTTATGGTCCTATAGCTTAGGGAAATTAAAATCAAAAAGACAGAGCCACCGCAAAGTTTGGAACGGCTCTGTTTACAAGAACCTCGTTTACAGTACAAGTTCAACATCGCAGAAAGTGAAAAATGGATAAAGAAGTTGCGGTATTTACTTACAAAGCAATATCACTCAGCAATGAAATCTATGTCATCAGGCCCTTAGCAGTACAATGAGTGGATTCAGGTATGATGATTCTAACTGAAATAAGTCACACAGAAAAAGAAACAACATAAGATATCAGTAATACACGGAATGTAAATTTGGCTGCACAGGAACTGAATTACAGAACAGAACAGGGTCTCAAATTTAGAAAACCAACTTATGCTTGCTTAAGGGGAAAGGTGAGTTGGGGTGCTGCATAAAACCAGAGATTGAAATGAGCACAGATAAAGTTCCTTAAGCCAAATATGGAATAGACAAGAGCTACTCCTTGCTCAACGAAATGGACTCA
The DNA here is from genome assembly GCF_964374135.1 of Grampus griseus. Lineage (NCBI taxonomy): Eukaryota > Metazoa > Chordata > Mammalia > Artiodactyla > Delphinidae > Grampus > Grampus griseus. Next base: position 358,375 of record NW_028133321.1, read on the forward strand.
ACCCCGCATATTAAACGCCTAAGAGTGTACCTGACTAGTAAGTATCTTAAAACCTATGGATTGCTATGTCTCCGAAAGAGAATCAAGCATGTGTACAGGGGCATAAACGCAGCAGTGATAGGATTGGAGAGGTTCGGTGAGCAAATGAAGACCCTTTGAAGTCATATTGCATGGTACCCATTCCAAGGGTTTCAACTACCCAGGTTTAAGGTATTCTTCCTTCAGCTAAAATATGCATGTGGAACCTAGAGCATGATCAACCATGTGATCGGGAGACGTGTTCAAATATGTCTCAGTTTTCGTACCCTGGTACTCGGGTGCAACATTCCAGACGCTTTACTAACACTCTCCCCACTTGGAGAGTCAGTCCCTTTAACCTCCTGTTTGGCCCAGTTTGCAATTTCTGCAGAAGATGAACAGGAATAGCGAGAACCAATGAGAGACTAGCTGGAGGTGTCTGGACGGCCAAATTTAACTCTCATTTCCCACGAGGAAGAGGAATTAACCAAAGGCTCAGCATGCCGTGCCGGAACCAGATTAGGGCCTGAAGCCATCCTGCGGTGTTGCGGCCAGCTCACAAGAAAGCGAGTTGAAGAAAGGAGCTCAGGGGCACTGTAATTCACAAACCTGCAGAGTTATAAATGACAGCTATCGTCCAAAAATATACTGAAGTAAGGCTGCCAAGAGGACTTGAAAGCGGGGCAGAATTGCAGGAAACCGATTTCAGGAGGTAGACTGGAATTGCATTGAAAGCATAGGAAAAGAGGCAGAACGTCCACAATGACGCACTTGGCCAAAAAGGGCGTATGCGTTTTTTCCTGAATATATTCAGGAAAAAACGCATACGCCCTTTTTGGCCAACCAAGCAAGCTTGCAAAGGAAATCTGCACTACAATGAAGTCTCACTTCCCCCCGATCAAAAGGGCCATCTGAAAAAAGTGTAAAATCCAGAAAGGCAGGACAGGCCATGGAGAACTGGGAGCCTTGTTATGCTGATGGGCGGGATGTAAATTGCCAACAGACACTCGGGAGAAGTGTATGGTGTTTCCTGAAACATCTAAAAAACAAAGCAACAGAGCCTAGGGCACTTCCACTTATGGTCCTATAGCTTAGGGAAATTAAAATCAAAAAGACACAGCCACCCCAAAGTTTGGGATGCCTGTGTTTACAAGAACCTCGTTTACCGTAGAAGTTCAATATCACAGAAAGTGAAAAATGGATAAAGAACTTGTGGTTCTTACGTACAATGCAGTATCACTCAGCAATGAAATCTATGTCATCAGTCCCGTAGCAGCATAATGAGTGGATTCAGGTACGATGATTCTAACTGAAATAAGTCACACAGAAAAAGAAACATCATAAGATATCACTAATACACGGAATGTAAACTTGGGTACATAGGAACTGAATTCCAAAACAGAACAGGGTCTCAAATTTCGAAAACCAACTTATGCTTGCTTAAGGGGAAAGGTGAGTTGGGGTGCTGCATAAAACCAGAGATTGAAATGAGCACAGATAAAGTTCCTTAAGCCAAATATGGAATAGACAAGAGCTACTCCTTGCTCAACGAAATGGACTCAACACCGCATATTAAACGCCTAAGAATGTACCTGACTAGTAAGTATCTTAAAACCTATGGATTGCTATGTCTCCAAAAGAGAATCAAGCGTGTGTACAGGGGCATAAACGCAGCAGTGATAGGATTGGAGAGGTTCGGTGAGCAAATGAAGACCCTTTGAAGTCATATTGCATGGTATCCATTACACTGGTCTCAACTCTCCAGGTTTAAGGTATTCTTCCTTCAGCTAAAACATGCATGTGCAACCCAGAGTATGATCAACCGTGTGAACGGGAGACGTGTTCAAATATGTCTCAGTTTTCGTACCCTGGTACTCGGGTGCAACTTTCCAGACACTTTACTAACACTCTCCCCACCAGGAGAGTCAGTGCCTTTAACCTCCTGTTTGGCCCAGTTTGCAATTTCTGTGGAAGATGAACAGGAAGAGGGAGAACCAATGAGAGACTAGCTGGAGGTGTCTGGACGGGCAAATTTAACTCTCATTTCCCACTAGGAAGAGGAATTAACCAAAGGGTCAGCGTGCCGTGCCGGAACAAGATTAGGGCCTGAAGCCATCCTGCGGTGTTGCGGCCAGCTCACAAGAAAGCGAGTTGAAGAAAGGAGCTCAGGGGCACTGTAAGTCACAAACCTGCAGAGTTATAAATGACAGCTATCGTCCAAAAATATACTGAAGTAAGGCTGCCAAGAGGACTTGAAAGTGGGGCAGAATTGTAGGAAACCGATTTCAGGAGGTAGAGTGGAATTGCATTGAAAGCATAGGAAAAGAGGCAGAACGTCCACAATGATGCACTTGGCCAAAAAGGGCGTATGCGTTTTTTCCTGAATATATTCAGGAAAAAACGCATACGCCCTTTTTGGCCAACCAAGCAAGTTGCAAAGGAAATCTGCACTACAATGAAGTCTCACTTCCCCCCGGTCAAAAGGGCCATCTGAAAAAAGTGTAAAATCCAGAAAGGCAGGACAGGCCATGGAGAACTGGGAGCCTTGTTATGCTGATGGGCGGGATGTAAATTGCCAACAGACACTCAGGAGAAGTGTATGGTGTTTCCTGAAACATCTAAGAAACAAAGCAACAGAGCCTAGGGCACTTCCACTTATGGTCCTATAGCTTAGGGAAATTAAAATCAAAAAGACACAGCCACCCCAATGTTTGGAACGGCTCTGTTTACAAGAACCTCGTTTACAGTACAAGTTCAACATCGCAGAAAGTGAAAAATGGATAAAGAAGTTGTGGTACTTACGTACAATGCAGTATCACTCAGCAATGAAATCTATGTCATCAGGCCCGTAGCAGCATAATGAGTGGATTCAGGTACGTTGATTCTAACTGAAACAATTCACACAGAAAAAGAAACATCATAAGATATCACTAATACACGGAATGTAAACTTGGCTACACAGGAACTGAATTCCAAAACAGAACAGGGTCTCAAATTTAGAAAACCAACTTATGCTTGCTTAAGGGGAAAGGTGAGTTGGGGTGCTGCATAAAACCAGAGATTGAAATGAGCACAGATAAAGTTCCTTAAGCCAAATATGGAATAGACAAGAGCTACTCCTTGCTCAACGAAATGGACTCAACACCGCATATTAAACGCCTAAGAATGTACCTGACTAGTCAGTATCTTAAAACCAATGGATTGCTATGTCTCCAAAAGAGAATCAAGCATGTGTACAGGGGCATAAACGCAGCAGTGATAGGATTGGAGAGGTTGGGTGAGCAAATGAAGACCCTTTGAAGTCATATTGCATGGTATCCATTACACTGGTCTCAACTCTCCAGGTTTAAGGTATTCTTCCTTCAGCTAAAACATGCATGTGGAACCCAGAGTATGATCAACCGTGTGAATGGGAGACGTGTTCAAATATGTCTCAGTTTTCGTACCCTGGTACTCGGGTGCAACATTCCAGACGCTTTACTAACACTCTCCCGACTTGGAGAGTCAGTCCCTTTAACCTCCTGTTTGGCCCAGTTTGCAATTTCTGCGGAAGATGAACAGGAATAGCGAGAACCAATGAGAGACTAGCTGGAGGTGTCTGGACGGGCAAATTTAACTCTCATTTCCCACCAGGAAGAGGAATTAACCAAAGGCTCAGCGTGCCGTGCCGGAACCAGATTAGGGCCTGAAGCCATCCTGCGGTGTTGCGTCCAGCTCACAAGAAAGCAAGTTGAAGAAAGGAGCTCAGGGACACTGTAAGTCACAAACATGCAGAGTTATAAATGACAGCTATTGTCCAAAAATATACTGAAGTAAGGCTGCCAAGAGGACTTGAAAGCGGGGCAGAATTGCAGGAAACCGATTTCAGGAGGTAGACTGGAATTGCATTGAAAGCATAGGAAAAGAGGCAGAACGTCCACAATGATGCACTTGGCCAGAAAGGGCGTATGCGTTTTTTCCTGAATTTATTCAGGAAAAAACGCATACGCACTTTTTGGCCAACCAAGCAAGCTTGCAAAGGAAATCTGCACTACAATGAAGTCTCACTTCCCCCCGGTCAAAAGGGCCATCTGAAAAAAGTGTAAAACCCAGAAAGGCAGGACAGGCTATGGAGAACTGGGAGCCAAGTTATGCTGATGGGCGGGATGTAAATTGCCAACAGACACTCGGGAGAAGTGTATGGTGTTTCCTGAAACATCTAAAAAACAAAGCAACAGAGCCTAGGGCACTTCCACTTATGGTCCTATAGCTTAGGGAAATTAAAATCAAAAAGACACAGCCACCCCAAAGTTTGGGACGCCTCTGTTTACAAGAACCTCGTTTACCGTACAAGTTCAATATCACAGAAACTGAAAAATGGATAAAGAACTTGTGGTACTTACGTACAATGCAGTATCACTCAGCAATGAAATCTGTGTCATCAGGCCCTTAGCAGCACAATGAGTGGATTCAGGTATGATGATTCTAACTGAAATAAGTCACACAGAAAAAGAAACAACATAAGATATCAGTAATACACGGAATGTAAACTTGGCTACACAGGAACTGAATTACAGAACAGAACAGGGTCTCAAATTTAGAAAACCAACTTATGCTTGCTTAAGGGGAAAGGTGAGTTGTAGTGCTGCATAAAACCAGAGATTGAAATGAGCACAGATAAAGTTCCTTAAGCCAAATATGGAATAGACAAGAGCTACTCCTTGCTCAACGAAATGGCCTCAACACCGCATATTAAACGCCTAAGAATGTACCTGACTAGTAAGTATCTTAAAACCTATGGATTGCTATGTCTCCGAAAGAGAATCAAGCATGTGTACAGGGGCATAAACGCAGCAGTGATAGGATTGGAGAGGTTCGGTGAGCAAATGAAGACCCTTTGAAGTCATATTGCATGGTACCCATTCCACGGGTTTCAACTACCCAGGTTTAAGGTATTCTTCCTTCAGCTAAAATATGCATGTGGAACCCAGAGTATGATCAACCATGTGAACGGGCGACGTGTTCAAATATGTCTCAGTTTTCCTCCCCTGGCACTCGGGTGCAACATTCCAGACGCTTTACTAACACTCTCCCGACTTGGAGAGTCAGTCCCTTTAACCTCCTGTTTGGCCCAGTTTGCAATTTCTGCGGAAGATGAACAGGAATAGCGAGAACCAATGAGAGACTAGCTGGAGGTGTCTGGACGGGCAAATTTAACTCTCATTTCCCTCCAGGAGGAGGAATTAACCAAAGGCTCAGCGTGCCGTGCCGGAACCAGATTAGGGCCTGAAGCCATCCTGCGGTGTTGCGTCCAGCTCACAAGAAAGCGAGTTGAAGAAAGGAGCTCAGGGGCACTGTAAGTCACAAACCTGCAGAGTTATAAATGACAGCTATCGTCCAAAAATATACTGAAGTAAGGCTGCCAAGAGGACTTGAAAGCGGGGCAGAATTGCAGGAAACCGATTTCAGGAGGTAGACTGGAATTGCATTGAAAGCATAGGAAAAGAGGCAGAACGTCCACAATGATGCACTTGGCCAGAAAGGGCGTATGCGTTTTTTCCTGAATATATTCAGGAAAAAACGCATACGCACTTTTTGGACAACCAAGCAAGCTTGCAAAGGAAATCTGCACTACAATGAAGTCTCACTTCCCCCCGGTCAAAAGGGCCATCTGAAAAAAGTGTAAAACCCAGAAAGGCAGGACAGGCTATGGAGAACTGGGAGCCTAGTTATGCTGATGGGCGGGATGTAAATTGCCAACAGACACTCGGGGGAAGTGTATGGTGTTTCCTGAAACATCTAAAAAACAAAGCAACAGAGCCTAGGGCACTTCCACTTATGGTCCTATAGCTTAGGGAAATTAAAATCAAAAAGACACAGCCACCCCAAAGTTTGGGACGCCTCTGTTTACAAGAACCTCGTTTACCGTACAAGTTCAATATCACAGAAACTGAAAAATGGATAAAGAACTTGTGGTACTTACGTACAATGCAGTATCACTCAGCAATGAAATCTGTGTCATCAGGCCCTTAGCAGCACAATGAGTGGATTCAGGTATGATGATTCTAACTGAAATAAGTCACACAGAAAAAGAAACAACATAAGATATCAGTAATACACGGAATGTAAACTTGGCTACACAGGAACTGAATTACAGAACAGAACAGGGTCTCAAATTTAGAAAACCAACTTATGCTTGCTTAAGGGGAAAGGTGAGTTGCGGTGCTGCATAAAACCAGAGATTGAAATGAGCACAGATAAAGTTCCTTAAGCCAAATATGGAATAGACAAGAGCTACTCCTTGCTCAACGAAATGGACTCAACACCCCATACTAAACGCCTAAGAATGTACCTGACTAGTAAGTATCTTAAAACCTATGGATTGCTATGTCTCCAAAAGAGAATCAAGCGTGTATACAGGGCCATAAACGCAGCAGTGATAGGATTGGAGAGGTTCGGTGAGCAAATGAAGACCCTTTGAAGTCATATTGCATGGTACCCATTCCACGGGTCTCAACTCTCCAGGTTTAAAGTATTCTTCGTTCAGCTAAAACATGCATGTGGAACCCAGAGTATGATCAACTGTGTGAACGGGAGACGTGTTCAAATATTTCTCAGTTTTCCTCCCCTGGTACTCGGGTGCAACATTCCAGACGCTCTACTAACACTCTCCCCACTTGGAGAGTCAGCGCCTTTAACCTCCTGTTTGGCCCAGTTTGCAATTTCTGTGGAACATGAACAGGAATAGCGAGAACCAATGAGAGACTAGCTGGAGGTGTCTGGACGGGCAAATTTAACTCTCATTTCCCTCCAGGAGGAGGAATTAACCAAAGGCTCAGCGTGCCGTGCCGGAACCAGATTAGGGCCTGAAGCCATCCTGCGGTGTTGCGGCCAGCTCACAAGAAAGCGAGTTGAAGAAAGGAGCTCAGGGGCACTGTAATTCACAAACCTGCAGAGTTATAAATGACAGCTATCGTCCAAAAATATACTGAAGTAAGGCTGCCAAGAGGACTTGAAAGCGGGGCAGAATTGCAGGAAACCGATTTCAGGAGGTAGACTGGAATTGCACTGAAAGCATAGGAAAAGAGGCAGAGCGTCCACAATGATGCACTTGGCCAAAAAGGGCGTATGCGTTTTTTCCTGAATATATTCAGGAAAAAACGCATACGCCCTTTTTGGCCAACCAAGCAAGCTTACAAAGGAAATCTGCACTACAATGAAGTCTCACTTCACCCCGGTCAAACGGGTCATCTGAAAAAAGTGTAAAATCCAGAAAGGCAGGACAGACCATGGAGAATTGGGAGCCTTGTTATGCAGATGGGCTGGATGTAAATTGCCAACAGACACTCGGGACAAGTGTATGGTGTTTCCTGAAACATCTAAAAAACAATGCAACAGAGCCTAGGGCACTTCCACTTATGGGCCTATAGCTTAGGGAAATTAAAATCAAAAAGAAACAGCCACCCCAAAGTTTGGGACGCCTCTGTTTACAAGAACCTCGTTTACCGTACAAGTTCAATATCACAGAATGTGAAAAATGGATAAAGAACTTGTGGTACTTACGTACAATGCAGTATCACTCAGCAATGAAATCTATGTCATCAGGACCGTAGCAGCATAATGAGTGGATTAAGGTACGATGATTCTAACTGAAATAAGTCACACAGAAAAAGAAACATCATAAGATATCACTAATACACGGAATGTAAACTTGGCTACACAGGAACTGGATTACAAAACAGAACAGGGTCTCAAATTTAGAAAACCAACTTATGCTTGCTTAAGGGGAAAGGTGAGTTGGGGTGCTGCATAAAACCAGAGATTGAAATGAGCACAGATAAAGTTCCTTAAGCCAAATATGGAATAGACAAGAGCTACTCCTTGCTCAACGAAATGGACTCAACACCCCATACTAAACGCCTAAGAATGTACCTGACTAGTAAGTATCTTAAAACCTATGGATTGCTATGTCTCCAAAAGAGAATCAAGCGTGTATACAGGGCCATAAACGCAGCAGTGATAGGATCGGAGAGGTTCGGTGAGCAAATGAAGACCCTTTGAAGTCATATTGCATGGTACCCATTCCACGGGTCTCAACTCTCCAGGTTTAAGGTATTCTTCCTTCAGCTAAAACATGCATGTGGAACCCAGAGTATGATCAACTGTGTGAACGGGAGACGTGTTCAAATATGTCTCAGTTTTCCACCCCTGGTACTCGGGTGCAACATTCCAGACGCTTTAGTAACACTCTCCCCACTTGGAGAGTCAGCGCCTTTAACCTCCTGTTTGGCCCAGTTTGCAATTTCTGCGGAAGATGAACAGGAATAGGGAGAACCAATGAGAGACTAGCTGGAGGTGTCTGGACGGGCAAATTTAACTCTCATTTCCCACCAGGAAGAGGAAATAACCAAAGGCTCAGCGTGCCGTGCCGGAACAAGATTAGGGCCTGAAGCCATCCTGTGGTGTTGCGGCCAGCTCAAAAGAAAGCGAGTTGAAGAAAGGAGCTCAGGGGCACTGTAATGCACAAACCTGCAGAGTTATAAATGACAGCTATCGTCCAAAAATATACTGAAGTAAGGCTGCCAAGAGGACTTGAAAGTGGGGCAGAATTGTAGGAAACCGATTTCAGGAGGTAGAGTGGAATTGCATTGAAAGCATAGGAAAAGAGGCAGAACGTCCACAATGATGCACTTGGCCAAAAAGGGCGTATGCGTTTTTTCCTGAATATATTCAGGAAAAAACGCATACGCCCTTTTTGGCCAACCAAGCAAGCTTGCAAAGGAAATCTGCACTATAATGAAGTCTCACTTCCCCCCGGTCAAAAGGGCCATCTCAAAAAAGTGTAAAATCCAGAAAGGCAGGACAGGCCATGGAGAACTGGGAGCCTTGTTATGCTGATGGGCGGGATGTAAATGGCCAACAGACACTCGGGAGAAGTGTATGGTGTTTCCTGAAACATCTAAGAAACAAAGCAACAGAGCCTAGGGCACTTCCATTTATGGTCCTATAGCTTAGGGAAATTAAAATCAAAAAGACACAGCCACCCCAATGTTTGGAACGGCTCTGTTTACAAGAACCTCGTTTACAGTACAAGTTCAACATCGCAGAAAGTGAAAAATGGATAAAGAAGTTGTGGTACTTATGTACAATGCAGTATCACTCAGCAATGAAATCTATGTCATCAGGCCCGTAGCAGCATAATGAGTGGATTCAGGTACGATGATTTTAACTGAAATAATTCACACAGAAAAAGAAACATCATAAGATATCACTAATACACGGAATGTAAACTTGGCTACACAGGAACTGAATTCCAAAACAGAACAGGGTCTCAAATTTAGAAAACCAACTTATGCTTGCTTAAGGGGAAAGGTGAGTTGGGGTGCTGCATAAAACCAGAGATTGAAATGAGCACAGATAAAGTTCCTTAAGCCAAATATGGAATAGACAAGAGCTACTCCTTGCTCAACGAAATGGACTCAACACCGCATATTAAACGCCTAAGAATGTACCTGACTAGTCAGTATCTTAAAACCAATGGATTGCTATGTCTCCAAAAGAGAATCAAGCATGTGTACAGGGGCATAAACGCAGCAGTGATAGGATTGGAGAGGTTCGGTGAGCAAATGAAGACCCTTTGAAGTCATATTGCATGGTATCCATTACACTGGTCTCAAATCTCCAGGTTTAAGGTATTCTTCCTTCAGCTAAAACATGCATGTGGAACCCAGAGTATGATCAACCGTGTGAATGGGAGACGTGTTCAAATATGTCTCAGTTTTCGTACCCTGGTACTCGGGTGCAACATTCCAGACGCTTTACTAACACTCTCCCGACTTGGAGAGTCAGTCCCTTTAACCTCCTGTTTGGCCCAGTTTGCAATTTCTGCGGAAGATGAACAGGAATAGCGAGAACCAATGAGAGACTAGCTGGAGGTGTCTGGACGGGCAAATTTAACTCTCATTTCCCTCCAGGAGGAGGAATTAACCAAAGGCTCAGCGTGCCGTGCCGGAACCAGATTAGGGCCTGAAGCCATCCTGCGGTGTTGCGTCCAGCTCACAAGAAAGCAAGTTGAAGAAAGGAGCTCAGGGGCACTGTAAGTCACAAACCTGCAGAGTTATAAATGACAGCTATCGTCCAAAAATATACTGAAGTAAGGCTGCCAAGAGGACTTGAAAGCGGGGCAGAATTGCAGGAAACCGATTTCAGGAGGTAGACTGGAATTGCATTGAAAGCATAGGAAAAGAGGCAGAACGTCCACAATGATGCACTTGGCCAGAAAGGGCGTATGCGTTTTTTCCTGAATATATTCAGGAAAAAACGCATACGCACTTTTTGGACAACCAAGCAAGCTTGCAAAGGAAATCTGCACTACAATGAAGTCTCACTTCCCCCCGGTCAAAAGGGCCATCTGAAAAAAGTGTAAAACCCAGAAAGGCAGGACAGGCTATGGAGAACTGGGAGCCTAGTTATGCTGATGGGCGGGATGTAAATTGCCAACAGACACTCGGGGGAAGTGTATGGTGTTTCCTGAAACATCTAAAAAACAAAGCAACAGAGCCTAGGGCACTTCCACTTATGGTCCTATAGCTTAGGGAAATTAAAATCAAAAAGACACAGCCACCCCAAAGTTTGGGACGCCTCTGTTTACAAGAACCTCGTTTACCGTACAAGTTCAATATCACAGAAACTGAAAAATGGATAAAGAACTTGTGGTACTTACGTACAATGCAGTATCACTCAGCAATGAAATCTGTGTCATCAGGCCCTTAGCAGCACAATGAGTGGATTCAGGTATGATGATTCTAACTGAAATAAGTCACACAGAAAAAGAAACAACATAAGATATCAGTAATACACGGAATGTAAACTTGGCTACACAGGAACTGAATTACAGAACAGAACAGGGTCTCAAATTTAGAAAACCAACTTATGCTTGCTTAAGGGGAAAGGTGAGTTGCGGTGCTGCATAAAACCAGAGATTGAAATGAGCACAGATAAAGTTCCTTAAGCCAAATATGGAATAGACAAGAGATACTCCTTGCTCAACGAAATGGACTCAACACCGCATATTAAACGCCTAAGAATGTACCTGACTAGTAAGTATCTTAAAACCTATGGATTGCTATGTCTCCGAAAGAGAATCAAGCATGTGTACAGGGGCATAAACGCAGCAGTGATAGGATTGGAGAGGTTCGGTGAGCAAATGAAGACCCTTTGAAGTCATATTGCATGGTACCCATTCCACGGGTTTCAACTACCCAGGTTTAAGGTATTCTTCCTTCAGGTAAAATATGCATGTGGAAACTAGAGCATGATCAACCATGTGATCGGGAGACGTGTTCAAATATGTCTCAGTTTTCGTACCCTGGTACTCGGGTGCAACATTCCAGACGCTTTACTAACACTCTCCCGACTTGGAGAGTCAGTCCCTTTAACCTCCTGTTTGGCCCAGTTTGCAATTTCTTCGGAAGATGAACAGGAATAGCGAGAACCAATGAGAGACTAGCTGGAGGTGTCTGGACGGGCAAATTTAACTCTCATTTCCCACCAGGAAGAGGAAATAACCAAAGGCACAGCGTGCCGTGCCGGAACCAGATTAGGGCCTGAAGCCATCCTGCGGTGTTGCGGCCAGCTCACAAGAAAGCGAGTTGAAGAAAGGAGCTCAGGGGCACTGTAATTCACAAACCTGCAGAGTTATAAATGACAGCTATCGTCCAAAAATATACTGAAGTAAGGCTGCCAAGAGGACTAGAAAGCGGGGCAGAATTGCAGGAAACCGATTTCAGGAGGTAGACTGGAACTGCATTGAAAGCATAGGAAAAGAGGCAGAACGTCCACAATGATGCACTTGGACAAAAAGGGTGTATGCGTTGTTTCCTGAATATATTCAGGAAAAAACGCATACGCCCTTTGTGGCCAACCAAGCAAGCTTGCAAAGGAAATCTGCACTACAATGAAGTCTCACTTCCCCCCGGTCAAAAGGGCCATCTGAAAAAAGTGTAAAATCCAGAAAGGCAGGACAGGCCATGGAGAACGGGGAGCCTTGTTATGCTGATGGGTGGGATGTAAATTGCCAACAGACACTCGGGAGAAGTGTATGGTGTTTCCTGAAACATCTAAAAAACAAAGCAACAGAGCCTAGGGCACTTCCACTTATGGTCCTATAGCTTAGGGAAATTAAAATCAAAAAGACACAGCCACCCCAAAGTTTGGGATGCCTCTGTTTACAAGAACCTCGTTTACCGTACAAGTTCAATATCACAGAAACTGAAAAATGGATAAAGAACTTGTGGTACTTACGTACAATGCAGTATCACTCAGCAATGAAATCTATGTCATCAGGCCCTTAGCAGCACAATGAGTGGATTCAGGTACGATGATTCTAACTGAAATAAGTCACACAGAAAAAGAAACATCATAAGATATCACTAATACACGGAATGTAAACTTGGCTACACAGGAACTGAATTCCAAAACAGAACAGGGTCTCAAATTTAGAAAACCAACTTATGCTTGCTTAAGGGGAAAGGTGAGTTGGGGTGCTGCATAAAACCAGAGATTGAAATGAGCACAGATAAAGTTCCTTAAGCCAAATATGGAATAGACAAGAGCTACTCCTTGCTCAACGAAATGGACTCAACACCCCATATTAAACGCCTAAGAATGTACCTGACTAGTAAGTATCTTAAAACCTATGGATTGCTATGTCTCCAAAAGAGAATCAAGCATGTGTACAGGGGCATAAACGCAGCAGTGGTAGGATCGGAGAGGTTCGGTGAGCAAATGAAGACCCTTTGAAGTCATATTGCATGGTACCCATTCCACGGGTCTCAACTCTCCAGGTTTAAGGTATTCTTCCTTCAGCTAAAACATGCATGTGGAACCCAGAGTATGATCAACCATGTGAACGGGCAACGTGTTCAAATATGTCTCAGTTTTCCTACCCTGGTACTCGGGTGCAACATTTCAGACGCTTTACTAACACTCTCCCGAATTGGAGAGTCAGTCCCTTTAACCTCCTGTTTGGCCCAGTTTGCAATTTCTGCGGAAGATGAACAGGAATAGCGAGAACCAATGAGAGACTAGCTGGAGGTGTCTGGACGGGCAAATTTAACTCTCATTTCCCTCCAGGAGGAGGAATTAACCAAAGGCTCAGCGTGCCGTGCCGGAACCAGATTAGGGCCTGAAGCCATCCTGCGGTGTTGCGGCCAGCTCACAAGAAAGCGAGTTGAAGAAAGGAGCTCAGGGGCACTGTAATTCACAAACCTGCAGAGTTATAAATGACAGCTATCGTCCAAAAATATACTGAAGTAAGGCTGCCAAGAGGACTTGAAAGCGGGGCAGAATTGCAGGAAACCGATTTCAGGAGGTAGACTGGAATTGCATTGAAAGCATAGGAAAAGAGGCAGAACGTCCTCAATGATGCACTTGGCCAAAAACGGTGTATGCGTTTTTTCCTGAATATATTCAGCAAAAAACGCATACGCCCGTTTGGGCCAACCAAGCAAACTTGGAAAGGAAATCTGCACTACAATGAAGTCTCACTTCCCCCCGGTCAAAAGGGTCATCTGAAAAAAGTGTAAAATCCAGAAAGGCAGGACAGGCCATGGAGAACTGGGAGCCTTGTTATGCTGATGGGCAGGATGTAAATTGCCAACAGACACTCGGGACAAGTGTATGGTGTTTCTTGAAACATCTAAAAAAGAATGCAACAGAGCCTAGGGCACTTCCACTTATGGTCCTATAGCTTAGGGAAATTAAAATCAAAAAGACACAGCCACCCCAAAGTTTGGGACGCCTCTGTTTACAAGAACCTCGTTTACCATACAAGTTCAATATCACAGAAAGTGAAAAACGGATAAAGAACTGGTGGTACTTACGTACAATGCAGTATCACTCAGCAATGAAATCTATGTCATCAGGCCCGTAGCAGCATAATGAGTGGATTCAGGTACGATGATTCTAACTGAAATAATTCACACAGAAAAAGAAACATCATAAGATATCACTAATACACGGAATGTAAACTTGGCTACACAGGAACTGGATTACAAAACAGAACAGGGTCTCAAATTTAGAAAACCAACTTATGCTTGCTTAAGGGGAAAGGTGAGTTGGGGTGCTGCATAAAACCAGAGATTGAAATGAGCACAGATAAAGTTCCTTAAGCCAAATATGGAATAGACAAGAGCTACTCCTTGCTCAACGAAATGGACTCAACACCCCATACTAAACGCCTAAGAATGTACCTGACTAGTAAGTATCTTAAAACCTATGGATTGCTATGTCTCCAAAAGAGAATCAAGCGTGTATACAGGGCCATAAACGCAGCAGTGATAGGATTGGAGAGGTTCGGTGAGCAAATGAAGACCCTTTGAAGTCATATTGCATGGTACCCATTCCACGGGTCTCAACTCTCCAGGTTTAAAGTATTCTTCGTTCAGCTAAAACATGCATGTGGAACCCAGAGTATGATCAACTGTGTGAACGGGAGATGTGTTCAAATATTTCTCAGTTTTCCTCCCCTGGTACACGGGTGCAACATTCCAGACGCTCTACTAACACTCTCCCCACTTGGAGAGTCAGCGCCTTTAACCTCCTGTTTGGCCCAGTTTGCAATTTCTGTGGAACATGAACAGGAATAGCGAGAACCAATGAGAGACTAGCTGGAGGTGTCTGGACGGGCAAATTTAACTCTCATTTCCCTCCAGGAGGAGGAATTAACCAAAGGCTCAGCGTGCCGTGCCGGAACCAGATTAGGGCCTGAAGCCATCCTGCGGTGTTGCGGCCAGCTCACAAGAAAGCGAGTTGAAGAAAGGAGCTCAGGGGCACTGTAATTCACAAACCTGCAGAGTTATAAATGACAGCTATCGTCCAAAAATATACTGAAGTAAGGCTGCCAAGAGGACTTGAAAGCGGGGCAGAATTGCAGGAAACCGATTTCAGGAGGTAGACTGGAATTGCACTGAAAGCATAGGAAAAGAGGCAGAGCGTCCACAATGATGCACTTGGCCAAAAAGGGCGTATGCGTTTTTTCCTGAATATATTCAGGAAAAAACGCATACGCCCTTTTTGGCCAACCAAGCAAGCTTGCAAAGGAAATCTGCACTACAATGAAGTCTCACTTCACCCCGGTCAAACGGGTCATCTGAAAAAAGTGTAAAATCCAGAAAGGCAGGACAGACCATGGAGAATTGGGAGCCTTGTTATGCAGATGGGCTGGATGTAAATTGCCAACAGACACTCGGGACAAGTGTATGGTGTTTCCTGAAACATCTAAAAAACAATGCAACAGAGCCTAGGGCACTTCCACTTATGGTCCTATAGCTTAGGGAAATTAAAATCAAAAAGACACAGCCACCCCAAAGTTTGGGACGCCTCTGTTTACAAGAACCTCGTTTACCGTACAAGTTCAATATCACAGAATGTGAAAAATGGATAAAGAACTTGTGGTACTTACGTACAATGCAGTATCACTCAGCAATGAAATCTATGTCATCAGGACCGTAGCAGCATAATGAGTGGATTAAGGTACGATGATTCTAACTGAAATAAGTCACACAGAAAAAGAAACATCATAAGATATCACTAATACACGGAATGTAAACTTGGCTACACAGGAACTGGATTACAAAACAGAACAGGGTCTCAAATTTAGAAAACCAACTTATGCTTGCTTAAGGGGAAAGGTGAGTTGGGGTGCTGCATAAAACCAGAGATTGAAATGAGCACAGATAAAGTTCCTTAAGCCAAATATGGAATAGACAAGAGCTACTCCTTGCTCAACGAAATGGACTCAACACCCCATACTAAACGCCTAAGAATGTACCTGACTAGTAAGTATCTTAAAACCTATGGATTGCTATGTCTCCAAAAGAGAATCAAGCGTGTATACAGGGCCATAAACGCAGCAGTGATAGGATCGGAGAGGTTCGGTGAGCAAATGAAGACCCTTTGAAGTCATATTGCATGGTACCCATTCCACGGGTCTCAACTCTCCAGGTTTAAGGTATTCTTCCTTCAGCTAAAACATGCATGTGGAACCCAGAGTATGATCAACTGTGTGAACGGGAGACGTGTTCAAATATGTCTCAGTTTTCCACCCCTGGTACTCGGGTGCAACATTCCAGACGCTTTAGTAACACTCTCCCCACTTGGAGAGTCAGCGCCTTTAACCTCCTGTTTGGCCCAGTTTGCAATTTCTGCGGAAGATGAACAGGAATAGGGAGAACCAATGAGAGACTAGCTGGAGGTGTCTGGACGGGCAAATTTAACTCTCATTTCCCACCAGGAAGAGGAAATAACCAAAGGCTCAGCGTGCCGTGCCGGAACAAGATTAGGGCCTGAAGCCATCCTGCGGTGTTGCGGCCAGCTCAAAAGAAAGCGAGTTGAAGAAAGGAGCTCAGGGGCACTGTAATGCACAAACCTGCAGAGTTATAAATGACAGCTATCGTCCAAAAATATACTGAAGTAAGGCTGCCAAGAGGACTTGAAAGTGGGGCAGAATTGTAGGAAACCGATTTCAGGAGGTAGAGTGGAATTGCATTGAAAGCATAGGAAAAGAGGCAGAACGTCCACAATGATGCACTTGGCCAAAAAGGGCGTATGCGTTTTTTCCTGAATATATTCAGGAAAAAACGCATACGCCCTTTTTGGCCAACCAAGCAAGCTTGCAAAGGAAATCTGCACTATAATGAAGTCTCACTTCCCCCCGGTCAAAAGGGCCATCTCAAAAAAGTGTAAAATCCAGAAAGGCAGGACAGGCCATGGAGAACTGGGAGCCTTGTTATGCTGATGGGCGGGATGTAAATGGCCAACAGACACTCGGGAGAAGTGTATGGTGTTTCCTGAAACATCTAAGAAACAAAGCAACAGAGCCTAGGGCACTTCCATTTATGGTCCTATAGCTTAGGGAAATTAAAATCAAAAAGACACAGCCACCCCAATGTTTGGAACGGCTCTGTTTACAAGAACCTCGTTTACAGTACAAGTTCAACATCGCAGAAAGTGAAAAATGGATAAAGAAGTTGTGGTACTTATGTACAATGCAGTATCACTCAGCAATGAAATCTATGTCATCAGGCCCGTAGCAGCATAATGAGTGGATTCAGGTACGATGATTTTAACTGAAATAATTCACACAGAAAAAGAAACATCATAAGATATCACTAATACACGGAATGTAAACTTGGCTACACAGGAACTGAATTCCAAAACAGAACAGGGTCTCAAATTTCGAAAACCAACTTATGCTTGCTTAAGGGGAAAGGTGAGTTGGGGTGCTGCATAAAACCAGAGATTGAAATGAGCACAGATAAAGTTCCTTAAGCCAAATATGGAATAGACAAGAGCTACTCCTTGCTCAACGAAATGGACTCAACACCGCATATTAAACGCCTAAGAATGTACCTGACTAGTCAGTATCTTAAAACCAATGGATTGCTATGTCTCCAAAAGAGAATCAAGCATGTGTACAGGGGCATAAACGCAGCAGTGATAGGATTGGAGAGGTTCGGTGAGCAAATGAAGACCCTTTGAAGTCATATTGCATGGTATCCATTACACTGGTCTCAAATCTCCAGGTTTAAGGTATTCTTCCTTCAGCTAAAACATGCATGTGGAACCCAGAGTATGATCAACCGTGTGAATGGGAGACGTGTTCAAATATGTCTCAGTTTTCGTACCCTGGTACTCGGGTGCAACATTCCAGACGCTTTACTAACACTCTCCCGACTTGGAGAGTCAGTCCCTTTAACCTCCTGTTTGGCCCAGTTTGCAATTTCTGCGGAAGATGAACAGGAATAGCGAGAACCAATGAGAGACTAGCTGGAGGTGTCTGGACGGGCAAATTTAACTCTCATTTCCCTCCAGGAGGAGGAATTAACCAAAGGCTCAGCGTGCCGTGCCGGAACCAGATTAGGGCCTGAAGCCATCCTGCGGTGTTGCGGCCAGCTCACAAGAAAGCAAGTTGAAGAAAGGAGCTCAGGGGCACTGTAATTCACAAACCTGCAGAGTTATAAATGACAGCTATCGTCCAAAAATATACTGAAGTAAGGCTGCCAAGAGGACTTGAAAGCGGGGCAGAATTGCAGGAAACCGATTTCAGGAGGTAGACTGGAATTGCATTGAAAGCATAGGAAAAGAGGCAGAACGTCCACAATGATGCACTTGGCCAGAAAGGGCGTATGCGTTTTTTCCTCAATATATTCAGGAAAAAACGCATACGCACTTTTTGGCCAACCAAGCAAGCTTGCAAAGGAAATCTGCACTACAATGAAGTCTCACTTCCCCCCGGTCAAAAGGGCCATCTGAAAAAAGTGTAAAACCCAGAAAGGCAGGACAGGCTATGGAGAACTGGGAGCCTAGTTATGCTGATGGGCGGGATGTAAATTGCCAACAGACACTCGGGGGAAGTGTATGGTGTTTCCTGAAACATCTAAAAAACAAAGCAACAGAGCCTAGGGCACTTCCACTTATGGTCCTATAGCTTAGGGAAATTAAAATCAAAAAGACACAGCCACCCCAAAGTTTGGGACGCCTCTGTTTACAAGAACCTCGTTTACCGTACAAGTTCAATATCACAGAAACTGAAAAATGGATAAAGAACTTGTGGTACTTACGTACAATGCAGTATCACTCAGCAATGAAATCTGTGTCATCAGGCCCTTAGCAGCACAATGAGTGGATTCAGGTATGATGATTCTAACTGAAATAAGTCACACAGAAAAAGAAACAACATAAGATATCAGTAATACACGGAATGTAAACTTGGCTACACAGGAACTGAATTACAGAACAGAACAGGGTCTCAAATTTAGAAAACCAACTTATGCTTGCTTAAGGGGAAAGGTGAGTTGCGGTGCTGCATAAAACCAGAGATTGAAATGAGCACAGATAAAGTTCCTTAAGCCAAATATGGAATAGACAAGAGATACTCCTTGCTCAACGAAATGGACTCAACACCGCATATTAAACGCCTAAGAATGTACCTGACTAGTAAGTATCTTAAAACCTATGGATTGCTATGTCTCCGAAAGAGAATCAAGCATGTGTACAGGGGCATAAACGCAGCAGTGATAGGATTGGAGAGGTTCGGTGAGCAAATGAAGACCCTTTGAAGTCATATTGCATGGTACCCATTCCACGGGTTTCAACTACCCAGGTTTAAGGTATTCTTCCTTCAGGTAAAATATGCATGTGGAAACTAGAGCATGATCAACCATGTGATCGGGAGACGTGTTCAAATATGTCTCAGTTTTCGTACCCTGGTACTCGGGTGCAACATTCCAGACGCTTTACTAACACTCTCCCGACTTGGAGAGTCAGTCCCTTTAACCTCCTGTTTGGCCCAGTTTGCAATTTCTTCGGAAGATGAACAGGAATAGCGAGAACCAATGAGAGACTAGCTGGAGGTGTCTGGACGGGCAAATTTAACTCTCATTTCCCACCAGGAAGAGGAAATAACCAAAGGCACAGCGTGCCGTGCCGGAACCAGATTAGGGCCTGAAGCCATCCTGCGGTGTTGCGGCCAGCTCACAAGAAAGCGAGTTGAAGAAAGGAGCTCAGGGGCACTGTAATTCACAAAACTGCAGAGTTATAAATGACAGCTATCGTCCAAAAATATACTGAAGTAAGGCTGCCAAGAGGACTAGAAAGCGGGGCAGAATTGCAGGAAACCGATTTCAGGAGGTAGACTGGAACTGCATTGAAAGCATAGGAAAAGAGGCAGAACGTCCACAATGATGCACTTGGACAAAAAGGGTGTATGCGTTGTTTCCTGAATATATTCAGGAAAAAACGCATACGCCCTTTGTGGCCAACCAAGCAAGCTTGCAAAGGAAATCTGCACTACAATGAAGTCTCACTTCCCCCCGGTCAAAAGGGCCATCTGAAAAAAGTGTAAAATCCAGAAAGGCAGGACAGGCCATGGAGAACGGGGAGCCTTGTTATGCTGATGGGTGGGATGTAAATTGCCAACAGACACTCGGGAGAAGTGTATGGTGTTTCCTGAAACATCTAAAAAACAAAGCAACAGAGCCTAGGGCACTTCCACTTATGGTCCTATAGCTTAGGGAAATTAAAATCAAAAAGACACAGCCACCCCAAAGTTTGGGATGCCTCTGTTTACAAGAACCTCGTTTACCGTACAAGTTCAATATCACAGAAACTGAAAAATGGATAAAGAACTTGTGGTACTTACGTACAATGCAGTATCACTCAGCAATGAAATCTATGTCATCAGGCCCTTAGCAGCACAATGAGTGGATTCAGGTACGATGATTCTAACTGAAATAAGTCACACAGAAAAAGAAACATCATAAGATATCACTAATACACGGAATGTAAACTTGGCTACACAGGAACTGAATTCCAAAACAGAACAGGGTCTCAAATTTAGAAAACCAACTTATGCTTGCTTAAGGGGAAAGGTGAGTTGGGGTGCTGCATAAAACCAGAGATTGAAATGAGCACAGATAAAGTTCCTTAAGCCAAATATGGAATAGACAAGAGCTACTCCTTGCTCAACGAAATGGACTCAACACCCCATATTAAACGCCTAAGAATGTACCTGACTAGTAAGTATCTTAAAACCTATGGATTGCTATGTCTCCAAAAGAGAATCAAGCATGTGTACAGGGGCATAAACGCAGCAGTGGTAGGATCGGAGAGGTTCGGTGAGCAAATGAAGACCCTTTGAAGTCATATTGCATGGTACCCATTCCACGGGTCTCAACTCTCCAGGTTTAAGGTATTCTTCCTTCAGCTAAAACATGCATGTGGAACCCAGAGTATGATCAACCATGTGAACGGGCAACGTGTTCAAATATGTCTCAGTTTTCCTACCCTGGTACTCGGGTGCAACATTTCA
Organism: Grampus griseus; assembly: GCF_964374135.1. Taxonomy (NCBI): domain Eukaryota; kingdom Metazoa; phylum Chordata; class Mammalia; order Artiodactyla; family Delphinidae; genus Grampus; species Grampus griseus. The sequence continues at coordinate 379,244 of NW_028133321.1, forward strand.
GACGCTTTACTAACACTCTCCCGAATTGGAGAGTCAGTCCCTTTAACCTCCTGTTTGGCCCAGTTTGCAATTTCTGCGGAAGATGAACAGGAATAGCGAGAACCAATGAGAGACTAGCTGGAGGTGTCTGGACGGGCAAATTTAACTCTCATTTCCCTCCAGGAGGAGGAATTAACCAAAGGCTCAGCGTGCCGTGCCGGAACCAGATTAGGGCCTGAAGCCATCCTGCGGTGTTGCGGCCAGCTCACAAGAAAGTGAGTTGAAGAAAGGAGCTCAGGGGCACTGTAATTCACAAACCTGCAGAGTTATAAATGACAGCTATCGTCCAAAAATATACTGAAGTAAGGCTGCCAAGAGGACTTGAAAGCGGGGCAGAATTGCAGGAAACCGATTTCAGGAGGTAGACTGGAATTGCATTGAAAGCATAGGAAAAGAGGCAGAACGTCCTCAATGATGCACTTGGCCAAAAACGGTGTATGCGTTTTTTCCTGAATATATTCAGCAAAAAACGCATACGCCCATTTGGGCCAACCAAGCAAACTTGGAAAGGAAATCTGCACTACAATGAAGTCTCACTTCCCCCCGGTCAAAAGGGTCATCTGAAAAAAGTGTAAAATCCAGAAAGGCAGGACAGGCCATGGAGAACTGGGAGCCTTGTTATGCTGATGGGCAGGATGTAAATTGCCAACAGACACTCGGGACAAGTGTATGGTGTTTCTTGAAACATCTAAAAAAGAATGCAACAGAGCCTAGGGCACTTCCACTTATGGTCCTATAGCTTAGGGAAATTAAAATCAAAAAGACACAGCCACCCCAAAGTTTGGGACGCCTCTGTTTACAAGAACCTCGTTTACCATACAAGTTCAATATCACAGAAAGTGAAAAACGGATAAAGAACTGGTGGTACTTACGTACAATGCAGTATCACTCAGCAATGAAATCTATGTCATCAGGCCCGTAGCAGCATAATGAGTGGATTCAGGTACGATGATTCTAACTGAAATAATTCACACAGAAAAAGAAACATCATAAGATATCACTAATACACGGAATGTAAACTTGGCTACACAGGAACTGGATTACAAAACAGAACAGGGTCTCAAATTTAGAAAACCAACTTATGCTTGCTTAAGGGGAAAGGTGAGTTGGGGTGCTGCATAAAACCAGAGATTGAAATGAGCACAGATAAAGTTCCTTAAGCCAAATATGGAATAGACAAGAGCTACTCCTTGCTCAACGAAATGGACTCAACACCCCATACTAAACGCCTAAGAATGTACCTGACTAGTAAGTATCTTAAAACCTATGGATTGCTATGTCTCCAAAAGAGAATCAAGCGTGTATACAGGGCCATAAACGCAGCAGTGATAGGATTGGAGAGGTTCGGTGAGCAAATGAAGACCCTTTGAAGTCATATTGCATGGTACCCATTCCACGGGTCTCAACTCTCCAGGTTTAAAGTATTCTTCGTTCAGCTAAAACATGCATGTGGAACCCAGAGTATGATCAACTGTGTGAACGGGAGATGTGTTCAAATATTTCTCAGTTTTCCTCCCCTGGTACTCGGGTGCAACATTCCAGACGCTCTACTAACACTCTCCCCACTTGGAGAGTCAGCGCCTTTAACCTCCTGTTTGGCCCAGTTTGCAATTTCTGTGGAACATGAACAGGAATAGCGAGAACCAATGAGAGACTAGCTGGAGGTGTCTGGACGGGCAAATTTAACTCTCATTTCCCTCCAGGAGGAGGAATTAACCAAAGGCTCAGCGTGCCGTGCCGGAACCAGATTAGGGCCTGAAGCCATCCTGCGGTGTTGCGGCCAGCTCACAAGAAAGCGAGTTGAAGAAAGGAGCTCAGGGGCACTGTAATTCACAAACCTGCAGAGTTATAAATGACAGCTATCGTCCAAAAATATACTGAAGTAAGGCTGCCAAGAGGACTTGAAAGCGGGGCAGAATTGCAGGAAACCGATTTCAGGAGGTAGACTGGAATTGCACTGAAAGCATAGGAAAAGAGGCAGAGCGTCCACAATGATGCACTTGGCCAAAAAGGGCGTATGCGTTTTTTCCTGAATATATTCAGGAAAAAACGCATACGCCCTTTTTGGCCAACCAAGCAAGCTTGCAAAGGAAATCTGCACTACAATGAAGTCTCACTTCACCCCGGTCAAACGGGTCATCTGAAAAAAGTGTAAAATCCAGAAAGGCAGGACAGACCATGGAGAATTGGGAGCCTTGTTATGCAGATGGGCTGGATGTAAATTGCCAACAGACACTCGGGACAAGTGTATGGTGTTTCCTGAAACATCTAAAAAACAATGCAACAGAGCCTAGGGCACTTCCACTTATGGTCCTATAGCTTAGGGAAATTAAAATCAAAAAGACACAGCCACCCCAAAGTTTGGGACGCCTCTGTTTACAAGAACCTCGTTTACCGTACAAGTTCAATATCACAGAAAGTGAAAAATGGATAAAGAACTTGTGGTACTTACGTACAATGCAGTATCACTCAGCAATGAAATCTATGTCATCAGGACCGTAGCAGCATAATGAGTGGATTAAGGTACGATGATTCTAACTGAAATAAGTCACACAGAAAAAGAAACATCATAAGATATCACTAATACACGGAATGTAAACTTGGCTACACAGGAACTGGATTACAAAACAGAACAGGGTCTCAAATTTAGAAAACCAACTTATGCTTGCTTAAGGGGAAAGGTGAGTTGGGGTGCTGCATAAAACCAGAGATTGAAATGAGCACAGATAAAGTTCCTTAAGCCAAATATGGAATAGACAAGAGCTACTCCTTGCTCAATGAAATGGACTCAACACCCCATACTAAACGCCTAAGAATGTACCTGACTAGTAAGTATCTTAAAACCTATGGATTGCTATGTCTCCAAAAGAGAATCAAGCGTGTATACAGGGCCATAAACGCAGCAGTGATAGGATCGGAGAGGTTCGGTGAGCAAATGAAGACCCTTTGAAGTCATATTGCATGGTACCCATTCCACGGGTCTCAACTCTCCAGGTTTAAGGTATTCTTCCTTCAGCTAAAACATGCATGTGGAACCCAGAGTATGATCAACTGTGTGAACGGGAGACGTGTTCAAATATGTCTCAGTTTTCCACCCCTGGTACTCGGGTGCAACATTCCAGACGCTTTAGTAACACTCTCCCCACTTGGAGAGTCAGCGCCTTTAAACTCCTGTTTGGCCCAGTTTGCAATTTCTGCGGAAGATGAACAGGAATAGGGAGAACCAATGAGAGACTAGCTGGAGGTGTCTGGACGGGCAAATTTAACTCTCATTTCCCACCAGGAAGAGGAAATAACCAAAGGCTCAGCGTGCCGTGCCGGAACAAGATTAGGGCCTGAAGCCATCCTGCGGTGTTGCGGCCAGCTCAAAAGAAAGCGAGTTGAAGAAAGGAGCTCAGGGGCACTGTAATGCACAAACCTGCAGAGTTATAAATGACAGCTATCGTCCAAAAATATACTGAAGTAAGGCTGCCAAGAGGACTTGAAAGTGGGGCAGAATTGTAGGAAACCGATTTCAGGAGGTAGAGTGGAATTGCATTGAAAGCATAGGAAAAGAGGCAGAACGTCCACAATGATGCACTTGGCCAAAAAGGGCGTATGCGTTTTTTCCTGAATATATTCAGGAAAAAACGCATACGCCCTTTTTGGCCAACCAAGCAAGCTTGCAAAGGAAATCTGCACTATAATGAAGTCTCACTTCCCCCCGGTCAAAAGGGCCATCTCAAAAAAGTGTAAAATCCAGAAAGGCAGGACAGGCCATGGAGAACTGGGAGCCTTGTTATGCTGATGGGCGAGATGTAAATGGCCAACAGACACTCGGGAGAAGTGTATGGTGTTTCCTGAAACATCTAAGAAACAAAGCAACAGAGCCTAGGGCACTTCCATTTATGGTCCTATAGCTTAGGGAAATTAAAATCAAAAAGACACAGCCACCCCAATGTTTGGAACGGCTCTGTTTACAAGAACCTCGTTTACAGTACAAGTTCAACATCGCAGAAAGTGAAAAATGGATAAAGAAGTTGTGGTACTTATGTACAATGCAGTATCACTCAGCAATGAAATCTATGTCATCAGGCCCGTAGCAGCATAATGAGTGGATTCAGGTACGATGATTTTAACTGAAATAATTCACACAGAAAAAGAAACATCATAAGATATCACTAATACACGGAATGTAAACTTGGCTACACAGGAACTGAATTCCAAAACAGAACAGGGTCTCAAATTTAGAAAACCAACTTATGCTTGCTTAAGGGGAAAGGTGAGTTGGGGTGCTGCATAAAACCAGAGATTGAAATGAGCACAGATAAAGTTCTTTAAGCCAAATATGGAATAGACAAGAGCTACTCCTTGCTCAACGAAATGGACTCAACACCGCATATTAAACGCCTAAGAATGTACCTGACTAGTCAGTATCTTAAAACCAATGGATTGCTATGTCTCCAAAAGAGAATCAAGCATGTGTACAGGGGCATAAACGCAGCAGTGATAGGATTGGAGAGGTTCGGTGAGCAAATGAAGACCCTTTGAAGTCATATTGCATGGTATCCATTACACTGGTCTCAAATCTCCAGGTTTAAGGTATTCTTCCTTCAGCTAAAACATGCATGTGGAACCCAGAGTATGATCAACCGTGTGAATGGGAAACGTGTTCAAATATGTCTCAGTTTTCGTACCCTGGTACTCGGGTGCAACATTCCAGACGCTTTACTAACACTCTCCCGACTTGGAGAGTCAGTCCCTTTAACCTCCTGTTTGGCCCAGTTTGCAATTTCTGCGGAAGATGAACAGGAATAGCGAGAACCAATGAGAGACTAGCTGGAGGTGTCTGGACGGGCAAATTTAACTCTCATTTCCCTCCAGGAGGAGGAATTAACCAAAGGCTCAGCGTGCCGTGCCGGAACCAGATTAGGGCCTGAAGCCATCCTGCGGTGTTGCGTCCAGCTCACAAGAAAGCAAGTTGAAGAAAGGAGCTCAGGGGCACTGTAAGTCACAAACCTGCAGAGTTATAAATGACAGCTATCGTCCAAAAATATACTGAAGTAAGGCTGCCAAGAGGACTTGAAAGCGGGGCAGAATTGCAGGAAACCGATTTCAGGAGGTAGACTGGAATTGCATTGAAAGCATAGGAAAAGAGGCAGAACGTCCACAATGATGCACTTGGCCAGAAAGGGCGTATGCGTTTTTTCCTGAATATATTCAGGAAAAAACGCATACGCACTTTTTGGACAACCAAGCAAGCTTGCAAAGGAAATCTGCACTACAAAGAAGTCTCACTTTCCCCCGGTCAAAAGGGCCATCTGAAAAAAGTGTAAAACCCAGAAAGGCAGGACAAGCTATGGAGAACTGGGAGCCTAGTTATGCTGATGGGCGGGATGTAAATTGCCAACAGACACTCGGGGGAAGTGTATGGTGTTTCCTGAAACATCTAAAAAACAAAGCAACAGAGCCTAGGGCACTTCCACTTATGGTCCTATAGCTTAGGGAAATTAAAATCAAAAAGACACAGCCACCCCAAAGGTTGGGACGCCTCTGTTTACAAGAACCTCGTTTACCGTACAAGTTCAATATCACAGAAACTGAAAAATGGATAAAGAACTTGTGGTACTTACGTACAATGCAGTATCACTCAGCAATGAAATCTGTGTCATCAGGCCCTTAGCAGCACAATGAGTGGATTCAGGTATGATGATTCTAACTGAAATAAGTCACACAGAAAAAGAAACAACATAAGATATCAGTAATACACGGAATGTAAACTTGGCTACACAGGAACTGAATTACAGAACAGAACAGGGTCTCAAATTTAGAAAACCAACTTATGCTTGCTTAAGGGGAAAGGTGAGTTGCGGTGCTGCATAAAACCAGAGATTGAAATGAGCACAGATAAAGTTCCTTAAGCCAAATATGGAATAGACAAGAGCTACTCCTTGCTCAACGAAATGGACTCAACACCCCATACTAAACGCCTAAGAATGTACCTGACTAGTAAGTATCTTAAAACCTATGGATTGCTATGTCTCCAAAAGAGAATCAAGCGTGTATACAGGGCCATAAACGCAGCAGTGATAGGATTGGAGAGGTTCGGTGAGCAAATGAAGACCCTTTGAAGTCATATTGCATGGTACCCATTCCACGGGTCTCAACTCTCCAGGTTTAAAGTATTCTTCGTTCAGCTAAAACATGCATGTGGAACCCAGAGTATGATCAACTGTGTGAACGGGAGACGTGTTCAAATATTTCTCAGTTTTCCTCCCCTGGTACTCGGGTGCAACATTCCAGACGCTCTACTAACACTCTCCCCACTTGGAGAGTCAGCGCCTTTAACCTCCTGTTTGGCCCAGTTTGCAATTTCTGTGGAACATGAACAGGAATAGCGAGAACCAATGAGAGACTAGCTGGAGGTGTCTGGACGGGCAAATTTAACTCTCATTTCCCTCCAGGAGGAGGAATTAACCAAAGGCTCAGCGTGCCGTGCCGGAACCAGATTAGGGCCTGAAGCCATCCTGCGGTGTTGCGGCCAGCTCACAAGAAAGCGAGTTGAAGAAAGGAGCTCAGGGGCACTGTAATTCACAAACCTGCAGAGTTATAAATGACAGCTATCGTCCAAAAATATACTGAAGTAAGGCTGCCAAGAGGACTTGAAAGCGGGGCAGAATTGCAGGAAACCGATTTCAGGAGGTAGACTGGAATTGCACTGAAAGCATAGGAAAAGAGGCAGAGCGTCCACAATGATGCACTTGGCCAAAAAGGGCGTATGCGTTTTTTCCTGAATATATTCAGGAAAAAACGCATACGCCCTTTTTGGCCAACCAAGCAAGCTTGCAAAGGAAATCTGCACTACAATGAAGTCTCACTTCACCCCGGTCAAACGGGTCATCTGAAAAAAGTGTAAAATCCAGAAAGGCAGGACAGACCATGGAGAATTGGGAGCCTTGTTATGCAGATGGGCTGGATGTAAATTGCCAACAGACACTCGGGACAAGTGTATGGTGTTTCCTGAAACATCTAAAAAACAATGCAACAGAGCCTAGGGCACTTCCACTTATGGTCCTATAGCTTAGGGAAATTAAAATCAAAAAGAAACAGCCACCCCAAAGTTTGGGACGCCTCTGTTTACAAGAACCTCGTTTACCGTACAAGTTCAATATCACAGAATGTGAAAAATGGATAAAGAACTTGTGGTACTTACGTACAATGCAGTATCACTCAGCAATGAAATCTATGTCATCAGGACCGTAGCAGCATAATGAGTGGATTAAGGTACGATGATTCTAACTGAAATAAGTCACACAGAAAAAGAAACATCATAAGATATCACTAATACACGGAATGTAAACTTGGCTACACAGGAACTGGATTACAAAACAGAACAGGGTCTCAAATTTAGAAAACCAACTTATGCTTGCTTAAGGGGAAAGGTGAGTTGGGGTGCTGCATAAAACCAGAGATTGAAATGAGCACAGATAAAGTTCCTTAAGCCAAATATGGAATAGACAAGAGCTACTCCTTGCTCAACGAAATGGACTCAACACCCCATACTAAACGCCTAAGAATGTACCTGACTAGTAAGTATCTTAAAACCTATGGATTGCTATGTCTCCAAAAGAGAATCAAGCGTGTATACAGGGCCATAAACGCAGCAGTGATAGGATCGGAGAGGTTCGGTGAGCAAATGAAGACCCTTTGAAGTCATATTGCATGGTACCCATTCCACGGGTCTCAACTCTCCAGGTTTAAGGTATTCTTCCTTCAGCTAAAACATGCATGTGGAACCCAGAGTATGATCAACTGTGTGAACGGGAGACGTGTTCAAATATGTCTCAGTTTTCCACCCCTGGTACTCGGGTGCAACATTCCAGACGCTTTAGTAACACTCTCCCCACTTGGAGAGTCAGCGCCTTTAACCTCCTGTTTGGCCCAGTTTGCAATTTCTGCGGAATATGAACAGGAATAGGGAGAACCAATGAGAGACTAGCTGGAGGTGTCTGGACGGGCAAATTTAACTCTCATTTCCCACCAGGAAGAGGAAATAACCAAAGGCTCAGCGTGCCGTGCCGGAACAAGATTAGGGCCTGAAGCCATCCTGCGGTGTTGCGGCCAGCTCAAAAGAAAGCGAGTTGAAGAAAGGAGCTCAGGGGCACTGTAATGCACAAACCTGCAGAGTTATAAATGACAGCTATCGTCCAAAAATATACTGAAGTAAGGCTGCCAAGAGGACTTGAAAGTGGGGCAGAATTGTAGGAAACCGATTTCAGGAGGTAGAGTGGAATTGCATTGAAAGCATAGGAAAAGAGGCAGAACGTCCACAATGATGCACTTGGCCAAAAAGGGCGTATGCGTTTTTTCCTGAATATATTCAGGAAAAAACGCATACGCCCTTTTTGGCCAACCAAGCAAGCTTGCAAAGGAAATCTGCACTATAATGAAGTCTCACTTCCCCCCGGTCAAAAGGGCCATCTCAAAAAAGTGTAAAATCCAGAAAGGCAGGACAGGCCATGGAGAACTGGGAGCCTTGTTATGCTGATGGGCGGGATGTAAATGGCCAACAGACACTCGGGAGAAGTGTATGGTGTTTCCTGAAACATCTAAGAAACAAAGCAACAGAGCCTAGGGCACTTCCATTTATGGTCCTATAGCTTAGGGAAATTAAAATCAAAAAGACACAGCCACCCCAATGTTTGGAACGGCTCTGTTTACAAGAACCTCGTTTACAGTACAAGTTCAACATCGCAGAAAGTGAAAAATGGATAAAGAAGTTGTGGTACTTATGTACAATGCAGTATCACTCAGCAATGAAATCTATGTCATCAGGCCCGTAGCAGCATAATGAGTGGATTCAGGTACGATGATTTTAACTGAAATAATTCACACAGAAAAAGAAACATCATAAGATATCACTAATACACGGAATGTAAACTTGGCTACACAGGAACTGAATTCCAAAACAGAACAGGGTCTCAAATTTAGAAAACCAACTTATGCTTGCTTAAGGGGAAAGGTGAGTTGGGGTGCTGCATAAAACCAGAGATTGAAATGAGCACAGATAAAGTTCCTTAAGCCAAATATGGAATAGACAAGAGCTACTCCTTGCTCAACGAAATGGACTCAACACCGCATATTAAACGCCTAAGAATGTACCTGACTAGTAAGTATCTTAAAACCTATGGATTGCTATGTCTCCAAAAGAGAATCAAGCATGTGTACAGGGGCATAAACGCAGCAGTGGTAGGATCGGAGAGGTTCGGTGAGCAAATGAAGACCCTTTGAAGTCATATTGCATGGTACCCATTCCACGGGTCTCAACTCTCCAGGTTTAAGGTATTCTTCCTTCAGCTAAAACATGCATGTGGAACCCAGAGTATGATCAACCATGTGAACGGGCAACGTGTTCAAATATGTCTCAGTTTTCCTACCCTGGTACTCGGGTGCAACATTTCAGACGCTTTACTAACACTCTCCCGACTTGGAGAGTCAGTCCCTTTAACCTCCTGTTTGGCCCAGTTTGCAATTTCTGCGGAAGATGAACAGGAATAGCGAGAACCAATGAGAGACTAGCTGGAGGTGTCTGGACGGGCAAATTTAACTCTCATTTCCCTCCAGGAGGAGGAATTAACCAAAGGCTCAGCGTGCCGTGCCGGAACCAGATTAGGGCCTGAAGCCATCCTGCGGTGTTGCGTCCAGCTCACAAGAAAGCAAGTTGAAGAAAGGAGCTCAGGGGCACTGTAAGTCACAAACCTGCAGAGTTATAAATGACAGCTATCGTCCAAAAATATACTGAAGTAAGGCTGCCAAGAGGACTTGAAAGCGGGGCAGAATTGCAGGAAACCGATTTCAGGAGGTAGACTGGAATTGCATTGAAAGCATAGGAAAAGAGGCAGAACGTCCACAATGATGCACTTGGCCAGAAAGGGCGTATGCGTTTTTTCCTGAATATATTCAGGAAAAAACGCATACGCACTTTTTGGACAACCAAGCAAGCTTGCAAAGGAAATCTGCACTACAATGAAGTCTCACTTCCCCCCGGTCAAAAGGGCCATCTGAAAAAAGTGTAAAACCCAGAAAGGCAGGACAGGCTATGGAGAACTGGGAGCCTAGTTATGCTGATGGGCGGGATGTAAATTGCCAACAGACACTCGGGGGAAGTGTATGGTGTTTCCTGAAACATCTAAAAAACAAAGCAACAGAGCCTAGGGCACTTCCACTTACGGTCCTATAGCTTAGGGAAATTAAAATCAAAAAGACACAGCCACCCCAAAGTTTGGGACGCCTCTGTTTACAAGAACCTCGTTTACCGTACAAGTTCAATATCACAGAAACTGAAAAATGGATAAAGAACTTGTGGTACTTACGTACAATGCAGTATCACTCAGCAATGAAATCTGTGTCATCAGGCCCTTAGCAGCACAATGAGTGGATTCAGGTATGATGATTCTAACTGAAATAAGTCACACAGAAAAAGAAACAACATAAGATATCAGTAATACACGGAATGTAAACTTGGCTACACAGGAACTGAATTACAGAACAGAACAGGGTCTCAAATTTAGAAAACCAACTTATGCTTGCTTAAGGGGAAAGGTGAGTTGCGGTGCTGCATAAAACCAGAGATTGAAATGAGCACAGATAAAGTTCCTTAAGCCAAATATGGAATAGACAAGAGATACTCCTTGCTCAACGAAATGGACTCAACACCGCATATTAAACGCCTAAGAATGTACCTGACTAGTAAGTATCTTAAAACCTATGGATTGCTATGTCTCCGAAAGAGAATCAAGCATGTGTACAGGGGCATAAACGCAGCAGTGATAGGATTGGAGAGGTTCGGTGAGCAAATGAAGACCCTTTGAAGTCATATTGCATGGTACCCATTCCACGGGTTTCAACTACCCAGGTTTAAGGTATTCTTCCTTCAGGTAAAATATGCATGTGGAAACTAGAGCATGATCAACCATGTGATCGGGAGACGTGTTCAAATATGTCTCAGTTTTCGTACCCTGGTACTCGGGTGCAACATTCCAGACGCTTTACTAACACTCTCCCGACTTGGAGAGTCAGTCCCTTTAACCTCCTGTTTGGCCCAGTTTGCAATTTCTTCGGAAGATGAACAGGAATAGCGAGAACCAATGAGAGACTAGCTGGAGGTGTCTGGACGGGCAAATTTAACTCTCATTTCCCACCAGGAAGAGGAAATAACCAAAGGCACAGCGTGCCGTGCCGGAACCAGATTAGGGCCTGAAGCCATCCTGCGGTGTTGCGGCCAGCTCACAAGAAAGCGAGTTGAAGAAAGGAGCTCAGGGGCACTGTAATTCACAAAACTGCAGAGTTATAAATGACAGCTATCGTCCAAAAATATACTGAAGTAAGGCTGCCAAGAGGACTAGAAAGCGGGGCAGAATTGCAGGAAACCGATTTCAGGAGGTAGACTGGAACTGCATTGAAAGCATAGGAAAAGAGGCAGAACGTCCACAATGATGCACTTGGACAAAAAGGGTGTATGCGTTGTTTCCTGAATATATTCAGGAAAAAACGCATACGCCCTTTGTGGCCAACCAAGCAAGCTTGCAAAGGAAATCTGCACTACAATGAAGTCTCACTTCCCCCCGGTCAAAAGGGCCATCTGAAAAAAGTGTAAAATCCAGAAAGGCAGGACAGGCCATGGAGAACGGGGAGCCTTGTTATGCTGATGGGTGGGATGTAAATTGCCAACAGACACTCGGGAGAAGTGTATGGTGTTTCCTGAAACATCTAAAAAACAAAGCAACAGAGCCTAGGGCACTTCCACTTATGGTCCTATAGCTTAGGGAAATTAAAATCAAAAAGACACAGCCACCCCAAAGTTTGGGATGCCTCTGTTTACAAGAACCTCGTTTACCGTACAAGTTCAATATCACAGAAACTGAAAAATGGATAAAGAACTTGTGGTACTTACGTACAATGCAGTATCACTCAGCAATGAAATCTATGTCATCAGGCCCTTAGCAGCACAATGAGTGGATTCAGGTACGATGATTCTAACTGAAATAAGTCACACAGAAAAAGAAACATCATAAGATATCACTAATACACGGAATGTAAACTTGGCTACACAGGAACTGAATTCCAAAACAGAACAGGGTCTCAAATTTAGAAAACCAACTTATGCTTGCTTAAGGGGAAAGGTGAGTTGGGGTGCTGCATAAAACCAGAGATTGAAATGAGCACAGATAAAGTTCCTTAAGCCAAATATGGAATAGACAAGAGCTACTCCTTGCTCAACGAAATGGACTCAACACCCCATATTAAACGCCTAAGAATGTACCTGACTAGTAAGTATCTTAAAACCTATGGATTGCTATGTCTCCAAAAGAGAATCAAGCATGTGTACAGGGGCATAAACGCAGCAGTGGTAGGATCGGAGAGGTTCGGTGAGCAAATGAAGACCCTTTGAAGTCATATTGCATGGTACCCATTCCACGGGTCTCAACTCTCCAGGTTTAAGGTATTCTTCCTTCAGCTAAAACATGCATGTGGAACCCAGAGTATGATCAACCATGTGAACGGGCAACGTGTTCAAATATGTCTCAGTTTTCCTACCCTGGTACTCGGGTGCAACATTTCAGACGCTTTACTAACACTCTCCCGAATTGGAGAGTCAGTCCCTTTAACCTCCTGTTTGGCCCAGTTTGCAATTTCTGCGGAAGATGAACAGGAATAGCGAGAACCAATGAGAGACTAGCTGGAGGTGTCTGGACGGGCAAATTTAACTCTCATTTCCCTCCAGGAGGAGGAATTAACCAAAGGCTCAGCGTGCCGTGCCGGAACCAGATTAGGGCCTGAAGCCATCCTGCGGTGTTGCGGCCAGCTCACAAGAAAGCGAGTTGAAGAAAGGAGCTCAGGGGCACTGTAATTCACAAACCTGCAGAGTTATAAATGACAGCTATCGTCCAAAAATATACTGAAGTAAGGCTGCCAAGAGGACTTGAAAGCGGGGCAGAATTGCAGGAAACCGATTTCAGGAGGTAGACTGGAATTGCATTGAAAGCATAGGAAAAGAGGCAGAACGTCCTCAATGATGCACTTGGCCAAAAACGGTGTATGCGTTTTTTCCTGAATATATTCAGCAAAAAACGCATACGCCCGTTTGGGCCAACCAAGCAAACTTGGAAAGGAAATCTGCACTACAATGAAGTCTCACTTCCCCCCGGTCAAAAGGGTCATCTGAAAAAAGTGTAAAATCCAGAAAGGCAGGACAGGCCATGGAGAACTGGGAGCCTTGTTATGCTGATGGGCAGGATGTAAATTGCCAACAGACACTCGGGACAAGTGTATGGTGTTTCTTGAAACATCTAAAAAAGAATGCAACAGAGCCTAGGGCACTTCCACTTATGGTCCTATAGCTTAGGGAAATTAAAATCAAAAAGACACAGCCACCCCAAAGTTTGGGACGCCTCTGTTTACAAGAACCTCGTTTACCATACAAGTTCAATATCACAGAAAGTGAAAAACGGATAAAGAACTGGTGGTACTTACGTACAATGCAGTATCACTCAGCAATGAAATCTATGTCATCAGGCCCGTAGCAGCATAATGAGTGGATTCAGGTATGATGATTCTAACTGAAATAATTCACACAGAAAAAGAAACATCATAAGATATCACTAATACACGGAATGTAAACTTGGCTACACAGGAACTGGATTACAAAACAGAACAGGGTCTCAAATTTAGAAAACCAACTTATGCTTGCTTAAGGGGAAAGGTGAGTTGGGGTGCTGCATAAAACCAGAGATTGAAATGAGCACAGATAAAGTTCCTTAAGCCAAATATGGAATAGACAAGAGCTACTCCTTGCTCAACGAAATGGACTCAACACCCCATACTAAACGCCTAAGAATGTACCTGACTAGTAAGTATCTTAAAACCTATGGATTGCTATGTCTCCAAAAGAGAATCAAGCGTGTATACAGGGCCATAAACGCAGCAGTGATAGGATTGGAGAGGTTCGGTGAGCAAATGAAGACCCTTTGAAGTCATATTGCATGGTACCCATTCCACGGGTCTCAACTCTCCAGGTTTAAAGTATTCTTCGTTCAGCTAAAACATGCATGTGGAACCCAGAGTATGATCAACTGTGTGAACGGGAGATGTGTTCAAATATTTCTCAGTTTTCCTCCCCTGGTACTCGGGTGCAACATTCCAGACGCTCTACTAACACTCTCCCCACTTGGAGAGTCAGCGCCTTTAACCTCCTGTTTGGCCCAGTTTGCAATTTCTGTGGAACATGAACAGGAATAGCGAGAACCAATGAGAGACTAGCTGGAGGTGTCTGGACGGGCAAATTTAACTCTCATTTCCCTCCAGGAGGAGGAATTAACCAAAGGCTCAGCGTGCCGTGCCGGAACCAGATTAGGGCCTGAAGCCATCCTGCGGTGTTGCGGCCAGCTCACAAGAAAGCGAGTTGAAGAAAGGAGCTCAGGGGCACTGTAATTCACAAACCTGCAGAGTTATAAATGACAGCTATCGTCCAAAAATATACTGAAGTAAGGCTGCCAAGAGGACTTGAAAGCGGGGCAGAATTGCAGGAAACCGATTTCAGGAGGTAGACTGGAATTGCACTGAAAGCATAGGAAAAGAGGCAGAGCGTCCACAATGATGCACTTGGCCAAAAAGGGCGTATGCGTTTTTTCCTGAATATATTCAGGAAAAAACGCATACGCCCTTTTTGGCCAACCAAGCAAGCTTGCAAAGGAAATCTGCACTACAATGAAGTCTCACTTCCCCCCGGTCAAACGGGTCATCTGAAAAAAGTGTAAAATCCAGAAAGGCAGGACAGACCATGGAGAATTGGGAGCCTTGTTATGCAGATGGGCTGGATGTAAATTGCCAACAGACACTCGGGACAAGTGTATGGTGTTTCCTGAAACATCTAAAAAACAATGCAACAGAGCCTAGGGCACTTCCACTTATGGTCCTATAGCTTAGGGAAATTAAAATCAAAAAGACACAGCCACCCCAAAGTTTGGGACGCCTCTGTTTACAAGAACCTCGTTTACCGTACAAGTTCAATATCACAGAATGTGAAAAATGGATAAAGAACTTGTGGTACTTACGTACAATGCAGTATCACTCAGCAATGAAATCTATGTCATCAGGACCGTAGCAGCATAATGAGTGGATTAAGGTACGATGATTCTAACTGAAATAAGTCACACAGAAAAAGAAACATCATAAGATATCACTAATACACGGAATGTAAACTTGGCTACACAGGAACTGGATTACAAAACAGAACAGGGTCTCAAATTTAGAAAACCAACTTATGCTTGCTTAAGGGGAAAGGTGAGTTGGGGTGCTGCATAAAACCAGAGATTGAAATGAGCACAGATAAAGTTCCTTAAGCCAAATATGGAATAGACAAGAGCTACTCCTTGCTCAACGAAATGGACTCAACACCCCATACTAAACGCCTAAGAATGTACCTGACTAGTAAGTATCTTAAAACCTATGGATTGCTATGTCTCCAAAAGAGAATCAAGCGTGTATACAGGGCCATAAACGCAGCAGTGATAGGATCGGAGAGGTTCGGTGAGCAAATGAAGACCCTTTGAAGTCATATTGCATGGTACCCATTCCACGGGTTTCAACTACCCAGGTTTAAGGTATTCTTCCTTCAGGTAAAATATGCATGTGGAAACTAGAGCATGATCAACCATGTGATCGGGAGACGTGTTCAAATATGTCTCAGTTTTCGTACCCTGGTACTCGGGTGCAACATTCCAGACGCTTTACTAACACTCTCCCAACTTGGAGAGTCAGTCCCTTTAACCTCCTGTTTGGCCCAGTTTGCAATTTCTTCGGAAGATGAACAGGAATAGCGAGAACCAATGAGAGACTAGCTGGAGGTGTCTGGACGGGCAAATTTAACTCTCATTTCCCACCAGGAGGAGGAATTAACCAAAGGCTCAGCGTGCCGTGCCGGAACCAGATTAGGGCCTGAAGCCATCCTGCGGTGTTGCGGCCAGCTCACAAGAAAGCGAGTTGAAGAAAGGAGCTCAGGGGCACTGTAATTCACAAACCTGCAGAGTTATAAATGACAGCTATCGTCCAAAAATATACTGAAGTAAGGCTGCCAAGAGGACTTGAAAGCGGGGCAGAATTGCAGGAAACCGATTTCAGGAGGTAGACTGGAATTGCACTGAAAGCATAGGAAAAGAGGCAGAGCGTCCACAATGATGCACTTGGCCAAAAAGGGCGTATGCGTTTTTTCCTGAATATATTCAGGAAAAAACGCATACGCCCTTTTTGGCCAACCAAGCAAGCTTGCAAAGGAAATCTGCACTACAATGAACTCTCACTTCACCCCGGTCAAAAGGGTCATCTGAAAAATGTGTAAAATCCAGAAAGGCAGGACAGGCCATGGAGAACTGGGAGCCTTGTTATGCTGATGGGCAGGATGTAAATTGCCAACAGACACTCCGGAGAAGTGTATGGTGTTTCCTGAAACATCTAAGAAACAAAGAAACAGAGCCTAGGGCACTTCCACTTATGGTCCTATAGCTTAGGGAAATTAAAATCAAAAAGACACAGCCACCCCAAAGTTTGGGACGCCTCTGTTTACAAGAACCTCGTTTACCGTACAAGTTCAATATCACAGAAAGTGAAAAATGGATAAAGAACTTGTGGTACTTACGTACAATGCAGTATCACTCAGCAATGAAATCTATGTCATCAGGCCCATAGCAGCATAATGAGTGGATTCAGGCATGATGATTCTAACTGAAATAAGTCACACAGAAAAAGAAACATCATAAGATATCAGTAATACACGGAATGTAAACTTGGCTACACAGGAACTGAATTACAGAACAGAACAGGGTCTCAAATTTAGAAAACCAACTTATGCTTGCTTAAGGGGAAAGGTGAGTTGGGGTGCTGCATAAAACCAGAGATTGAAATGAGCACAGATAAAGTTCATTAAGTCAAATATGGAATAGTCAAGAGTTACTCCTTGCTCAACGAAATGGAATCAACACCGCATATTAAACGCCTAAGAATGTACCTGACTAGTAAGTATCTTAAAACCTATGGATTGCTATGTCTCCAAAAGAGAATCAAGCATGTGTACAGGGGCATAAACGCAGCAGTGGTAGGATCGGAGAGGTTCGGTGAGCAAATGAAGACCCTTTGAAGTCATATTGCATGGAACCCATTCCACGGGTCTCAACTCTCCAGGTTTAAGGTATTCTTCCTTCAGCTAAAACATGCATGTGGAACCCAGAGTATGATCAACCATGTGAACGGGCGATGTGTTCAAATATGTCTCAGTTTTCCTCCCCTGGTACTCGGGTGCAACATTTCAGACGCTTTACTAACACTCTCCCGAATTGGAGAGTCAGTCCCTTTAACCTCCTGTTTGGCCCAGTTTGCAATTTCTGCGGAAGATGAACAGGAATAGCGAGAACCAATGAGAGACTAGCTGGAGGTGTCTGGACGGGCAAATTTAACTCTCATTTCCCACCAGGAGGAGGAATTAACCAAAGGCTCAGCGTGCCGTGCCGGAACCAGATTAGGGCCTGAAGCCATCCTGCGGTGTTGCGGCCAGCTCACAAGAAAGCGAGTTGAAGAAAGGAGCTCAGGGGCACTGTAATTCACAAACCTGCAGAGTTATAAATGACAGCTATCGTCCAAAAATATACTGAAGTAAGGCTGCCAAGAGGACTTGAAAGCGGGGCAGAATTGCAGGAAACCGATTTCAGGAGGTAGACTGGAATTGCACTGAAAGCATAGGAAAAGAGGCAGAGCGTCCACAATGATGCACTTGGCCAAAAAGGGCGTATGCGTTTTTTCCTGAATATATTCAGGAAAAAACGCATACGCCCTTTTTGGCCAACCAAGCAAGCTTGCAAAGGAAATCTGCACTACAATGAAGTCTCACTTCACCCCGGTCAAACGGGTCATCTGAAAAAAGTGTAAAATCCAGAAAGGCAGGACAGACCATGGAGAATTGGGAGCCTTGTTATGCTGAAGGGCGGGATGTAAATTGCCAACAGACACTCGGGACAAGTGTATGGTGTTTCCTGAAACATCTAAAAAACAATGCAACAGAGCCTAGGGCACTTCCACTTATGGTCCTATAGCTTAGGGAAATTAAAATCAAAAAGACACAGCCACCCCAAAGTTTGGGACGCCTCTGTTTACAAGAACCTCGTTTACCGTACAAGTTCAATATCACAGAATGTGAAAAATGGATAAAGAACTTGTGGTACTTACGTACAATGCAGTATCACTCAGCAATGAAATCTATGTCATCAGGACCGTAGCAGCATAATGAGTGGATTCAGGTACGATGATTCTAACTGAAATAAGTCACACAGAAAAAGAAACATCATAAGATATCACTAATACACGGAATGTAAACTTGGCTACACAGGAACTGGATTACAAAACAGAACAGGGTCTCAAATTTAGAAAAGCAACTTATGCTTGCTTAAGGGGAAAGGTGAGTTGGGGTGCTGCATCAAACCAGAGATTGAAATGAGCACAGATAAAGTTCCTTAAGCCAAATATGGAATAGACAAGAGCTACTCCTTGCTCAATGAAATGGACTCAACACCCCATACTAAACGCCTAAGAATGTACCTGACTAGTAAGTATCTTAAAACCTATGGATTGCTATGTCTCCAAAAGAGAATCAAGCGTGTATACAGGGCCATAAACGCAGCAGTGATAGGATTGGAGAGGTTCGGTGAGCAAATGAAGACCCTTTGAAGTCATATTGCATGGTACCCATTCCACGGGTCTCAACTCTCCAGGTTTAAGGTATTCTTCCTTCAGCTAAAACATGCATGGGGAACCCAGAGTATGATCAACTGTGTGAACGGGAGACGTGTTCAAATATGTCTCAGTTTTCCTCCCCTGGTACTCGGGTGCAACATTCCAGACGCTTTACTAACACTCTCCCCACTTGGACAGTCAGCGCCTTTAACCTCCTGTTTGGCCCAGTTTGCAATTTCTGCGGAAGATGAACAGGAATAGCGAGAACCAATGAGAGACTAGCTGGAGGTGTCTGGACGGGCAAATTTAACTCTCATTTCCCTCCAGGAGGAGGAATTAACCAAAGGCTCAGCGTGCCGTGCCGGAACCAGATTAGGGCCTGAAGCCATCCTGCGGTGTTGCGGCCAGCTCACAAGAAAGCGAGTTGAAGAAAGGAGCTCAGGGGCACTGTAATTCACAAACCTGCAGAGTTATAAATGACAGCTATCGTCCAAAAATATACTGAAGTAAGGCTGCCAAGAGGACTTGAAAGCGGGGCAGAATTGCAGGAAACCGATTTCAGGAGGTAGACTGGAATTGCATTGAAAGCATAGGAAAAGAGGCAGAACGTCCACAATGATGCACTTGGCCAAAAAGGGTGTATGCGTTTTTTCCTGAATATATTCAGCAAAAAACGCATACGCCCGTTTGGGCCAACCAAGCAAACTTGCAAAGGAAATCTGCACTACAATGAAGTCTCACTTCCCCCCGGTCAAAAGGGTCATCTGAAAAAAGTGTAAAATCCAGAAAGGCAGGACAGGCCATGGAGAACTGGGAGCCTTGTTATGCTGATGGGCAGGATGTAAATTGCCAACAGACACTCGGGAGAAGTGTATGGTGTTTCCTGAAACATCTAAGAAACAAAGCAACAGAGCCTAGGGCACTTCCACTTATGGTCCTATAGCTTAGGGAAATTAAAATCAAAAAGACACAGCCACCCCAAAGTTTGGGACGCCTCTGTTTACAAGAACCTCGTTTACCGTACAAGTTCAATATCACAGAAAGTGTAAAATGGATAAAGAACTTGTGGTACTTACGTACAATGCAGTATCACTCAGCAATGTAATCTATGTCATCAGGCCCGTAGCAGCACAATGAGTGGATTCAGGTACGATGATTCTAACTGAAATAAGTCACACAGAAAAAGAAACATCATAAGATATCTGTAATACACGGAATGTAAACTTGGCTACACAGGAACTGAATTCCAAAACAGAACAGGGTCTCAAATTTAGAAAACCAACTTATGCTTGCTTAAGGGGAAAGGTGAGTTGGGGTGCTGCATAAAACCAGAGATTGAAGTGAGCACAGATAAAGTTCCTTAAGCCAAATATGGAATAGACAAGAGCTACTCCTTGCTCAACGAAATGGACTCAACACCCCATATTAAACGCCTAAGAATGTACCTGACTAGTAAGTATCTTAAAACCTATGGATTGCTATGTCTCCAAAAGAGAATCAAGCGTGTGTACAGGGGCATAAACGCAGCAGTGATAGGATTGGAGAGGTTCGGTGAGCAAATGAAGACCCTTTGAAGTCATATTGCATGGTACCCATTCCACGGGTCTCAACTCTCCAGGTTTAAGGTATTCTTCCTTCAGCTAAAACATGCATGTGGAACCCAGAGTATGATCAACCATGTGAACGGGAGAGGTGTTCAAATATGTCTCAGTTTTCGTACCCTGGTACTCGGGTGCAACATTTCAGACGCTTTACTAACACTCTCCCCACTTGGAGAGTCAGTCCCTTTAACCTCTTGTTTGGCCCAGTTTGCAATTTCTGCGGAAGATGAACAGGAGTAGGGAGAACCAATGAGAGACTAGCTGGAGGTGTCTGGAAGGGCAAATTTAACTCTCATTTCCCTCCAGGAGTAGGAATTAACCAAAGGCTCAGCGTGCCGTGCCGGAACCAGATTAGGGCCTGAAGCCATCCTGCGGTGTTGCGGCCAGCTCACAAGAAAGCGAGTTGAAGAAAGGAGCTCAGGGGCACTGTAATTCACAAACCTGCAGAGTTATAAATGACAGCTATCGTCCAAAAATATACTGAAGTAAGGCTGCCAAGAGGACTTGAATGCGGGGCAGAATTGCAGGAAACCGATTTCAGGAGGTAGACTGGAATTGCACTGAAAGCATAGGAAAAGAGGCAGAGCGTCCACAATGATGCACTTGGCCAAAAAGGGCGTATGCGTTTTTTCCTGAATATATTCAGGAAAAAACGCATACGCCCTTTTTGGCCAACCAAGCAAGCTTGCAAAGGAAATCTGCACTACAATGAAGTCTCACTTCACCCCGGTCAAACGGGTCATCTGAAAAAAGTGTAAAATCCAGAAAGGCAGGACAGGCCATGGAGAACTGGGAGCCTTGTTATGCTGATGGGCGGGATGTAAATGGCCAACAGACACTCGGGAGAAGTGTATGGTGTTTCCTGAAACATCTAAGAAACAAAGCAACAGAGCCTAGGGCACTTCCACTTATGGTCCTATAGCTTAGGGAAATTAAAATCAAAAAGACACAGCCACCCCAAAGTTTGGGACGCCTCTGTTTACAAGAACCTCGTTTACCGTACAAGTTCAATATCACAGAAAGTGTAAAATGGATAAAGATCTTGTGGCACTTACGTACAATGCAGTATCACTCAGCAATGAAATCTATGTCATCAGGCCCGTAGCAGCACAATGAGTGGATTCAGGTACGATGATTCTAACTGAAATAAGTCACACAGAAAAAGAAACATCATAAGATATCAGTAATACACGGAATGTAAACTTGGCTACACAGGAACTGAATTCCAAAACAGAACAGGGTCTCAAATTTAGAAAACCAACTTATGCTTGCTTAAGGGTAAAGGTGAGTTGGGGTGCTGCATCAAACCAGAGATTGAAATGAGCACAGATAAAGTTCCTTAAGCCAAATATGGAATAGACAAGAGCTACTCCTTGCTCAACGAAATGGACTCAACACCCCATATTAAACGCCTAAGAATGTACCTGACTAGTAAGTATCTTAAAACCTATGGATTGCTATGTCTCCAAAAGAGAATCAAGCATGTGTACAGGGGCATAAACGCAGCAGTGGTAGGATCGGAGAGGTTCGGTGAGCAAATGAAGACCCTTTGAAGTCATATTGCATGGTACCCATTCCACGGGTCTCAACTCTCCAGGTTTAAGGTATTCTTCCTTCAGCTAAAACATGCATGTGGAACCCAGAGTATGATCAACCATGTGAACGGGCAACGTGTTCAAATATGTCTCAGTTTTCCTACCCTGGTACTCGGGTGCAACATTTCAGACGCTTTACTAACACTCTCCCGACTTGGAGAGTCAGTCCCTTTAACCTCCTGTTTGGCCCAGTTTGCAATTTCTGCGGAAGATGAACAGGAATAGCGAGAACCAATGAGAGACTAGCTGGAGGTGTCTGGACGGGCAAATTTAACTCTCATTTCCCTCCAGGAGGAGGAATTAACCAAAGGCTCAGCGTGCCGTGCCGGAACCAGATTAGGGCCTGAAGCCATCCTGCGGTGTTGCGTCCAGCTCACAAGAAAGCAAGTTGAAGAAAGGAGCTCAGGGGCACTGTAAGTCACAAACCTGCAGAGTTATAAATGACAGCTATCGTCCAAAAATATACTGAAGTAAGGCTGCCAAGAGGACTTGAAAGCGGGGCAGAATTGCAGGAAACCGATTTCAGGAGGTAGACTGGAATTGCATTGAAAGCATAGGAAAAGAGGCAGAACGTCCACAATGATGCACTTGGCCAGAAAGGGCGTATGCGTTTTTTCCTGAATATATTCAGGAAAAAACGCATACGCACTTTTTGGACAACCAAGCAAGCTTGCAAAGGAAATCTGCACTACAATGAAGTCTCACTTCCCCCCGGTCAAAAGGGCCATCTGAAAAAAGTGTAAAACCCAGAAAGGCAGGACAGGCTATGGAGAACTGGGAGCCTAGTTATGCTGATGGGCGGGATGTAAATTGCCAACAGACACTCGGGGGAAGTGTATGGTGTTTCCTGAAACATCTAAAAAACAAAGCAACAGAGCCTAGGGCACTTCCACTTACGGTCCTATAGCTTAGGGAAATTAAAATCAAAAAGACACAGCCACCCCAAAGTTTGGGACGCCTCTGTTTACAAGAACCTCGTTTACCGTACAAGTTCAATATCACAGAAACTGAAAAATGGATAAAGAACTTGTGGTACTTACGTACAATGCAGTATCACTCAGCAATGAAATCTGTGTCATCAGGCCCTTAGCAGCACAATGAGTGGATTCAGGTATGATGATTCTAACTGAAATAAGTCACACAGAAAAAGAAACAACATAAGATATCAGTAATACACGGAATGTAAACTTGGCTACACAGGAACTGAATTACAGAACAGAACAGGGTCTCAAATTTAGAAAACCAACTTATGCTTGCTTAAGGGGAAAGGTGAGTTGCGGTGCTGCATAAAACCAGAGATTGAAATGAGCACAGATAAAGTTCCTTAAGCCAAATATGGAATAGACAAGAGATACTCCTTGCTCAACGAAATGGACTCAACACCGCATATTAAACGCCTAAGAATGTACCTGACTAGTAAGTATCTTAAAACCTATGGATTGCTATGTCTCCGAAAGAGAATCAAGCATGTGTACAGGGGCATAAACGCAGCAGTGATAGGATTGGAGAGGTTCGGTGAGCAAATGAAGACCCTTTGAAGTCATATTGCATGGTACCCATTCCACGGGTTTCAACTACCCAGGTTTAAGGTATTCTTCCTTCAGGTAAAATATGCATGTGGAAACTAGAGCATGATCAACCATGTGATCGGGAGACGTGTTCAAATATGTCTCAGTTTTCGTACCCTGGTACTCGGGTGCAACATTCCAGACGCTTTACTAACACTCTCCCGACTTGGAGAGTCAGTCCCTTTAACCTCCTGTTTGGCCCAGTTTGCAATTTCTTCGGAAGATGAACAGGAATAGCGAGAACCAATGAGAGACTAGCTGGAGGTGTCTGGACGGGCAAATTTAACTCTCATTTCCCACCAGGAAGAGGAAATAACCAAAGGCACAGCGTGCCGTGCCGGAACCAGATTAGGGCCTGAAGCCATCCTGCGGTGTTGCGGCCAGCTCACAAGAAAGCGAGTTGAAGAAAGGAGCTCAGGGGCACTGTAATTCACAAAACTGCAGAGTTATAAATGACAGCTATCGTCCAAAAATATACTGAAGTAAGGCTGCCAAGAGGACTAGAAAGCGGGGCAGAATTGCAGGAAACCGATTTCAGGAGGTAGACTGGAACTGCATTGAAAGCATAGGAAAAGAGGCAGAACGTCCACAATGATGCACTTGGACAAAAAGGGTGTATGCGTTGTTTCCTGAATATATTCAGGAAAAAACGCATACGCCCTTTGTGGCCAACCAAGCAAGCTTGCAAAGGAAATCTGCACTACAATGAAGTCTCACTTCCCCCC
Organism: Grampus griseus; assembly: GCF_964374135.1. Taxonomy (NCBI): domain Eukaryota; kingdom Metazoa; phylum Chordata; class Mammalia; order Artiodactyla; family Delphinidae; genus Grampus; species Grampus griseus. Next base: position 403,528 of record NW_028133321.1, read on the forward strand.
GGTCAAAAGGGCCATCTGAAAAAAGTGTAAAATCCAGAAAGGCAGGACAGGCCATGGAGAACGGGGAGCCTTGTTATGCTGATGGGTGGGATGTAAATTGCCAACAGACACTCGGGAGAAGTGTATGGTGTTTCCTGAAACATCTAAAAAACAAAGCAACAGAGCCTAGGGCACTTCCACTTATGGTCCTATAGCTTAGGGAAATTAAAATCAAAAAGACACAGCCACCCCAAAGTTTGGGATGCCTCTGTTTACAAGAACCTCGTTTACCGTACAAGTTCAATATCACAGAAACTGAAAAATGGATAAAGAACTTGTGGTACTTACGTACAATGCAGTATCACTCAGCAATGAAATCTATGTCATCAGGCCCTTAGCAGCACAATGAGTGGATTCAGGTACGATGATTCTAACTGAAATAAGTCACACAGAAAAAGAAACATCATAAGATATCACTAATACACGGAATGTAAACTTGGCTACACAGGAACTGAATTCCAAAACAGAACAGGGTCTCAAATTTAGAAAACCAACTTATGCTTGCTTAAGGGGAAAGGTGAGTTGGGGTGCTGCATAAAACCAGAGATTGAAATGAGCACAGATAAAGTTCCTTAAGCCAAATATGGAATAGACAAGAGCTACTCCTTGCTCAACGAAATGGACTCAACACCCCATATTAAACGCCTAAGAATGTACCTGACTAGTAAGTATCTTAAAACCTATGGATTGCTATGTCTCCAAAAGAGAATCAAGCATGTGTACAGGGGCATAAACGCAGCAGTGGTAGGATCGGAGAGGTTCGGTGAGCAAATGAAGACCCTTTGAAGTCATATTGCATGGTACCCATTCCACGGGTCTCAACTCTCCAGGTTTAAGGTATTCTTCCTTCAGCTAAAACATGCATGTGGAACCCAGAGTATGATCAACCATGTGAACGGGCAACGTGTTCAAATATGTCTCAGTTTTCCTACCCTGGTACTCGGGTGCAACATTTCAGACGCTTTACTAACACTCTCCCGAATTGGAGAGTCAGTCCCTTTAACCTCCTGTTTGGCCCAGTTTGCAATTTCTGCGGAAGATGAACAGGAATAGCGAGAACCAATGAGAGACTAGCTGGAGGTGTCTGGACGGGCAAATTTAACTCTCATTTCCCTCCAGGAGGAGGAATTAACCAAAGGCTCAGCGTGCCGTGCCGGAACCAGATTAGGGCCTGAAGCCATCCTGCGGTGTTGCGGCCAGCTCACAAGAAAGCGAGTTGAAGAAAGGAGCTCAGGGGCACTGTAATTCACAAACCTGCAGAGTTATAAATGACAGCTATCGTCCAAAAATATACTGAAGTAAGGCTGCCAAGAGGACTTGAAAGCGGGGCAGAATTGCAGGAAACCGATTTCAGGAGGTAGACTGGAATTGCATTGAAAGCATAGGAAAAGAGGCAGAACGTCCTCAATGATGCACTTGGCCAAAAACGGTGTATGCGTTTTTTCCTGAATATATTCAGCAAAAAACGCATACGCCCGTTTGGGCCAACCAAGCAAACTTGGAAAGGAAATCTGCACTACAATGAAGTCTCACTTCCCCCCGGTCAAAAGGGTCATCTGAAAAAAGTGTAAAATCCAGAAAGGCAGGACAGGCCATGGAGAACTGGGAGCCTTGTTATGCTGATGGGCAGGATGTAAATTGCCAACAGACACTCGGGACAAGTGTATGGTGTTTCTTGAAACATCTAAAAAAGAATGCAACAGAGCCTAGGGCACTTCCACTTATGGTCCTATAGCTTAGGGAAATTAAAATCAAAAAGACACAGCCACCCCAAAGTTTGGGACGCCTCTGTTTACAAGAACCTCGTTTACCATACAAGTTCAATATCACAGAAAGTGAAAAACGGATAAAGAACTGGTGGTACTTACGTACAATGCAGTATCACTCAGCAATGAAATCTATGTCATCAGGCCCGTAGCAGCATAATGAGTGGATTCAGGTATGATGATTCTAACTGAAATAATTCACACAGAAAAAGAAACATCATAAGATATCACTAATACACGGAATGTAAACTTGGCTACACAGGAACTGGATTACAAAACAGAACAGGGTCTCAAATTTAGAAAACCAACTTATGCTTGCTTAAGGGGAAAGGTGAGTTGGGGTGCTGCATAAAACCAGAGATTGAAATGAGCACAGATAAAGTTCCTTAAGCCAAATATGGAATAGACAAGAGCTACTCCTTGCTCAACGAAATGGACTCAACACCCCATACTAAACGCCTAAGAATGTACCTGACTAGTAAGTATCTTAAAACCTATGGATTGCTATGTCTCCAAAAGAGAATCAAGCGTGTATACAGGGCCATAAACGCAGCAGTGATAGGATTGGAGAGGTTCGGTGAGCAAATGAAGACCCTTTGAAGTCATATTGCATGGTACCCATTCCACGGGTCTCAACTCTCCAGGTTTAAAGTATTCTTCGTTCAGCTAAAACATGCATGTGGAACCCAGAGTATGATCAACTGTGTGAACGGGAGATGTGTTCAAATATTTCTCAGTTTTCCTCCCCTGGTACTCGGGTGCAACATTCCAGACGCTCTACTAACACTCTCCCCACTTGGAGAGTCAGCGCCTTTAACCTCCTGTTTGGCCCAGTTTGCAATTTCTGTGGAACATGAACAGGAATAGCGAGAACCAATGAGAGACTAGCTGGAGGTGTCTGGACGGGCAAATTTAACTCTCATTTCCCTCCAGGAGGAGGAATTAACCAAAGGCTCAGCGTGCCGTGCCGGAACCAGATTAGGGCCTGAAGCCATCCTGCGGTGTTGCGGCCAGCTCACAAGAAAGCGAGTTGAAGAAAGGAGCTCAGGGGCACTGTAATTCACAAACCTGCAGAGTTATAAATGACAGCTATCGTCCAAAAATATACTGAAGTAAGGCTGCCAAGAGGACTTGAAAGCGGGGCAGAATTGCAGGAAACCGATTTCAGGAGGTAGACTGGAATTGCACTGAAAGCATAGGAAAAGAGGCAGAGCGTCCACAATGATGCACTTGGCCAAAAAGGGCGTATGCGTTTTTTCCTGAATATATTCAGGAAAAAACGCATACGCCCTTTTTGGCCAACCAAGCAAGCTTGCAAAGGAAATCTGCACTACAATGAAGTCTCACTTCCCCCCGGTCAAACGGGTCATCTGAAAAAAGTGTAAAATCCAGAAAGGCAGGACAGACCATGGAGAATTGGGAGCCTTGTTATGCAGATGGGCTGGATGTAAATTGCCAACAGACACTCGGGACAAGTGTATGGTGTTTCCTGAAACATCTAAAAAACAATGCAACAGAGCCTAGGGCACTTCCACTTATGGTCCTATAGCTTAGGGAAATTAAAATCAAAAAGACACAGCCACCCCAAAGTTTGGGACGCCTCTGTTTACAAGAACCTCGTTTACCGTACAAGTTCAATATCACAGAATGTGAAAAATGGATAAAGAACTTGTGGTACTTACGTACAATGCAGTATCACTCAGCAATGAAATCTATGTCATCAGGACCGTAGCAGCATAATGAGTGGATTAAGGTACGATGATTCTAACTGAAATAAGTCACACAGAAAAAGAAACATCATAAGATATCACTAATACACGGAATGTAAACTTGGCTACACAGGAACTGGATTACAAAACAGAACAGGGTCTCAAATTTAGAAAACCAACTTATGCTTGCTTAAGGGGAAAGGTGAGTTGGGGTGCTGCATAAAACCAGAGATTGAAATGAGCACAGATAAAGTTCCTTAAGCCAAATATGGAATAGACAAGAGCTACTCCTTGCTCAACGAAATGGACTCAACACCCCATACTAAACGCCTAAGAATGTACCTGACTAGTAAGTATCTTAAAACCTATGGATTGCTATGTCTCCAAAAGAGAATCAAGCGTGTATACAGGGCCATAAACGCAGCAGTGATAGGATCGGAGAGGTTCGGTGAGCAAATGAAGACCCTTTGAAGTCATATTGCATGGTACCCATTCCACGGGTTTCAACTACCCAGGTTTAAGGTATTCTTCCTTCAGGTAAAATATGCATGTGGAAACTAGAGCATGATCAACCATGTGATCGGGAGACGTGTTCAAATATGTCTCAGTTTTCGTACCCTGGTACTCGGGTGCAACATTCCAGACGCTTTACTAACACTCTCCCAACTTGGAGAGTCAGTCCCTTTAACCTCCTGTTTGGCCCAGTTTGCAATTTCTTCGGAAGATGAACAGGAATAGCGAGAACCAATGAGAGACTAGCTGGAGGTGTCTGGACGGGCAAATTTAACTCTCATTTCCCACCAGGAGGAGGAATTAACCAAAGGCTCAGCGTGCCGTGCCGGAACCAGATTAGGGCCTGAAGCCATCCTGCGGTGTTGCGGCCAGCTCACAAGAAAGCGAGTTGAAGAAAGGAGCTCAGGGGCACTGTAATTCACAAACCTGCAGAGTTATAAATGACAGCTATCGTCCAAAAATATACTGAAGTAAGGCTGCCAAGAGGACTTGAAAGCGGGGCAGAATTGCAGGAAACCGATTTCAGGAGGTAGACTGGAATTGCACTGAAAGCATAGGAAAAGAGGCAGAGCGTCCACAATGATGCACTTGGCCAAAAAGGGCGTATGCGTTTTTTCCTGAATATATTCAGGAAAAAACGCATACGCCCTTTTTGGCCAACCAAGCAAGCTTGCAAAGGAAATCTGCACTACAATGAACTCTCACTTCACCCCGGTCAAAAGGGTCATCTGAAAAATGTGTAAAATCCAGAAAGGCAGGACAGGCCATGGAGAACTGGGAGCCTTGTTATGCTGATGGGCAGGATGTAAATTGCCAACAGACACTCCGGAGAAGTGTATGGTGTTTCCTGAAACATCTAAGAAACAAAGAAACAGAGCCTAGGGCACTTCCACTTATGGTCCTATAGCTTAGGGAAATTAAAATCAAAAAGACACAGCCACCCCAAAGTTTGGGACGCCTCTGTTTACAAGAACCTCGTTTACCGTACAAGTTCAATATCACAGAAAGTGAAAAATGGATAAAGAACTTGTGGTACTTACGTACAATGCAGTATCACTCAGCAATGAAATCTATGTCATCAGGCCCATAGCAGCATAATGAGTGGATTCAGGCATGATGATTCTAACTGAAATAAGTCACACAGAAAAAGAAACATCATAAGATATCAGTAATACACGGAATGTAAACTTGGCTACACAGGAACTGAATTACAGAACAGAACAGGGTCTCAAATTTAGAAAACCAACTTATGCTTGCTTAAGGGGAAAGGTGAGTTGGGGTGCTGCATAAAACCAGAGATTGAAATGAGCACAGATAAAGTTCATTAAGTCAAATATGGAATAGTCAAGAGTTACTCCTTGCTCAACGAAATGGAATCAACACCGCATATTAAACGCCTAAGAATGTACCTGACTAGTAAGTATCTTAAAACCTATGGATTGCTATGTCTCCAAAAGAGAATCAAGCATGTGTACAGGGGCATAAACGCAGCAGTGGTAGGATCGGAGAGGTTCGGTGAGCAAATGAAGACCCTTTGAAGTCATATTGCATGGAACCCATTCCACGGGTCTCAACTCTCCAGGTTTAAGGTATTCTTCCTTCAGCTAAAACATGCATGTGGAACCCAGAGTATGATCAACCATGTGAACGGGCGATGTGTTCAAATATGTCTCAGTTTTCCTCCCCTGGTACTCGGGTGCAACATTTCAGACGCTTTACTAACACTCTCCCGAATTGGAGAGTCAGTCCCTTTAACCTCCTGTTTGGCCCAGTTTGCAATTTCTGCGGAAGATGAACAGGAATAGCGAGAACCAATGAGAGACTAGCTGGAGGTGTCTGGACGGGCAAATTTAACTCTCATTTCCCACCAGGAGGAGGAATTAACCAAAGGCTCAGCGTGCCGTGCCGGAACCAGATTAGGGCCTGAAGCCATCCTGCGGTGTTGCGGCCAGCTCACAAGAAAGCGAGTTGAAGAAAGGAGCTCAGGGGCACTGTAATTCACAAACCTGCAGAGTTATAAATGACAGCTATCGTCCAAAAATATACTGAAGTAAGGCTGCCAAGAGGACTTGAAAGCGGGGCAGAATTGCAGGAAACCGATTTCAGGAGGTAGACTGGAATTGCACTGAAAGCATAGGAAAAGAGGCAGAGCGTCCACAATGATGCACTTGGCCAAAAAGGGCGTATGCGTTTTTTCCTGAATATATTCAGGAAAAAACGCATACGCCCTTTTTGGCCAACCAAGCAAGCTTGCAAAGGAAATCTGCACTACAATGAAGTCTCACTTCACCCCGGTCAAACGGGTCATCTGAAAAAAGTGTAAAATCCAGAAAGGCAGGACAGACCATGGAGAATTGGGAGCCTTGTTATGCTGAAGGGCGGGATGTAAATTGCCAACAGACACTCGGGACAAGTGTATGGTGTTTCCTGAAACATCTAAAAAACAATGCAACAGAGCCTAGGGCACTTCCACTTATGGTCCTATAGCTTAGGGAAATTAAAATCAAAAAGACACAGCCACCCCAAAGTTTGGGACGCCTCTGTTTACAAGAACCTCGTTTACCGTACAAGTTCAATATCACAGAATGTGAAAAATGGATAAAGAACTTGTGGTACTTACGTACAATGCAGTATCACTCAGCAATGAAATCTATGTCATCAGGACCGTAGCAGCATAATGAGTGGATTCAGGTACGATGATTCTAACTGAAATAAGTCACACAGAAAAAGAAACATCATAAGATATCACTAATACACGGAATGTAAACTTGGCTACACAGGAACTGGATTACAAAACAGAACAGGGTCTCAAATTTAGAAAAGCAACTTATGCTTGCTTAAGGGGAAAGGTGAGTTGGGGTGCTGCATCAAACCAGAGATTGAAATGAGCACAGATAAAGTTCCTTAAGCCAAATATGGAATAGACAAGAGCTACTCCTTGCTCAATGAAATGGACTCAACACCCCATACTAAACGCCTAAGAATGTACCTGACTAGTAAGTATCTTAAAACCTATGGATTGCTATGTCTCCAAAAGAGAATCAAGCGTGTATACAGGGCCATAAACGCAGCAGTGATAGGATTGGAGAGGTTCGGTGAGCAAATGAAGACCCTTTGAAGTCATATTGCATGGTACCCATTCCACGGGTCTCAACTCTCCAGGTTTAAGGTATTCTTCCTTCAGCTAAAACATGCATGGGGAACCCAGAGTATGATCAACTGTGTGAACGGGAGACGTGTTCAAATATGTCTCAGTTTTCCTCCCCTGGTACTCGGGTGCAACATTCCAGACGCTTTACTAACACTCTCCCCACTTGGACAGTCAGCGCCTTTAACCTCCTGTTTGGCCCAGTTTGCAATTTCTGCGGAAGATGAACAGGAATAGCGAGAACCAATGAGAGACTAGCTGGAGGTGTCTGGACGGGCAAATTTAACTCTCATTTCCCTCCAGGAGGAGGAATTAACCAAAGGCTCAGCGTGCCGTGCCGGAACCAGATTAGGGCCTGAAGCCATCCTGCGGTGTTGCGGCCAGCTCACAAGAAAGCGAGTTGAAGAAAGGAGCTCAGGGGCACTGTAATTCACAAACCTGCAGAGTTATAAATGACAGCTATCGTCCAAAAATATACTGAAGTAAGGCTGCCAAGAGGACTTGAAAGCGGGGCAGAATTGCAGGAAACCGATTTCAGGAGGTAGACTGGAATTGCATTGAAAGCATAGGAAAAGAGGCAGAACGTCCACAATGATGCACTTGGCCAAAAAGGGTGTATGCGTTTTTTCCTGAATATATTCAGCAAAAAACGCATACGCCCGTTTGGGCCAACCAAGCAAACTTGCAAAGGAAATCTGCACTACAATGAAGTCTCACTTCCCCCCGGTCAAAAGGGTCATCTGAAAAAAGTGTAAAATCCAGAAAGGCAGGACAGGCCATGGAGAACTGGGAGCCTTGTTATGCTGATGGGCAGGATGTAAATTGCCAACAGACACTCGGGAGAAGTGTATGGTGTTTCCTGAAACATCTAAGAAACAAAGCAACAGAGCCTAGGGCACTTCCACTTATGGTCCTATAGCTTAGGGAAATTAAAATCAAAAAGACACAGCCACCCCAAAGTTTGGGACGCCTCTGTTTACAAGAACCTCGTTTACCGTACAAGTTCAATATCACAGAAAGTGTAAAATGGATAAAGAACTTGTGGTACTTACGTACAATGCAGTATCACTCAGCAATGTAATCTATGTCATCAGGCCCGTAGCAGCACAATGAGTGGATTCAGGTACGATGATTCTAACTGAAATAAGTCACACAGAAAAAGAAACATCATAAGATATCTGTAATACACGGAATGTAAACTTGGCTACACAGGAACTGAATTCCAAAACAGAACAGGGTCTCAAATTTAGAAAACCAACTTATGCTTGCTTAAGGGGAAAGGTGAGTTGGGGTGCTGCATCAAACCAGAGATTGAAGTGAGCACAGATAAAGTTCCTTAAGCCAAATATGGAATAGACAAGAGCTACTCCTTGCTCAACGAAATGGACTCAACACCCCATATTAAACGCCTAAGAATGTACCTGACTAGTAAGTATCTTAAAACCTATGGATTGCTATGTCTCCAAAAGAGAATCAAGCGTGTGTACAGGGGCATAAACGCAGCAGTGATAGGATTGGAGAGGTTCGGTGAGCAAATGAAGACCCTTTGAAGTCATATTGCATGGTACCCATTCCACGGGTCTCAACTCTCCAGGTTTAAGGTATTCTTCCTTCAGCTAAAACATGCATGTGGAACCCAGAGTATGATCAACCGTGTGAACGGGAGACGTGTTCAAATGTGTCTCAGTTTTCGTACCCTGGTACTCGGGTGCAACATTCCAGACGCTTTACTAACACTCTCCCCACTTGGAGAGTCAGTCCCTTTAACCTCCTGTTTGGCCCAGTTTGCAATTTCTGCGGAAGATGAACAGGAATAGGGAGAACCAATGAGAGACTAGCTGGAGGTGTCTGGACGGGCAAATTTAACTCTCATTTCCCACCAGGAGGAGGAATTAACCAAAGGCTCAGCGTGCCGTGCCGGAACCAGATTAGGGCCTGAAGCCATCCTGCGGTGTTGCGGCCAGCTCACAAGAAAGCGAGTTGAAGAAAGGAGCTCAGGGGCACTGTAATTCACAAACCTGCAGAGTTATAAATGACAGCTATCGTCCAAAAATATACTGAAGTAAGGCTGCCAAGAGGACTTGAAAGCGGGGCAGAATTGCAGGAAACCGATTTCAGGAGGTAGACTGGAATTGCACTGAAAGCATAGGAAAAGAGGCAGAGCGTCCACAATGATGCACTTGGCCAAAAAGGGCGTATGCGTTTTTTCCTGAATATATTCAGGAAAAAACGCATACGCCCTTTTTGGCCAACCAAGCAAGCTTGCAAAGGAAATCTGCACTACAATGAAGTCTCACTTCACCCCGGTCAAACGGGTCATCTGAAAAAAGTGTAAAATCCAGAAAGGCAGGACAGACCATGGAGAATTGGGAGCCTTGTTATGCTGAAGGGCGGGATGTAAATTGCCAACAGACACTCGGGACAAGTGTATGGTGTTTCCTGAAACATCTAAAAAACAATGCAACAGAGCCTAGGGCACTTCCACTTATGGTCCTATAGCTTAGGGAAATTAAAATCAAAAAGACACAGCCACCCCAAAGTTTGGGACGCCTCTGTTTACAAGAACCTCGTTTACCGTACAAGTTCAATATCACAGAATGTGAAAAATGGATAAAGAACTTGTGGTACTTACGTACAATGCAGTATCACTCAGCAATGAAATCTATGTCATCAGGACCGTAGCAGCATAATGAGTGGATTCAGGTACGATGATTCTAACTGAAATAAGTCACACAGAAAAAGAAACATCATAAGATATCACTAATACACGGAATGTAAACTTGGCTACACAGGAACTGGATTACAAAACAGAACAGGGTCTCAAATTTAGAAAAGCAACTTATGCTTGCTTAAGGGGAAAGGTGAGTTGGGGTGCTGCATCAAACCAGAGATTGAAATGAGCACAGATAAAGTTCCTTAAGCCAAATATGGAATAGACAAGAGCTACTCCTTGCTCAATGAAATGGACTCAACACCCCATACTAAACGCCTAAGAATGTACCTGACTAGTAAGTATCTTAAAACCTATGGATTGCTATGTCTCCAAAAGAGAATCAAGCGTGTATACAGGGCCATAAACGCAGCAGTGATAGGATTGGAGAGGTTCGGTGAGCAATGAAGACCCTTTGAAGTCATATTGCATGGTACCCATTCCACGGGTCTCAACTCTCCAGGTTTAAGGTATTCTTCCTTCAGCTAAAACATGCATGTGGAACCCAGAGTATGATCAACTGTGTGAACGGGAGACGTGTTCAAATATGTCTCAGTTTTCCTCCCCTGGTACTCGGGTGCAACATTCCAGACGCTTTACTAACACTCTCCCCACTTGGACAGTCAGCGCCTTTAACCTCCTGTTTGGCCCAGTTTGCAATTTCTGCGGAAGATGAACAGGAATAGCGAGAACCAATGAGAGACTAGCTGGAGGTGTCTGGACGGGCAAATTTAACTCTCATTTCCCTCCAGGAGGAGGAATTAACCAAAGGCTCAGCGTGCCGTGCCGGAACCAGATTAGGGCCTGAAGCCATCCTGCGGTGTTGCGGCCAGCTCACAAGAAAGCGAGTTGAAGAAAGGAGCTCAGGGGCACTGTAATTCACAAACCTGCAGAGTTATAAATGACAGCTATCGTCCAAAAATATACTGAAGTAAGGCTGCCAAGAGGACTTGAAAGCGGGGCAGAATTGCAGGAAACCGATTTCAGGAGGTAGACTGGAATTGCATTGAAAGCATAGGAAAAGAGGCAGAACGTCCACAATGATGCACTTGGCCAAAAAGGGTGTATGCGTTTTTTCCTGAATATATTCAGCAAGAAACGCATATGCCCGTTTGGGCCAACCAAGCAAACTTGCAAAGGAAATCTGCACTACAATGAAGTCTCACTTCCCCCCGGTCAAAAGGGTCATCTGAAAAAAGTGTAAAATCCAGAAAGGCAGGACAGGCCATGGAGAACTGGGAGCCTTGTTATGCTGATGGGCAGGATGTAAATTGCCAACAGACACTCGGGAGAAGTGTATGGTGTTTCCTGAAACATCTAAGAAACAAAGCAACAGAGCCTAGGGCACTTCCACTTATGGTCCTATAGCTTAGGGAAATTAAAATCAAAAAGACACAGCCACCCCAAAGTTTGGGACGCCTCTGTTTACAAGAACCTCGTTTACCGTACAAGTTCAATATCACAGAAAGTGTAAAATGGATAAAGAACTTGTGGTACTTACGTACAATGCAGTATCACTCAGCAATGTAATCTATGTCATCAGGCCCGTAGCAGCACAATGAGTGGATTCAGGTACGATGATTCTAACTGAAATAAGTCACACAGAAAAAGAAACATCATAAGATATCTGTAATACACGGAATGTAAACTTGGCTACACAGGAACTGAATTCCAAAACAGAACAGGGTCTCAAATTTAGAAAACCAACTTATGCTTGCTTAAGGGGAAAGGTGAGTTGGGGTGCTGCATAAAACCAGAGATTGAAATGAGCACAGATAAAGTTCCTTAAGCCAAATATGGAATAGACAAGAGCTACTCCTTGCTCAACGAAATGGACTCAACACCCCATATTAAACGCCTAAGAATGTACCTGACTAGTAAGTATCTTAAAACCTATGGATTGCTATGTCTCCAAAAGAGAATCAAGCGTGTGTACAGGGGCATAAACGCAGCAGTGATAGGATTGGAGAGGTTCGGTGAGCAAATGAAGACCCTTTGAAGTCATATTGCATGGTACCCATTCCACGGGTCTCAACTCTCCAGGTTTAAGGTATTCTTCCTTCAGCTAAAACATGCATGTGGAACCCAGAGTATGATCAACCGTGTGAACGGGAGAGGTGTTCAAATATGTCTCAGTTTTCGTACCCTGGTACTCGGGTGCAACATTTCAGACGCTTTACTAACACTCTCCCCACTTGGAGAGTCAGTCCCTTTAACCTCCTGTTTGGCCCAGTTTGCAATTTCTGCGGAAGATGAACAGGAGTAGGGAGAACCAATGAGAGACTAGCTGGAGGTGTCTGGAAGGGCAAATTTAACTCTCATTTCCCTCCAGGAGTAGGAATTAACCAAAGGCTCAGTGTGCCGTGCCGGAACCAGATTAGGGCCTGAAGCCATCCTGCGGTGTTGCGGCCAGCTCACAAGAAAGCGAGTTGAAGAAAGGAGCTCAGGGGCACTGTAATTCACAAACCTGCAGAGTTATAAATGACAGCTATCGTCCAAAAATATACTGAAGTAAGGCTGCCAAGAGGACTTGAATGCGGGGCAGAATTGCAGGAAACCGATTTCAGGAGGTAGACTGGAATTGCACTGAAAGCATAGGAAAAGAGGCAGAGCGTCCACAATGATGCACTTGGCCAAAAAGGGCGTATGCGTTTTTTCCTGAATATATTCAGGAAAAAACGCATACGCCCTTTTTGGCCAACCAAGCAAGCTTGCAAAGGAAATCTGCACTACAATGAAGTCTCACTTCACCCCGGTCAAACGGGTCATCTGAAAAAAGTGTAAAATCCAGAAAGGCAGGACAGGCCATGGAGAACTGGGAGCCTTGTTATGCTGATGGGCGGGATGTAAATGGCCAACAGACACTCGGGAGAAGTGTATGGTGTTTCCTGAAACATCTAAGAAACAAAGCAACAGAGCCTAGGGCACTTCCACTTATGGTCCTATAGCTTAGGGAAATTAAAATCAAAAAGACACAGCCACCCCAAAGTTTGGGACGCCTCTGTTTACAAGAACCTCGTTTACCGTACAAGTTCAATATCACAGAAAGTGTAAAATGGATAAAGATCTTGTGGCACTTACGTACAATGCAGTATCACTCAGCAATGAAATCTATGTCATCAGGCCCGTAGCAGCACAATGAGTGGATTCAGGTACGATGATTCTAACTGAAATAAGTCACACAGAAAAAGAAACATCATAAGATATCAGTAATACACGGAATGTAAACTTGGCTACACAGGAACTGAATTCCAAAACAGAACAGGGTCTCAAATTTAGAAAACCAACTTATGCTTGCTTAAGGGTAAAGGTGAGTTGGGGTGCTGCATCAAACCAGAGATTGAAATGAGCACAGATAAAGTTCCTTAAGCCAAATATGGAATAGACAAGAGCTACTCCTTGCTCAACGAAATGGACTCAACACCCCATATTAAACGCCTAAGAATGTACCTGACTAGTAAGTATCTTAAAACCTATGGATTGCTATGTCTCCAAAAGAGAATCAAGCGTGTGTACAGGGGCATAAACGCAGCAGTGATAGGATTGGAGAGGTTCGGTGAGCAAATGAAGACCCTTTGAAGTCATATTGCATGGTACCCATTCCACGGGTCTCAACTCTCCAGGTTTAAGGTATTCTTCCTTCAGCTAAAACATGCATGTGGAACCCAGAGTATGATCAACCGTGTGAACGGGAGACGTGTTCAAATGTGTCTCAGTTTTCGTACCCTGGTACTCGGGTGCAACATTCCAGACGCTTTACTAACACTCTCCCCACTTGGAGAGTCAGTCCCTTTAACCTCCTGTTTGGCCCAGTTTGCAATTTCTGCGGAAGATGAACAGGAATAGGGAGAACCAATGAGAGACTAGCTGGAGGTGTCTGGACGGGCAAATTTAACTCTCATTTCCCACCAGGAAGAGGAATTAACCAAAGGCTCAGCGTGCCGTGCTGGAACCAGATTAGGGCCTGTAGCCATCCTGCGGTGTTGCGGCCAGCTCACAAGAAAGCAAGATGAAGAAAGGAGCTCAGGGGCACTGTAATTCACAAACCTGCAGAGTTATAAATGACAGCTATCGTCCAAAAATATACTGAAGTAAGGCTGCCAAGAGGACTTGAAAGCGGGGCAGAATTGCAGGAAACCGATTTCAGGAGGTAGACTGGAATTGCATTGAAAGCATAGGAAAAGAGGCAGAACGTCCACAATGATGCACTTGGCCAAAAAGGGCGTATGCGTTTTTTCCTGAATATATTCAGGAAAAAACGCATACGCCCTTTTTGGCCAACCAAGCAAGCTTGCAAAGGAAATCTGCACTACAATGAAGTCTCACTTCCCCCCGGTCAAAAGGACCATCTGAAAAAAGTGTAAAATCCAGAAAGGCAGGACAGGCCATGGAGAACTGGGAGCCTTGTTATGCTGATGGGAGGGATGTAAATTGCCAACAGACACTCGGGAGAATTGTATGGTGTTTCCTGAAACATCTAAAAAACAAAGCAACAGAGCCTAGGGAACTTCCACTTATGGTCCTATAGCTTAGGGAAATTAAAATCAAAAAGACACAGAAACCCCAAAGTATGGAACGGATCTGTTTACAAGAACCTTGTTTACAGTACAAGTTCAACATCGCAGAAAGTGAAAAATGGATAAAGAAGTTGTGGTATTTACATACAAAGCAATATCACTCAGCAATGAAATCTATGTCCTCAGGCCCTTAGCAGCACAATGAGTGGATTCAGGTATGATGATTCTAACTGAAATAAGTCACACAGAATAAGAAACATCATAAGATATCAGTAATACACGGAATGTAAACTTGGCTACACAGGAACTGAATTACAGAACAGAACAGGGTCTCAAATTTAGAAAACCAACTTATGCTTGCTTAAGGGGAAAGGTGAGTTGGGGTGCTGCATAAAACCAGAGATTGAAATGAGCACAGATAAAGTTCCTTAAGCCAAATATGGAATAGACAAGAGCTACTCCTTGCTCAACGAAATGGCCTCAACACCGCATATTAAATGCCTAAGAATGTACCTGACTAGTAAGTATCTTAAAACCTATGGATTGCTATGTCTCCGAAAGAGAATCAAGCATGTGTACAGGGGCATAAACACAGCAGTGATAGGATTGGAGAGGTTCGGTGAGCAAATGAAGACCCTTTGAAATCATATTTCATGGTAACCATTCCACGGGTTTCAACTACCCAGGTTTAAGGTATTCTTCCTTCAGCTAAAACATGCATGTGGAACCTAGAGTATGATCAACCATGTGATCGGGAGACGTGTTCAAATATGTCTCAGTTTTCGTACCCTGATACTCGGGTGCAACATTCCAGACGCTTTACAAACACTCTCCCAACTTGGAGAGTCAGTCCCTTTAACCTCCTGTTTAGCCCAGTTTGCAATTTCTGCGGAAGATGAACAGGAATAGGGAGAACCAATGAGAGACTAGCTGGAGGTGTCTGGACGGGCAAATTTAACTCTCATTTCCCACCAGGAAGAGGAATTAACCAAAGGCTCAGCATGCCGTGCTGGAACCAGATTAGGGCCTGAAGCCATCCTGCGGTGTTGCGGCCAGGTCACAAGAAAGCGAGTTGAAGAAAGGAACTCAGGGGCACTGTAATTCACAATCTTGCAGAGTTATAAATGACAGCTATCGTCCAAAAATATACTGAAGTAAGGCTGCCAAGAGGACTTGAAAGCGGGGCAGAATTGCAGGAAACCGATTTCAGGAGGTAGACTGGAATTGCAATGAAAGCATAGGAAAAGAGGCAGAGCGTCCACAATCATGCACCTGGCCAAAAAGGGCGTATGCGTTTTTTCCTGAATATATTCAGGAAAAAAAGCATACGCACTTTTTGGCCAACCAAGCAAGCTTGCAAAGGAAATCTGCACTACAATGAAGTCTCACTTCCCCACGGTCAAAAGGACCATCTGAAAAAAGTGTAAAATCCAGAAAGGCAGGACAGGCCATGGAGAACTGGGAGCCTTGTTATGCTGATGGGAGGGATGTAAATTGCCAACAGACACTTGGGAGAAGTGTATGGTGTTTCCTGAAACATCTAAAAAACAAAGCAACAGAGCCTAGGGCACTTCCACTTATGGTCCTATAGCTTAGGGAAATTAAAATCAAAAAGACACAGCCACCCCAATGTATGGAACGGCTCTGTTTACAAGAACCTCGTTTACAGTACAAGTTCAACATCGCAGAAAGTGAAAAATGGATAAAGAAGTTGTGGTATTTACTTACAAAGCAATATCACTCAGCAATGAAATCTATGTCATCAGGCCCGTAGCAGCATAATGAGTGGATTCAGGTGCGATGATTCTAACTGAAATAGGTCACACAGAAAAAGAAACATCATAAGATATCAGTAATACACGGAATGTAAATTGGCTACACAGGAACTGAATTACAGAACAGAACACGGTCTCAAATTTAGAAAACCAACTTATGCTTGCTTAAGGGGAAAGGTGAGTTGGGGTGCTGCATAAAACCAGAGATTGAAATGAGCACAGATAAAGTTCCTTAAGCCAAATATGGAATAGACAAGAGCTACTCCTTGCTCAACGAAATGGCCTCAACACCGCATATTAAACGCCTAAGAATGTACCTGACTAGTAAGTATCTTAAAACCTATGGATTGCTATGTCTCCGAAAGAGAATCAAGCATGTGTACAGGGGCATAAACACAGCAGTGATAGGATTGGAGAGGTTCGGTGAGCAAATGAAGACCCTTTGAAGTCATATAGCATGGTACCCATTCCACGGGTCTCAACTACCCAGGTTTAAGGTATTCTTCCTTCAGCTGAAACATGCATGTGGAACCTAGAGTATGATCAACCATGTTATCGGGAGACGTGTTCAAATATGTCTCAGTTTTCGTACACTGGTACTCGGGTGCAACATTCCAGACGCTTTACTAACACTCTCCCGACTTGGAGAGTCAGTCCCTTTAACCTCCTGTTTGGCCCAGTTTGCAATTTCTGCGGAAGATGAACAGGAATAGCGAGAACCAATGAGAGACTAGCTGGAGGTGTCTGGAAGGGCAAATTTAACTCTCATTTCCCTCCAGGAGTAGGAATTAACCAAAGGCTCAGCGTGCCGTGCCGGAACCAGATTAGGGCCTGAAGCCATCCTGCGGTGTTGCGGCCAGCTCACAAGAAAGCGAGTTGAAGAAAGGAGCTCAGGGGCACTGTAATTCACAAACCTGCAGAGTTATAAATGACAGCTATCGTCCAAAAATATACTGAAGTAAGGCTGCCAAGAGGACTTGAATGCGGGGCAGAATTGCAGGAAACCGATTTCAGGAGGTAGACTGGAATTGCACTGAAAGCATAGGAAAAGAGGCAGAGCGTCCACAATGATGCACTTGGCCAAAAAGGGCGTATGCGTTTTTTCCTGAATATATTCAGGAAAAAACGCATACGCCCTTTTTGGCCAACCAAGCAAGCTTGCAAAGGAAATCTGCACTACAATGAAGTCTCACTTCACCCCGGTCAAACGGGTCATCTGAAAAAAGTGTAAAATCCAGAAAGGCAGGACAGGCCATGGAGAACTGGGAGCCTTGTTATGCTGATGGGCGGGATGTAAATGGCCAACAGACACTCGGGAGAAGTGTATGGTGTTTCCTGAAACATCTAAGAAACAAAGCAACAGAGCCTAGGGCACTTCCACTTATGGTCCTATAGCTTAGGGAAATTAAAATCAAAAAGACACAGCCACCCCAAAGTTTGGGACGCCTCTGTTTACAAGAACCTCGTTTACCGTACAAGTTCAATATCACAGAAAGTGTAAAATGGATAAAGATCTTGTGGCACTTACGTACAATGCAGTATCACTCAGCAATGAAATCTATGTCATCAGGCCCGTAGCAGCACAATGAGTGGATTCAGGTACGATGATTCTAACTGAAATAAGTCACACAGAAAAAGAAACATCATAAGATATCAGTAATACACGGAATGTAAACTTGGCTACACAGGAACTGAATTCCAAAACAGAACAGGGTCTCAAATTTAGAAAACCAACTTATGCTTGCTTAAGGGTAAAGGTGAGTTGGGGTGCTGCATCAAACCAGAGATTGAAATGAGCACAGATAAAGTTCCTTAAGCCAAATATGGAATAGACAAGAGCTACTCCTTGCTCAACGAAATGGACTCAACACCCCATATTAAACGCCTAAGAATGTACCTGACTAGTAAGTATCTTAAAACCTATGGATTGCTATGTCTCCAAAAGAGAATCAAGCGTGTGTACAGGGGCATAAACGCAGCAGTGATAGGATTGGAGAGGTTCGGTGAGCAAATGAAGACCCTTTGAAGTCATATTGCATGGTACCCATTCCACGGGTCTCAACTCTCCAGGTTTAAGGTATTCTTCCTTCAGCTAAAACATGCATGTGGAACCCAGAGTATGATCAACCGTGTGAACGGGAGACGTGTTCAAATGTGTCTCAGTTTTCGTACCCTGGTACTCGGGTGCAACATTCCAGACGCTTTACTAACACTCTCCCCACTTGGAGAGTCAGTCCCTTTAACCTCCTGTTTGGCCCAGTTTGCAATTTCTGCGGAAGATGAACAGGAATAGGGAGAACCAATGAGAGACTAGCTGGAGGTGTCTGGACGGGCAAATTTAACTCTCATTTCCCACCAGGAGGAGGAATTAACCAAAGGCTCAGCGTGCCGTGCCGGAACCAGATTAGGGCCTGAAGCCATCCTGCGGTGTTGCGGCCAGCTCACAAGAAAGCGAGTTGAAGAAAGGAGCTCAGGGGCACTGTAATTCACAAACCTGCAGAGTTATAAATGACAGCTATCGTCCAAAAATATACTGAAGTAAGGCTGCCAAGAGGACTTGAAAGCGGGGCAGAATTGCAGGAAACCGATTTCAGGAGGTAGACTGGAATTGCACTGAAAGCATAGGAAAAGAGGCAGAGCGTCCACAATGATGCACTTGGCCAAAAAGGGCGTATGCGTTTTTTCCTGAATATATTCAGGAAAAAACGCATACGCCCTTTTTGGCCAACCAAGCAAGCTTGCAAAGGAAATCTGCACTACAATGAAGTCTCACTTCACCCCGGTCAAACGGGTCATCTGAAAAAAGTGTAAAATCCAGAAAGGCAGGACAGACCATGGAGAATTGGGAGCCTTGTTATGCTGAAGGGCGGGATGTAAATTGCCAACAGACACTCGGGACAAGTGTATGGTGTTTCCTGAAACATCTAAAAAACAATGCAACAGAGCCTAGGGCACTTCCACTTATGGTCCTATAGCTTAGGGAAATTAAAATCAAAAAGACACAGCCACCCCAAAGTTTGGGACGCCTCTGTTTACAAGAACCTCGTTTACCGTACAAGTTCAATATCACAGAATGTGAAAAATGGATAAAGAACTTGTGGTACTTACGTACAATGCAGTATCACTCAGCAATGAAATCTATGTCATCAGGACCGTAGCAGCATAATGAGTGGATTCAGGTACGATGATTCTAACTGAAATAAGTCACACAGAAAAAGAAACATCATAAGATATCACTAATACACGGAATGTAAACTTGGCTACACAGGAACTGGATTACAAAACAGAACAGGGTCTCAAATTTAGAAAAGCAACTTATGCTTGCTTAAGGGGAAAGGTGAGTTGGGGTGCTGCATCAAACCAGAGATTGAAATGAGCACAGATAAAGTTCCTTAAGCCAAATATGGAATAGACAAGAGCTACTCCTTGCTCAATGAAATGGACTCAACACCCCATACTAAACGCCTAAGAATGTACCTGACTAGTAAGTATCTTAAAACCTATGGATTGCTATGTCTCCAAAAGAGAATCAAGCGTGTATACAGGGCCATAAACGCAGCAGTGATAGGATTGGAGAGGTTCGGTGAGCAAATGAAGACCCTTTGAAGTCATATTGCATGGTACCCATTCCACGGGTCTCAACTCTCCAGGTTTAAGGTATTCTTCCTTCAGCTAAAACATGCATGGGGAACCCAGAGTATGATCAACTGTGTGAACGGGAGACGTGTTCAAATATGTCTCAGTTTTCCTCCCCTGGTACTCGGGTGCAACATTCCAGACGCTTTACTAACACTCTCCCCACTTGGACAGTCAGCGCCTTTAACCTCCTGTTTGGCCCAGTTTGCAATTTCTGCGGAAGATGAACAGGAATAGCGAGAACCAATGAGAGACTAGCTGGAGGTGTCTGGACGGGCAAATTTAACTCTCATTTCCCTCCAGGAGGAGGAATTAACCAAAGGCTCAGCGTGCCGTGCCGGAACCAGATTAGGGCCTGAAGCCATCCTGCGGTGTTGCGGCCAGCTCACAAGAAAGCGAGTTGAAGAAAGGAGCTCAGGGGCACTGTAATTCACAAACCTGCAGAGTTATAAATGACAGCTATCGTCCAAAAATATACTGAAGTAAGGCTGCCAAGAGGACTTGAAAGCGGGGCAGAATTGCAGGAAACCGATTTCAGGAGGTAGACTGGAATTGCATTGAAAGCATAGGAAAAGAGGCAGAACGTCCACAATGATGCACTTGGCCAAAAAGGGTGTATGCGTTTTTTCCTGAATATATTCAGCAAAAAACGCATACGCCCGTTTGGGCCAACCAAGCAAACTTGCAAAGGAAATCTGCACTACAATGAAGTCTCACTTCCCCCCGGTCAAAAGGGTCATCTGAAAAAAGTGTAAAATCCAGAAAGGCAGGACAGGCCATGGAGAACTGGGAGCCTTGTTATGCTGATGGGCAGGATGTAAATTGCCAACAGACACTCGGGAGAAGTGTATGGTGTTTCCTGAAACATCTAAGAAACAAAGCAACAGAGCCTAGGGCACTTCCACTTATGGTCCTATAGCTTAGGGAAATTAAAATCAAAAAGACACAGCCACCCCAAAGTTTGGGACGCCTCTGTTTACAAGAACCTCGTTTACCGTACAAGTTCAATATCACAGAAAGTGTAAAATGGATAAAGAACTTGTGGTACTTACGTACAATGCAGTATCACTCAGCAATGTAATCTATGTCATCAGGCCCGTAGCAGCACAATGAGTGGATTCAGGTACGATGATTCTAACTGAAATAAGTCACACAGAAAAAGAAACATCATAAGATATCTGTAATACACGGAATGTAAACTTGGCTACACAGGAACTGAATTCCAAAACAGAACAGGGTCTCAAATTTAGAAAACCAACTTATGCTTGCTTAAGGGGAAAGGTGAGTTGGGGTGCTGCATAAAACCAGAGATTGAAATGAGCACAGATAAAGTTCCTTAAGCCAAATATGGAATAGACAAGAGCTACTCCTTGCTCAACGAAATGGACTCAACACCCCATATTAAACGCCTAAGAATGTACCTGACTAGTAAGTATCTTAAAACCTATGGATTGCTATGTCTCCAAAAGAGAATCAAGCGTGTGTACAGGGGCATAAACGCAGCAGTGATAGGATTGGAGAGGTTCGGTGAGCAAATGAAGACCCTTTGAAGTCATATTGCATGGTACCCATTCCACGGGTCTCAACTCTCCAGGTTTAAGGTATTCTTCCTTCAGCTAAAACATGCATGTGGAACCCAGAGTATGATCAACCGTGTGAACGGGAGAGGTGTTCAAATATGTCTCAGTTTTCGTACCCTGGTACTCGGGTGCAACATTCCAGACGCTTTACTAACACTCTCCCCACTTGGAGAGTCAGTCCCTTTAACCTCCTGTTTGGCCCAGTTTGCAATTTCTGCGGAAGATGAACAGGAGTAGGGAGAACCAATGAGAGACTAGCTGGAGGTGTCTGGAAGGGCAAATTTAACTCTCATTTCCCTCCAGGAGTAGGAATTAACCAAAGGCTCAGCGTGCCGTGCCGGAACCAGATTAGGGCCTGAAGCCATCCTGCGGTGTTGCGGCCAGCTCACAAGAAAGCGAGTTGAAGAAAGGAGCTCAGGGGCACTGTAATTCACAAACCTGCAGAGTTATAAATGACAGCTATCGTCCAAAAATATACTGAAGTAAGGCTGCCAAGAGGACTTGAATGCGGGGCAGAATTGCAGGAAACCGATTTCAGGAGGTAGACTGGAATTGCACTGAAAGCATAGGAAAAGAGGCAGAGCGTCCACAATGATGCACTTGGCCAAAAAGGGCGTATGCGTTTTTTCCTGAATATATTCAGGAAAAAACGCATACGCCCTTTTTGGCCAACCAAGCAAGCTTGCAAAGGAAATCTGCACTACAATGAAGTCTCACTTCACCCCGGTCAAACGGGTCATCTGAAAAAAGTGTAAAATCCAGAAAGGCAGGACAGGCCATGGAGAACTGGGAGCCTTGTTATGCTGATGGGCGGGATGTAAATGGCCAACAGACACTCGGGAGAAGTGTATGGTGTTTCCTGAAACATCTAAGAAACAAAGCAACAGAGCCTAGGGCACTTCCACTTATGGTCCTATAGCTTAGGGAAATTAAAATCAAAAAGACACAGCCACCCCAAAGTTTGGGACGCCTCTGTTTACAAGAACCTCGTTTACCGTACAAGTTCAATATCACAGAAAGTGTAAAATGGATAAAGATCTTGTGGCACTTACGTACAATGCAGTATCACTCAGCAATGAAATCTATGTCATCAGGCCCGTAGCAGCACAATGAGTGGATTCAGGTACGATGATTCTAACTGAAATAAGTCACACAGAAAAAGAAACATCATAAGATATCAGTAATACACGGAATGTAAACTTGGCTACACAGGAACTGAATTCCAAAACAGAACAGGGTCTCAAATTTAGAAAACCAACTTATGCTTGCTTAAGGGTAAAGGTGAGTTGGGGTGCTGCATCAAACCAGAGATTGAAATGAGCACAGATAAAGTTCCTTAAGCCAAATATGGAATAGACAAGAGCTACTCCTTGCTCAACGAAATGGACTCAACACCCCATATTAAACGCCTAAGAATGTACCTGACTAGTAAGTATCTTAAAACCTATGGATTGCTATGTCTCCAAAAGAGAATCAAGCGTGTGTACAGGGGCATAAACGCAGCAGTGATAGGATTGGAGAGGTTCGGAGAGCAAATGAAGACCCTTTGAAGTCATATTGCATGGTACCCATTCCACGGGTCTCAACTCTCCAGGTTTAAGGTATTCTTCCTTCAGCTAAAACATGCATGTGGAACCCAGAGTATGATCAACCGTGTGAACGGGAGACGTGTTCAAATGTGTCTCAGTTTTCGTACCCTGGTACTCGGGTGCAACATTCCAGACGCTTTACTAACACTCTCCCCACTTGGAGAGTCAGTCCCTTTAACCTCCTGTTTGGCCCAGTTTGCAATTTCTGCGGAAGATGAACAGGAATAGGGAGAACCAATGAGAGACTAGCTGGAGGTGTCTGGACGGGCAAATTTAACTCTCATTTCCCACCAGGAAGAGGAATTAACCAAAGGCTCAGCGTGCCGTGCTGGAACCAGATTAGGGCCTGTAGCCATCCTGCGGTGTTGCGGCCAGCTCACAAGAAAGCAAGATGAAGAAAGGAGCTCAGGGGCACTGTAATTCACAAACCTGCAGAGTTATAAATGACAGCTATCGTCCAAAAATATACTGAAGTAAGGCTGCCAAGAGGACTTGAAAGCGGGGCAGAATTGCAGGAAACCGATTTCAGGAGGTAGACTGGAATTGCATTGAAAGCATAGGAAAAGAGGCAGAACGTCCACAATGATGCACTTGGCCAAAAAGGGCGTATGCGTTTTTTCCTGAATATATTCAGGAAAAAACGCATACGCCCTTTTTGGCCAACCAAGCAAGCTTGCAAAGGAAATCTGCACTACAATGAAGTCTCACTTCCCCCCGGTCAAAAGGACCATCTGAAAAAAGTGTAAAATCCAGAAAGGCAGGACAGGCCATGGAGAACTGGGAGCCTTGTTATGCTGATGGGAGGGATGTAAATTGCCAACAGACACTCGGGAGAATTGTATGGTGTTTCCTGAAACATCTAAAAAACAAAGCAACAGAGCCTAGGGAACTTCCACTTATGGTCCTATAGCTTAGGGAAATTAAAATCAAAAAGACACAGCCACCCCAATGTATGGAACGGCTCTGTTTACAAGAACCTCGTTTACAGTACAAGTTCAACATCGCAGAAAGTGAAAAATGGATAAAGAAGTTGTGGTATTTACTTACAAAGCAATATCACTCAGCAATGAAATCTATGTCATCAGGCCCGTAGCAGCATAATGAGTGGATTCAGGTGCGATGATTCTAACTGAAATAGGTCACACAGAAAAAGAAACATCATAAGATATCAGTAATACACGGAATGTAAATTGGCTACACAGGAACTGAATTACAGAACAGAACACGGTCTCAAATTTAGAAAACCAACTTATGCTTGCTTAAGGGGAAAGGTGAGTTGGGGTGCTGCATAAAACCAGAGATTGAAATGAGCACAGATAAAGTTCCTTAAGCCAAATATGGAATAGACAAGAGCTACTCCTTGCTCAACGAAATGGCCTCAACACCGCATATTAAACGCCTAAGAATGTACCTGACTAGTAAGTATCTTAAAACCTATGGATTGCTATGTCTCCGAAAGAGAATCAAGCATGTGTACAGGGGCATAAACACAGCAGTGATAGGATTGGAGAGGTTCGGTGAGCAAATGAAGACCCTTTGAAGTCATATAGCATGGTACCCATTCCACAGGTCTCAACTACCCAGGTTTAAGGTATTCTTCCTTCAGCTGAAACATGCATGTGGAACCTAGAGTATGATCAACCATGTTATCGGGAGACGTGTTCAAATATGTCTCAGTTTTCGTACACTGGTACTCGGGTGCAACATTCCAGACGCTTTACTAACACTCTCCCGACTTGGAGAGTCAGTCCCTTTAACCTCCTGTTTGGCCCAGTTTGCAATTTCTGCGGAAGATGAACAGGAATAGCGAGAACCAATGAGAGACTAGCTGGAGGTGTCTGGAAGGGCAAATTTAACTCTCATTTCCCTCCAGGAGTAGGAATTAACCAAAGGCTCAGCGTGCCGTGCCGGAACCAGATTAGGGCCTGAAGCCATCCTGCGGTGTTGCGGCCAGCTCACAAGAAAGCGAGTTGAAGAAAGGAGCTCAGGGGCACTGTAATTCACAAACCTGCAGAGTTATAAATGACAGCTATCGTCCAAAAATATACTGAAGTAAGGCTGCCAAGAGGACTTGAATGCGGGGCAGAATTGCAGGAAACCGATTTCAGGAGGTAGACTGGAATTGCACTGAAAGCATAGGAAAAGAGGCAGAGCGTCCACAATGATGCACTTGGCCAAAAAGGGCGTATGCGTTTTTTCCTGAATATATTCAGGAAAAAACGCATACGCCCTTTTTGGCCAACCAAGCAAGCTTGCAAAGGAAATCTGCACTACAATGAAGTCTCACTTCACCCCGGTCAAACGGGTCATCTGAAAAAAGTGTAAAATCCAGAAAGGCAGGACAGGCCATGGAGAACTGGGAGCCTTGTTATGCTGATGGGCGGGATGTAAATGGCCAACAGACACTCGGGAGAAGTGTATGGTGTTTCCTGAAACATCTAAGAAACAAAGCAACAGAGCCTAGGGCACTTCCACTTATGGTCCTATAGCTTAGGGAAATTAAAATCAAAAAGACACAGCCACCCCAAAGTTTGGGACGCCTCTGTTTACAAGAACCTCGTTTACCGTACAAGTTCAATATCACAGAAAGTGTAAAATGGATAAAGATCTTGTGGCACTTACGTACAATGCAGTATCACTCAGCAATGAAATCTATGTCATCAGGCCCGTAGCAGCACAATGAGTGGATTCAGGTACGATGATTCTAACTGAAATAAGTCACACAGAAAAAGAAACATCATAAGATATCAGTAATACACGGAATGTAAACTTGGCTACACAGGAACTGAATTCCAAAACAGAACAGGGTCTCAAATTTAGAAAACCAACTTATGCTTGCTTAAGGGTAAAGGTGAGTTGGGGTGCTGCATCAAACCAGAGATTGAAATGAGCACAGATAAAGTTCCTTAAGCCAAATATGGAATAGACAAGAGCTACTCCTTGCTCAACGAAATGGACTCAACACCCCATATTAAACGCCTAAGAATGTACCTGACTAGTAAGTATCTTAAAACCTATGGATTGCTATGTCTCCAAAAGAGAATCAAGCGTGTGTACAGGGGCATAAACGCAGCAGTGATAGGATTGGAGAGGTTCGGTGAGCAAATGAAGACCCTTTGAAGTCATATTGCATGGTACCCATTCCACGGGTCTCAACTCTCCAGGTTTAAGGTATTCTTCCTTCAGCTAAAACATGCATGTGGAACCCAGAGTATGATCAACCGTGTGAACGGGAGACGTGTTCAAATGTGTCTCAGTTTTCGTACCCTGGTACTCGGGTGCAACATTCCAGACGCTTTACTAACACTCTCCCCACTTGGAGAGTCAGTCCCTTTAACCTCCTGTTTGGCCCAGTTTGCAATTTCTGCGGAAGATGAACAGGAATAGGGAGAACCAATGAGAGACTAGCTGGAGGTGTCTGGACGGGCAAATTTAACTCTCATTTCCCACCAGGAGGAGGAATTAACCAAAGGCTCAGCGTGCCGTGCC
The DNA here is from genome assembly GCF_964374135.1 of Grampus griseus. Taxonomy (NCBI): domain Eukaryota; kingdom Metazoa; phylum Chordata; class Mammalia; order Artiodactyla; family Delphinidae; genus Grampus; species Grampus griseus. The sequence continues at coordinate 429,999 of NW_028133321.1, forward strand.
GGAACCAGATTAGGGCCTGAAGCCATCCTGCGGTGTTGCGGCCAGCTCACAAGAAAGCGAGTTGAAGAAAGGAGCTCAGGGGCACTGTAATTCACAAACCTGCAGAGTTATAAATGACAGCTATCGTCCAAAAATATACTGAAGTAAGGCTGCCAAGAGGACTTGAAAGCAGGGCAGAATTGCAGGAAACCGATTTCAGGAGGTAGACTGGAATTGCACTGAAAGCATAGGAAAAGAGGCAGAGCGTCCACAATGATGCACTTGGCCAAAAAGGGCGTATGCGTTTTTTCCTGAATATATTCAGGAAAAAACGCATACGCCCTTTTTGGCCAACCAAGCAAGCTTGCAAAGGAAATCTGCACTACAATGAAGTCTCACTTCACCCCGGTCAAACGGGTCATCTGAAAAAAGTGTAAAATCCAGAAAGGCAGGACAGACCATGGAGAATTGGGAGCCTTGTTATGCTGAAGGGCGGGATGTAAATTGCCAACAGACACTCGGGACAAGTGTATGGTGTTTCCTGAAACATCTAAAAAACAATGCAACAGAGCCTAGGGCACTTCCACTTATGGTCCTATAGCTTAGGGAAATTAAAATCAAAAAGACACAGCCACCCCAAAGTTTGGGACGCCTCTGTTTACAAGAACCTCGTTTACCGTACAAGTTCAATATCACAGAATGTGAAAAATGGATAAAGAACTTGTGGTACTTACGTACAATGCAGTATCACTCAGCAATGAAATCTATGTCATCAGGACCGTAGCAGCATAATGAGTGGATTCAGGTACGATGATTCTAACTGAAATAAGTCACACAGAAAAAGAAACATCATAAGATATCACTAATACACGGAATGTAAACTTGGCTACACAGGAACTGGATTACAAAACAGAACAGGGTCTCAAATTTAGAAAAGCAACTTATGCTTGCTTAAGGGGAAAGGTGAGTTGGGGTGCTGCATCAAACCAGAGATTGAAATGAGCACAGATAAAGTTCCTTAAGCCAAATATGGAATAGACAAGAGCTACTCCTTGCTCAATGAAATGGACTCAACACCCCATACTAAACGCCTAAGAATGTACCTGACTAGTAAGTATCTTAAAACCTATGGATTGCTATGTCTCCAAAAGAGAATCAAGCGTGTATACAGGGCCATAAACGCAGCAGTGATAGGATTGGAGAGGTTCGGTGAGCAAATGAAGACCCTTTGAAGTCATATTGCATGGTACCCATTCCACGGGTCTCAACTCTCCAGGTTTAAGGTATTCTTCCTTCAGCTAAAACATGCATGTGGAACCCAGAGTATGATCAACTGTGTGAACGGGAGACGTGTTCAAATATGTCTCAGTTTTCCTCCCCTGGTACTCGGGTGCAACATTCCAGACGCTTTACTAACACTCTCCCCACTTGGACAGTCAACGCCTTTAACCTCCTGTTTGGCCCAGTTTGCAATTTCTGCGGAAGATGAACAGGAATAGCGAGAACCAATGAGAGACTAGCTGGAGGTGTCTGGACGGGCAAATTTAACTCTCATTTCCCTCCAGGAGGAGGAATTAACCAAAGGCTCAGCGTGCCGTGCCGGAACCAGATTAGGGCCTGAAGCCATCCTGCGGTGTTGCGGCCAGCTCACAAGAAAGCGAGTTGAAGAAAGGAGCTCAGGGGCACTGTAATTCACAAACCTGCAGAGTTATAAATGACAGCTATCGTCCAAAAATATACTGAAGTAAGGCTGCCAAGAGGACTTGAAAGCGGGGCAGAATTGCAGGAAACCGATTTCAGGAGGTAGACTGGAATTGCATTGAAAGCATAGGAAAAGAGGCAGAACGTCCACAATGATGCACTTGGCCAAAAAGGGTGTATGCGTTTTTTCCTGAATATATTCAGCAAAAAACGCATACGCCCGTTTGGGCCAACCAAGCAAACTTGCAAAGGATATCTGCACTACAATGAAGTCTCACTTCCCCCCGGTCAAAAGGGTCATCTGAAAAAAGTGTAAAATCCAGAAAGGCAGGACAGGCCATGGAGAACTGGGAGCCTTGTTATGCTGATGGGCAGGATGTAAATTGCCAACAGACACTCGGGAGAAGTGTATGGTGTTTCCTGAAACATCTAAGAAACAAAGCAACAGAGCCTAGGGCACTTCCACTTATGGTCCTATAGCTTAGGGAAATTAAAATCAAAAAGACACAGCCACCCCAAAGTTTGGGACGCCTCTGTTTACAAGAACCTCGTTTACCGTACAAGTTCAATATCACAGAAAGTGTAAAATGGATAAAGAACTTGTGGTACTTACGTACAATGCAGTATCACTCAGCAATGTAATCTATGTCATCAGGCCCGTAGCAGCACAATGAGTGGATTCAGGTACGATGATTCTAACTGAAATAAGTCACACAGAAAAAGAAACATCATAAGATATCTGTAATACACGGAATGTAAACTTGGCTACACAGGAACTGAATTCCAAAACAGAACAGGGTCTCAAATTTAGAAAACCAACTTATGCTTGCTTAAGGGGAAAGGTGAGTTGGGGTGCTGCATAAAACCAGAGATTGAAATGAGCACAGATAAAGTTCCTTAAGCCAAATATGGAATAGACAAGAGCTACTCCTTGCTCAACGAAATGGACTCAACACCCCATATTAAACGCCTAAGAATGTACCTGACTAGTAAGTATCTTAAAACCTATGGATTGCTATGTCTCCAAAAGAGAATCAAGCGTGTGTACAGGGGCATAAACGCAGCAGTGATAGGATTGGAGAGGTTCGGTGAGCAAATGAAGACCCTTTGAAGTCATATTGCATGGTACCCATTCCACGGGTCTCAACTCTCCAGGTTTAAGGTATTCTTCCTTCAGCTAAAACATGCATGTGGAACCCAGAGTATGATCAACCGTGTGAACGGGAGAGGTGTTCAAATATGTCTCAGTTTTCGTACCCTGGTACTCGGGTGCAACATTTCAGACGCTTTACTAACACTCTCCCCACTTGGAGAGTCAGTCCCTTTAACCTCCTGTTTGTCCCAGTTTGCAATTTCTGCGGAAGATGAACAGGAGTAGGGAGAACCAATGAGAGACTAGCTGGAGGTGTCTGGAAGGGCAAATTTAACTCTCATTTCCCTCCAGGAGTAGGAATTAACCAAAGGCTCAGCGTGCCGTGCCGGAACCAGATTAGGGCCTGAAGCCATCCTGCGGTGTTGCGGCCAGCTCACAAGAAAGCGAGTTGAAGAAAGGAGCTCGGGGCACTGTAATTCACAAACCTGCAGAGTTATAAATGACAGCTATCGTCCAAAAATATACTGAAGTAAGGCTGCCAAGAGGACTTGAATGCGGGGCAGAATTGCAGGAAACCGATTTCAGGAGGTAGACTGGAATTGCACTGAAAGCATAGGAAAAGAGGCAGAGCGTCCACAATGATGCACTTGGCCAAAAAGGGCGTATGCGTTTTTTCCTGAATATATTCAGGAAAAAACGCATACGCCCTTTTTGGCCAACCAAGCAAGCTTGCAAAGGAAATCTGCACTACAATGAAGTCTCACTTCACCCCGGTCAAACGGGTCATCTGAAAAAAGTGTAAAATCCAGAAAGGCAGGACAGGCCATGGAGAACTGGGAGCCTTGTTATGCTGATGGGCGGGATGTAAATGGCCAACAGACACTCGGGAGAAGTGTATGGTGTTTCCTGAAACATCTAAGAAACAAAGCAACAGAGCCTAGGGCACTTCCACTTATGGTCCTATAGCTTAGGGAAATTAAAATCAAAAAGACACAGCCACCCCAAAGTTTGGGACGCCTCTGTTTACAAGAACCTCGTTTACCGTACAAGTTCAATATCACAGAAAGTGTAAAATGGATAAAGATCTTGTGGCACTTACGTACAATGCAGTATCACTCAGCAATGAAATCTATGTCATCAGGCCCGTAGCAGCACAATGAGTGGATTCAGGTACGATGATTCTAACTGAAATAAGTCACACAGAAAAAGAAACATCATAAGATATCAGTAATACACGGAATGTAAACTTGGCTACACAGGAACTGAATTCCAAAACAGAACAGGGTCTCAAATTTAGAAAACCAACTTATGCTTGCTTAAGGGTAAAGGTGAGTTGGGGTGCTGCATCAAACCAGAGATTGAAATGAGCACAGATAAAGTTCCTTAAGCCAAATATGGAATAGACAAGAGCTACTCCTTGCTCAACGAAATGGACTCAACACCCCATATTAAACGCCTAAGAATGTACCTGACTAGTAAGTATCTTAAAACCTATGGATTGCTATGTCTCCAAAAGAGAATCAAGCGTGTGTACAGGGGCATAAACGCAGCAGTGATAGGATTGGAGAGGTTCGGTGAGCAAATGAAGACCCTTTGAAGTCATATTGCATGGTACCCATTCCACGGGTCTCAACTCTCCATGTTAAAGGTATTCTTCCTTCAGCTAAAACATGCATGTGGAACCCAGAGTATGATCAACCGTGTGAACGGGAGACGTGTTCAAATGTGTCTCAGTTTTCGTACCCTGGTACTCGGGTGCAACATTCCAGACGCTTTACTAACACTCTCCCCACTTGGAGAGTCAGTCCCTTTAACCTCCTGTTTGGCCCAGTTTGCAATTTCTGCGGAAGATGAACAGGAATAGGGAGAACCAATGAGAGACTAGCTGGAGGTGTCTGGACGGGCAAATTTAACTCTCATTTCCCACCAGGAAGAGGAATTAACCAAAGGCTCAGCGTGCCGTGCTGGAACCAGATTAGGGCCTGTAGCCATCCTGCGGTGTTGCGGCCAGCTCACAAGAAAGCAAGTTGAAGAAAGGAGCTCAGGGGCACTGTAATTCACAAACCTGCAGAGTTATAAATGACAGCTATCGTCCAAAAATATACTGAAGTAAGGCTGCCAAGAGGACTTGAAAGCGGGGCAGAATTGCAGGAAACCGATTTCAGGAGGTAGACTGGAATTGCATTGAAAGCATAGGAAAAGAGGCAGAACGTCCACAATGATGCACTTGGCCAAAAAGGGCGTATGCGTTTTTTCCTGAATATATTCAGGAAAAAACGCATACGCCCTTTTTGGCCAACCAAGCAAGCTTGCAAAGGAAATCTGCACTACAATGAAGTCTCACTTCCCCCCGGTCAAAAGGACCATCTGAAAAAAGTGTAAAATCCAGAAAGGCAGGACAGGCCATGGAGAACTGGGAGCCTTGTTATGCTGATGGGAGGGATGTAAATTGCCAACAGACACTCGGGAGAATTGTATGGTGTTTCCTGAAACATCTAAAAAACAAAGCAACAGAGCCTAGGGAACTTCCACTTATGGTCCTATAGCTTAGGGAAATTAAAATCAAAAAGACACAGAAACCCCAAAGTATGGAACGGATCTGTTTACAAGAACCTTGTTTACAGTACAAGTTCAACATCGCAGAAAGTGAAAAATGGATAAAGAAGTTGTGGTATTTACATACAAAGCAATATCACTCAGCAATGAAATCTATGTCCTCAGGCCCTTAGCAGCACAATGAGTGGATTCAGGTATGATGATTCTAACTGAAATAAGTCACACAGAATAAGAAACATCATAAGATATCAGTAATACACGGAATGTAAACTTGGCTACACAGGAACTGAATTACAGAACAGAACAGGGTCTCAAATTTAGAAAACCAACTTATGCTTGCTTAAGGGGAAAGGTGAGTTGGGGTGCTGCATAAAACCAGAGATTGAAATGAGCACAGATAAAGTTCCTTAAGCCAAATATGGAATAGACAAGAGCTACTCCTTGCTCAACGAAATGGCCTCAACACCGCATATTAAATGCCTAAGAATGTACCTGACTAGTAAGTATCTTAAAACCTATGGATTGCTATGTCTCCGAAAGAGAATCAAGCATGTGTACAGGGGCATAAACACAGCAGTGATAGGATTGGAGAGGTTCGGTGAGCAAATGAAGACCCTTTGAAATCATATTTCATGGTAACCATTCCACGGGTTTCAACTACCCAGGTTTAAGGTATTCTTCCTTCAGCTAAAACATGCATGTGGAACCTAGAGTATGATCAACCATGTGATCGGGAGACGTGTTCAAATATGTCTCAGTTTTCGTACCCTGATACTCGGGTGCAACATTCCAGACGCTTTACAAACACTCTCCCAACTTGGAGAGTCAGTCCCTTTAACCTCCTGTTTGGCCCAGTTTGCAATTTCTGCGGAAGATGAACAGGAATAGGGAGAACCAATGAGATACTAGCTGGAGGTGTCTGGACGGGCAAATTTAACTCTCATTTCCCACCAGGAAGAGGAATTAACCAAAGGCTCAGCATGCCGTGCTGGAACCAGATTAGGGCCTGAAGCCATCCTGCGGTGTTGCGGCCAGGTCACAAGAAAGCGAGTTGAAGAAAGGAACTCAGGGGCACTGTAATTCACAATCTTGCAGAGTTATAAATGACAGCTATCGTCCAAAAATATACTGAAGTAAGGCTGCCAAGAGGACTTGAAAGCGGGGCAGAATTGCAGGAAACCGATTTCAGGAGGTAGACTGGAATTGCAATGAAAGCATAGGAAAAGAGGCAGAGCGTCCACAATCATGCACCTGGCCAAAAAGGGCGTATGCGTTTTTTCCTGAATATATTCAGGAAAAAAAGCATACGCACTTTTTGGCCAACCAAGCAAGCTTGCAAAGGAAATCTGCACTACAATGAAGTCTCACTTCCCCACGGTCAAAAGGACCATCTGAAAAAAGTGTAAAATCCAGAAAGGCAGGACAGGCCATGGAGAACTGGGAGCCTTGTTATGCTGATGGGAGGGATGTAAATTGCCAACAGACACTCGGGAGAAGTGTATGGTGTTTCCTGAAACATCTAAAAAACAAAGCAACAGAGCCTAGGGCACTTCCACTTATGGTCCTATAGCTTAGGGAAATTAAAATCAAAAAGACACAGCCACCCCAATGTATGGAACGGCTCTGTTTACAAGAACCTCGTTTACAGTACAAGTTCAACATCGCAGAAAGTGAAAAATGGATAAAGAAGTTGTGGTATTTACTTACAAAGCAATATCACTCAGCAATGAAATCTATGTCATCAGGCCCGTAGCAGCATAATGAGTGGATTCAGGTGCGATGATTCTAACTGAAATAGGTCACACAGAAAAAGAAACATCATAAGATATCAGTAATACACGGAATGTAAATTGGCTACACAGGAACTGAATTACAGAACAGAACACGGTCTCAAATTTAGAAAACCAACTTATGCTTGCTTAAGGGGAAAGGTGAGTTGGGGTGCTGCATAAAACCAGAGATTGAAATGAGCACAGATAAAGTTCCTTAAGCCAAATATGGAATAGACAAGAGCTACTCCTTGCTCAACGAAATGGCCTCAACACCGCATATTAAACGCCTAAGAATGTACCTGACTAGTAAGTATCTTAAAACCTATGGATTGCTATGTCTCCGAAAGAGAATCAAGCATGTGTACAGGGGCATAAACACAGCAGTGATAGGATTGGAGAGGTTCGGTGAGCAAATGAAGACCCTTTGAAATCATATTGCATGGTAACCATTCCACGGGTTTCAACTACCCAGGTTTAAGGTATTCTTCCTTCAGCTAAAACATGCATGTGGAACCTAGAGTATGATCAACCATGTGATCGGGAGACGTGTTCAAATATGTCTCAGTTTTCGTACCCTGATACTCGGGTGCAACATTCCAGACGCTTTACAAACACTCTCCCAACTTGGAGAGTCAGTCCCTTTAACCTCCTGTTTGGCCCAGTTTGCAATTTCTGCGGAAGATGAACAGGAATAGGGAGAACCAATGAGATACTAGCTGGAGGTGTCTGGACGGGCAAATTTAACTCTCATTTCCCACCAGGAAGAGGAATTAACCAAAGGCTCAGCATGCCGTGCTGGAACCAGATTAGGGCCTGAAGCCATCCTGCGGTGTTGCGGCCAGGTCACAAGAAAGCGAGTTGAAGAAAGGAACTCAGGGGCACTGTAATTCACAATCTTGCAGAGTTATAAATGACAGCTATCGTCCAAAAATATACTGAAGTAAGGCTGCCAAGAGGACTTGAAAGCGGGGCAGAATTGCAGGAAACCGATTTCAGGAGGTAGACTGGAATTGCAATGAAAGCATAGGAAAAGAGGCAGAGCGTCCACAATCATGCACCTGGCCAAAAAGGGCGTATGCGTTTTTTCCTGAATATATTCAGGAAAAAAAGCATACGCACTTTTTGGCCAACCAAGCAAGCTTGCAAAGGAAATCTGCACTACAATGAAGTCTCACTTCCCCACGGTCAAAAGGACCATCTGAAAAAAGTGTAAAATCCAGAAAGGCAGGACAGGCCATGGAGAACTGGGAGCCTTGTTATGCTGATGGGAGGGATGTAAATTGCCAACAGACACTGGGGAGAAGTGTATGGTGTTTCCTGAAACATCTAAAAAACAAAGCAACAGAGCCTAGGGCACTTCCACTTATGGTCCTATAGCTTAGGGAAATTAAAATCAAAAAGACACAGCCACCCCAATGTATGGAACGGCTCTGTTTACAAGAACCTCGTTTACAGTACAAGTTCAACATCGCAGAAAGTGAAAAATGGATAAAGAAGTTGTGGTATTTACTTACAAAGCAATATCACTCAGCAATGAAATCTATGTCATCAGGCCCGTAGCAGCATAATGAGTGGATTCAGGTGCGATGATTCTAACTGAAATAGGTCACACAGAAAAAGAAACATCATAAGATATCAGTAATACACGGAATGTAAATTGGCTACACAGGAACTGAATTACAGAACAGAACACGGTCTCAAATTTAGAAAACCAACTTATGCTTGCTTAAGGGGAAAGGTGAGTTGGGGTGCTGCATAAAACCAGAGATTGAAATGAGCACAGATAAAGTTCCTTAAGCCAAATATGGAATAGACAAGAGCTACTCCTTGCTCAACGAAATGGCCTCAACACCGCATATTAAACGCCTAAGAATGTACCTGACTAGTAAGTATCTTAAAACCTATGGATTGCTATGTCTCCGAAAGAGAATCAAGCATGTGTACAGGGGCATAAACACAGCAGTGATAGGATTGGAGAGGTTCGGTGAGCAAATGAAGACCCTTTGAAATCATATTGCATGGTAACCATTCCACGGGTTTCAACTACCCAGGTTTAAGGTATTCTTCCTTCAGCTAAAACATGCATGTGGAACCTAGAGTATGATCAACCATGTGATCGGGAGATGTGTTCAAATATGTCTCAGTTTTCGTACCCTGATACTCGGGTGCAACATTCCAGACGCTTTACAAACACTCTCACAACTTGGAGAGTCAGTCCCTTTAACCTCCTGTTTGGCCCAGTTTGCAATTTCTGCGGAAGATGAACAGGAATAGCGAGAACCAATGAGAGACTAGCTGGAGGTGTCTGGACGGGCAAATTTAACTCTCATTTCCCACCAGGAAGAGGAATTAACCAAAGGCTCAGCATGCCGTGCTGGAACCAGATTAGGGCCTGAAGCCATCCTGCGGTGTTGCGGCCAGGTCACAAGAAAGCGAGTTGAAGAAAGGAGCTCAGGGGCACTGTAATTCACAATCTTGCAGAGTTATAAATGACAGCTATCGTCCAAAAATATACTGAAGTAAGGCTGCCAAGAGGACTTGAAAGCGGGGCAGAATTGCAGGAAACCGATTTCAGGAGGTAGACTGGAATTGCAATGAAAGCATAGGAAAAGAGGCAGAGAGTCCAGAATCATGCACCTGGCCAAAAAGGGCGTATGCATTTTTTCCTGAATATATTCAGGAAAAAAAGCATACGCACTTTTTGGCCAACCAAGCAAGCTTGCAAAGGAAATCTACACTACAATGAAGTCTCACTTCCCCCCAGTCAAAAGGACCATCTGAAAAAAGTGTAAAATCCAGAAAGGCAGGACAGGCCATGGAGAACTGGGAGCCTTGTTATGCTGATGGGAGGGATGTAAATTGCCAACAGACACTCGGGAGAAGTGTATGGTGTTTCCTGAAACATCTAAAAAACAAAGCAACAGAGCCTAGGGCACTTCCACTTATGGTCCTATAGCTTAGGGAAATTAAAACCAAAAAGAAACAGCCACCCCAAAGTATGGAACGGCTCTGTTTACAAGAACCTCGTTTACAGTACAAGTTCAACATCGCAGAAAGTGAAAAATGGATAAAGAAGTTGTGGTATTTACTTACAAAGCAATATCACTCAGCAATGAAATCTATGTCATCAGGCCCTTAGCAGCACAATGAGTGGATTCAGGTACGATGATTCTAACTGAAATAAGTCACACAGAAAAAGAAACATCATAAGATATCAGTAATACACGGAATGTAAATTGGCTACACAGGAACTGAATTACAGAACAGAACACGGTCTCAAATTTAGAAAACCAACTTATGCTTGCTTAAGGGGAAAGGTGAGTTGGGGTGCTGCAGAAAACCAGAGATTGAAATGAGCACAGATAAAGTTCGTTAAGCCAAATATGGAATAGACAAGAGCTACTCCTTGCTCAACGAAATGGCCTCAACACCGCATATTAAACGCCTAAGAACGTACCTGACTAGTAAGTATCTTAAAACCTATGGATTGCTATGTCTCCGAAAGAGAATCAAGCATGTATACAGGGGCATAAAGGCAATAGTGATAGGATTGGAGAGGTTCGGTGAGCAAATGAAGACCCTTTGAAGTCATATTGCATGGTACCCATTCCACGGGTCTCAACTCTGCAGGTTTAAGGTATTCTTCCTTCAGCTGAAACATGCATGTGGAACCTAGAGTATGATCAACCATGTGATCGGGAGACGTGTTCAAATATGTCTCAGTTTTCGTACCCTGGTACTCGGGTGCAACATTCCAGACGCTTTACTAACACTCTCCCAACTTGGAGAGTCAGTGCCTTTAACCTCCTGTTTGGCCCAGTTTGCAATTTCTGCGGAAGATTAACAGGAATAGGGAGAACCAATGAGAGACTAGCTGGAGGTGTCTGGACGGGCAAATTTAACTCTCATTTCCCACCAGGAAGAGGAAATAACCAAAGGCTCAGCGTGCAGTGCCGGAACCAGATTAGGGCCTGAAGCCATCCTGCGGTGTTGCGGCCAGCTCACAAGAAAGCGAGTTGAAGAAAGGAGCTCAGGGGCACTGTAATTCACAAACCTGCAGAGTTATAAATGACAGCTATCGTCCAAAAATATACTGAAGTAAGGCTGCCAAGAGGACTTGAAAGCGGGGCAGAATTGCAGGAAACCGATTTCAGGAGGTAGACTGGAATTGTATTGAAAGCATAGGAAAAGAGGCAGAACGTCCACAATGATGCACTTGGCCAAAAAGGGCGTATGCGTTTTTTCCTGAATATATTCAGGAAAAAACGCATACGCCCTTTTTGGCCAACCAAGCAAGCTTGCAAAGGAAATCTGCACTACAATGAAGTCTCACTTCCCCCCGGTCAAAAGGGCCATCTGAAAAAAGTGTAAAATCCAGAAAGGCAGGACAGGCCATGGAGAACTGGGAGCCTTGTTATGCTGAAGGGCGGGATGTAAATTGCCAACAGACACTCGGGAGAAGTGTATGGTGTTTCCTGAAACATCTAAAAAACAAAGCAACAGAGCCTAGGGAACTTCCACTTATGGTCCTATAGCTTAGGGAAATTAAAATCAAAAAGACACAGCCACCCCAAAGTTTGGGACGCCTCTGTTTACAAGAATCTCGTTTACCGTACAAGTTCAGTATCACAGAAAGTGAAAAATGGATAAAGAACTTGTGGTACTTACGTACAATGCTGTGTCACTCAGCAATGAAATCTATGTCATCAGGCCCGTAGCAGCATAATGAGTGGATTCAGGTACGATGATTCTAACTGAAATAAGTCACACAGAAAAAGAAACATCATAAGATATCACTAATACACGGAATGTAAACTTGGCTACACAGGAACTGAATTCCAAAACAGAACAGGGTCTCAAATTTAGAAAACCAACTTATGCTTGCTTAAGGGGAAAGGTGAGTTGGGGTGCTGCATAAAACCAGAGATTGAAATGAGCACAGATAAAGTTCCTTAAGCCAAATATGGAATAGACAAGAGCTACTCCTTGCTCAATGAAATGGACACAACACCCCATATTAAACGCCTAAGAATGTACCTGACTAGTAAGTATCTTAAAACCTATGGATTGCTATGTCTCCAAAAGAGAATCAAGCGTGTGTACAGGGGCATAAACACAGCAGTGATAGGATTGGAGAGGTTCGGTGAGCAAATGAAGACCCTTTGAAGTCATATTGCATGGTACCCATTCCACGGGTCTCAACTCTGCAGGTTTAAGGTATTCTTCCTTCAGCTAAAACATGCATGTGGAACCCAGAGTATGATCAACCGTGTGAACGGGAGACGTTTTCAAATATGTCTCAGTTTTCCTCCCCTGATACTCGGGTGCAACATTCCAGACGCTTTACTAACACTCTCCCCACTTGGACAGTCAGCGCCTTTAACCTCCTGTTTGGCCCAGTTTGCAATTTCTGCGGAAGATGAACAGGAATAGCGAGAACCAATGAGAGACTAGCTGGAGGTGTCTGGACGGGCAAATTTAACTCTCATTTCCCACCAGGAAGAGGAAATAACCAAAGGCTCAGCGTGCAGTGCCGGAACCAGATTAGGGCCTGAAGCCATCCTGCGGTGTTGCGGCCAGCTCACAAGAAAGCGAGTTGAAGAAAGGAGCTCAGGGGCACTGTAATTCACAAAACTGCAGAGTTATAAATGACAGCTATCGTCCAAAAATATACTGAAGTAAGGCTGCCAAGAGGACTTGAAAGCGGGGCAGAATTGCAGGAAACCGATTTCAGGAGGTAGACTGGAATTGTATTGAAAGCATAGGAAAAGAGGCAGAACGTCCACAATGATGCACTTGGCCAAAAAGGGCGTATGCGTTTTTTCCTGAATATATTCAGGAAAAAACGCATACGCCCTTTTTGGCCAACCAAGCAAGCTTGCAAAGGAAATCTGCACTACAATGAAGTCTCACTTCCCCCCGGTCAAAAGGGCCATCTGAAAAAAGTGTAAAATCCAGAAAGGCAGGACAGGCCATGGAGAACTGGGAGCCTTGTTATGCTGATGGGCGGGATGTAAATTGCCAACAGACACTCCGGAGAAGTGTATGGTGTTTCCTGAAACATCTAAAAAACAAAGCAACAGAGCCTAGGGAACTTCCACTTATGGTCCTATAGCTTAGGGAAATTAAAATCAAAAAGACACAGCCACCCCAAAGTTTGGGACGCCTCTGTTTACAAGAATCTCGTTTACCGTACAAGTTCAGTATCACAGAAAGTGAAAAATGGATAAAGAACTTGTGGTACTTACGTACAATGCTGTGTCACTCAGCAATGAAATCTATGTCATCAGGCCCGTAGCAGCATAATGAGTGGATTCAGGTACGATGATTCTAACTGAAATAAGTCACACAGAAAAAGAAACATCATAAGATATCACTAATACACGGAATGTAAACTTGGCTACACAGGAACTGAATTCCAAAACAGAACAGGGTCTCAAATTTAGAAAACCAACTTATGCTTGCTTAAGGGGAAAGGTGAGTTGGGGTGCTGCATAAAACCAGAGATTGAAATGAGCACAGATAAAGTTCCTTAAGCCAAATATGGAATAGACAAGAGCTACTCCTTGCTCAATGAAATGGACACAACACCCCATATTAAACGCCTAAGAATGTACCTGACTAGTAAGTATCTTAAAACCTATGGATTGCTATGTCTCCAAAAGAGAATCAAGCGTGTGTACAGGGGCATAAACGCAGCAGTGATAGGATTGGAGAGGTTCGGTGAGCAAATGAAGACCCTTTGAAGTCATATTGCATGGTACCCATTCCACGGGTCTCAACTCTGCAGGTTTAAGGTATTCTTCCTTCAGCTAAAACATGCATGTGGAACCCAGAGTATGATCAACCGTGTGAACGGGAGACATTTTCAAATATGTCTCAGTTTTCCTCCCCTGATACTCGGGTGCAACATTCCAGACGCTTTACTAACACTCTCCCCACTTGGACAGTCAGCGCCTTTAACCTCCTGTTTGGCCCAGTTTGCAATTTCTGCGGAAGATGAACAGGAATAGCGAGAACCAATGAGAGACTAGCTGGAGGTGTCTGGACGGGCAAATTTAACTCTCATTTCCCACCAGGAAGAGGAAATAACCAAAGGCTCAGCGTGCAGTGCCGGAACCAGATTAGGGCCTGAAGCCATCCTGCGGTGTTGCGGCCAGCTCACAAGAAAGCGAGTTGAAGAAAGGAGCTCAGGGGCACTGTAATTCACAAACCTGCAGAGTTATAAATGACAGCTATCGTCCAAAAATATACTGAAGTAAGGCTGCCAAGAGGACTTGAAAGCGGGGCAGAATTGCAGGAAACCGATTTCAGGAGGTAGACTGGAATTGTATTGAAAGCATAGGAAAAGAGGCAGAACGTCCACAATGATGCACTTGGCCAAAAAGGGCGTATGCGTTTTTTCCTGAATATATTCAGGAAAAAACGCATACGCCCTTTTTGGCCAACCAAGCAAGCTTGCAAAGGAAATCTGCACTACAATGAAGTCTCACTTCCCCCCGGTCAAAAGGGCCATCTGAAAAAAGTGTAAAATCCAGAAAGGCAGGACAGGCCATGGAGAACTGGGAGCCTTGTTATGCTGATGGGCGGGATGTAAATTGCCAACAGACACTCGGGAGAAGTGTATGGTGTTTCCTGAAACATCTAAAAAACAAAGCAACAGAGCCTAGGGAACTTCCACTTATGGTCCTATAGCTTAGGGAAATTAAAATCAAAAAGACACAGCCACCCCAAAGTTTGGGACGCCTCTGTTTACAAGAATCTCGTTTACCGTACAAGTTCAGTATCACAGAAAGTGAAAAATGGATAAAGAACTTGTGGTACTTACGTACAATGCTGTGTCACTCAGCAATGAAATCTATGTCATCAGGCCCGTAGCAGCATAATGAGTGGATTCAGGTACGATGATTCTAACTGAAATAAGTCACACAGAAAAAGAAACATCATAAGATATCACTAATACACGGAATGTAAACTTGGCTACACAGGAACTGAATTCCAAAACAGAACAGGGTCTCAAATTTAGAAAACCAACTTATGCTTGCTTAAGGGGAAAGGTGAGTTGGGGTGCTGCATAAAACCAGAGATTGAAATGAGCACAGATAAAGTTCCTTAAGCCAAATATGGAATAGACAAGAGCTACTCCTTGCTCAATGAAATGGACACAACACCCCATATTAAACGCCTAAGAATGTACCTGACTAGTAAGTATCTTAAAACCTATGGATTGCTATGTCTCCAAAAGAGAATCAAGCGTGTGTACAGGGGCATAAACGCAGCAGTGATAGGATTGGAGAGGTTCGGTGAGCAAATGAAGACCCTTTGAAGTCATATTGCATGGTACCCATTCCACGGGTCTCAACTCTGCAGGTTTAAGGTATTCTTCCTTCAGCTAAAACATGCATGTGGAACCCAGAGTATGATCAACCGTGTGAACGGGAGACATTTTCAAATATGTCTCAGTTTTCCTCCCCTGATACTCGGGTGCAACATTCCAGACGCTTTACTAACACTCTCCCCACTTGTACAGTCAGCGCCTTTAACCTCCTGTTTGGCCCAGTTTGCAATTTCTGCGGAAGATGAACAGGAATAGCGAGAACCAATGAGAGACTAGCTGGAGGTGTCTGGACGGGCAAATTTAACTCTCATTTCCCACCAGGAAGAGGAAATAACCAAAGGCTCAGCATGCAGTGCCGGAACCAGATTAGGGCCTGAAGCCATCCTGCGGTGTTGCGGCCAGCTCACAAGAAAGCGAGTTGAAGAAAGGAGCTCAGGGGCACTGTAATTCACAAACCTGCAGAGTTATAAATGACAGCTATCGTCCAAAAATATACTGAAGTAAGGCTGCCAAGAGGACTTGAAAGCGGGGCAGAATTGCAGGAAACCGATTTCAGGAGGTAGACTGGAATTGTATTGAAAGCATAGGAAAAGAGGCAGAACGTCCACAATGATGCACTTGGCCAAAAAGGGCGTATGCGTTTTTTCCTGAATATATTCAGGAAAAAACGCATACGCCCTCTTTGGCCAACCAAGCAAGCTTGCAAAGGAAATCTGCACTACAATGAAGTCTCACTTCCCCCCGGTCAAAAGGGCCATCTGAAAAAAGTGTAAAATCCAGAAAGGCAGGACAGGCCATGGAGAACTGGGAGCCTTGTTATGCTGATGGGCGGGATGTAAATTGCCAACAGACACTCGGGAGAAGTGTATGGTGTTTCCTGAAACATCTAAAAAACAAAGCAACAGAGCCTAGGGAACTTCCACTTATGGTCCTATAGCTTAGGGAAATTAAAATCAAAAAGACACAGCCACCCCAAAGTTTGGGACGCCTCTGTTTACAAGAATCTCGTTTACCGTACAAGTTCAGTATCACAGAAAGTGAAAAATGGATAAAGAACTTGTGGTACTTACGTACAATGCTGTATCACTCAGCAATGAAATCTATGTCATCAGGCCCGTAGCAGCATAATAAGTGGATTCAGGTACGATGATTCTAACTGAAATAAGTCACACAGAAAAAGAAACATCATAAGATATCACTAATACACGGAATGTAAACTTGGCTACACAGGAACTGAATTCCAAAACAGAACAGGGTCTCAAATTTAGAAAACCAACTTATGCTTGCTTAAGGGGAAAGGTGAGTTGGGGTGCTGCATAAAACCAGAGATTGAAATGAGCACAGATAAAGTTCCTTAAGCCAAATATGGAATAGACAAGAGCTACTCCTTGCTCAATGAAATGGACACAACACCCCATATTAAACGCCTAAGAATGTACCTGACTAGTAAGTATCTTAAAACCTATGGATTGCTATGTCTCCAAAAGAGAATCAAGCGTGTGTACAGGGGCATAAACACAGCAGTGATAGGATTGCAGAGGTTCGGTGAGCAAATGAAGACCCTTTGAAGTCATATTGCATGGTACCCATTCCACGGGTCTCAACTCTGCAGGTTTAAGGTATTCTTCCTTCAGCTAAAACATGCATGTGGAACCCAGAGTATGATCAACCGTGTGAACGGGAGACGTTTTCAAATATGTCTCAGTTTTCCTCCCCTGATACTCGGGTGCAACATTCCAGACGCTTTACTAACACTCTCCCCACTTGGACAGTCAGCGCCTTTAACCTCCTGTTTGGCCCAGTTTGCAATTTCTGCGGAAGATGAACAGGAATAGCGAGAACCAATGAGAGACTAGCTGGAGGTGTCTGGACGGGCAAATTTAACTCTCATTTCCCACCAGGAAGAGGAAATAACCAAAGGCTCAGCGTGCAGTGCCGGAACCAGATTAGGGCCTGAAGCCATCCTGCGGTGTTGCGGCCAGCTCACAAGAAAGCGAGTTGAAGAAAGGAGCTCAGGGGCACTGTAATTCACAAAACTGCAGAGTTATAAATGACAGCTATCGTCCAAAAATATACTGAAGTAAGGCTGCCAAGAGGACTAGAAAGCGGGGCAGAATTGTAGGAAACCGATTTCAGGAGGTAGACTGGAATTGTATTGAAAGCATAGGAAAAGAGGCAGAACGTCCACAATGATGCACTTGGCCAAAAAGGGCGTATGCGTTTTTTCCTGAATATATTCAGGAAAAAACGCATACGCACTTTTTGGCCAACCAAGCAAGCTTGCAAAGGAAATCTGCACTACAATGAAGTCTCACTTCCCCCCGGTCAAAAGGGCCATCTGAAAAAAGTGTAAAATCCAGAAAGGCAGGACAGGCCATGGAGAACTGGGAGCCTTGTTATGCTGATGGGCGGTATGTAAATTGCCAACAGACACTCGGGAGAAGTGTATGGTGTTTCCTGAAACATCTAAAAAACAAAGCATCAGAGCCTAGGGAACTTCCACTTATGGTCCTATAGCTTAGGGAAATTAAAATCAAAAAGACACAGCCACCCCAAAGTTTGGGACGCCTCTGTTTACAAGAATCTCGTTTACCGTACAAGTTCAGTATCACAGAAAGTGAAAAATGGATAAAGAACTTGTGGTACTTACGTACAATGCTGTATCACTCAGCAATGAAATCTATGTCATCAGGCCCGTAGCAGCATAATGAGTGGATTCAGGTACGATGATTCTAACTGAAATAAGTCACACAGAAAAAGAAACATCATAAGATATCACTAATACACGGAATGTAAACTTGGCTACACAGGAACTGAATTCCAAAACAGAACAGGGTCTCAAATTTAGAAAACCAACTTATGCTTGCTTAAGGGGAAAGGTGAGTTGGGGTGCTGCATAAAACCAGAGATTGAAATGAGCACAGATAAAGTTCCTTAAGCCAAATATGGAATAGACAAGAGCTACTCCTTGCTCAATGAAATGGACACAACACCCCATATTAAAACCCTAAGAATGTACCTGACTAGTAAGTATCTTAAAACCTATGGATTGCTATGTCTCCAAAAGAGAATCAAGCGTGTGTACAGGGGCATAAACGCAGCAGTGATAGGATTGGAGAGGTTCGGTGAGCAAATGAAGACCCTTTGAAGTCATATTGCATGGTACCCATTCCACGGGTCTCAACTCTGCAGGTTTAAGGTATTCTTCCTTCAGCTAAAATATGCATGTGGAACCCAGAGTATGATCAACCGTGTGAACGGGAGACGTTTTCAAATATGTCTCAGTTTTCCTCCCCTGATACTCGGGTGCAACATTCCAGACGCTTTACTAACACTCTCCCCACTTGGACAGTCAGCGCCTTTAACCTCCTGTTTGGCCCAGTTTGCAATTTCTGCGGAAGATGAACAGGAATAGCGAGAACCAATGAGAGACTAGCTGGAGGTGTCTGGACGGGCAAATTTAACTCTCATTTCCCACCAGGAAGAGGAAATAACCAAAGGCTCAGCGTGCAGTGCCGGAACCAGATTAGGGCCTGAAGCCATCCTGCGGTGTTGCGGCCAGCTCACAAGAAAGCGAGTTGAAGAAAGGAGCTCAGGGGCACTGTAATTCACAAACCTGCAGAGTTATAAATGACAGCTATCGTCCAAAAATATACTGAAGTAAGGCTGCCAAGAGGACTTGAAAGCGGGGCAGAATTGCAGGAAACCGATTTCAGGAGGTAGACTGGAATTGTACTGAAAGCATAGGAAAAGAGGCAGAACGTCCACAATGATGCACTTGGCCAAAAAGGGCGTATGCGTTTTTTCCTGAATATATTCAGGAAAAAACGCATACGCCCTCTTTGGCCAACCAAGCAAGCTTGCAAAGGAAATCTGCACTACAATGAAGTCTCACTTCCCCACAGTCAAAAGGACCATCTGAAAAAAGTGTAAAATCCAGAAAGGCAGGACAGGCCATGGAGAACTGGGAGCCTTGTTATGCTGATGGGAGGGATGTAAATTGCCAACAGACACTCGGGAGAAGTGTATGGTGTTTCCTGAAACATCTAAAAAACAAAGCAACAGAGCCTAGGGCACTTCCACTTATGGTCCTATAGCTTAGGGAAATTAAAATCAAAAAGAAACAGCCACCCCAAAGTATGGAACGGCTCTGTTTACAAGAACCTCGTTTACAGTACAAGTTCAACATCGCAGAAAGTGAAAAATGGATAAAGAAGTTGTGGTATTTACATACAAAGCAATATCACTCAGCAATGAAATCTATGTCCTCAGGCCCTTAGCAGCACAATGAGTGGATTCAGGTATGATGATTCTAACTGAAATAAGTCACACAGAAAAAGAAACATCATAAGATATCAGTAATACACGGAATGTAAACTTGGCTACAAAGGAACTGAATTACAGAACAGAACAGGGTCTCAAATTTAGAAAACCAACTTATGCTTGCTTAAGGGGAAAGGTGAGTTGGGGTGCTGCATAAAACCAGAGATTGAAATGAGCACAGATAAAGTTCCTTAAGCCAAATATGGAATAGACAAGAGCTACTCCTTGCTCAACGAAATGGCCTCAACACCGCATATTAAATGCCTAAGAATGTACCTGACTAGTAAGTATCTTAAAACCTATGGATTGCTATGTCTCCGAAAGAGAATCAAGCATGTGTACAGGGGCATAAACACAGCAGTGATAGGATTGGAGAGGTTCGGTGAGCAAATGAAGACCCTTTGAAATCATACTGCATGGTAACCATTCCACGGGTTTCAACTACCCAGGTTTAAGGTATTCTTCCTTCAGCTAAAACATGCATGTGGAACCTAGAGTATGATCAAACATGTGATCGGGAGACGTGTTCAAATATGTCTCAGTTTTCGTACCTTGATACTCGGGTGCAACATTCCAGACGCTTTACAAACACTCTCACAACTTGGAGAGTCAGTCCCTTTAACCTCCTGTTTGGCCCAGTTTGCAATTTCTGCGGAAGATGAACAGGAATAGCGAGAACCAATGAGAGACTAGCTGGAGGTGTCTGGACGGGCAAATTTAACTCTCATTTCCCACCAGGAAGAGGAATTAACCAAAGGCTCAGCATGCCGTGCTGGAACCAGATTAGGGCCTGTAACCATCCTGCGGTGTTGCGGCCAGGTCACAAGAAAGCGAGTTGAAGAAAGGAGCTCAGGGGCACTGTAATTCACAATCTTGCAGAGTTATAAATGACAGCTATCGTCCAAAAATATACTGAAGTAAGGCTGCCAAGAGGACTTGAAAGCGGGGCAGAATTGCAGGAAACCGATTTCAGGAGGTAGACTGGAATTGCAATGAAAGCATAGGAAAAGAGGCAGAGAGTCCAGAATCATGCACCTGGCCATAAAGGGCGTATGCATTTTTTCCTGAATATATTCAGGAAAAAAAGCATACGCACTTTTTGGCCAACCAAGCAAGCTTGCAAAGGAAATCTACACTACAATGAAGTCTCACTTCCCCCCAGTCAAAAGGACCATCTGAAAAAAGTGTAAAATCCAGAAAGGCAGGACAGGCCATGGAGAACTGGGAGCCTTGTTATGCTGATGGGAGGGATGTAAATTGCCAACAGACACTCGGGAGAAGTGTATGGTGTTTCCTGAAACATCTAAAAAACAAAGCAACAGACCCTAGGGCACTTCCACTTATGGTCCTATAGCTTAGGGAAATTAAAATCAAAAAGAAACAGCCACCCCAAAGTATGGAACGGCTCTGTTTACAAGAACCTCGTTTACAGTACAAGTTCAGTATCACAGAAAGTGAAAAATGGATAAAGAACTTGTGGTACTTACGTACAATGCTGTATCACTCAGCAATGAAATCTATGTCATCAGGCCCGTAGCAGCATAATGAGTGGATTCAGGTACGATGATTCTAACTGAAATAAGTCACACAGAAAAAGAAACATCATAAGATATCACTAATACACGGAATGTAAACTTGGCTACACAGGAACTGAATTCCAAAACAGAACAGGGTCTCAAATTTAGAAAACCAACTTATGCTTGCTTAAGGGGAAAGGTGAGTTGGGGTGCTGCATAAAACCAGAGATTGAAATGAGCACAGATAAAGTTCCTTAAGCCAAATATGGAATAGACAAGAGCTACTCCTTGCTCAATGAAATGGACACAACACCCCATATTAAACGCCTAAGAATGTACCTGACTAGTAAGTATCTTAAAACCTATGGATTGCTATGTCTCCAAAAGAGAATCAAGCGTGTGTACAGGGGCATAAACGCAGCAGTGATAGGATTGGAGAGGTTCGGTGAGCAAATGAAGACCCTTTGAAGTCATATTGCATGGTACCCATTCCACGGGTCTCAACTCTGCAGGTTTAAGGTATTCTTCCTTCAGCTAAAACATGCATGTGGAACCCAGAGTATGATCAACCGTGTGAACGGGAGACGTTTTCAAATATGTCTCAGTTTTCCTCCCCTGATACTCGGGTGCAACATTCCAGACGCTTTACTAACACTCTCCCCACTTGGACAGTCAGCGCCTTTAACCTCCTGTTTGGCCCAGTTTGCAATTTCTGCGGAAGATGAACAGGAATAGCGAGAACCAATGAGAGACTAGCTGGAGGTGTCTGGACGGGCAAATTTAACTCTCATTTCCCACCAGGAAGAGGAAATAACCAAAGGCTCAGCGTGCAGTGCCGGAACCAGATTAGGGCCTGAAGCCATCCTGCGGTGTTGCGGCCAGCTCACAAGAAAGCGAGTTGAAGAAAGGAGCTCAGGGGCACTGTAATTCACAAAACTGCAGAGTTATAAATGACAGCTATCGTCCAAAAATATACTGAAGTAAGGCTGCCAAGAGGACTTGAAAGCGGGGCAGAATTGCAGGAAACCGATTTCAGGAGGTAGACTGGAATTGTACTGAAAGCATAGGAAAAGAGGCAGAACGTCCACAATGATGCACTTGGCCAAAAAGGGCGTATGCGTTTTTTCCTGAATATATTCAGGAAAAAACGCATACGCCCTCTTTGGCCAACCAAGCAAGCTTGCAAAGGAAATCTGCACTACAATGAAGTCTCACTTCCCCCCGGTCAAAAGGGCCATCTGAAAAAAGTGTAAAATCCAGAAAGGCAGGACAGGCCATGGAGAACTGGGAGCCTTGTTATGCTGAAGGGCGGGATGTAAATTGCCAACAGACACTCGGGAGAAGTGTATGGTGTTTCCTGAAACATCTAAAAAACAAAGCAACAGAGCCTAGGGCACTTCCACTTATGGTCTTATAGCTTAGGGAAATTAAAATCAAAAAGACACAGCCACCCCAAAGTTTGGGACGCCTCTGTTTACAAGAATCTCGTTTACCGTACAAGTTCAGTATCACAGAAAGTGAAAAATGGATAAAGAACTTGTGGTATTTACGTACAATGCTGTATCACTCAGCAATGAAATCTATGTCATCAGGCCCGTAGCAGCATAATGAGTGGATTCAGGTACGATGATTCTAACTGAAATAAGTCACACAGAAAAAGAAACATCATAAGATATCACTAATACACGGAATGTAAACTTGGCTACACAGGAACTGAATTCCAAAACAGAACAGGGTCTCAAATTTAGAAAACCATCTTATGCTTGCTTAAGGGGAAAGGTGAGTTGGGGTGCTGCATAAAACCAGAGATTGAAATGAGTACAGATAAAGTTCCTTAAGCCAAATATGGAATAGACAAGAGCTACTCCTTGCTCAATGAAATGGACACAACACCCCATATTAAACGCCTAAGAATGTACCTGACTAGTAAGTATCTTAAAACCTATGGAATGCTATGTCTCCAAAAGAGAATCAAGCGTGTGTACAGGGGCATAAACGCAGCAGTGATAGGATTGGAGAGGTTCGGTGAGCAAATGAAGACCCTTTGAAGTCATATTGCATGGTACCCATTCCACGGGTCTCAACTCTGCAGGTTTAAGGTATTCTTCCTTCAGCTAAAACATGCATGTGGAACCCAGAGTATGATCAACCGTGTGAACGGGAGACGTTTTCAAATATGTCTCAGTTTTCCTCCCCTGATACTCAGGTGCAACATTCCAGACGCTTTACTAACACTCTCCCCACTTGGACAGTCAGCGCCTTTAACCTCCTGTTTGGCCCAGTTTGCAATTTCTGCGGAAGATGAACAGGAATAGCGAGAACCAATGAGAGACTAGCTGGAGGTGTCTGGACGGGCAAATTTAACTCTCATTTCCCACCAGGAAGAGGAAATAACCAAAGGCTCAGCGTGCAGTGCCGGAACCAGATTAGGGCCTGAAGCCATCCTGCGGTGTTGCGGCCAGCTCACAAGAAAGCGAGTTGAAGAAAGGAGCTCAGGGGCACTGTAATTCACAAAACTGCAGAGTTATAAATGACAGCTATCGTCCAAAAATATACTGAAGTAAGGCTGCCAAGAGGACTTGAAAGCGGGGCAGAATTGCAGGAAACCGATTTCAGGAGGTAGACTGGAATTGTATTGAAAGCATAGGAAAAGAGGCAGAACGTCCACAATGATGCACTTGGCCAAAAAGGGCGTATGCGTTTTTTCCTGAATATATTCAGGAAAAAACGCATACGCCCTTTTTGGCCAACCAAGCAAGCTTGCAAAGGAAATCTGCACTACAATGAAGTCTCACTTCCCCCCGGTCAAAAGGGCCATCTGAAAAAAGTGTAAAATCCAGAAAGGCAGGACAGGCCATGGAGAACTGGGAGCCTTGTTATGCTGATGGGCGGGATGTAAATTGCCAACAGACACTCGGGAGAAGTGTATGGTGTTTCCTGAAACATCTAAAAAACAAAGCAACAGAGCCTAGGGAACTTCCACTTATGGTCCTATAGCTTAGGGAAATTAAAATCAAAAAGACACAGCCACCCCAAAGTTTGGGACGCCTCTGTTTACAAGAATCTCGTTTACCGTACAAGTTCAGTATCACAGAAAGTGAAAAATGGATAAAGAACTTGTGGTACTTACGTACAATGCTGTATCACTCAGCAATGAAATCTATGTCATCAGGCCCGTAGCAGCATAATGAGTGGATTCAGGTACGATGATTCTAACTGAAATAAGTCACACAGAAAAAGAAACATCATAAGATATCACTAATACACGGAATGTAAACTTGGCTACACAGGAACTGAATTCCAAAACAGAACAGGGTCTCAAATTTAGAAAACCAACTTATGCTTGCTTAAGGGGAAAGGTGAGTTGGGGTGCTGCATAAAACCAGAGATTGAAATGAGCACAGATAAAGTTCCTTAAGCCAAATATGGAATAGACAAGAGCTACTCCTTGCTCAATGAAATGGACACAACACCCCATATTAAACGCCTAAGAATGTACCTGACTAGTAAGTATCTTAAAACCTATGGATTGCTATGTCTCCAAAAGAGAATCAAGCGTGTGTACAGGGGCATAAACGCAGCAGTGATAGGATTGGAGAGGTTCGGTGAGCAAATGAAGACCCTTTGAAGTCATATTGCATGGTACCCATTCCACGAGTCTCAACTACCCAGTTTTAAGGTATTCTTCCTTCAGCTAAAACATGCATGTGGAACCCAGAGTATGATCAACCATGTGAACGGGAGACGTGTTCAAATATGTCTCAGTTTTCCTCCCCTGGTACTCGGGTGCAACATTCCAGACGCTTTACTAACACTCTCCCCACTTGGAGATTCAGCGCCTTTAACCACCTGTTTGGCCCAGTTTGCAATTTCTGCGGAAGATGAACAGGAATAGGGAGAACCAATGAGAGACTAGCTGGAGGTGTCTGGACGGGCAAATTTAACTCTCATTTCCCACCAGGAAGAGGAAATAACCAAAGGCTCAGTGTGCCGTGCTGGAACCAGATTAGGGCCTGTAGACATCCTGCAGTGTTGCTGCCAGCTCACAAGAAAGCAAGTTGAAGAAAGGAGCTCAGGGGCACTGTAATTCACAAACCTGCAGAGTTATAAATGACAGCTATCGTCCAAAAATATACTGAAGTAAGGCTGCCAAGAGGACTTGAAAGCGGGGCAGAATTGCAGGAAACCGATTTCAGGAGGTAGACTGGAATTGCATTGAAAGCATAGGAAAAGAGGCAGAACGTCCACAATGATGCACTTGGCCAAAAAGGGCGTATGCGTTTTTTCCTGAATATATTCAGGAAAAAACGCATACGCCCTTTTTGGCCAACCAAGCAAGCTTGCAAAGGAAATCTGCACTACAATGAAGTCTCACTTCCCCCCGGTCAAAAGGACCATCTGAAAAAAGTGTAAAATCCAGAAAGGCAGGACAGGCTATGGAGAACTGGGAGCCTTGTTATGCTGATGGGAGGGATGTAAATTGCCAACAGACACTCGGGAGAATTGTATGGTGTTTCCTAAAACATCTAAAAAACAAAGCAACAGAGCCTAGGGAACTTCCACTTATGGTCCTATAGCTTAGGGAAATTAAAATCAAAAAGACACAGAAACCCCAAAGTATGGAACGGATCTGTTTACAAGAACCTCGTTTACAGTACAAGTTCAACATCACAGAAAGTGAAAAATGGATAAAGAAGTTGTGGTATTTACATACAATGCAGTATCACTCAGCAATGAAATCTATGTCCTCAGGCCCTTAGCAGCACAATGAGTGGATTCAGGTATGATGATTCTAACTGAAATAAGTCACACAGAAAAAGAAACATCATAAGATATCAGTAATACACGGAATGTAAATTGGCTACACAGGAACTGAATTACAGAACAGAACACGGTCTCAAATTTAGAAAACCAACTTATGCTTGCTTAAGGGGAAAGGTGAGTTGGGGTGCTGCATAAAACCAGAGATTGAAATGAGCACAGATAAAGTTCCTTAAGCCAAATATGGAATAGACAAGAGCTACTCCTTGCTCAACGAAATGGCCTCAACACCGCATATTAAACGCCTAAGAATGTACCTGACTAGTAAGTATCTTAAAACCTATGGATTGCTATGTCTCCGAAAGAGAATCAAGCATGTGTACAGGGGCATAAACACAGCAGTGATAGGATTGGAGAGGTTCGGTGAGCAAATGAAGACCCTTTGAAGTCATATTGCATGGTACCCATTCCACGAGTCTCAACTACCCATGTTTAAGGTATTCTTCCTTCAGCTGAAACATGCATGTGGAACCTAGAGTATGATCATCCATGTGATTGGGAGACGTGTTCAAATATGTCTCACTTTTCGTACCCTGATACTCGGGTGCAACATTCCAGACGCTTTACTAACACTCTCCCGACTTGGAGAGTCAGTCCCTTTAACCTCCTGTTTGGCCCAGTTTGCAATTTCTGCGGAAGATGAACAGGAATAGGGAGAACCAATGAGATACTAGCTGGAGGTGTCTGGACGGGCAAATTTAACTCTCATTTCCCACCAGGAAGAGGAAATAACCAAAGGCTCAGCGTGCCGTGCCGGAACCAGATTAGGGCCTGAAGCCATCCTGCGGTGTTGCGGCCAGCTCACAAGAAAGCGAGTTGAAGGAAGGAGCTCAGGGGCACTGTAATTCACAAACCTGCAGAGTTATAAATGACAGCTATCGTCCAAAAATATACCAAAGTAAGGTTGCCAAGAGGACTTGAAAGCGGGGCAGAATTGCAGGAAACCGATTTCAGGAGGTAGACTGGAATTGCATTGAAAGCATAGGAAAAGTGGAAGAGCGTCCACAATGATGCACCTGGCCAAAAAAGGGCGTATGCGTTTTTTCCTGAATATATTCAGGAAAAAACGCATACGCCCTTTTTTGGCCAACCAAGCAAGCTTGCAAAGGAAATCTGCACTACAATGAAGTCTCACTTCCCCCCGGTCAAAAGGACCATCTGAAAAAAGTGTAAAATCCAGAAAGGCCCGACAGGCCATGGAGAACTGGGAGCCTTGTTATGCTGATGGGAGGGATGTAAATTGCCAACAGACACTCGGGAGAAGTGTATGGTGTTTCCTGAAACATCTAAAAAACAAAGCAACAGAGCCTAGGGCACTTCCACTTATGGTCCTATAGCTTAGGGAAATTAAAATCAAAAAGACACAGCCACCCCAAAGTATGGAACGGATCTGTTTACAAGAACCTCGTTTACAGTACAAGTTCAACATCGCAGAAAGTGAAAAATGGATAAAGAAGTTGTGGTATTTACATACAAAGCAATATCACTCAGCAATGAAATCTATGTCCTCAGGCCCTTAGCAGCACAATGAGTGGATTCAGGTATGATGATTCTAACTGAAATAAGTCACACAGAAAAAGAAACATCATAAGATATCAGTAATAAACGGAATGTAAACTTGGCTACACAGGAACTGAATTACAGAACAGAACAGGGTCTCAAATTTAGAAAACCAACTTATGCTTGCTTAAGGGGAAAGGTGAGTTGGGGTGCTGCATAAAACCAGAGATTGAAATGAGCACAGATAAAGTTCCTTAAGCCAAATATGGAATAGACAAGAGCTACTCCTTGCTCAACGAAATGGCCTCAACACCGCATATTAAATGCCTAAGAATGTACCTGACTAGTAAGTATCTTAAAACCTATGGATTGCTATGTCTCCGAAAGAGAATCAAGCATGTGTACAGGGGCATAAACACAGCAGTGATAGGATTGGAGAGGTTCGGTGAGCAAATGAAGACCCTTTGAAATCATATTGCATGGTAACCATTCCACGGGTTTCAACTACCCATGTTTAAGGTATTCTTCCTTCAGCTAAAACATGCATGTGGAACCTAGAGTATGATCAAACATGTGATCGGGAGACGTGTTCAAATATGTCTCAGTTTCCGTACCCTGATACTCGGGTGCAACATTCCAGACGCTTTACAAACACTCTCACACCTTGGAGAGTCAGTCCCTTTAACCTCCTGTTTGGCCCAGTTTGCAATTTCTGCGGAAGATGAACAGGAATAGCGAGAACCAAT
This sequence comes from Grampus griseus, assembly GCF_964374135.1. Classification (NCBI taxonomy): domain Eukaryota; kingdom Metazoa; phylum Chordata; class Mammalia; order Artiodactyla; family Delphinidae; genus Grampus; species Grampus griseus. The sequence continues at coordinate 458,345 of NW_028133321.1, forward strand.
GAGAGACTAGCTGGAGGTGTCTGGACGGGCAAATTTAACTCTCATTTCCCACCAGGAAGAGGAATTAACCAAAGGCTCAGCATGCCGTGCTGGAACCAGATTAGGGCCTGAAGCCATCCTGCGGTGTTGCGGCCAGGTCACAAGAAAGCGAGTTGAAGAAAGGAGCTCAGGGGCACTGTAATTCACAATCTTGCAGAGTTATAAATGACAGCTATCGTCCAAAAATATACTGAAGTAAGGCTGCCAAGAGGACTTGAAAGCGGGGCAGAATTGCAGGAAACCGATTTCAGGAGGTAGACTGGAATTGCAATGAAAGCATAGGAAAAGAGGCAGAGAGTCCAGAATCATGCACCTGGCCATAAAGGGCGTATGCATTTTTTCCTGAATATATTCAGGAAAAAAAGCATACGCACTTTTTGGCCAACCAAGCAAGCTTGCAAAGGAAATCTACACTACAATGAAGTCTCACTTCCCCCCAGTCAAAAGGACCATCTGAAAAAAGTGTAAAATCCAGAAAGGCAGGACAGGCCATGGAGAACTGGGAGCCTTGTTATGCTGATGGGAGGGATGTAAATTGCCAACAGACACTCGGGAGAAGTGTATGGTGTTTCCTGAAACATCTAAAAAACAAAGCAACAGAGCCTAGGGCACTTCCACTTATGGTCCTATAGCTTAGGGAAATTAAAATCAAAAAGAAACAGCCACCCCAAAGTATGGAACGGCTCTGTTTACAAGAACCTCGTTTACAGTACAAGTTCAACATCGCAGAAAGTGAAAAATGGATAAAGAAGTTGTGGTATTTACTTACAAAGCAATATCACTCAGCAATGAAATCTATGTCATCAGGCCCTTAGGAGCACAATGAGTGGATTCAGGTATGATGATTCTAACTGAAATAAGTCACACAGAAAAAGAAACATCATAAGATATCAGTAATACACGGAATGTAAATTGGCTACACAGGAACTGAATTACAGAACAGAACACGGTCTCAAATTTAGAAAACCAACTTATGCTTGCTTAAGGGGAAAGGAGAGTTGGGGTGCTGCAGAAAACCAGAGATTGAAATGAGCACAGATAAAGTTCGTTAAGCCAAATATGGAATAGACAAGAGCTACTCCTTGCTCAACGAAATGGCCTCAACACCGCATATTAAACGCCTAAGAATGTACCTGACTAGTAAGTATCTTAAAACCTATGGATTGCTATGTCTCCGAAAGAGAATCAAGCATGTATACAGGGGCATAAAGGCAATAGTGATAGGATTGGAGAGGTTCGGTGAGCAAATGAAGACCCTTTGAAGTCATATTGCATGGTACCCATTCCACGGGTCTCAACTCTGCAGGTTTAAGGTATTCTTCCTTCAGCTGAAACATGCATGTGGAACCTAGAGTATGATCAACCATGTGATCGGGAGACGTGTTCAAATATGTCTCAGTTTTCGTACCCTGGTACTCGGGTGCAACATTCCAGACGCTTTACTAACACTCTCCCGACTTGGAGAGTCAGTGCCTTTAACCTCCTGTTTGGCCCAGTTTGCAATTTCTGCGGAAGATTAACAGGAATAGGGAGAACCAATGAGAGACTAGCTGGAGGTGTCTGGACGGGCAAATTTAACTCTCATTTCCCACCAGGAAGAGGAAATAACCAAAGGCTCAGCGTGCAGTGCCGGAACCAGATTAGGGCCTGAAGCCATCCTGCAGTGTTGCGGCCAGCTCACAAGAAAGCGAGTTGAAGAAAGGAGCTCAGGGGCACTGTAATTCACAAACCTGCAGAGTTATAAATGACAGCTATCGTCCAAAAATATACTGAAGTAAGGCTGCCAAGAGGACTTGAAAGCGGGGCAGAATTGCAGGAAACCGATTTCAGGAGGTAGACTGGAATTGTATTGAAAGCATAGGAAAAGAGGCAGAACGTCCACAATGATGCACTTGGCCAAAAAGGGCGTATGCGTTTTTTCCTGAATATATTCAGGAAAAAACGCATACGCCCTTTTTGGCCAACCAAGCAAGCTTGCAAAGGAAATCTGCACTACAATGAAGTCTCACTTCCCCCCGGTCAAAAGGGCCATCTGAAAAAAGTGTAAAATCCAGAAAGGCAGGACAGGCCATGGAGAACTGGGAGCCTTGTTATGCTGATGGGTGGGATGTAAATTGCCAACAGACACTCGGGAGAAGTGTATGGTGTTTCCTGAAACATCTAAAAAACAAAGCAACAGAGCCTAGGGAACTTCCACTTATGGTCCTATAGCTTAGGGAAATTAAAATCAAAAAGACACAGCCACCCCAAAGTTTGGGACGCCTCTGTTTACAAGAATCTCGTTTACCGTACAAGTTCAGTATCACAGAAAGTGAAAAATGGATAAAGAACTTGTGGTACTTACGTACAATGCTGTATCACTCAGCAATGAAATCTATGTCATCAGGCCCGTAGCAGCATAATGAGTGGATTCAGGTACGATGATTCTAACTGAAATAAGTCACACAGAAAAAGAAACATCATAAGATATCACTAATACACGGAATGTAAACTTGGCTACACAGGAACTGAATTCCAAAACAGAACAGGGTCTCAAATTTAGAAAACCAACTTATGCTTGCTTAAGGGGAAAGGTGAGTTGGGGTGCTGCATAAAACCAGAGATTGAAATGAGCACAGATAAAGTTCCTTAAGCCAAATATGGAATAGACAAGAGCTACTCCTTGCTCAATGAAATGGACACAACACCCCATATTAAACGCCTAAGAATGTACCTGACTAGTAAGTATCTTAAAACCTATGGATTGCTATGTCTCCAAAAGAGAATCAAGCGTGTGTACAGGGGCATAAACGCAGCAGTGATAGGATTGGAGAGGTTCGGTGAGCAAATGAAGACCCTTTGAAGTCATATTGCATGGTACCCATTCCACGGGTCTCAACTCTGCAGGTTTAAGGTATTCTTCCTTCAGCTAAAACATGCATGTGGAACCCAGAGTATGATCAACCGTGTGAACGGGAGACGTTTTCAAATATGTCTCAGTTTTCCTCCCCTGATACTCGGGTGCAACATTCCAGACGCTTTACTAACACTCTCCCCACTTGGACAGTCAGCGCCTTTAACCTCCTGTTTGGCCCAGTTTGCAATTTCTGCGGAAGATGAACAGGAATAGCGAGAACCAATGAGAGACTAGCTGGAGGTGTCTGGACGGGCAAATTTAACTCTCATTTCCCACCAGGAAGAGGAAATAACCAAAGGCTCAGCGTGCAGTGCCGGAACCAGATTAGGGCCTGAAGCCATCCTGCGGTGTTGCGGCCAGCTCACAAGAAAGCGAGTTGAAGAAAGGAGCTCAGGGGCACTGTAATTCACAAAACTGCAGAGTTATAAATGACAGCTATCGTCCAAAAATATACTGAAGTAAGGCTGCCAAGAGGACTTGAAAGCGGGGCAGAATTGCAGGAAACCGATTTCAGGAGGTAGACTGGAATTGTATTGAAAGCATAGGAAAAGAGGCAGAACGTCCACAATGATGCACTTGGCCAAAAAGGGCGTATGCGTTTTTTCCTGAATATATTCAGGAAAAAACGCATACGCCCTTTTTGGCCAACCAAGCAAGCTTGCAAAGGAAATCTGCACTACAATGAAGTCTCACTTCCCCCCGGTCAAAAGGGCCATCTGAAAAAAGTGTAAAATCCAGAAAGGCAGGACAGGCCATGGAGAACTGGGAGCCTTGTTATGCTGATGGGCGGGATGTAAATTGCCAACAGACACTCGGGAGAAGTGTATGGTGTTTCCTGAAACATCTAAAAAACAAAGCAACAGAGCCTAGGGAACTTCCACTTATGGTCCTATAGCTTAGGGAAATTAAAATCAAAAAGACACAGCCACCCCAAAGTTTGGGACGCCTCTGTTTACAAGAATCTCGTTTACCGTACAAGTTCAGTATCACAGAAAGTGAAAAATGGATAAAGAACTTGTGGTACTTACGTACAATGCTGTATCACTCAGCAATGAAATCTATGTCATCAGGCCCGTAGCAGCATAATGAGTGGATTCAGGTACGATGATTCTAACTGAAATAAGTCACACAGAAAAAGAAACATCATAAGATATCACTAATACACGGAATGTAAACTTGGCTACACAGGAACTGAATTCCAAAACAGAACAGGGTCTCAAATTTAGAAAACCAACTTATGCTTGCTTAAGGGGAAAGGTGAGTTGGGGTGCTGCATAAAACCAGAGATTGAAATGAGCACAGATAAAGTTCCTTAAGCCAAATATGGAATAGACAAGAGCTACTCCTTGCTCAATGAAATGGACACAACACCCCATATTAAACGCCTAAGAATGTACCTGACTAGTAAGTATCTTAAAACCTATGGATTGCTATGTCTCCAAAAGAGAATCAAGCGTGTGTACAGGGGCATAAACGCAGCAGTGATAGGATTGGAGAGGTTCGGTGAGCAAATGAAGACCCTTTGAAGTCATATTGCATGGTACCCATTCCACGGGTCTCAACTCTGCAGGTTTAAGGTATTCTTCCTTCAGCTAAAACATGCATGTGGAACCCAGAGTATGATCAACCGTGTGAACGGGAGACGTTTTCAAATATGTCTCAGTTTTCCTCCCCTGATACTCGGGTGCAACATTCCAGACGCTTTACTAACACTCTCCCCACTTGGACAGTCAGCGCCTTTAACCTCCTGTTTGGCCCAGTTTGCAATTTCTGCGGAAGATGAACAGGAATAGCGAGAACCAATGAGAGACTAGCTGGAGGTGTCTGGACGGGCAAATTTAACTCTCATTTCCCACCAGGAAGAGGAAATAACCAAAGGCTCAGCGTGCAGTGCCGGAACCAGATTAGGGCCTGAAGCCATCCTGCGGTGTTGCGGCCAGCTCACAAGAAAGCGAGTTGAAGAAAGGAGCTCAGGGGCCCTGTAATTCACAAACCTGCAGAGTTATAAATGACAGCTATCGTCCAAAAATATACTGAAGTAAGGCTGCCAAGAGGACTTGAAAGCGGGGCAGAATTGCAGGAAACCGATTTCAGGAGGTAGACTGGAATTGTACTGAAAGCATAGGAAAAGAGGCAGAACGTCCACAATGATGCACTTGGCCAAAAAGGGCGTATGCGTTTTTTCCTGAATATATTCAGGAAAAAACGCATACGCCCTCTTTGGCCAACCAAGCAAGCTTGCAAAGGAAATCTGCACTACAATGAAGTCTCACTTCCCCCCGGTCAAAAGGGCCATCTGAAAAAAGTGTAAAATCCAGAAAGGCAGGACAGGCCATGGAGAACTGGGAGCCTTGTTATGCTGATGGGCGGGATGTAAATTGCCAACAGACACTCGGGAGAAGTGTATGGTGTTTCCTGAAACATCTAAAAAACAAAGCAACAGAGCCTAGGGAACTTCCACTTATGGTCCTATAGCTTAGGGAAATTAAAATCAAAAAGACACAGCCACCCCAAAGTTTGGGACGCCTCTGTTTACAAGAATCTCGTTTACCGTACAAGTTCAGTATCACAGAAAGTGAAAAATGGATAAAGAACTTGTGGTACTTACGTACAATGCTGTATCACTCAGCAATGAAATCTATGTCATCAGGCCCGTAGCAGCATAATGAGTGGATTCAGGTACGATGATTCTAACTGAAATAAGTCACACAGAAAAAGAAACATCATAAGATATCACTAATACACGGAATGTAAACTTGGCTACACAGGAACTGAATTCCAAAACAGAACAGGGTCTCAAATTTAGAAAACCAACTTATGCTTGCTTAAGGGGAAAGGTGAGTTGGGGTGCTGCATAAAACCAGAGATTGAAATGAGCACAGATAAAGTTCCTTAAGCCAAATATGGAATAGACAAGAGCTACTCCTTGCTCAATGAAATGGACACAACACCCCATATTAAACGCCTAAGAATGTACCTGACTAGTAAGTATCTTAAAACCTATGGATTGCTATGTCTCCAAAAGAGAATCAAGCGTGTGTACAGGGGCATAAACGCAGCAGTGATAGGATTGGAGAGGTTCGGTGAGCAAATGAAGACCCTTTGAAGTCATATTGCATGGTACCCATTCCACGGGTCTCAACTCTGCAGGTTTAAGGTATTCTTCCTTCAGCTAAAACATGCATGTGGAACCCAGAGTATGATCAACCGTGTGAACGGGAGACGTTTTCAAATATGTCTCAGTTTTCCTCCCCTGATACTCGGGTGCAACATTCCAGACGCTTTACTAACACTCTCCCCACTTGGACAGTCAGCGCCTTTAACCTCCTGTTTGGCCCAGTTTGCAATTTCTGCGGAAGATGAACAGGAATAGCGAGAACCAATGAGAGACTAGCTGGAGGTGTCTGGACGGGCAAATTTAACTCTCATTTCCCACCAGGAAGAGGAAATAACCAAAGGCTCAGCGTGCAGTGCCGGAACCAGATTAGGGCCTGAAGCCATCCTGCGGTGTTGCGGCCAGCTCACAAGAAAGCGAGTTGAAGAAAGGAGCTCAGGGGCACTGTAATTCACAAAACTGCAGAGTTATAAATGACAGCTATCGTCCAAAAATATACTGAAGTAAGGCTGCCAAGAGGACTTGAAAGCGGGGCAGAATTGCAGGAAACCGATTTCAGGAGGTAGACTGGAATTGTATTGAAAGCATAGGAAAAGAGGCAGAACGTCCACAATGATGCACTTGGCCAAAAAGGGCGTATGCGTTTTTTCCTGAATATATTCAGGAAAAAACGCATACGCCCTTTTTGGCCAACCAAGCAAGCTTGCAAAGGAAATCTGCACTACAATGAAGTCTCACTTCCCCCCGGTCAAAAGGGCCATCTGAAAAAAGTGTAAAATCCAGAAAGGCAGGACAGGCCATGGAGAACTGGGAGCCTTGTTATGCTGATGGGCGGGATGTAAATTGCCAACAGACACTCGGGAGAAGTGTATGGTGTTTCCTGAAACATCTAAAAAACAAAGCAACAGAGCCTAGGGAACTTCCACTTATGGTCCTATAGCTTAGGGAAATTAAAATCAAAAAGACACAGCCACCCAAAAGTTTGGGACACCTCTGTTTACAAGAATCTCGTTTACCGTACAAGTTCAGTATCACAGAAAGTGAAAAATGGATAAAGAACTTGTGGTACTTACGTACAATGCTGTATCACTCAGCAATGAAATCTATGTCATCAGGCCCGTAGCAGCATAATGAGTGGATTCAGGTACGATGATTCTAACTGAAATAAGTCACACAGAAAAAGAAACATCATAAGATATCACTAATACACGGAATGTAAACTTGGCTACACAGGAACTGAATTCCAAAACAGAACAGGGTCTCAAATTTAGAAAACCAACTTATGCTTGCTTAAGGGGAAAGGTGAGTTGGGGTGCTGCATAAAACCAGAGATTGAAATGAGCACAGATAAAGTTCCTTAAGCCAAATATGGAATAGACAAGAGCTACTCCTTGCTCAATGAAATGGACACAACACCCCATATTAAACGCCTAAGAATGTACCTGACTAGTAAGTATCTTAAAACCTATGGATTGCTATGTCTCCAAAAGAGAATCAAGCGTGTGTACAGGGGCATAAACGCAGCAGTGATAGGATTGGAGAGGTTCGGTGAGCAAATGAAGACCCTTTGAAGTCATATTGCATGGTACCCATTCCACGGGTCTCAACTCTGCAGGTTTAAGGTATTCTTCCTTCAGCTAAAACATGCATGTGGAACCCAGAGTATGATCAACCGTGTGAACGGGAGACGTTTTCAAATATGTCTCAGTTTTCCTCCCCTGATACTCGGGTGCAACATTCCAGACGCTTTACTAACACTCTCCCCACTTGGACAGACAGCGCCTTTAACCTCCTGTTTGGCCCAGTTTGCAATTTCTGCGGAAGATGAACAGGAATAGCGAGAACCAATGAGAGACTAGCTGGAGGTGTCTGGACGGGCAAATTTAACTCTCATTTCCCACCAGGAAGAGGAAATAACCAAAGGCTCAGCGTGCAGTGCCGGAACCAGATTAGGGCCTGAAGCCATCCTGCGGTGTTGCGGCCAGCTCACAAGAAAGCGAGTTGAAGAAAGGAGCTCAGGGGCCCTGTAATTCACAAAACTGCAGAGTTATAAATGACAGCTATCGTCCAAAAATATACTGAAGTAAGGCTGCCAAGAGGACTTGAAAGCGGGGCAGAATTGCAGGAAACCGATTTCAGGAGGTAGACTGGAATTGTACTGAAAGCATAGGAAAAGAGGCAGAACGTCCACAATGATGCACTTGGCCAAAAAGGGCGTATGCGTTTTTTCCTGAATATATTCAGGAAAAAACGCATACGCCCTCTTTGGCCAACCAAGCAAGCTTGCAAAGGAAATCTGCACTACAATGAAGTCTCACTTCCCCCCGGTCAAAAGGGCCATCTGAAAAAAGTGTAAAATCCAGAAAGGCAGGACAGGCCATGGAGAACTGGGAGCCTTGTTATGCTGATGGGTGGGATGTAAATTGCCAACAGACACTCGGGAGAAGTGTATGGTGTTTCCTGAAACATCTAAAAAACAAAGCAACAGAGCCTAGGGAACTTCCACTTATGGTCCTATAGCTTAGGGAAATTAAAATCAAAAAGACACAGCCACCCCAAAGTTTGGGACGCCTCTGTTTACAAGAATCTCGTTTACCGTACAAGTTCAGTATCACAGAAAGTGAAAAATGGATAAAGAACTTGTGGTACTTACGTACAATGCTGTATCACTCAGCAATGAAATCTATGTCATCAGGCCCGTAGCAGCATAATGAGTGGATTCAGGTACGATGATTCTAACTGAAATAAGTCACACAGAAAAAGAAACATCATAAGATATCACTAATACACGGAATGTAAACTTGGCTACACAGGAACTGAATTCCAAAACAGAACAGGGTCTCAAATTTAGAAAACCAACTTATGCTTGCTTAAGGGGAAAGGTGAGTTGGGGTGCTGCATAAAACCAGAGATTGAAATGAGCACAGATAAAGTTCCTTAAGCCAAATATGGAATAGACAAGAGCTACCTCTTGCTCAATGAAATGGACACAACACCCCATATTAAACGCCTAAGAATGTACCTGACTAGTAAGTATCTTAAAACCTATGGATTGCTATGTCTCCAAAAGAGAATCAAGCGTGTGTACAGGGGCATAAACGCAGCAGTGATAGGATTGGAGAGGTTCGGTGAGCAAATGAAGACCCTTTGAAGTCATATTGCATGGTACCCATTCCACGGGTCTCAACTCTGCAGGTTTAAGGTATTCTTCCTTCAGCTAAAACATGCATGTGGAACCCAGAGTATGATCAACCGTGTGAACGGGAGACGTTTTCAAATATGTCTCAGTTTTCCTCCCCTGATACTCGGGTGCAACATTCCAGACGCTTTACTAACACTCTCCCCACTTGGACAGTCAGCGCCTTTAACCTCCTGTTTGGCCCAGTTTGCAATTTCTGCGGAAGATGAACAGGAATAGCGAGAACCAATGAGAGACTAGCTGGAGGTGTCTGGACGGGCAAATTTAACTCTCATTTCCCACCAGGAAGAGGAAATAACCAAAGGCTCAGCGTGCAGTGCCGGAACCAGATTAGGGCCTGAAGCCATCCTGCGGTGTTGCGGCCAGCTCACAAGAAAGCGAGTTGAAGAAAGGAGCTCAGGGGCACTGTAATTCACAAAACTGCAGAGTTATAAATGACAGCTATCGTCCAAAAATATACTGAAGTAAGGCTGCCAAGAGGACTTGAAAGCGGGGCAGAATTGCAGGAAACTGATTTCAGGAGGTAGACTGGAATTGTACTGAAAGCATAGGAAAAGAGGCAGAACGTCCACAATGATGCACTTGGCCAAAAAGGGCGTATGCGTTTTTTCCTGAATATATTCAGGAAAAAACACATACGCCCTCTTTGGCCAACCAAGCAAGCTTGCAAAGGAAATCTGCACTACAATGAAGTCTCACTTCCCCCCGGTCAAAAGGGCCATCTGAAAAAAGTGTAAAATCCAGAAAGGCAGGACAGGCCATGGAGAACTGGGAGCCTTGTTATGCTGATGGGCGGGATGTAAGTTGCCAACAGACACTCGGGAGAAGTGTATGGTGTTTCCTGAAACATCTAAAAAACAAAGCAACAGAGCCTAGGGCACTTCCACTTATGGTCCTATAGCTTAGGGAAATTAAAATCAAAAAGACACAGCCACCCCAAAGTTTGGGACGCCTCTGTTTACAAGAATCTCGTTTACCGTACAAGTTCAGTATCACAGAAAGTGAAAAATGGATAAAGAACTTGTGGTACTTACGTACAATGCAGTATCACTCAGCAATGAAATCTATGTCATCAGGCCCGTAGCAGCATAATGAGTGGATTCAGGTACGATGATTCTAACTGAAATAAGTCACACAGAAAAAGAAACATCATAAGATATCACTAATACACGGAATGTAAACTTGGCTACACAGGAACTGAATTCCAAAACAGAACAGGGTCTCAAATTTAGAAAACCAACTTATGCTTGCTTAAGGGGAAAGGTGAGTTGGGGTGCTGCATAAAACCAGAGATTGAAATGAGCACAGATAAAGTTCCTTAAGCCAAATATGGAATAGACAAGAGCTACTCCTTGCTCAACGAAATGGACTCAACACCCAATATTAAACGCCTAAGAATGTACCTGACTAGTAAGTATCTTAAAACCTATGGATTGCTATGTCTCCAAAAGAGAATCAAGCGTGTGTACAGGGGCATAAACGCAGCAGTGATAGGATTGGAGAGGTTCGGTGAGCAAATGAAGACCCTTTGAAGTCATATTGCATGGTACCCATTCCACGGGTCTCAACTCTGCAGGTTTAAGGTATTCTTCCTTCAGCTAAAACATGCATGTGGAACCCAGAGTATGATCAACCGTGTGAACGGGAGACGTTTTCAAATATGTCTCAGTTTTCCTCCCCTGATACTCGGGTGCAACATTCCAGACGCTTTAGTAACACTCTCCCCACTTGGACAGTCAGCGCCTTTAACCTCCTGTTTGGCCCAGTTTGCAATTTCTGCGGAAGATGAACAGGAATAGCGAGAACCAATGAGAGACTAGCTGGAGGTGTCTGGACGGGCAAATTTAACTCTCATTTCCCACCAGGAAGAGGAAATAACCAAAGGCTCAGCGTGCAGTGCCGGAACCAGATTAGGGCCTGAAGCCATCCTGCGGTGTTGCGGCCAGCTCACAAGAAAGCGAGTTGAAGAAAGGAGCTCAGGGGCACTGTAATTCACAAAACTGCAGAGTTATAAATGACAGCTATCGTCCAAAAATATACTGAAGTAAGGCTGCCAAGAGGACTTGAAAGCGGGGCAGAATTGCAGGAAACCGATTTCAGGAGGTAGACTGGAATTGTATTGAAAGCATAGGAAAAGAGGTAGAATGTCCACAATGATGCACTTGGCCAAAAAGGGCATATGCGTTTTTTCCTGAATATATTCAGGAAAAAACGCATACGCCCTTTTTGGCCAACCAAGCAAGCTTGCAAAGGAAATCTGCACTACAATGAAGTCTCACTTCCCCCCGGTCAAAAGGGCCATCTGAAAAAAGTGTAAAATCCAGAAAGGCAGGACAGGCCATGGAGAACTGGGAGCCTTGTTATGCTGATGGGCGGGATGTAGGTTGCCAACAGACACTCGGGAGAAGTGTATGGTGTTTCCTGAAACATCTAAAAAACAAAGCAACAGAGCCTAGGGCACTTCCACTTATGGTCCTATAGCTTAGGGAAATTAAAATCAAAAAGACACAGCCACCCCAAAGTTTGGGACGCCTCTGTTTACAAGAATCTCGTTTACCGTACAAGTTCAGTATCACAGAAAGTGAAAAATGGATAAAGAACTTGTGGTACTTACGTACAATGCAGTATCACTCAGCAATGAAATCTATGTCATCAGGCCCGTAGCAGCATAATGAGTGGATTCAGGTACGATGATTCTAACTGAAATAAGTCACACAGAAAAAGAAATATCATAAGATATCACTAATACACGGAATGTAAACTTGGCTACACAGGAACTGAATTCCAAAACAGAACAGGGTCTCAAATTTAGAAAATCAACTTATGCTTGCTTAAGGGGAAAGGTGAGTTGGGGTGCTGCATAAAACCAGAGATTGAAATGAGCACAGATAAAGTTCCTTAAGCCAAATATGGAATAGAGAAGAGCTACTCCTTGCTCAACGAAATGGACTCAACACCCCATATTAAACGCCTAAGAATGTACCTGACTAGTAAGTATCTTAAAACCTATGGATTGCTATGTCTCCAAAAGAGAATCAAGCGTGTGTACAGGGGCATAAACGCAGCAGTGATAGGATTGGAGAGGTTCGGTGAGCAAATGAAGACCCTTTGAAGTCATATTGCATGGTACCCAATCCACGGGTCTCAACTCTGCAGGTTTAAGGTATTCTTCCTTCAGCTAAAACATGCATGTGGAACCCAGAGTATCATCAACTGTGTGAACGGGAGACATGTTCAAATATGTCTTAGTTTTCGTACCCTGGTACTCGGGTGCAACATTCCAGACGCTTTACTAACACTCTCCCCACTTGGAGAGTCAACGCCTTTAACCTCCTGTTTGGCCCAGTTTGCAATTTCTGTGGAAGATGAACAGGAATAGGGAGAACCAATGAGAGACTAGCTGGAGGTGTCTGGACGGGCAAATTTAACTCTCATTTCCCACCAGGAAGGGGAAATAACCAAAGGCTCAGCGTACCGTGCCGGAACCAGATTAGGGCCTGAAGCAATCCTTCGGTGTTGCGGCCAGCTCACAAGAAAGCGAGTTGAAGAAAGGAGCTCAGGGGCACTGTAATTCACAAATCTGCAGAGTTATAAATGATAGCTATCGTCCAAAAATATACTGAAGTAAGGCTGCCAGGAGGACTTGAAAGCGGGGCAGAATTGCAGGAAACCGATTTCAGGAGGTACACTGGAATTGTATTGAAAGCATAGGAAAAGAGGCAGAACGTCCACAATGATGCACTTGGCCAAAAAGGGCGTATGCATTTTTCCTGCATATATTCAGGAAAAAACGCATACGCCCTTTTTGGCCAACCAAGCAAGCTTGCAAAGGAAATCTGCACTACAATGAAGTCTCAATTCCCCACGGTCAAAAGGGCCATCTGATAAAAGTGTAAAATCCAGAAAGGCAGGACAGGCCATGGAGAACTGGGAGCATTGTTATGCTGATGGGCGGGATGTAAATTGCCAACAGACACTCGGGAAAAGTGTATGGTGTTTCCTGAAGCATCTAAAAAACAAAGCAACAGAGCCTAGGGCACTTCCACTTATGGTCCTATAGCTTAGGGAAATTAAAATCAAAAAGACACAGCCACCCCAACGTTTGGGACGCCTCTGTTTACAAGAACCTCGTTTACCATACAAGTTCAGTATCACAGAAAGTGAAAAGTGGATAAAGAACTTGTGGTACTTACGTACAATGCAGTATCACTCAGCAATGAAATCTATGTCATCAGGCCCGTAGCAGCATAATGAATGGATTCAGGTACGATGATTCTAACTGAAATAAGTCACACAGAAAAAGAAACATCATAAGATATCACTAATACACGGAATGTAAACTTGGCTACACAGGAACTGAATTCCAAAACAGAACAGGGTCTCAAATTTAGAAAACCAACTTATGCTTGCTTAAGGGGAAAGGTGAGTTGGGGTGCTGCATAAAACCAGAGATTGAAATGAGCACAGATAAAGTTCCTTAAGCCAAATATGGAATAGACAAGAGCTATTCCTTGCTCAACGAAATGGACTCAACACCGCACATTAAATGCCTAAGAATGTACCTGACTAGTAGGTATCTTAAAACCTATGGATTGCTATGTCTCCAAAAGAGAATCAAGCATGTGTACAGGGGCATAAACGCAGCAGTGATAGGACTGGAGAGGTTCGGTGAGCAAATGAAGACCCTTTGAAGTCATATTGCATGGTACCCATTCCACGGGTCTCAACTCTCCAGGTTTAAGGTATTCTTCCTTCAGCTAAAATATGCATGTGGAACCCAGAGTATGATCAACCGTGTGAACGGGAGACGTGTTCAAATATGTCTCAGTTTTAATCCCCTGGTACTCGGGTGCAACATTCCAGACGCTTTACTAACACTCTCCCCACTTGGAGAGTCAGCGCCTTTAACCTCCTGTTTGGCCCAGTTTGCAATTTCTGCGGAAGATGAGTAGGAATAGGGAGAACCAATGAGAGACTAGCTGGAGGTGTCTGGACGGGCAAATTTAACTCTCATTTCCCACCAGGAAGAGGAAATAACCAAAGGCTCAGCATGCCGTGCCGGAACCAGATTAGGGCCTGAAGCCATCCTGCGGTGTTGTGGCCAGCTCACAAGAAAGCGAGTTGAAGAAAGGAGCTCAGGGGCACTGTAATTCACAAACCTGCAGAGTTATAAATGACAGCTATCGTCCAAAAATATACTGAAGTAAGGCTGGCAAGAGGACTTGAAAGCGGGTCAGAATTGCAGGAAACCGATTTCAGGAGGTAGACTGGAATTGCATTGAAAGCATAGGAAAAGAGGCAGAACGTCAACAATGATGCACTTGGCCAAAAAGGGCGTATGCGTTTTTTCCTGAATATATTCAGGAAAAAACGCATACGCCCTTTTTGGCCAACAAAGCAAGCTTGCAAAGGAAATCTGCACTACAATGAAGTCTCACTTCCCCCCGGTCAAAAGGGCCATCTGAAAAAAGTGTAAAATCCAGAAAGGCAGGACGGGCCATGGAGAACTGGGAGCCTTGTTATGCTGATGGGCGGTATGTAAATTGAAAACAGACACTTGGGAGAAGTGTATGGTGTTTCCTAAAACATCTAAAAAACAAAGCAACAGAGCCTAGGGCACTTCCACTTATGGTCCTAAAGCTTAGGGAAATTAAAATCATAAAGACACAGCCACCCCAAAGTTTGGGACGCCTCTGTTTACAGCAACCTCATTTACCGTACAAGTTCAATATCACAGAAAGTGAAAAATGGATAAAGAAGTTGTGGTACTTACGTACAATGCAGTATCACTCAGCAATGAAATCTATGTCATCAGGCCCGTAGCAGCATAATGAGTGGATTCAGGTACGATGATTCTAACTGAAATAAGTCACACAGAAAAAGAAACATCATAAGATATCACTAATACACGGAATGTAAACTTGGCTACACAAGAACTGAATTTCAAAACAGAACAGGGTCTCAAATTTAGAAAACCAACTTATGCTTGCTTAAGGGGAAAGGTGAGTTGGGGTGCTGCATAAAACCAGAGATTGAAATGAGCACAGATAAAGTTCCTTAAGCCAAATATGGAATAGACAAGAGCTACTCCTTGCTCAACGAAATGGACTCAACACCGCATATTAAACGCCTAAGAATGTACCTGACTAGTCAGTATCTTAAAACCAATGGATTGCTATGTCTCCAAAAGAGAATCAAGCATGTGTACAGGGGCATAAACGCAGCAGTGATAGGATTGGAGAGGTTCGGTGAGCAAATGAAGACCCTTTGAAGTCATATTGCATGGTATCCATTACACTGGTCTCAACTCTCCAGGTTTAAGGTATTCTTCCTTCAGCTAAAACATGCATGTGGAACCCAGAGTATGATCAACCGTGTGAATGGGAGACGTGTTCAAATATGTCTCAGTTTTCGTACCCTGGTACTCGGGTGCAACATTCCAGACGCTTTACTAACACTCTCCCGACTTGGAGAGTCAGTCCCTTTAACCTCCTGTTTGGCCCAGTTTGCAATTTCTGCGGAAGATGAACAGGAATAGCGAGAACCAATGAGAGACTAGCTGGAGGTGTCTGGACGGGCAAATTTAACTCTCATTTCCCACCAGGAAGAGGAATTAACCAAAGGCTCAGCGTGCCGTGCCGGAACCAGATTAGGGCCTGAAGCCATCCTGCGGTGTTGCGTCCAGCTCACAAGAAAGCAAGTTGAAGAAAGGAGCTCAGGGACACTGTAAGTCACAAACATGCAGTGTTATAAATGACAGCTATCGTCCAAAAATATACTGAAGTAAGGCTGCCAAGAGGACTTGAAAGCGGGGCAGAATTGCAGGAAACCGATTTCAGGAGGTAGACTGGAATTGCATTGAAAGCATAGGAAAAGAGGCAGAACGTCCACAATGATGCACTTGGCCAGAAAGGGCGAATGCGTTTTTTCCTGAATTTATTCAGGAAAAAACGCATACGCACTTTTTGGCCAACCAAGCAAGCTTGCAAAGGAAATCTGCACTACAATGAAGTCTCACTTCCCCCCGGTCAAAAGGGCCATCTGAAAAAAGTGTAAAACCCAGAAAGGCAGGACAGGCTATGGAGAACTGGGAGCCAAGTTATGCTGATGGGCGGGATGTAAATTGCCAACAGACACTCGGGAGAAGTGTATGGTGTTTCCTGAAACATCTAAAAAACAAAGCAACAGAGCCTAGGGCACTTCCACTTATGGTCCTATAGCTTAGGGAAATTAAAATCAAAAAGACACAGCCACCCCAAAGTTTGGGACGCCTCTGTTTACAAGAACCTCGTTTACCGTACAAGTTCAATATCACAGAAACTGAAAAATGGATAAAGAACTTGTGGTACTTACGTACAATGCAGTATCACTCAGCAATGAAATCTGTGTCATCAGGCCCTTAGCAGCACAATGAGTGGATTCAGGTATGATGATTCTAACTGAAATAAGTCACACAGAAAAAGAAACAACATAAGATATCAGTAATACACGGAATGTAAACTTGGCTACACAGGAACTGAATTACAGAACAGAACAGGGTCTCAAATTTAGAAAACCAACTTATGCTTGCTTAAGGGGAAAGGTGAGTTGTAGTGCTGCATAAAACCAGAGATTGAAATGAGCACAGATAAAGTTCCTTAAGCCAAATATGGAATAGACAAGAGCTACTCCTTGCTCAACGAAATGGCCTCAACACCGCATATTAAACGCCTAAGAATGTACCTGACTAGTAAGTATCTTAAAACCTATGGATTGCTATGTCTCCGAAAGAGAATCAAGCATGTGTACAGGGGCATAAACGCAGCAGTGATAGGATTGGAGAGGTTCGGTGAGCAAATGAAGACCCTTTGAAGTCATATTGCATGGTACCCATTCCACGGGTTTCAACTACCCAGGTTTAAGGTATTCTTCCTTCAGCTAAAATATGCATGTGGAACCCAGAGTATGATCAACCATGTGAACGGGCGACGTGTTCAAATATGTCTCAGTTTTCCTCCCCTGGCACTCGGGTGCAACATTCCAGACGCTTTACTAACACTCTCCCGACTTGGAGAGTCAGTCCCTTTAACCTCCTGTTTGGCCCAGTTTGCAATTTCTGCGGAAGATGAACAGGAATAGCGAGAACCAATGAGAGACTAGCTGGAGGTGTCTGGACGGGCAAATTTAACTCTCATTTCCCTCCAGGAGGAGGAATTAACCAAAGGCTCAGCGTGCCGTGCCGGAACCAGATTAGGGCCTGAAGCCATCCTGCGGTGTTGCGGCCAGCTCACAAGAAAGCGAGTTGAAGAAAGGAGCTCAGGGGCACTGTAATTCACAAACCTGCAGAGTTATAAATGACAGCTATCGTCCAAAAATATACTGAAGTAAGGCTGCCAAGAGGACTTGAAAGCGGGGCAGAATTGCAGGAAACCGATTTCAGGAGGTAGACTGGAATTGCACTGAAAGCATAGGAAAAGAGGCAGAGCGTCCACAATGATGCACTTGGCCAAAAAGGGCGTATGCGTTTTTTCCTGAATATATTCAGGAAAAAATGCATACGCCCTTTTTGGCCAACCAAGCAAGCTTGCAAAGGAAATCTGCACTACAATGAAGTCTCACTTCACCCCGGTCAAACGGGTCATCTGAAAAAAGTGTAAAATCCAGAAAGGCAGGACAGACCATGGAGAATTGGGAGCCTTGTTATGCAGATGGGCGGGATGTAAATTGCCAACAGACACTCGGGACAAGTGTATGGTGTTTCTTGAAACATCTAAAAAACAATGCAACAGAGCCTAGGGCACTTCCACTTATGGTCCAATAGCTTAGGGAAATTAAAATCAAAAAGACACAGCCACCCCAAAGTTTGGGACGCCTCTGTTTACAAGAACCTCGTTTACCGTACAAGTTCAATATCACAGAAAATAAAAAATGGATAAAGAACTTGTGGTACTTACGTACAATGCAGTATCACTCAGCAATGAAATCTATGTCATCAGGCCCGTAGCAGCATAATGAGTGGATTCAGGTACGATGATTCTAACTGAAATAATTCACACAGAAAAAGAAACATCATAAGATATCACTAATACACGGAATGTAAACTTGGCTACACAGGAACTGGATTACAAAACAGAACAGGGTCTCAAATTTAGAAAACCAACTTATGCTTGCTTAAGGGTAAAGGTGAGTTGGGGTGCTGCATAAAACCAGAGATTGAAATGAGCACAGATAAAGTTCCTTAAGCCAAATATGGAATAGACAAGAGCTACTCCTTGCTCAACGAAATGGACTCAACACCCCATACTAAATGCCTAAGAATGTACCTGACTAGTAAGTATCTTAAAACCTATGGATTGCTATGTCTCCAAAAGAGAATCAAGCGTGTATACAGGGCCATAAACGCAGCAGTGATAGGATTGGAGAGGTTCGGTGAGCAAGTGAAGACCGTTTGAAGTCATATTGCATGGTACCCATTCCACGGGTCTCAACTCTCCAGGTTTAAGGTATTCTTCCTTCAGCTAAAACATGCATGTGGAACCCAGAGTATGATCAACTGTGTGAACGGGAGACGTGTTCAAATATTTCTCAGTTTTCCTCCCCTGGTACTCGGGTGCAACATTCCAGACGCTTTACTAACACTCTCCCCACTTGGAGAGTCAGCGCCTTTAACCTCCTGTTTGGCCCAGTTTGCAATTTCTGTGGAACATGAACAGGAATAGCGAGAACCAATGAGAGACTAGCTGGAGGTGTCTGGACGGGCAAATTTAACTCTCATTTCCCTCCAGGAGGAGGAATTAACCAAAGGCTCAGCGTGCCGTGCCGGAACCAGATTAGGGCCTGAAGCCATCCTGCGGTGTTGCGGCCAGCTCACAAGAAAGCGAGTTGAAGAAAGGAGCTCAGGGGCACTGTAATTCACAAACCTGCAGAGTTATAAATGACAGCTATCGTCCAAAAATATACTGAAGTAAGGCTGCCAAGAGGACTTGAAAGCGGGGCAGAATTGCAGGAAACCGATTTCAGGAGGTAGACTGGAATTGCACTGAAAGCATAGGAAAAGAGGCAGAGCGTCCACAATGATGCACTTGGCCAAAAAGGGCATATGCGTTTTTTCCTGAATATATTCAGGAAAAAACGCATACGCCCTTTTTGGCCAACCAAGCAAGCTTGCAAAGGAAATCTGCACTATAATGAAGTCTCACTTCCCCCCGGTCAAAAGGGCCATCTCAAAAAAGTGTAAAATCCAGAAAGGCAGGACAGGCCATGGAGAACTGGGAGCCTTGTTATGCTGATGGGCGGGATGTAAATGGCCAACAGACACTGGGGAGAAGTGTATGGTGTTTCCTGAAACATCTAAGAAACAAAGCAACAGAGCCTAGGGCACTTCCATTTATGGTCCTATAGCTTAGGGAAATTAAAATCAAAAAGATACAGCCACCCCAATGTTTGGAACGGCTCTGTTTACAAGAACCTCGTTTACAGTACAAGTTCAACATCGCAGAAAGTGAAAAATGGATAAAGAAGTTGTGGTACTTACGTACAATGCAGTATCACTCAGCAATGAAATCTATGTCATCAGGCCCGTAGCAGCATAATGAGTGGATTCAGGTACGATGATTTTAACTGAAATAATTCACACAGAAAAAGAAACATCATAAGATATCACTAATACACGGAATGTAAACTTGGCTACACAGGAACTGAATTCCAAAACAGAACAGGGTCTCAAATTTAGAAAACCAACTTATGCTTGCTTAAGCGGAAAGGTGAGTTGGGGTGCTGCATAAAACCAGAGATTGAAATGAGCACAGATAAAGTTCCTTAAGCCAAATATGGAATAGACAAGAGCTACTCCTTGCTCAACGAAATGGACTCAACACCCCATATTAAACGCCTAAGAATGTACCTGACTAGTAAGTATCTTAAAACCTATGGATTGCTATGTCTCCAAAAGAGAATCAAGCATGTGTACAGGGGCATAAACGCAGCAGTGATAGGATTGGAGAGGTTCGGTGAGCAAATGAAGACCCTTTGAAGTCATATTGCATGGTATCCATTACACTGGTCTCAAATCTCCAGGTTTAAGGTATTCTTCCTTCAGCTAAAACATGCATGTGGAACCCAGAGTATGATCAACCGTGTGAATGGGAGACGTGTTCAAATATGTCTCAGTTTTCGTACCCTGGTACTCGGGTGCAACATTCCAGACGCTTTACTAACACTCTCCCGACTTGGAGAGTCAGTCCCTTTAACCTCCTGTTTGGCCCAGTTTGCAATTTCTGCGGAAGATGAACAGGAATAGCGAGAACCAATGAGAGACTAGCTGGAGGTGTCTGGACGGGCAAATTTAACTCTCATTTCCCTCCAGGAGGAGGAATTAACCAAAGGCTCAGCGTGCCGTGCCGGAACCAGATTAGGGCCTGAAGCCATCCTGCGGTGTTGCGTCCAGCTCACAAGAAAGCAAGTTGAAGAAAGGAGCTCAGGGGCACTGTAAGTCACAAACCTGCAGAGTTATAAATGACAGCTATCGTCCAAAAATATACTGAAGTAAGGCTGCCAAGAGGACTTGAAAGTGGGGCAGAATTGCAGGAAACCGATTTCAGGAGGTAGACTGGAATTGTACTGAAAGCATAGGAAAAGAGGCAGAACGTCCACAATGATGCACTTGGCCAGAAAGGGCGTATGCGTTTTTTCCTGAATATATTCAGGAAAAAACGCATACGCACTTTTTGGCCAACCAAGCAAGCTTGCAAAGGAAATCTGCACTACAATGAAGTCTCACTTCCCCCCGGTCAAAAGGGCCATCTGAAAAAAGTGTAAAACCCAGAAAGTCAGGACAGGCTATGGAGAACTGGGAGCCTAGTTATGCTGATGGGCGGGATGTAAATTGCCAACAGACACTCGGGGGAAGTGTATGGTGTTTCCTGAAACATCTAAAAAACAAAGCAACAGAGCCTAGGGCACTTCCACTTACGGTCCTATAGCTTAGGGAAATTAAAATCAAAAAGACACAGCCACCCCAAAGTTTGGGACGCCTCTGTTTACAAGAACCTCGTTTACCGTACAAGTTCAATATCACAGAAACTGAAAAATGGATAAAGAACTTGTGGTACTTACGTACAATGCAGTATCACTCAGCAATGAAATCTGTGTCATCAGGCCCTTAGCAGCACAATGAGTGGATTCAGGTATGATGATTCTAACTGAAATAAGTCACACAGAAAAAGAAACAACATAAGATATCAGTAATACACGGAATGTAAACTTGGCTACACAGGAACTGAATTACAGAACAGAACAGGGTCTCAAATTTAGAAAACCAACTTATGCTTGCTTAAGGGGAAAGGTGAGTTGCGGTGCTGCATAAAACCAGAGATTGAAATGAGCACAGATAAAGTTCCTTAAGCCAAATATGGAATAGACAAGAGATACTCCTTGCTCAACGAAATGGACTCAACACCGCATATTAAACGCCTAAGAATGTACCTGACTAGTAAGTATCTTGAAACCTATGGATTGCTATGTCTCCGAAAGAGAATCAAGCATGTGTACAGGGGCATAAACGCAGCAGTGATAGGATTGGAGAGGTTCGGTGAGCAAATGAAGACCCTTTGAAGTCATATTGCATGGTACCCATTCCACGGGTTTCAACTACCCAGGTTTAAGGTATTCTTCCTTCAGCTAAAATATGCATGTGGAACCTAGAGCATGATCAACCATGTGATCGGGAGACGTGTTCAAATATGTCTCAGTTTTCGTACCCTGGTACTCGGGTGCAACATTCCAGACGCTTTACTAACACTCTCCCGACTTGGAGAGTCAGTCCCTTTAACCTCCTGTTTGGCCCAGTTTGCAATTTCTGCGGAGGATGAACAGGAATAGCGAGAACCAATGAGAGACTAGCTGGAGGTGTCTGGACGGGCAAATTTAACTCTCATTTCCCACCAGGAAGAGGAATTAACCAAAGGCTCAGCGTGCCGTGCCGGAACCAGATTAGGGCCTGAAGCCATCCAGCGGTGTTGCGGCCAGCTCACAAGAAACCGAGTTGAAGAAAGGAGCTCAGGGGCACTGTAATTCACAAAACTGCAGAGTTATAAATGACAGCTATCGTCCAAAAATATACTGAAGTAAGGCTGCCAAGAGGACTTGAAAGCGGGGCAGAATTGCCGGAAACCGATTTCAGGAGGTAGACTGGAATTGCATTGAAAGCATAGGAAAAGAGGCAGAACGTCCACAATGATGCACTTGGCCAAAAAGGGCGTATGCGTTTTTTCCTGAATATATTCAGGAAAAAACGCATACGCCCTTTTTGGCCAACCAAGCAAGCTTGCAAAGGAAATCTGCACTACAAAGAAGTCTCACTTCCCCCCGGTCAAAATGGCCATATGAAAAAAGTGTAAAATCCAGAAAGGCAGGACAGGCCATGGAGAACTGGGAGCCTTGTTATGCTGATGGGCGGGATGTAAATTGCCAACAGACACTCGGGAGAAGTGTATGGTGTTTCCTGAAACATCTAAAAAACAAAGCAACAGAGCCTAGGGCACTTCCAGTTATGGTCCTATAGCTTAGGGAAATTAAGATCAAAAAGACACAGCCACCCCAAAGTTTGGAATGGCTCTGTTTACAAGAACCTCGTTTACAGTACAAGTTCAACATCGCAGAAAGTGAAAAATGGATAAAGAAGTTGTGGTACTTACGTACAATGCAGTATCACTCAGCAATGAAATCTATATCATCAGGCCCTTAGCAGCAAAATGAGTGGATTCAGGTATGATGATTCTAACTGAAATAAGTCACACAGAAAAAGAAACATCATAAGATATCAGTAATACACGGAATGTAAACTTGGCTACACAGGAACTGAATTCCAAAACAGAACAGGGTCTCAAATTTAGAAAAGCAACTTATGCTTGCTTAAGGGGAAAGGTGAGTTGGGGTGCTGCATAAAACCAGAGATTGAAGTGAGCACAGATAAAGTTCCATAAGCCAAATATGGAATAGACAAGAGCTACTCCTTGCTCAACGAAATGGACTCAACACCGCATATTAAACGCCTAAGAATGTACATGACTAGTAAGTATCTTAAAACCTATGGATTGCTATGTCTCCAAAAGAGAATCAAGCATGTGTACAGGGGCATAAAGGCAGCAGTGATAGGATTGGAGAAGTTCGGTGAGCAAATGAAGACCCTTTGAAGTCATATTGCATGGTACCCATTCCACGGGTTTCAACTACCCAGGTTTAAGGTATTCTTCCTTCAGCTAAAACATGCATGTGGAACCCAGAGTATGATCAACCATGTGAACGGGAGACGTGTTCAAATATGTCTCAGTTTTCCTCCCCTGGTACTCGGGTGCAATATTCCAGACGCTTTACTAACACTCTCCCCACTTGGAGAGTCAGCGCCTTTAACCTCCTGTTTGGCCCAGTTTGCAATTTCTGTGGACGATGAACAGGAATAGGGAGAACCAATGAGAGACTAGCTGGAGGTGTCTGGACGGGCAAATTTAACTCTCATTTCCCACCAGGAAGAGGAAATAACCAAAGGCTCAGCGTGCCATGCCGGAACAAGATTACGGCCTGAAGCCACCCTGCGGTGTTGCGGCCAGCTCACAAGAAAGCGTGTTGAAGAAAGGAGCTCAGGGGCACTGTAATTCACAAACCTGCAGAGTTATAAATGACAGCTATCGTCCAAAAATATACTGAAGTAAGGCTGCCAAGAGGACTTGAAAGCGGGGCAGAATTGCAGGAAACCGATTTCAGGAGGTAGACTGGAATTGCATTGAAAGCATAGGAAAAGAGGCAGAACGTCCACAATGATGCATTTGGCCAAAAAGGGCGTATGCGTTTTTTCCTGAATATATTCAGGAAAAAACGCATACGCCCTTTTTGGCCAACCAAGCAAGCTTGCAAAGGAAATCTGCACTACAATGAAGTCTCACTTCCCCCCGGTCAAACGGGCCATCTGAAAAAAGTGTAAAATCCAGAAAGGCAGGACAGGCCATGGAGAACTGGGAGCCTTGTTATGCTGATGGGCGGGATGTAAATTGCCAACAGACACTCGGGAGAAGTGTATGGTGTTTCCTGAAACATCTAAAAAACAAAGCAACAGAGCCTAGGGCACTTCCACTTATGGTCCTATAGCTTAGGGAAATTAAAATCAAAAAGACACAGCCACCCCAAAGTTTGGGACGGCTCTTTTTACAGAAATTTCTTCTATGGCACAAGTTAAATATCCCAGAGAGCAAATAATGGATAAAGAAGTTGCGGTACTTATGTACAACAGAATACCACTCAGCAATGAAATCTATGTCACCAGGCCCGTGCCAGCATAATGAGTGGATTGAGGCACGATGAGTCTAAGTGAAATAAGTCACACAGAAAAAGAAACATCATAAGGTATCACTAATACACGGAATGTGAACTTGGCTACACATGAACTGAATTAGAAAACAGAACAGGGTCTCAAGTTTAGAAAACCAACTTATGCCTGCTTAAGGGGGAAGGTGAGTTGGGGTGCTGCATGAAAGCAGAGTTTGAAATTAGCACAGATACCGTTCCATAAGCCAAATATGTAATAGACAAGACCTACCCCTTGCTCAACGAAATGGATTCAACAATGAGGTATCACCTCACACCTGGTAGAATAGGCATCATAGAAAATCTACAAACAAAAAATGCTGGAAAGGGTGTGGCGAAAAGGAACCCTCTTCCAGTATTGTTGGGAATATAAATTGATACAGTCATTATGGAGAACAATATGGAATTTCTTAAGAAACTAACAATAGAATTACCATATGATACAGCAATCCCAGTACTGGACATATACCCAGACAAAACCATAAATCAAAAAGAGTCATTCACCGCAATGTTCATTGCATCACTATTTACAATATCGAGGTAATGGAAGCAACCTAAATGCCCACAGACAGACGAATGCATAAAGCTGTGGTACATATATAAAATGGAATATTACTAAGCCATGAAAAGGAATGAAATTGGGTCATTTGTAGAGACGTCGATGGATCTAGAGACTGTCATACAGAGTAAAGTAAGTCAGAAAGAGAAAAACAAATCTTGTATATTCATGCATATATGTGGAACCTAGAAAAACTGTACAGATTAACCATTTTGCAAGGCATAAATAGAGCAACAGATGTAGACAACAAACGTATGGACAACAAGGGCGGAAAGCTGTTGGGGGGGTGGTGGTGGGAGGAGTTGAGAGACTGGGATTGGCATGTATACATTTATATGTATAAAATAGATAACCAATAAGAACCTGCTGTATAAAAATATAAAATAAAATTCAAAATTAAAAAGAAATAAAATTTAAAAATAAAACAGAAAAAACAATTATTCCCTGCACATACATGTATTTATATGAATAAATTATTTCCATGCTTATATCTGTAAATACAAAAAAGAGGAATAAAATCTACCTTGAACCAAAAACGAAAAAGAGAAAAAAACACAGAACCCACCAGTTACACAGAGGAAAACCGTATCAGGGCACTTGCTCCAGTTGTAAACAATTCTGAAGTTGGTCAGTGGTGGGGAATCGTCTCCCATTCAGCCAGCAGCCCCCACGCAACCAGCGTCCTCATTGCAAAGCTGGGGCACCGTGCCGAGGCATCTGTGAGTAAACGTGAGCTGAGCCCCAGGCCAGTTGCTGCTGAACTATTCCCACCCGTCCCAGGTAAAACACCTGAATATATACAAGGACTTGAAAGCCTAGAGGAAGGGCCATAGAGCCACACGAGTGACAGCATGCCGGCCGACTTGGTGCCTGCAGGCCAGCCAGGATGGTCCTGGCCCTGGGTGCTCTTCTGGAAGATTTCCATTTCCCTGCCTGAGATACCCGTCCTGTCCCTGCCCCCACTGCTTTTTTCCTTCCTCACCTCTGCCCAGGGAGAAATTCCAGCAGCAGGTATGGGTGACACATCCTCTTCTTTAGCAGGTGGCAGCCTGGCAACTGCTGCAGAAAGTCCAGCAGAGCCCCACTCACACTGGGCCACCCACAAAGCCGTGGCCTCTCACTCCCTCCCACCAGCCCAGCCCCGAGACTGCTGACAGGGCAGAGAAAATGGCGTCAGGCACGGCTGCAGGGGCTCTTGCTGCCTGGAGTGGTATTTATATTGATCTCAACCCAGGCACACCTGGGGAGGGCTGGCCGGCACGGTAAGGCTGCCCAGGTCAGCCAATCATCACCCCTCAGGGGCTCACAGTTGCAGAAAATGGAACTTGCTGAACCGGCCAGGTCAAAGGAACAGGTGTGGGCTCCTGAGAGTCAGGATAGACAAGGGGCTGCAGCTTTGGCTTGTTTTCTAATCATTTTATCTGGCCCATGAGTGGGAGACAACTTCAAGAAAACCCTCTCCTAATGAGAGGAACCCAGGAGTCAGGGAGAGGAGGGGTGGGTGGTGGTTGGAGACAGAGGCCTGGTGCCCCGGGTGCAGTGGAAGTCTCTGGAAGACCAGGTGGAGGGAGGCCTCACGGAGTGATGCCCAGGGTTACAGACCTGTCGCAGCTGCTGTTTGTTAGTTCAAGTCCTGCTCTGAGGTGCTCTGTGTCAGCTCTGAGCGACAGGTGAGCTGGGGGTGCTCTGCAATGAGGGCTATGTGCACGGTTCCTGTGTGCCCAGCCCTGCCACGGTACCTGCAAGGGTAGCTCTGTATCCTGGGAGGGGCCTGACCACGAGAGCTCCGTGGGCTGGTGTGGGGGTGGGGTACCTGCCCAGGTGAGCTCCATATTCTGGGATTGGTCTGACCACGAGAGTCCCATGGGCTGCTGGGGACCTGGTAAAGGATGTCAGGACAGTCAGTGAAGCCACCGAGGATATACCTCCAGTTGCTCCTAATTCCTACACCCTGCTGGTCATTCTACCAACCACCAGGACATGGTATTCTGTATTAGTCTTCAATGATGCCTTCTTTTGTATTCCATTAGTCCCAGAGTCACAAGAAATTTTGGCTTGTGAGTGGCAGGACTCAACATACAACTAAAACAATACTTCCGGGCCGTTCGGCCCCAAGGGTGCAAAAATTCCCACACCATCTTTGGGGAAAGCTTAGCTAAAGACCTAAAAGTTCTACCTCTGGAAAAGGAAACCCTCCTTCAATATGCAGGCGACATTCTGATCGCTAGCCCTACTAAGGAGGCCTCTGAACTACCAAGCCAATAAAGGATAGAAGTTGTCCAAGAAAAAGCTCAAATATCACAGACTGCAGTGACCTGCCTGGGCTTCATTCTCACAGAAGGTCGGAGAAGCCCATCCCAGGAAAGGGAAGAAACCATTTTCAGCCTTACCCCTTTCTAAAACTAGAAGACAGCTTAGGGGTTCCTGGGGAGGCCAGGGTTTGCTGCTTCTGGATCCCTAA
Organism: Grampus griseus; assembly: GCF_964374135.1. Lineage (NCBI taxonomy): Eukaryota > Metazoa > Chordata > Mammalia > Artiodactyla > Delphinidae > Grampus > Grampus griseus. Next base: position 485,950 of record NW_028133321.1, read on the forward strand.
CTACAGTCTACTAGCTGGGCCTCTATATGAAACACTGAAAGGAAAAGATGATGATCCTTTTGAATAGAATCCAGAAGTGGCCTTTCAAGAATGGAAAGAGCAGTCAATTCAGACCCTTGCCCTGGAACTCCCTAATTTAGCTAAACCCTTTGACCTTTACATTCCCGGTGAAAGGTGAATCGCCATTGGAGAATTAGTGCAAAAACTGGGACCACTTGAAATGGAACAATGCAAGAATGCCATCCAGGTAGGATAAACTACGGTCACTAAGGGGCTTGGCCCACTGCCACATCTGGCCAAGATACTGGCGGTATCTAAAAACCTGGAAATCAGCAGCCCAAAAGGCCACCTCCCTCCTAAGGGAAAAGGACCCCACGTGGTGATCCTAACCACCAACCATGCCCTGAAGTTGCAGGGTTCGCTCCGTGGGCACACCGACCTCGAGTGAGGAGGCCCTCCAACTCCAACATCCAGAGAGATAACCGGGGGCAACAGGGCACCATGACGACTCGTGTGAACATCACTTGACCTGGAGTTTCTCTCATAAAACAACAAGAGTGTGTCCCAAAAGAGTAGACTACTGCTTGCAGGACTTACTGCACCCAGAGGGGAGCTAATAATCTTGGCGGGGGAACAGTATACCACACTGTCACCATAGAAAAGCCTCCAGACACCGTGATGATGGTGGCCAATAAGACCGGCTGGACTCCTGTTTACTTCAAAAGGCTGTTGACTCAGTGGCCATCATGGTCCTTGATCACCACTGACCCTGGACTGTCTGGGAGTTGAGCGGGCAGGGCTCTGACACCTGGTGCTGTTTGTACGTTAATTCAGGGGCCTAATTGAAGAAAGCGCAGACTACTGGTCAGAGCATCTAGGCTGGCAGAAACGGTCAGCCTAAGGTGGCCAAACAAATGTGGGGCGGGGTGAAACCGGCCCCCACAGCGTCTCTGCACATCTCTTTCCTGGACCCTTAAAGGTCATTAGAATCTATAACACTTCCAATGCTGGTGCTCAGGTGGACGAGCAGGGAGGCAGGGGTCCTGGGGACAATCAACGTCACCGGGAGGCTGCTGGGGAGAAGCTCTGACCCTCGCCCCAGGGTATGAGGGCTCCCAACTCAGCACTCAGCAGTTACAGAAGAAGGGTCTGCACCCTCAGCACTCCAAGAATGAGGAACGGGACAAAAAGCAGAGGAGGGGTTTGTCCCCAGCAAAGCCCATTAAAAATCCCTGGGAGATAAAAATAGAATCTGGGCAATAAAGTCAAGTCTAACCTTTTTTATCCTTTGTGCTTTGTCTAATTTCACGTGCTCCTAGGGTCCCGCATGCAGAGGTTCCACACCCGGCACTTCAGACCAGATTTCCTAGTGCAGAATGGCTGGGTCGACACCTCAGCTCCTGGGGCCCAGTGCAGACTCCACGATATAGAGCCTGAGCTACAGCCAACCCGGCCCTCGAGAGCTCCGCCCCCTCCCTCCCTCCCACTGACTCTGACAGGATCTCTACACAGCAGCCCAGCCCACAGCCCACGGGGTAGTGCATGCTCTCACCTCTCCATTCTCTGATCAAAATATAAAGTTTCCTTTGCTTGTGAACCAAACTCAGTCTCGATCTGTTGGCCCCAATGACACTGGGCAGGGGGACACTTGTTGGGGTCCACTCTGGAGGATCAGTAACAGAAATTGAGACTATTGTAACCTCAGTGAACAGATGTGTGAGCCAAACTGTAGTTAACATAGAACAGTGTATAAGGCTCGGGTAAAATAAGATGTTTTTAACACTTCCATTTGATATTTCCATCACTTTTTATAAGCAAGTTCAGTGAAAAGGTTTGTCTTATTTGTCAGGTCAATATTAGAGAAACGAAGTGATTTCTTTCCAAGGATGTACATCTAATAATCTTGGTTAAACCTTCAATCTTGTTTTAAATGCTTTTCCATTGAAAATGATACCTCTCTTTCAGCTCTCCCATTTCTGAGAAGTATAAAATCTTATAATTTATTATTACCAAAGGGGAAAGGTGGGAGGAGGGATAAATTAACAGTTTGGAATTAACACATACACACTGCTATGTATAAAATAGATCATCAACAAGGAACTACTGTATAGCACAGGGAACTACACTCAACATTTTGCAATAACCTATAAGGGGAAATAATCTGAAAAAGAATAGATATTTTTATTGACATCATCTATCAATGACAGTTAAAGTGTAGCCTAAGGGAAGCTGGTGGTGAGTGCTTCTGACCCTGAAGACTTCAATTATCTAAAGTTTGGACTCTGCCTACTTCCCAAGGCCCTTAATGAACATATGTGTAGCCGTAGCTTAAAAACTTCCCCAGTTTGGGTTTCGGGGAGACACTGATTTTGAAAAAGCCCTGGTGTTCTCCTTACATGAATGGGACTCTTCCTACTGCTAAAACATGTCTGTCACACCCAGAGGATGGTATACCGTCTGATCGGGAAGAGTTTGGAAAAGGCATCTCATCTCCTCATCTCCTGGTGCTCGGGTTCACCCCTCCAGCGTCTTTACTAACAGTCTCCCCACTTGGAGATGTCAGCACTGTCAACATCCTGTTGCGTACAGTTTGGAATTTGTCCAGAGGATGAAGCGGAAGGATGAGGAACAATGAGAGACAAGTCCTAGGTGTTCAGACAGGCACATGTCACTCTAATTTCCAATCAGGAAGACGAATTGACCAAAGGCTAGGGTTGCCCATGGAAACAGTATAGGGCTTGAGGAAATCCCGCTGCTTTGTGGCCAGTTCCCATAAACACAAGTTGAACAATGGAACTCAGGGGCAGTAAAATTCACAAAACTGCAGAGTTGAAAATATCCATCACTGAAAAATGTCTTGAGGAAAGTCAAAGAAAAGGACTTGTAAGCAAGGGAGAATGGCAGGAAAGGGATTTGAGGAGGTAGAAAGGACTCGCCATTAAGCACAAGAAAAGGAGCTGAACATTGCCAACATTGCAGTTGGCCAAAAAGGGTGTATGCGTTTTTTTCTGTATATATTCAAGAAAAGGGCATACACTTTTTTAGCCAACCAAACAGGTGGGCACTGGAAGTCAATACTACAAAAGATATCACTTCGCATCAGTCAGAAGAGCCATCCTCATAAAGCGTAAACACCAGAAATGCAGGACAGGGCAACGAGAAGAGGGAGCCCTGTGAGACTTATAGTGGAAATGTATATTGCCAACGGCCATTCTGGAGAAGTGTATCGTGTTTACTAAAGCATCTAAAAAATGAGCTACAGAGCATAGGGCACTTGCACTCATGGGCGTATATCTTGGGAAAAACAAAAATCGAGAGGACACAGGCACCCCAATGTTTACCCCCTCTCTGTTTAAAAGATCCTCGACTAGGATATAACTTAAATGTCTCTGGAGGGAAAAAATGGATAGAGATGTGGTACTTAGGTAGAGTGGAATATTATTCAGCCTGGAAATCAATGAAATATGGCCAGTTGTAACAACTCCAGAGGAGTTACGTATGATCATTCTAAGTGACAGAATTCAAAAAGAAAAAGACACATATCATAAGCTATCACTTAAAGGTGGAATCCAAAATGGCTACACATGAAATAAATTACAAAACAAAATCATAGTCAAATATGTAGAAAACACGCATAAGGCTGCTAAACGGGAAAGGTGGGGAGGGGTGAGGCATCATCCAGGAGGTTGAAATTAGCAAAGATACCATTCCAAATACCAAACTGATAATCAACAAGGCCTACACGGTAGCTAAAAGAACTGCACTCAGCACACTCAAGTCACCGGAAAAGAATATATACGACTGGTAAGAATCTGAAAAAGAATTTATTGATGTCTCTCTGTACGTGAATCAAGTGGATGTACAGCAGCAAGAAACAGAGCTTTGAAAATCAGCTGTAACCAATATAGTAATAAATTGAAAAAAATAAACGACAGAGAGACAGAGAAAACCTCTTACAACTTTTCCTCAGGGACGGTGATGCAACATGGATTGAACACATCTAGACCCACAGCAGGATGAGACATAAGGCTGGAAACTGTTTGCGCTAAGAGAAATGTGAGGTTGGGTGAGGAAACGCACACCCTTTAAAGTAATACTACCTGGTACCCATTCAATGGGTCCCAAATCTGCAGGTTCAAGGGATCTTCCTACAGCTAAAACATGCATGGAAAACCCAGAGGACTGTACACCATGTGATCGGGAGATGTGTCTAAAATGCACCTCATTTATCCTCTCCTGGTGCTCCTGTTCACCATTCCAGCCACGCTACTTAGAATCTCCCCACTTGGAGAATCAGCACATTTAAACTTCTGTTTCACACATTTTGCAAATTGTGAGGAGGATGAACGGGAAGAGGGGGAACCAATGAGAGAATAGTTGTAGGGGTTTGGACGGGCACATATCACTCTAATTTCCCATTAAGAATAAGAATTAAAGAAAGGCTCAGCCTGCCTCGCCGGAGCCAAAATAGGGCCTGAAGCAATCCTGCGGGTTTGAGGCCAGCTCACAAAAGAGCAACCTAAAAAATGGAGCTCAGGGTCACTGCAATTCACAAACCTGCAGAGTTATAAATGAAAACTAACGTCCAAAAATATGTTGAGGTAAGGCAAAGAAGAGGATCTGAATGCAAGACAGAATTGCAAGAAACAGATTTCAAGAGATAGATTGGACTCGTCTTTCACGCACATGAAAAGCGGCAGAATTTCGACAATGATGCAGTTGGCCCAAAAGGGCGTATGCGTTTTTTCCTGATTATATCCAGGAAAAGAACGCATACGCACTTTATGGGCAACGAAGCAAGCAAGCAATGCAAATGTGCACAACAAAGAAGTCTCATTTCCCACCAGTCAAAAGGGCCATCCTAAAAAATTGTAAAAACCAGAAATGCAGGACAGGCCATGGAGAACAGGGAGCCTTTATACGCTGATGGGCAGTGTGTGAACTGCCGAGAGCCACTCTGGAGAAGTGTATGGTGGTTCCTAAATCATCTAAAAAACAGAGCTACAGAGCATAGGACACTTCCAATCATGGGAGTATATCTAGGGAAGTCTAAAAATCAACAAGACACAAGCACACCACAGTTTAGGGCTACTCTGTTTACAAGAACCTCAACTTCAGTACACCTTAAATATCCCAGGAAAGAGAACAATGGATAAAGAAGATGTGGTACTTATGTACAATGGAATATCTCTTCACCATGAAATCAATGTAATAAGGCTAGTAGAAGGATAAAGAGTGGATTTAGGTCCGATAATACTACTTGAAATAAGTCAAACAGAAAAAGAAACATATCATAAGATATCACTTATAGAGGGAGGGTAAATATGGCTGCACAAGAAATGAATTACAGAACAGAACAGTGTCTCACATTTAGAAAACACACTTATGTCAGCTTAAGGGGAAAGGAGAGGTGGGGTGATGCATAAAACCAGAGTTTGAAATTAGCACAGATACCGTTCAATAAACCAAATAGGTATTAGACAAGATCTACACCTTGCTCAATGAACTGGCCTCAACACACCCTATACACCGCAGAGAAATATATCTGAGTAATAAGAATCTTAAAACCCATGTATTGATATATCTCCATAAGGGAATCAAGTGTGTGCAGAGCGGCACAAACACAGCAGTGAAAATGAGCTAAACCCCATTATAGAAATAAATTTTAAAAACAAAACGCTGAAACAATGAAAGAGAGAAAAATTCTTACAAAATTCGCTCAGGGGCTGTGATGCAACCTGGATTGACCACATATAAACCCACAGCTGGATAAGACATAAGGCTGGACACTTGGGGCTGAGAGGATTGGTGAGCTTTGGTGAGCAACTGCCGAAAGTTTAATGCAATACTTCATGCTACTCATTCCAAGGGTCCCAACACTCCAGGTTGAAGGGAATCTTCCTACAGCTAAACCATGCTTGGGAAACCCAGCGACTGGTATACCATATGATCGGGAAAGGTTTCTAAAACGCACCGCATTTTTCCTCTCCTGGGGCTCCGGATCGACATTCCAGCCACTTTACTAACAACATCCCCACATGGAGAGTCAATGCCTTTAAGTTCTGGTATTGCACAGTCTGCAGTTAGTGCGGAGGATGAATGGGAATAGGGGGAACCAGTGAGAAACTAGCTGTAGCGGTTTCAATGGGCACATGTCACTCTAATGTCACATCAGTAAGAAGAATTAACCAAAGGCACAGCAAGGTGCCCCAGAAGAAAAATAGGGCTTCAAGGAATCCTGTGGTTATGGGGCAAGACCACAAAAATAAGAGCTGAAAAATGGAGCTAAGGGCCACTGCAATTCAAAAACTTGCAGAGTTATAAAGGCCAACTATTTTCAAAAAATATATTGAGGTAAGGCTATGAAGAGGCATTGAAAGCAAGGCAGAACTGCAGGAAACCGATTTCAGGAGGTAGACTGGAATTGCATTGAAAACATATGAAGAGAGTCAGAACCTCGACAATGATGCACTTGGCCAAAAAGGGCGTATGCGCTTTCTCCTGAATATATTCAGGAAAAAACGCATACTCCCTTTTTGGCCAACCAAGCAAACTTGCAAAGGAAATCTGAACTACAATGAAGTCTCACTTCCCCCTGGTCAAAAGGGCCATCTGAAAAAAGTGTAAAATCCAGAAAGGCAGGACAGGCCATGGAGAACTGGGAGCCTTGTTATGCTGATGGGCGGGATGTAAATTGCCAGCAGACACTCGGGAGAAGTGTATGGTGTTTCCTGAAACATCTAAAAAACAAAGCAACGGAGCCTAGGGCACTTGCACTTATGGTCCTATAGCATAGGGAAATTAAAATCAAAAAGACACAGCCACCCCAAAGTTTGGGACGCCTCTGTTTACAAGAACCTCGTTTACGGTACAAGTTCAGTATCACAGAAAGTGAAAAATGGATAAAGAACTTGTGGTACTTACGTACAATGCAGTATCACTCAGCAATGAAATCTATGTCATCAGGCCCGTAGCAGCATAATGAGTGGATTCAGGTACGATGATTCTAACTGAAATAAGTCACACAGAAAAAGAAACATCATAAGATATCAGTAATACACGGAATGTAAACTTGGCTACACAGGAACTGAATTACAGAACAGAACAGGCTCTCAAATTTAGAAAACCAACTTATGCTTGCTTAAGGGGAAAGGTGAGTTGGGGTGCTGCATAAAACCAGAGATTGAAATGAGCACAGATAAAGTTCCTTAAGCCAAATATGGAATAGACAAGAGCTACTCCTTGCTCAACGAAATGGACTCAACACCCCATATTAAACGCCTAAGAATGTACCTGACTAGTAAGTATCTTAAAACCTGTGGATTGCTCTGTCTCCGAAAGAGAATCAAGCATGTGTACAGGGGCATAAACGCAGCAGTGATAGGATTGGAGAGGTTCGGTGAGCAAATGAAGACCCTTTGATGTCATATTGCATGGTACCCATTCCACGGGTTTCAACTACCCAGGTTTAACGTATTCTTCCTTCAGTTAAAACATGCATGTGGAACCTAGAGTATGATCAACCATGTGATGAGGAGACGTGTTCAAATATGTCTCAGTTTTCCTCCCCTGGTACTCGTGTGCAACATTCCAGATGCTTTACTAACACTCTCCCGACATAGAGAGTCAGTTCCTTTAACCTCCTGTTTGGCCCAGTTTGCAATTTCTGTGGAAGATGAACAGGAATAGCGAGAACCAATGAGAGACTAGCTGGAGGTGTCTGGACGGGCAAATTTAACTCTCATTTCCCACCAGGAAGAGGAATTAACCAAAGGCTCAGCGTGCCGTGCCAGAACCAGATTAGGGCCTGAAGCCATCCTGTGGTGTTGCGGCCAGGTCACAAGAAAGCGAGTTGAAGGAAGTAGCTCAGGGGCACTGTAATTCACAAACCTGCAGAGTTATAAATGACAGCTATCGTCCAAAAATATACTGAAGTAAGGCTGCCAAGAGGACTTGAAAGTGGGGCAGAATTGCAGGAAACCGATTTCAGGAGGTAGACTGGAATTGCATTGAAAGCATAGGAAAAGAGGCAGAACGTCCACAATGATGCACTTGGCCAAAAAGGGCGTATGCATTTTTTCTTGAATATATTCAGGAAAAAACGCATACGCCCTTTTTGGCCAACAAAGCAAACTTGCAAAGGAAATCTGCACTACAATGAAGTCTCACTTCCCCCCGGTCAAAAGGGCCATCTGAAAAAAGTGTAAAATCCAGAAAGGCAGGACAGGTCATGGAGAAATGGAAGCCTTGATATGCTGATGGGCGGGATGTAAATTGCCAACAGACACTCGGGATAAGTGTATGGTGTTTCATGAAATATCTAAAAAACAAAGCAACAGAACCTAGGACACTTCCACTTATGGTCCTATAGCTTAGGGAAATTAAAATCAAAAAGACACAGCCACCCCAAAGTTTGGGACGCCTCTGTTTACAAGAACCTCGTTTACCGTACAAGTTCAGTATCACAGAAAGTGAAAAATGGATAAAGAACTTGTGGTACTTATGTACAATGCAGTATCACTCAGCAATGAAATCTATGTCATCAGGCCCGTAGCAGCATAATGAGTGGATTCAGGTACGATGATTCTAACTGAAATAAGTCACACAGAAAAAGAAACATCATAAGGTATCACTAATACACGGAATGTAAACTTGGCTACACAGGAACTGAATTCCAAAACAGAACAGGGTCTCAAATTTAGAAAACCAACTTATGCTTGCTTAAGAGGAAAGGTGAGTTGGGGTGCTGCATAAAACCAGAGATTGAAATGAGCACAGATAAAGTTCCTTAAGCCAAATATGGAATACAAAAGAGCTACTCCTTGCTCAACGAAATGGACTCAACACCCTATATTAAATGCCTAAGAATGTACCTGACTAGTAAGTATCTTAAAACCTATGGATTGCTATGTCTCCAAAAGAGAATCAAGCGTGTGTACAGGGGCATAAACGCAGCAGTGATAGGATTGGAGAGGTTCGGTGAGCAAATGAAGACCCTTTGAAGTCATATTGCATGGTACCCATTCCACGGGTCTCAACTCTGCAGGTTTAAGGTATTCTTCCTTCAGCTAAAACATGCATGTGGAACCCAGAGTATGATCAACCGTGTGAACGGGAAACGTGTTCAAATATGTCTCAGTTTTCCTCCCCTGGTACTCGGGTGCAACATTCCAGACGCTTTACTAACACTCTCCCGACTTGGAGAGTCAGTCCCTTTAACCTCCTGTTTGGCCCAGTTTGCAATTTCTGCGGAAGATGAACAGGAATAGGGAGAACCAATGATAGACTAGCTGGAGGTGTCTGGACGGGCAAATTTAACTCTCATTTCCCACCAGGAAGAGGAAATAACCAAAGGCTCAGCGTGCCGTGCCGGAACCAGATTAGGGCCTGAAACCGTCCAGCGGTGTTGCGGCCAGCTCACAAGAAAGCGAGTTGAAGAAAGGAGCTCAGGGGCACTGTAATTCACAAACCTGCAGAGTTATAAATGACAGCTATCGTCCAAAAATATACTGAAGTAAGGCTGCCAAGAGGACTTGAAAGCGGGGCAGAATTGCCGGAAACCGATTTCAGGAGGTAGACTGGAATTGCATTGAAAGCATAGGAAAAGAGGCAGAACGTCCACAATGATGCACTTGGCCAAAAAGGGCGTATGCGTTTTTTCCTGAATATATTCAGGAAAAAACGCATACGCCCTTTTTGGCCAACCAAGCAAGCTTGCAAAGGAAATCTGCACTACAAAGAAGTCTCACTTCCCCCCGGTCAAAATGGCCATATGAAAAAAGTGTAAAATCCAGAAAGGCAGGACAGGCCATGGAGAACTGGGAGCCTTGTTATGCTGATGGGCGGGATGTAAATTGCCAACAGACACTCGGGAGAAGTGTATGGTGTTTCCTGAAACATCTAAAAAACAAAGCAACACAGCCTAGGGCACTTCCAGTTATGGTCCTATAGCTTAGGGAAATTAAGATCAAAAAGACACAGCCACCCCAAAGTTTGGAATGGCTCTGTTTACAAGAACCTCGTTTACAGTACAAGTTCAACATTGCAGAAAGTGAAAAATGGATAAAGAAGTTGTGGTACTTACGTACAATGCAGTATCACTCAGCAATGAAATCTATATCATCAGGCCCTTAGCAGCAAAATGAGTGGATTCAGGTATGATGATTCTAACTGAAATAAGTCACACAGAAAAAGAAACATCATAAGATATCAGTAATACACGGAATGTAAACTTGGCTACACAGGAACTGAATTCCAAAACAGAACAGGGTCTCAAATTTAGAAAACCAACTTATGCTTGCTTAAGGGGAAAGGTGAGTTGGGGTGCTGCATAAAACCAGAGATTGAAGTGAGCACAGATAAAGTTCCATAAGCCAAATATGGAATAGACAAGAGCTACTCCTTGCTCAACGAAATGGACTCAACACCGCATATTAAACGCCTAAGAATGTACATGACTAGTAAGTATCTTAAAACCTATGGATTGCTATGTCTCCAAAAGAGAATCAAGGATGTGTACAGGGGCATAAACGCAGCAGTGATAGGATTGGAGAGGTTCGGTGAGCAAATGAAGACCCTTTGATGTCATATTGCATGGTACCCATTCCACGGGTTTCAACTACCCAGGTTTAACGTATTCTTCCTTCAGTTAAAACATGCATGTGGAACCTAGAGTATGATCAACCATGTGATGAGGAGACGTGTTCAAATATGTCTCAGTTTTCCTCCCCTGGTACTCGTGTGCAACATTCCAGATGCTTTACTAACACTCTCCCGACATAGAGAGTCAGTTCCTTTAACCTCCTGTTTGGCCCAGTTTGCAATTTCTGTGGAAGATGAACAGGAATAGCGAGAACCAATGAGAGACTAGCTGGAGGTGTCTGGACGGGCAAATTTAACTCTCATTTCCAACTAGGAAGAGGAATTAACCAAAGGCTCAGCGTGCCGTGCCAGAACCAGATTAGGGCCTGAAGCCATCCTGTGGTGTTGCGGCCAGGTCACAAGAAAGCGAGTTGAAGGAAGTAGCTCAGGGGCACTGTAATTCACAAACCTGCAGAGTTATAAATGACAGCTATCGTCCAAAAATATACTGAAGTAAGGCTGCCAAGAGGACTTGAAAGTGGGGCAGAATTGCAGGAAACCGATTTCAGGAGGTAGACTGGAATTGCATTGAAAGCATAGGAAAAGAGGCAGAACGTCCACAATGATGCACTTGGCCAAAAAGGGCATATGCATTTTTTCTTGAATATATTCAGGAAAAAACGCATACGCCCTTTTTGGCCAACAAAGCAAACTTGCAAAGGAAATCTGCACTACAATGAAGTCTCACTTCCCCCCGGTCAAAAGGGCCATCTGAAAAAAGTGTAAAATCCAGAAAGGCAGGACAGGTCATGGAGAAATGGAAGCCTTGATATGCTGATGGGCGGGATGTAAATTGCCAACAGACACTCGGGATAAGTGTATGGTGTTTCATGAAATATCTAAAAAACAAAGCAACAGAACCTAGGACACTTCCACTTATGGTCCTATAGCTTAGGGAAATTAAAATCAAAAAGACACAGCCACCCCAAAGTTTGGGACGCCTCTGTTTACAAGAACCTCGTTTACCGTACAAGTTCAGTATCACAGAAAGTGAAAAATGGATAAAGAACTTGTGGTACTTATGTACAATGCAGTATCACTCAGCAATGAAATCTATGTCATCAGGCCCGTAGCAGCATAATGAGTGGATTCAGGTACGATGATTCTAACTGAAATAAGTCACACAGAAAAAGAAACATCATAAGGTATCACTAATACACGGAATGTAAACTTGGCTACACAGGAACTGAATTCCAAAACAGAACAGGGTCTCAAATTTAGAAAACCAACTTATGCTTGCTTAAGAGGAAAGGTGAGTTGGGGTGCTGCATAAAACCAGAGATTGAAATGAGCACAGATAAAGTTCCTTAAGCCAAATATGGAATACAAAAGAGCTACTCCTTGCTCAACGAAATGGACTCAACACCCTATATTAAATGCCTAAGAATGTACCTGACTAGTAAGTATCTTAAAACCTATGGATTGCTATGTCTCCAAAAGAGAATCAAGCGTGTGTACAGGGGCATAAACGCAGCAGTGATAGGATTGGAGAGGTTCGGTGAGCAAATGAAGACCCTTTGAAGTCATATTGCATGGTACCCATTCCACGGGTCTCAACTCTGCAGGTTTAAGGTATTCTTCCTTCAGCTAAAACATGCATGTGGAACCCAGAGTATGATCAACCGTGTGAACGGGAAACGTGTTCAAATATGTCTCAGTTTTCCTCCCCTGGTACTCGGGTGCAACATTCCAGACGCTTTACTAACACTCTCCCGACTTGGAGAGTCAGTCCCTTTAACCTCCTGTTTGGCCCAGTTTGCAATTTCTGCGGAAGATGAACAGGAATAGGGAGAACCAATGAGAGACTAGCTGGAGGTGTCTGGACGGGCAAATTTAACTCTCATTTCCCACCAGGAAGAGGAAATAACCAAAGGCTCAGCGTGCCGTGCCGGAACCAGATTAGGGCCTGAAACCATCCAGCGGTGTTGCGGCCAGCTCACAAGAAAGCGAGTTGAAGAAAGGAGCTCAGGGGCACTGTAATTCACAAACCTGCAGAGTTATAAATGACAGCTATCGTCCAAAAATATACTGAAGTAAGGCTGCCAAGAGGACTTGAAAGCGGGGCAGAATTGCCGGAAACCGATTTCAGGAGGTAGACTGGAATTGCATTGAAAGCATAGGAAAAGAGGCAGAACGTCCACAATGATGCACTTGGCCAAAAAGGGCGTATGCGTTTTTTCCTGAATATATTCAGGAAAAAACGCATACGCCCTTTTTGGCCAACCAAGCAAGCTTGCAAAGGAAATCTGCACTACAAAGAAGTCTCACTTCCCCCCGGTCAAAAGGGCCATCTGAAAAAGTGTAAAATCCAGAAAGACAGGACAGGCCATGGAGAACTGGGAGCATTGTTATGCTGATGGGCAGGATGTAAATTACCAACAGACACTTGGGAGAAGTGTATGGTGTTTCCTGAAACATCTAAAAAACAAAGCAACAGAGCCTAGGGCTCTTCCACTTATGGTCCTATAGCTTAGGGAAATTAAAATCAAAAAGACACAGCCACCCCAAAGTTTGGGACGCCTCTGTTTACAAGAACCTCGTTTACCGTACAAGTTCAGTGTCACAGAAAGTGAAAAATGGATAAAGAAGTTGTGGTACTTACGTACAATGCAGTATCACTCAGCAATGAAATCTATGTCATCAGGCCCGTAGCAGCATAATGAGTGGATTCAGGTACGATGATTCTAACTGAAATAAGTCACACAGAAAAAGAAACATCATAAGATATCACTAATACACGGAATGTAAACTTGGCTACACAGGAACTGAATTCCAAAACAGAACAGGGTCTCAAATTTAGAAAAGCAACTTATGCTTGCTTAAGGGGAAAGGTGAGTTGGGGTGCTGCATAAAACCAGAGATTGAAATGAGCACAGATAAAGTTCCTTAAGCCAAATATGGAATAGACAAGAGCTACTCCTTGCTCAACGAAATGGCCTCAACACCACATATTAAACGCCTAAGAATGTAACTGACTAGTAAGTATCTTAAAACCTGTGGATTGCTCTGTCTCCGAAAGAGAATCAAGCATGTGTACAGGGGCATAAACGCAGCAGTGATAGGATTGGAGAGGTTCGGTGAGCAAATGAAGACCCTTTGAATTCATATTGCTTGGTACCCATTCCACGGGTCTCAACTCTCCAGGTTTAAGGTATTCTTCCTTCAGCTAAAACATGCATGTGGAACCCAGAGTATGATCAACCCGGTGAACGGGAGACGTGTTCAAATATGTCTCAGTTTTCCTCCCCTGTTACTCGGATGCAACATTCCAGACGCTTTACTAACAATCTCCCCACTTGGAGAGTCAGCGCCTTTAACCTCCTGTTTGGCCCAGTTTGCAATATCTGCGGAAGATGAACAGGAATAGTGAGAACCAATGAGAGACTAGCTGGAGGTGTCTGGATGGGCAAATTTAACTCTCATTTCCCACCAGGAAGAGGAAATAACCAAAGGCTCAGCGTGCCGTGCCGGAACCAGATTAGGACCTGAAGCCATCCTGCGGTGTTGCGGCCAGCTCACAAGAATGCGAGTTGAAGAAAGGAGCTCAGGGGCACTGTAATTCACAAACCTGCAGAGTTATAAATGACAGCTATCGTCCAAAAATATACTGAAGTAAGGCTGCCAAGAGGACTTGAAAACGGGGCAGATTTGCAGGAAACCGATTTCAGGAGGTAGACTGGAATTGCATTGAAAGCATAGGAAAAGAGGCAGAACGTCCAAAATGATGCACTTGGCCAAAAAGGGCGTATGCGTTTTTTCCTGAATATATTCAGGAAAAAATGCATACGCCCTTTTTGGCCAACCAAGCAAGCTTGCAAAGGAAATCTGCACTACAATGATGTCTCACTTTCCCCCGGTCAAAAGGGCCATCTGAAAAAAGTGTAAAATCCAGAAAGGCAGGACAGGCCATGGAGAACTGGGAGCCTTGTTATGCTGATGGGCGGGATGTAAATTGCCAACAGACACTCGGGAGAAGTGTATGGTGTTTCCTGAAACATCTAAAAAACAAAGCAACAGAGCCTAGGGCACTTCCACTTATGGTCCTATAGATTAGGGAAATTAAAATCAAAAAGACACAGCCACCCCAAAGTTTGGAACGGCTCTGTTTACAAGAACCTCGTTTACAGTACAAGTTCAACATCGCAGAAAGTGAAAAATGGATAAAGAAGTTGTGGTATTTATTTACAAAGCAATATCACTCAGCAATGAAATCTATGTCATCAAGCCCTTAGCAGCACAATGAGTGGATTCAGGTACGATGATTCTAACTGAAATAAGTCACACAGAAAAAGAAACATCATAAGATATCAGTAATACACGGAATGTAAACTTGGCTACACAGGAACTGAATTACAGAACAGAACACGGTCTCAAATTTAGAAAACCAACTTATGCTTGCTTAAGGGTAAAGGTGAGTTGGGGTGCTGCATAAAACCAGAGATTGAAATGAGCACAGATAAAGTTCCTTAAGCCAAATATGGAATAGACAAGAACTACTCCTTGCTCAACGAAATGGACTCAACACCGCATATTAAACGCCTAAGAATGTACCTGACTATTAAGTATCTTAAAACCTATGGATTGCTATGTCTCTGAAAGAGAATCAAGCATGTGAACAGGGGCATAAACGCAGCAGTGATAGGATTGGAGAGGTTCGGTGAGCAAATGAAGACCCTTTGAAGTCATATTGCATGGTACCCATTCCACGGGTTTCAACTACCCAGGTTTAAAGTATTCTTCCTTCAGCTAAAACATGCATGTGGAATCCAGAGTATGATCAACCGTGTGAATGGGAGACGTGTTCAAATATGTCTCAGTTTTCCTCCCTTGGTACTCGGGTGCAACATTCCAGACGCTTTACTAACACTCTCCCCACTTGGAGAGTCAGTGCCTTTAACCTCCTGTTTGTCGCAGTTTGCAATTTCTGTGGAACATGAACAGGAATAGGGAGAACCAATGAGAGACTAGCTGGAGGTGTCTGGACGGGCAAATTTAACTCTCATTTCCCACCAGGAAGAGGAGATAACCAAAGTGTCAGCGTGCCGTGCCGGAACCAGATTAGGGCCTGAAGCCATCCTGCGGTGTTGCGGCCAGCTCAAAGGAAAACGAGTTGAAGAAAGGAGCTCAGGGGCACTGTAATTCACAAACCTGCAGAGTTATAAATGACAGCTATCGTCCAAACATATACTGAAGTAAGGCTGCCAAGAGGACTTGAAAGCGGGGCAGAATTGCAGGAAACCGATTTCAGGAGGTAGACTGGAATTGCATTGAAAGCATAGGAAAAGAGGCAGAACGTCCACAATGATGCACTTGGCCAAAAAGGGCATATGCATTTTTTCCTGAATATATTCAGGTAAAAACGCATACGCACTTTTTGGCCAACCAAGCAAGCTTGCAAAGGAAATCTGCACTACAATGAAGTCTCACTTCCCCCCAGGCAAAAGGGACATCTGAAAAAAGTGTAAAATCCAGAAAGGCAGGACAGGCCGTGGAGAAATGGGAGCCTTGTTATGCTGATGGGTGGGATGTAATTTGCCAACAGACACTCAGGAGAAGTGTATGGTGTTTCCTGAAACATCTAAAAAACAAAGCAACACAGCCTTGGGCACTTCCACTTATGGTCCTATAGCTTAGGGAAATTAAAATCAAAAAGACAGAGCCACCGCAAAGTTTGGAACGGCTCTGTTTACAAGAACCTCGTTTACAGTACAAGTTCAACATCGCAGAAAGTGAAAAATGGATAAAGAAGTTGTGGTATTTACTTACAAAGCAATATCACTCAGCAATGAAATCTATGTCATCAGGCCCTTAGTAGCACAAAGAGTGGATTCAGGTATGGTGATTCTAACTGAAATAAGTCACACAGAAAAAGAAACATCATAAGATATCACTAATACACGGAATGTAAACTTGGCTACACAGGAACTGAATTACAGAACAGAACAGGGTCTCAAATTTAGAAAACCAACTTATGCTTGCTTAAGGGGAAATGTGAGTTGGGGTGCTGCATAAAACCAGAGATTGAAATGAGCACAGATAAAGTTCCTTAAGCCAAATATGGAATAGACAAGAGCTACTCATTGCTCAACGAAATGGACTCAACACCGCAAATTAAACGCCTAAGAATATACCTGACTAGTAAGTATCTTAAAACCTATGGATTGCTATGTCTCCGGAAGAGAATCAAGCATGTGTACAGGGGCATAAACGCAGCAGTGATAGGATTGGAGACGATCGGTGAGCAAATGAAGACCCTTTGAAGTCATATTGCATGGTACCCATTCCACGGGTTTCAACTACCCAGGTTTAAGGTATTCTTCCTTCAGCTAAAACATGCATGTGGAACCCAGAGTATGATCAACCGTGTGAACGGGAGATGTGTTCAAATATCTCTCAGTTTTCATACCCTGGTACTCGGGTGCAACATTCCAGACGCTTTACTAACACTCTCCCAACTTGGAGAGTCAGTCCCTTTAACCTCCTGTTTGGCCCAGTTTGCAATTTCTGCGGAAGATGAACAGGATTAGGGAGAACCAATGAGAGACTAGCTGGAGGTGTCTGGACGGGCAAATTTAACTCTCATTTCCCACCAGGAAGAGGAAATAACCAAAGGCTCAGCGTGCCGTGCCGGAACCAGATTAGGGCCTGAAGCCATCCTGCGGTGTTGCGGCCAGCTCACAAGAAAACGAGTTGAAGAAAGGAGCTCAGGGGCACTGTAATTCACAAACCTGCAGAGTTATAAATGACAGCTATCGTCCAAAAATATACTGAAGTAAGGCTGCCAAGAGGACTTGAAAGCGGGGCAGAATTGCAGGAAACCGATTTCAGGAGGTAGACTGGAATTGCATTGAAAGCATAGGAAAAGAGGCAGAACGTCCACAATGATGCACTTGGCCAAAAAGGGCATATGCGTTTTTTCCTGAATATATTCAGGAAAAAACGCATATGCCCTTTTTGGCCAACCAAGCAAGCTTGCAAAGGAAATCTGCACTACAATGAAGTCTCACTTCCCCCCGGTCAAAAGGGCCATCTGAAAAAAGAATAAAATCCAGAAAGGCAGGACAGGCCATGGAGAACTGGGAGCCTTGTTATGCTGATGGGCGGGATGTAATTTGCCAACAGACACTCGTGAGAAGTGTATGGTGCTTCCTGAAACATCTAAAAAACAAAGCAACAGAGCCTAGGGCACTTCCACTTATGGTCCTATAGCTTAGGGAAATTAAAATCAAAAAGACACAGCCACCCCAAAGGTTGGGACGCCTCTGTTTACAAGAACCTCGTTTACAGTACAAGTTCAACATCGCAGAATGTGAAAAATGGATAAAGAACTTGTGGTACTTACGTACAATGCAGTATCAATCAGCAATGAAATCTATGTCATCAGGCCCGTAGCAGCATAATGAGTGGATTCAGGTACGATGATTCTAACTGAAATAATTCACACAGAAAAAGAAACATCATAAGGTATCACTAATACACGAAATGTAAACTTGGCTACACAGGAACTGAATTCCAAAACAGAACAGGGTCTCAAATTTAGAAAACCAACTTATGCTTGCTTAAGGGGAAAGGTGAGTTGGGGTGCTGCATAAAACCAGAGATTGAAATGAGCACAGATAAATTTCCTTAAGCCAAATATGGAATAGACAAGAGCTACTCCTTGCTCAACGAAATGGACTCAACACCGCATATTAAACGCCTAAGAATGTACCTGACTAGTCAGTATATTAAAACCTATGGATGGCTATGTCTCCAAAAGAGAATCAAGCATGTGTACAGGGGCATAAATGCAGCAGTGATAGGATTGGAGAGGTTCGGTGAGCAAATGAAGACCCTTTGAAGTCATATTGCATGGTATCCATTACACTGGTCTCAACTCTCCAGGTTTAAGGTATTCTTCCTTCAGCTAAAACATGCATGTGCAACCCAGAGTATGATCAACCGTGTGAATGGGAGACGTGTTCAAATATGTCTCAATTTTCATGCCCTAGTACTCGGGTGCAACTTTCCAGACACTTTACTAACACTCTCCCCACCAGGAGAGTCAGCGCCTTTAACCTCCTGTTTGGCCCAGTTTGCAATTTCTGTGGAAGATGAACAGGAATAGGGAGAACCAATGAGAGACTAGCTGGAGGTGTCTGGACGGGCAAATTTAACTCTCATTTCCCACCAGGAAGAGGAATTAACCAAAGGGTCAGCGTGCCGTGCCGGAACAATATTAGGGCCTGAAGCCATCCTGCGGTGTTGCGGCCAGCTCAAAAGAAAGCGAGTTGAAGAAAGGAGCTGAGGGGCACTGTAATGCACAAACCTGCAGAGTTATAAATGACAGCTATCGTCCAAAAATATACTGAAGTAAGGCTGCCAAGAGGACTTGAAATTGGGGCAGAAATGTAGGAAACCGATTTCAGGAGGTAGAGTGGAATTGCATTGAAAGCATAGGAAAAGAGGCAGAACGTCCACAATGATGCACTTGGCCAAAAAGGGCGTATGAGTTTTTTCCTGAATATATTCAGGAAAAAACGCATACGCCCTTTTTGGCCAACCAAGCAAGCTTGCAAAGGAAATCTGCACTACAATGAAGTCTCACTTCCCCCCGGTCAAAAGGGCCATCTGAAAAAAGTGTAAAATCCAGAAAGGCAGGACAGGCCATGGAGAACTGGGAGCCTTGTTATGCTGATGGGCGGGATGTAAATTGCCAACAGACACTCGGGAGAAGTGTATGGTGTTTCCTGAAACATCTAAGAAACAAAGCAACAGAGCCTAGGGCACTTCCACTTATGGTCCTATAGCTTAGGGAAATTAAAATCAAAAAGACACAGCCACCCCAATGTTTGGAACGGCTCTGTTTACAAGAACCTCGTTTACAGTACAAGTTCAACATCGCAGAAAGTGAAAAATGGATAAAGAAGTTGCGGTATTTACTTACAAAGCAATATCACTCAGCAATGAAATCTATGTCATCAGGCCCTTAGCAGTACAATGAGTGGATTCAGGTATGATGATTCTAACTGAAATAAGTCACACAGAAAAAGAAACAACATAAGATATCAGTAATACACGGAATGTAAATTTGGCTGCACAGGAACTGAATTACAGAACAGAACAGGGTCTCAAATTTAGAAAACCAACTTATGCTTGCTTAAGGGGAAAGGTGAGTTGGGGTGCTGCATAAAACCAGAGATTGAAATGAGCACAGATAAAGTTCCTTAAGCCAAATATGGAATAGACAAGAGCTACTCCTTGCTCAACGAAATGGACTCAACCCCGCATATTAAACGCCTAAGAGTGTACCTGACTAGTAAGTATCTTAAAACCTATGGATTGCTATGTCTCCGAAAGAGAATCAAGCATGTGTACAGGGGCATAAACGCAGCAGTGATAGGATTGGAGAGGTTCGGTGAGCAAATGAAGACCCTTTGAAGTCATATTGCATGGTACCCATTCCAAGGGTTTCAACTACCCAGGTTTAAGGTATTCTTCCTTCAGCTAAAATATGCATGTGGAACCTAGAGCATGATCAACCATGTGATCGGGAGACGTGTTCAAATATGTCTCAGTTTTCGTACCCTGGTACTCGGGTGCAACATTCCAGACGCTTTACTAACACTCTCCCCACTTGGAGAGTCAGTCCCTTTAACCTCCTGTTTGGCCCAGTTTGCAATTTCTGCAGAAGATGAACAGGAATAGCGAGAACCAATGAGAGACTAGCTGGAGGTGTCTGGACGGGCAAATTTAACTCTCATTTCCCACGAGGAAGAGGAATTAACCAAAGGCTCAGCGTGCCGTGCCGGAACCAGATTAGGGCCTGAAGCCATCCTGCGGTGTTGCGGCCAGCTCACAAGAAAGCGAGTTGAAGAAAGGAGCTCAGGGGCACTGTAATTCACAAACCTGCAGAGTTATAAATGACAGCTATCGTCCAAAAATATACTGAAGTAAGGCTGCCAAGAGGACTTGAAAGCGGGGCAGAATTGCAGGAAACCGATTTCAGGAGGTAGACTGGAATTGCATTGAAAGCATAGGAAAAGAGGCAGAACGTCCACAATGACGCACTTGGCCAAAAAGGGCGTATGCGTTTTTTCCTGAATATATTCAGGAAAAAACGCATACGCCCTTTTTGGCCAACCAAGCAAGCTTGCAAAGGAAATCTGCACTACAATGAAGTCTCACTTCCCCCCGATCAAAAGGGCCATCTGAAAAAAGTGTAAAATCCAGAAAGGCAGGACAGGCCATGGAGAACTGGGAGCCTTGTTATGCTGATGGGCGGGATGTAAATTGCCAACAGACACTCGGGAGAAGTGTATGGTGTTTCCTGAAACATCTAAAAAACAAAGCAACAGAGCCTAGGGCACTTCCACTTATGGTCCTATAGCTTAGGGAACTTAAAATCAAAAAGACACAGCAACCCCAAAGTTTGGGACGCCTCTGTTTACAAGAACCTCGTTTACCATACAAGTTCAATATCACAGAAAGTGAAAAATGGATAAAGAACTTGTGGTACTTACGTACAATGCAGTATCACTCAGCAAAGAAATTTATGTCATCAGGCCCGTAGCAGCATAATGAGTGGATTCAGGTACGATGATTCTAACTGAAATAAGTCACACAGAAAAAGAAACATCATAAGATATCACTAATACACGGAATGTAAACTTGGGTACATAGGAACTGAATTCCAAAACAGAACAGGGTCTCAAATTTCGAAAACCAACTTATGCTTGCTTAAGGGGAAAGGTGAGTTGGGGTGCTGCATAAAACCAGAGATTGAAATGAGCACAGATAAAGTTCCTTAAGCCAAATATGGAATAGACAAGAGCTACTCCTTGCTCAACGAAATGGACTCAACACCGCATATTAAACGCCTAAGAATGTACCTGACTAGTAAGTATCTTAAAACCTATGGATTGCTATGTCTCCAAAAGAGAATCAAGCGTGTGTACAGGGGCATAAACGCAGCAGTGATAGGATTGGAGAGGTTCGGTGAGCAAATGAAGACCCTTTGAAGTCATATTGCATGGTATCCATTACACTGGTCTCAACTCTCCAGGTTTAAGGTATTCTTCCTTCAGCTAAAACATGCATGTGCAACCCAGAGTATGATCAACCGTGTGAACGGGAGACGTGTTCAAATATGTCTCAGTTTTCGTACCCTGGTACTCGGGTGCAACTTTCCAGACACTTTACTAACACTCTCCCCACCAGGAGAGTCAGTGCCTTTAACCTCCTGTTTGGCCCAGTTTGCAATTTCTGTGGAAGATGAACAGGAATAGGGAGAACCAATGAGAGACTAGCTGGAGGTGTCTGGACGGGCAAATTTAACTCTCATTTCCCACCAGGAAGAGGAATTAACCAAAGGGTCAGCGTGCCGTGCCGGAACAAGATTAGGGCCTGAAGCCATCCTGCGGTGTTGCGGCCAGCTCAAAAGAAAGCGAGTTGAAGAAAGGAGCTCAGGGGCACTGTAATGCACAAACCTGCAGAGTTATAAATGACAGCTATCGTCCAAAAATATACTGAAGTAAGGCTGCCAAGAGGACTTGAAAGTGGGGCAGAATTGTAGGAAACCGATTTCAGGAGGTAGAGTGGAATTGCATTGAAAGCATAGGAAAAGAGGCAGAACGTCCACAATGATGCACTTGGCCAAAAAGGGCGTATGCGTTTTTTCCTGAATATATTCAGGAAAAAACGCATACGCCCTTTTTGGCCAACCAAGCAAGCTTGCAAAGGAAATCTGCACTACAATGAAGTCTCACTTCCCCCCGGTCAAAAGGGCCATCTGAAAAAAGTGTAAAATCCAGAAAGGCAGGACAGGCCATGGAGAACTGGGAGCCTTGTTATGCTGATGGGCGGGATGTAAATTGCCAACAGACACTCGGGAGAAGTGTATGGTGTTTCCTGAAACATCTAAGAAACAAAGCAACAGAGCCTAGGGCACTTCCACTTATGGTCCTATAGCTTAGGGAAATTAAAATCAAAAAGACACAGCCACCCCAATGTTTGGAACGGCTCTGTTTACAAGAACCTCGTTTACAGTACAAGTTCAACATCGCAGAAAGTGAAAAATGGATAAAGAAGTTGTGGTACTTACGTACAATGCAGTATCACTCAGCAATGAAATCTATGTCATCAGGCCCGTAGCAGCATAATGAGTGGATTCAGGTACGATGATTCTAACTGAAATAATTCACACAGAAAAAGAAACATCATAAGATATCACTAATACACGGAATGTAAACTTGGCTACACAGGAACTGAATTCCAAAACAGAACAGGGTCTCAAATTTAGAAAACCAACTTATGCTTGCTTAAGGGGAAAGGTGAGTTGGGGTGCTGCATAAAACCAGAGATTGAAATGAGCACAGATAAAGTTCCTTAAGCCAAATATGGAATAGACAAGAGCTACTCCTTGCTCAACGAAATGGACTCAACACCGCATATTAAACGCCTAAGAATGTACCTGACTAGTCAGTATCTTAAAACCAATGGATTGCTATGTCTCCAAAAGAGAATCAAGCATGTGTACAGGGGCATAAACGCAGCAGTGATAGGATTGGAGAGGTTCGGTGAGCAAATGAAGACCCTTTGAAGTCATATTGCATGGTATCCATTACACTGGTCTCAACTCTCCAGGTTTAAGGTATTCTTCCTTCAGCTAAAACATGCATGTGGAACCCAGAGTATGATCAACCGTGTGAATGGGAGACGTGTTCAAATATGTCTCAGTTTTCGTACCCTGGTACTCGGGTGCAACATTCCAGACGCTTTACTAACACTCTCCCGACTTGGAGAGTCAGTCCCTTTAACCTCCTGTTTGGCCCAGTTTGCAATTTCTGCGGAAGATGAACAGGAATAGCGAGAACCAATGAGAGACTAGCTGGAGGTGTCTGGACGGGCAAATTTAACTCTCATTTCCCACCAGGAAGAGGAATTAACCAAAGGCTCAGCGTGCCGTGCCGGAACCAGATTAGGGCCTGAAGCCATCCTGCGGTGTTGCGTCCAGCTCACAAGAAAGCAAGTTGAAGAAAGGAGCTCAGGGACACTGTAAGTCACAAACATGCAGAGTTATAAATGACAGCTATCGTCCAAAAATATACTGAAGTAAGGCTGCCAAGAGGACTTGAAAGCGGGGCAGAATTGCAGGAAACCGATTTCAGGAGGTAGACTGGAATTGCATTGAAAGCATAGGAAAAGAGGCAGAACGTCCACAATGATGCACTTGGCCAGAAAGGGCGTATGCGTTTTTTCCTGAATTTATTCAGGAAAAAACGCATACGCACTTTTTGGCCAACCAAGCAAGCTTGCAAAGGAAATCTGCACTACAATGAAGTCTCACTTCCCCCCGGTCAAAAGGGCCATCTGAAAAAAGTGTAAAACCCAGAAAGGCAGGACAGGCTATGGAGAACTGGGAGCCAAGTTATGCTGATGGGCGGGATGTAAATTGCCAACAGACACTCGGGAGAAGTGTATGGTGTTTCCTGAAACATCTAAAAAACAAAGCAACAGAGCCTAGGGCACTTCCACTTATGGTCCTATAGCTTAGGGAAATTAAAATCAAAAAGACACAGCCACCCCAAAGTTTGGGACGCCTCTGTTTACAAGAACCTCGTTTACCGTACAAGTTCAATATCACAGAAACTGAAAAATGGATAAAGAACTTGTGGTACTTACGTACAATGCAGTATCACTCAGCAATGAAATCTGTGTCATCAGGCCCTTAGCAGCACAATGAGTGGATTCAGGTATGATGATTCTAACTGAAATAAGTCACACAGAAAAAGAAACAACATAAGATATCAGTAATACACGGAATGTAAACTTGGCTACACAGGAACTGAATTACAGAACAGAACAGGGTCTCAAATTTAGAAAACCAACTTATGCTTGCTTAAGGGGAAAGGTGAGTTGTAGTGCTGCATAAAACCAGAGATTGAAATGAGCACAGATAAAGTTCCTTAAGCCAAATATGGAATAGACAAGAGCTACTCCTTGCTCAACGAAATGGCCTCAACACCGCATATGAAACGCCTAAGAATGTACCTGACTAGTAAGTATCTTAAAACCTATGGATTGCTATGTCTCCGAAAGAGAATCAAGCATGTGTACAGGGGCATAAACGCAGCAGTGATAGGATTGGAGAGGTTCGGTGAGCAAATGAAGACCCTTTGAAGTCATATTGCATGGTACCCATTCCACGGGTTTCAACTACCCAGGTTTAAGGTATTCTTCCTTCAGCTAAAATATGCATGTGGAACCCAGAGTATGATCAACCATGTGAACGGGCGACGTGTTCAAATATGTCTCAGTTTTCCTCCCCTGGCACTCGGGTGCAACATTCCAGACGCTTTACTAACACTCTCCCGACTTGGAGAGTCAGTCCCTTTAACCTCCTGTTTGGCCCAGTTTGCAATTTCTGCGGAAGATGAACAGGAATAGCGAGAACCAATGAGAGACTAGCTGGAGGTGTCTGGACGGGCAAATTTAACTCTCATTTCCCTCCAGGAGGAGGAATTAACCAAAGGCTCAGCGTGCCGTGCCGGAACCAGATTAGGGCCTGAAGCCATCCTGCGGTGTTGCGGCCAGCTCACAAGAAAGCGAGTTGAAGAAAGGAGCTCAGGGGCACTGTAATTCACAAACCTGCAGAGTTATAAATGACAGCTATCGTCCAAAAATATACTGAAGTAAGGCTGCCAAGAGGACTTGAAAGCGGGGCAGAATTGCAGGAAACCGATTTCAGGAGGTAGACTGGAATTGCACTGAAAGCATAGGAAAAGAGGCAGAGCGTCCACAATGATGCACTTGGCCAAAAAGGGCGTATGCGTTTTTTCCTGAATATATTCAGGAAAAAATGCATACGCCCTTTTTGGCCAACCAAGCAAGCTTGCAAAGGAAATCTGCACTACAATGAAGTCTCACTTCACCCCGGTCAAACGGGTCATCTGAAAAAAGTGTAAAATCCAGAAAGGCAGGACAGACCATGGAGAATTGGGAGCCTTGTTATGCAGATGGGCGGGATGTAAATTGCCAACAGACACTCGGGACAAGTGTATGGTGTTTCTTGAAACATCTAAAAAACAATGCAACAGAGCCTAGGGCACTTCCACTTATGGTCCTATAGCTTAGGGAAATTAAAATCAAAAAGACACAGCCACCCCAAAGTTTGGGACGCCTCTGTTTACAAGAACCTCGTTTACCGTACAAGTTCAATATCACAGAAAGTAAAAAATGGATAAAGAACTTGTGGTACTTACGTACAATGCAGTATCACTCAGCAATGAAATCTATGTCATCAGGCCCGTAGCAGCATAATGAGTGGATTCAGGTACGATGATTCTAACTGAAATAATTCACACAGAAAAAGAAACATCATAAGATATCACTAATACACGGAATGTAAACTTGGCTACACAGGAACTGGATTACAAAACAGAACAGGGTCTCAAATTTAGAAAACCAACTTATGCTTGCTTAAGGGTAAAGGTGAGTTGGGGTGCTGCATAAAACCAGAGATTGAAATGAGCACAGATAAAGTTCCTTAAGCCAAATATGGAATAGACAAGAGCTACTCCTTGCTCAACGAAATGGACTCAACACCCCATACTAAACGCCTAAGAATGTACCTGACTAGTAAGTATCTTAAAACCTATGGATTGCTATGTCTCCAAAAGAGAATCAAGCGTGTATACAGGGCCATAAACGCAGCAGTGATAGGATTGGAAAGGTTCGGTGAGCAAATGAAGACCCTTTGAAGTCATATTGCATGGTACCCATTCCACGGGTCTCAACTCTCCAGGTTTAAGGTATTCTTCCTTCAGCTAAAACATGCATGTGGAACCCAGAGTATGATCAACTGTGTGAACGGGAGACGTGTTCAAATATTTCTCAGTTTTCCTCCCCTGGTACTCGGGTGCAACATTCCAGACGCTTTACTAACACTCTCCCCACTTGGAGAGTCAGCGCCTTTAACCTCCTGTTTGGCCCAGTTTGCAATTTCTGTGGAACATGAACAGGAATAGCGAGAACCAATGAGAGACTAGCTGGAGGTGTCTGGACGGGCAAATTTAACTCTCATTTCCCTCCAGGAGGAGGAATTAACCAAAGGCTCAGCGTGCCGTGCCGGAACCAGATTAGGGCCTGAAGCCATCCTGCGGTGTTGCGGCCAGCTCACAAGAAAGCGAGTTGAAGAAAGGAGCTCAGGGGCACTGTAATTCACAAACCTGCAGAGTTATAAATGACAGCTATCGTCCAAAAATATACTGAAGTAAGGCTGCCAAGAGGACTTGAAAGCGGGGCAGAATTGCAGGAAACCGATTTCAGGAGGTAGACTGGAATTGCACTGAAAGCATAGGAAAAGAGGCAGAGCGTCCACAATGATGCACTTGGCCAAAAAGGGCATATGCGTTTTTTCCTGAATATATTCAGGAAAAAACGCATACGCCCTTTTTGGCCAACCAAGCAAGCTTGCAAAGGAAATCTGCACTACAATGAAGTCTCACTTCACCCCGGTCAAACGGGTCATCTGAAAAAAGTGTAAAATCCAGAAAGGCAGGACAGACCATGGAGAATTGGGAGCCTTGTTATGCAGATGGGCTGGATGTAAATTGCCAACAGACACTCGGGACAAGTGTATGGTGTTTCCTGAAATATCTAAAAAACAATGCAACAGAGCCTAGGGCACTTCCACTTATGGTCCTATAGCTTAGGGAAATTAAAATCAAAAAGAAACAGCCACCCCAAAGTTTGGGACGCCTCTGTTTACAAGAACCTCGTTTACCGTACAAGTTCAATATCACAGAATGTGAAAAATGGATAAAGAACTTGTGGTACTTACGTACAATGCAGTATCACTCAGCAATGAAATCTATGTCATCAGGACCGTAGCAGCATAATGAGTGGATTAAGGTACGATGATTCTAACTGAAATAAGTCACACAGAAAAAGAAACATCATAAGATATCACTAATACACGGAATGTAATCTTGGCTACACAGGAACTGGATTACAATACAGAACAGGGTCTCAAATTTAGAAAACCAACTTATGCTTGCTTAAGGGGAAAGGTGAGTTGGGGTGCTGCATAAAACCAGAGATTGAAATGAGCACAGATAAAGTTCCTTAAGCCAAATATGGAATAGACAAGAGCTACTCCTTGCTCAACGAAATGGACTCAACACCCCATACTAAACGCCTAAGAATGTACCTGACTAGTAAGTATCTTAAAACCTATGGATTGCTATGTCTCCAAAAGAGAATCAAGCGTGTATACAGGGCCATAAACGCAGCAGTGATAGGATCGGAGAGGTTCGGTGAGCAAATGAAGACCCTTTGAAGTCATATTGCATGGTACCCATTCCACGGGTCTCAACTCTCCAGGTTTAAGGTATTCTTCCTTCAGCTAAAACATGCATGTGGAACCCAGAGTATGATCAACTGTGTGAACGGGAGACGTGTTCAAATATGTCTCAGTTTTCCACCCCTGGTACTCGGGTGCAACATTCCAGACGCTTTAGTAACACTCTCCCCACTTGGAGAGTCAGCGCCTTTAACCTCCTGTTTGGCCCAGTTTGCAATTTCTGCGGAAGATGAACAGGAATAGGGAGAACCAATGAGAGACTAGCTGGAGGTGTCTGGACGGGCAAATTTAACTCTCATTTCCCACCAGGAAGAGGAAATAACCAAAGGCTCAGCGTGCCGTGCCGGAACAAGATTAGGGCCTGAAGCCATCCTGCGGTGTTGCGGCCAGCTCAAAAGAAAGCGAGTTGAAGAAAGGAGCTCAGGGGCACTGTAATGCACAAACCTGCAGAGTTATAAATGACAGCTATCGTCCAAAAATATACTGAAGTAAGGCTGCCAAGAGGACTTGAAAGTGGGGCAGAATTGTAGGAAACCGATTTCAGGAGGTAGAGTGGAATTGCATTGAAAGCATAGGAAAAGAGGCAGAACGTCCACAATGATGCACTTGGCCAAAAAGGGCGTATGCGTTTTTTCCTGAATATATTCAGGAAAAAACGCATACGCCCTTTTTGGCCAACCAAGCAAGCTTGCAAAGGAAATCTGCACTATAATGAAGTCTCACTTCCCCCCGGTCAAAAGGGCCATCTCAAAAAAGTGTAAAATCCAGAAAGGCAGGACAGGCCATGGAGAACTGGGAGCCTTGTTATGCCGATGGGCGGGATGTAAATGGCCAACAGACACTCGGGAGAAGTGTATGGTGTTTCCTGAAACATCTAAGAAACAAAGCAACAGAGCCTAGGGCACTTCCATTTATGGTCCTATAGCTTAGGGAAATTAAAATCAAAAAGACACAGCCACCCCAATGTTTGGAACGGCTCTGTTTACAAGAACCTCGTTTACAGTACAAGTTCAACATCGCAGAAAGTGAAAAATGGATAAAGAAGTTGTGGTACTTATGTACAATGCAGTATCACTCAGCAATGAAATCTATGTCATCAGGCCCGTAGCAGCATAATGAGTGGATTCAGGTACGATGATTTTAACTGAAATAATTCACACAGAAAAAGAAACATCATAAGATATCACTAATACACGGAATGTAAACTTGGCTACACAGGAACTGAATTCCAAAACAGAACAGGGTCTCAAATTTAGAAAACCAACTTATGCTTGCTTAAGGGGAAAGGTGAGTTGGGGTGCTGCATAAAACCAGAGATTGAAATGAGCACAGATAAAGTTCCTTAAGCCAAATATGGAATAGACAAGAGCTACTCCTTGCTCAACGAAATGGACTCAACACCGCATATTAAACGCCTAAGAATGTACCTGACTAGTCAGTATCTTAAAACCAATGGATTGCTATGTCTCCAAAAGAGAATCAAGCATGTGTACAGGGGCATAAACGCAGCAGTGATAGGATTGGAGAGGTTCGGTGAGCAAATGAAGACCCTTTGAAGTCATATTGCATGGTATCCATTACACTGGTCTCAAATCTCCAGGTTTAAGGTATTCTTCCTTCAGCTAAAACATGCATGTGGAACCCAGAGTATGATCAACCGTGTGAATGGGAGACGTGTTCAAATATGTCTCAGTTTTCGTACCCTGGTACTCGGGTGCAACATTCCAGACGCTTTACTAACACTCTCCCCACTTGGAGAGTCAGTCCCTTTAACCTCCTGTTTGGCCCAGTTTGCAATTTCTGCGGAAGATGAACAGGAATAGCGAGAACCAATGAGAGACTAGCTGGAGGTGTCTGGACGGGCAAATTTAACTCTCATTTCCCTCCAGGAGGAGGAATTAACCAAAGGCTCAGCGTGCCGTGCCGGAACCAGATTAGGGCCTGAAGCCATCCTGCGGTGTTGCGTCCAGCTCACAAGAAAGCAAGTTGAAGAAAGGAGCTCAGGGGCACTGTAAGTCACAAACCTGCAGAGTTATAAATGACAGCTATCGTCCAAAAATATACTGAAGTAAGGCTGCCAAGAGGACTTGAAAGCGGGGCAGAATTGCAGGAAACCGATTTCAGGAGGTAGACTGGAATTGCATTGAAAGCATAGGAAAAGAGGCAGAACGTCCACAATGATGCACTTGGCCAGAAAGGGCGTACGCGTTTTTTCCTGAATATATTCAGGAAAAAACGCATACGCACTTTTTGGACAACCAAGCAAGCTTGCAAAGGAAATCTGCACTACAATGAAGTCTCACTTCCCCCCGGTCAAAAGGGCCATCTGAAAAAAGTGTAAAACCCAGAAAGGCAGGACAGGCTATGGAGAACTGGGAGCCTAGTTATGCTGATGGGCGGGATGTAAATTGCCAACAGACACTCGGGGGAAGTGTATGGTGTTTCCTGAAACATCTAAAAAACAAAGCAACAGAGCCTAGGGCACTTCCACTTATGGTCCTATAGCTTAGGGAAATTAAAATCAAAAAGACACAGCCACCCCAAAGTTTGGGACGCCTCTGTTTACAAGAACCTCGTTTACCGTACAAGTTCAATATCACAGAAACTGAAAAATGGATAAAGAACTTGTGGTACTTACGTACAATGCAGTATCACTCAGCAATGAAATCTGTGTCATCAGGCCCTTAGCAGCACAATGAGTGGATTCAGGTATGATGATTCTAACTGAAATAAGTCACACAGAAAAAGAAACAACATAAGATATCAGTAATACACGGAATGTAAACTTGGCTACACAGGAACTGAATTACAGAACAGAACAGGGTCTCAAATTTAGAAAACCAACTTATGCTTGCTTAAGGGGAAAGGTGAGTTGCGGTGCTGCATAAAACCAGAGATTGAAATGAGCACAGATAAAGTTCCTTAAGCCAAATATGGAATAGACAAGAGATACTCCTTGCTCAACGAAATGGACTCAACACCGCATATTAAACGCCTAAGAATGTACCTGACTAGTAAGTATCTTAAAACCTATGGATTGCTATGTCTCCGAAAGAGAATCAAGCATGTGTACAGGGGCATAAACGCAGCAGTGATAGGATTGGAGAGGTTCGGTGAGCAAATGAAGACCCTTTGAAGTCATATTGCATGGTACCCATTCCACGGGTTTCAACTACCCAGGTTTAAGGTATTCTTCCTTCAGGTAAAATATGCATGTGGAAACTAGAGCATGATCAACCATGTGATCGGGAGACGTGTTCAAATATGTCTCAGTTTTCGTACCCTGGTACTCGGGTGCAACATTCCAGACGCTTTACTAACACTCTCCCGACTTGGAGAGTCAGTCCCTTTAACCTCCTGTTTGGCCCAGTTTGCAATTTCTTCGGAAGATGAACAGGAATAGCGAGAACCAATGAGAGACTAGCTGGAGGTGTCTGGACGGGCAAATTTAACTCTCATTTCCCACCAGGAAGAGGAAATAACCAAAGGCACAGCGTGCCGTGCCGGAACCAGATTAGGGCCTGAAGCCATCCTGCGGTGTTGCGGCCAGCTCACAAGAAAGCGAGTTGAAGAAAGGAGCTCAGGGGCACTGTAATTCACAAAAGTGCAGAGTTATAAATGACAGCTATCGTCCAAAAATATACTGAAGTAAGGCTGCCAAGAGGACTAGAAAGCGGGGCAGAATTGCAGGAAACCGATTTCAGGAGGTAGACTGGAACTGCATTGAAAGCATAGGAAAAGAGGCAGAACGTCCACAATGATGCACTTGGACAAAAAGGGTGTATGCGTTGTTTCCTGAATATATTCAGGAAAAAACGCATACGCCCTTTGTGGCCAACCAAGCAAGCTTGCAAAGGAAATCTGCACTACAATGAAGTCTCACTTCCCCCCGGTCAAAAGGGCCATCTGAAAAAAGTGTAAAATCCAGAAAGGCAGGACAGGCCATGGAGAACGGGGAGCCATGTTATGCTGATGGGTGGGATGTAAATTGCCAACAGACACTCGGGAGAAGTGTATGGTGTTTCCTGAAACATCTAAAAAACAAAGCAACAGAGCCTAGGGCACTTCCACTTATGGTCCTATAGCTTAGGGAAATTAAAATCAAAAAGACACAGCCACCCCAAAGTTTGGGATGCCTCTGTTTACAAGAACCTCGTTTACCGTACAAGTTCAATATCACAGAAACTGAAAAATGGATAAAGATCTTGTGGTACTTACGTACAATGCAGTATCACTCAGCAATGAAATCTATGTCATCAGGCCCTTAGCAGCACAATGAGTGGATTCAGGTACGATGATTCTAACTGAAATAAGTCACACAGAAAAAGAAACATCATAAGATATCAGTAATACACGGAATGTAAACTTGGCTACACAGGAACTGAATTCCAAAACAGAACAGGGTCTCAAATTTAGAAAACCAACTTATGCTTGCTTAAGGGGAAAGGTGAGTTGGGGTGCTGCATAAAACCAGAGATTGAAATGAGCACAGATAAAGTTCATTAAGTCAAATATGGAATAGTCAAGAGTTACTCCTTGCTCAACGAAATGGAATCAACACCGCATATTAAACGCCTAAGAATGTACCTGACTAGTAAGTATCTTAAAACCTATGGATTGCTATGTCTCCAAAAGAGAATCAAGCATGTGTACAGGGGCATAAACGCAGCAGTGGTAGGATCGGAGAGGTTCGGTGAGCAAATGAAGACCCTTTGAAGTCATATTGCATGGAACCCATTCCACGGGTCTCAACTCTCCAGGTTTAAGGTATTCTTCCTTCAGCTAAAACATGCATGTGGAACCCAGAGTATGATCAACCATGTGAACGGGCGACGTGTTCAAATATGTCTCAGTTTTCCTCCCCTGGTACTCGGGTGCAACATTTCAGACGCTTTACTAACACTCTCCCGAATTGGAGAGTCAGTCCCTTTAACCTCCTGTTTGGCCCAGTTTGCAATTTCTGCGGAAGATGAACAGGAATAGCGAGAACCAATGAGAGACTAGCTGGAGGTGTCTGGACGGGCAAATTTAACTCTCATTTCCCACCAGGAGGAGGAATTAACCAAAGGCTCAGCGTGCCGTGCCGGAACCAGATTAGGGCCTGAAGCCATCCTGCGGTGTTGCGGCCAGCTCACAAGAAAGCGAGTTGAAGAAAGGAGCTCAGGGGCACTGTAATTCACAAACCTGCAGAGTTATAAATGACAGCTATCGTCCAAAAATATACTGAAGTAAGGCTGCCAAGAGGACTTGAAAGCGGGGCAGAATTGCAGGAAACCGATTTCAGGAGGTAGACTGGAATTGCACTGAAAGCATAGGAAAAGAGGCAGAGCGTCCACAATGATGCACTTGGCCAAAAAGGGCGTATGCGTTTTTTCCTGAATATATTCAGGAAAAAACGCATACGCCCTTTTTGGCCAACCAAGCAAGCTTGCAAAGGAAATCTGCACTACAATGAAGTCTCACTTCACCCCGGTCAAACGGGTCATCTGAAAAAAGTGTAAAATCCAGAAAGGCAGGACAGACCATGGAGAATTGGGAGCCTTGTTATGCTGAAGGGCGGGATGTAAATTGCCAACAGACACTCGGGACAAGTGTATGGTGTTTCCTGAAACATCTAAAAAACAATGCAACAGAGCCTAGGGCACTTCCACTTATGGTCCTATAGCTTAGGGAAATTAAAATCAAAAAGACACAGCCACCCCAAAGTTTGGGACGCCTCTGTTTACAAGAACCTCGTTTACCGTACAAGTTCAATATCACAGAATGTGAAAAATGGATAAAGAACTTGTGGTACTTACGTACAATGCAGTATCACTCAGCAATGAAATCTATGTCATCAGGACCGTAGCAGCATAATGAGTGGATTCAGGTACGATGATTCTAACTGAAATAAGTCACACAGAAAAAGAAACATCATAAGATATCACTAATACACGGAATGTAAACTTGGCTACACAGGAACTGGATTACAAAACAGAACAGGGTCTCAAATTTAGAAAAGCAACTTATGCTTGCTTAAGGGGAAAGGTGAGTTGGGGTGCTGCATCAAACCAGAGATTGAAATGAGCACAGATAAAGTTCCTTAAGCCAAATATGGAATAGACAAGAGCTACTCCTTGCTCAATGAAATGGACTCAACACCCCATACTAAACGCCTAAGAATGTACCTGACTAGTAAGTATCTTAAAACCTATGGATTGCTATGTCTCCAAAAGAGAATCAAGCGTGTATACAGGGCCATAAACGCAGCAGTGATAGGATTGGAGAGGTTCGGTGAGCAAATGAAGACCCTTTGAAGTCATATTGCATGGTACCCATTCCACGGGTCTCAACTCTCCAGGTTTAAGGTATTCTTCCTTCAGCTAAAACATGCATGTGGAACCCAGAGTATGATCAACTGTGTGAACGGGAGACGTGTTCAAATATGTCTCAGTTTTCCTCCCCTGGTACTCGGGTGCAACATTCCAGACGCTTTACTAACACTCTCCCCACTTGGACAGTCAGCGCCTTTAACCTCCTGTTTGGCCCAGTTTGCAATTTCTGCGGAAGATGAACAGGAATAGCGAGAACCAATGAGAGACTAGCTGGAGGTGTCTGGACGGGCAAATTTAACTCTCATTTCCCTCCAGGAGGAGGAATTAACCAAAGGCTCAGCATGCCGTGCCGGAACCAGATTAGGGCCTGAAGCCATCCTGCGGTGTTGCGGCCAGCTCACAAGAAAGCGAGTTGAAGAAAGGAGCTCAGGGGCACTGTAATTCACAAACCTGCAGAGTTATAAATGACAGCTATCGTCCAAAAATATACTGAAGTAAGGCTGCCAAGAGGACTTGAAAGCGGGGCAGAATTGCAGGAAACCGATTTCAGGAGGTAGACTGGAATTGCATTGAAAGCATAGGAAAAGAGGCAGAACGTCCACAATGATGCACTTGGCCAAAAAGGGTGTATGCGTTTTTTCCTGAATATATTCAGCAAAAAACGCATACGCCCGTTTGGGCCAACCAAGCAAACTTGCAAAGGAAATCTGCACTACAATGAAGTCTCACTTCCCCCCGGTCAAAAGGGTCATCTGAAAAAAGTGTAAAATCCAGAAAGGCAGGACAGGCCATGGAGAACTGGGAGCCTTGTTATGCTGATGGGCAGGATGTAAATTGCCAACAGACACTCGGGAGAAGTGTATGGTGTTTCCTGAAACATCTAAGAAACAAAGCAACAGAGCCTAGGGCACTTCCACTTATGGTCCTATAGCTTAGGGAAATTAAAATCAAAAAGACACAGCCACCCCAAAGTTTGGGACGCCTCTGTTTACAAGAACCTCGTTTACCGTACAAGTTCAATATCACAGAAAGTGTAAAATGGATAAAGAACTTGTGGTACTTACGTACAATGCAGTATCACTCAGCAATGTAATCTATGTCATCAGGCCCGTAGCAGCACAATGAGTGGATTCAGGTACGATGATTCTAACTGAAATAAGTCACACAGAAAAAGAAACATCATAAGATATCTGTAATACACGGAATGTAAACTTGGCTACACAGGAACTGAATTCCAAAACAGAACAGGGTCTCAAATTTAGAAAACCAACTTATGCTTGCTTAAGGGGAAAGGTGAGTTGGGGTGCTGCATAAAACCAGAGATTGAAATGAGCACAGATAAAGTTCCTTAAGCCAAATATGGAATAGACAAGAGCTACTCCTTGCTCAACGAAATGGACTCAACACCCCATATTAAACGCCTAAGAATGTACCTGACTAGTAAGTATCTTAAAACCTATGGATTGCTATGTGTCCAAAAGAGAATCAAGCGTGTGTACAGGGGCATAAACGCAGCAGTGATAGGATTGGAGAGGTTCGGTGAGCAAATGAAGACCCTTTGAAGTCATATTGCATGGTACCCATTCCACGGGTCTCAACTCTCCAGGTTTAAGGTATTCTTCCTTCAGCTAAAACATGCATGTGGAACCCAGAGTATGATCAACCGTGTGAACGGGAGAGGTGTTCAAATATGTCTCAGTTTTCGTACCCTGGTACTCGGGTGCAACATTTCAGACGCTTTACTAACACTCTCCCCACTTGGAGAGTCAGTCCCTTTAACCTCCTGTTTGGCCCAGTTTGCAATTTCTGCGGAAGATGAACAGGAGTAGGGAGAACCAATGAGAGACTAGCTGGAGGTGTCTGGAAGGGCAAATTTAACTCTCATTTCCCTCCAGGAGTAGGAATTAACCAAAGGCTCAGCGTGCCGTGCCGGAACCAGATTAGGGCCTGAAGCCATCCTGCGGTGTTGCGGCCAGCTCACAAGAAAGCGAGTTGAAGAAAGGAGCTCAGGGGCACTGTAATTCACAAACCTGCAGAGTTATAAATGACAGCTATCGTCCAAAAATATACTGAAGTAAGGCTGCCAAGAGGACTTGAATGCGGGGCAGAATTGCAGGAAACCGATTTCAGGAGGTAGACTGGAATTGCACTGAAAGCATAGGAAAAGAGGCAGAGCGTCCACAATGATGCACTTGGCCAAAAAGGGCGTATGCGTTTTTTCCTGAATATATTCAGGAAAAAACGCATACGCCCTTTTTGGCCAACCAAGCAAGCTTGCAAAGGAAATCTGCACTACAATGAAGTCTCACTTCACCCCGGTCAAACGGGTCATCTGAAAAAAGTGTAAAATCCAGAAAGGCAGGACAGGCCATGGAGAACTGGGAGCCTTGTTATGCTGATGGGCGGGATGTAAATGGCCAACAGACACTAGGGAGAAGTGTATGGTGTTTCCTGAAACATCTAAGAAACAAAGCAACAGAGCCTAGGGCACTTCCACTTATGGTCCTATAGCTTAGGGAAATTAAAATCAAAAAGACACAGCCACCCCAAAGTTTGGGACGCCTCTGTTTACAAGAACCTCGTTTACCGTACAAGTTCAATATCACAGAAAGTGTAAAATGGATAAAGATCTTGTGGCACTTACGTACAATGCAGTATCACTCAGCAATGAAATCTATGTCATCAGGCCCGTAGCAGCACAATGAGTGGATTCAGGTACGATGATTCTAACTGAAATAAGTCACACAGAAAAAGAAACATCATAAGATATCAGTAATACACGGAATGTAAACTTGGCTACACAGGAACTGAATTCCAAAACAGAACAGGGTCTCAAATTTAGAAAACCAACTTATGCTTGCTTAAGGGTAAAGGTGAGTTGGGGTGCTGCATCAAACCAGAGATTGAAATGAGCACAGATAAAGTTCCTTAAGCCAAATATGGAATAGACAAGAGCTACTCCTTGCTCAACGAAATGGACTCAACACCCCATATTAAACGCCTAAGAATGTACCTGACTAGTAAGTATCTTAAAACCTATGGATTGCTATGTCTCCAAAAGAGAATCAAGCGTGTGTACAGGGGCATAAACGCAGCAGTGATAGGATTGGAGAGGTTCGGTGAGCAAATGAAGACCCTTTGAAGTCATATTGCATGGTACCCATTCCACGGGTCTCAACTCTCCAGGTTTAAGGTATTCTTCCTTCAGCTAAAACATGCATGTGGAACCCAGAGTATGATCAACCGTGTGAACGGGAGACGTGTTCAAATGTGTCTCAGTTTTCGTACCCTGGTACTCGGGTGCAACATTCCAGACGCTTTACTAACACTCTCCCCACTTGGAGAGTCAGTCCCTTTAACCTCCTGTTTGGCCCAGTTTGCAATTTCTGCGGAAGATGAACAGGAATAGGGAGAACCAATGAGAGACTAGCTGGAGGTGTCTGGACGGGCAAATTTAACTCTCATTTCCCACCAGGAAGAGGAATTAACCAAAGGCTCAGCGTGCCGTGCTGGAACCAGATTAGGGCCTGTAGCCATCCTGCGGTGTTGCGGCCAGCTCACAAGAAAGCAAGTTGAAGAAAGGAGCTCAGGGGCACTGTAATTCACAAACCTGCAGAGTTATAAATGACAGCTATCGTCCAAAAATATACTGAAGTAAGGCTGCCAAGAGGACTTGAAAGCGGGGCAGAATTGCAGGAAACCGATTTCAGGAGGTAGACTGGAATTGCATTGAAAGCATAGGAAAAGAGGCAGAACGTCCACAATGATGCACTTGGCCAAAAAGGGCGTATGCGTTTTTTCCTGAATATATTCAGGAAAAAACGCATACGCCCTTTTTGGCCAACCAAGCAAGCTTGCAAAGGAAATCTGCACTACAATGAAGTCTCACTTCCCCCCGGTCAAAAGGACCATCTGAAAAAAGTGTAAAATCCAGAAAGGCAGGACAGGCCATGGAGAACTGGGAGCCTTGTTATGCTGATGGGAGGGATGTAAATTGCCAACAGACACTCGGGAGAATTGTATGGTGTTTCCTGAAACATCTAAAAAACAAAGCAACAGAGCCTAGGGAACTTCCACTTATGGTCCTATAGCTTAGGGAAATTAAAATCAAAAAGACACAGAAACCCCAAAGTATGGAACGGATCTGTTTACAAGAACCTTGTTTACAGTACAAGTTCAACATCGCAGAAAGTGAAAAATGGATAAAGAAGTTGTGGTATTTACATACAAAGCAATATCACTCAGCAATGAAATCTATGTCCTCAGGCCCTTAGCAGCACAATGAGTGGATTCAGGTATGATGATTCTAACTGAAATAAGTCACACAGAATAAGAAACATCATAAGATATCAGTAATACACGGAATGTAAACTTGGCTACACAGGAACTGAATTACAGAACAGAACAGGGTCTCAAATTTAGAAAACCAACTTATGCTTGCTTAAGGGGAAAGGTGAGTTGGGGTGCTGCATAAAACCAGAGATTGAAATGAGCACAGATAAAGTTCCTTAAGCCAAATATGGAATAGACAAGAGCTACTCCTTGCTCAACGAAATGGCCTCAACACCGCATATTAAATGCCTAAGAATGTACCTGACTAGTAAGTATCTTAAAACCTATGGATTGCTATGTCTCCGAAAGAGAATCAAGCATGTGTACAGGGGCATAAACACAGCAGTGATAGGATTGGAGAGGTTCGGTGAGCAAATGAAGACCCTTTGAAATCATATTTCATGGTAACCATTCCACGGGTTTCAACTACCCAGGTTTAAGGTATTCTTCCTTCAGCTAAAACATGCATGTGGAACCTAGAGTATGATCAACCATGTGATCGGGAGACGTGTTCAAATATGTCTCAGTTTTCGTACCCTGATACTCGGGTGCAACATTCCAGACGCTTTACAAACACTCTCCCAACTTGGAGAGTCAGTCCCTTTAACCTCCTGTTTAGCCCAGTTTGCAATTTCTGCGGAAGATGAACAGGAATAGGGAGAACCAATGAGAGACTAGCTGGAGGTGTCTGGACGGGCAAATTTAACTCTCATTTCCCACCAGGAAGAGGAATTAACCAAAGGCTCAGCATGCCGTGCTGGAACCAGATTAGGGCCTGAAGCCATCCTGCGGTGTTGCGGCCAGGTCACAAGAAAGCGAGTTGAAGAAAGGAACTCAGGGGCACTGTAATTCACAATCTTGCAGAGTTATAAATGACAGCTATCGTCCAAAAATATACTGAAGTAAGGCTGCCAAGAGGACTTGAAAGCGGGGCAGAATTGCAGGAAACCGATTTCAGGAGGTAGACTGGAATTGCAATGAAAGCATAGGAAAAGAGGCAGAGCGTCCACAATCATGCACCTGGCCAAAAAGGGCGTATGCGTTTTTTCCTGAATATATTCAGGAAAAAAAGCATACACACTTTTTGGCCAACCAAGCAAGCTTGCAAAGGAAATCTGCACTACAATGAAGTCTCACTTCCCCACGGTCAAAAGGACCATCTGAAAAAAGTGTAAAATCCAGAAAGGCAGGACAGGCCATGGAGAACTGGGAGCCTTGTTATGCTGATGGGAGGGATGTAAATTGCCAACAGACACTCGGGAGAAGTGTATGGTGTTTCCTGAAACATCTAAGAAACAAAGCAACAGAGCCTAGGGCACTTCCACTTATGGTCCTATAGCTTAGGGAAATTAAAATCAAAAAGACACAGCCACCCCAAAGTTTGGGACGCCTCTGTTTACAAGAACCTCGTTTACCGTACAAGTTCAATATCACAGAAAGTGTAAAATGGATAAAGATCTTGTGGCACTTACGTACAATGCAGTATCACTCAGCAATGAAATCTATGTCATCAGGCCCGTAGCAGCACAATGAGTGGATTCAGGTACGATGATTCTAACTGAAATAAGTCACACAGAAAAAGAAACATCATAAGATATCAGTAATACACGGAATGTAAACTTGGCTACACAGGAACTGAATTCCAAAACAGAACAGGGTCTCAAATTTAGAAAACCAACTTATGCTTGCTTAAGGGTAAAGGTGAGTTGGGGTGCTGCATCAAACCAGAGATTGAAATGAGCACAGATAAAGTTCCTTAAGCCAAATATGGAATAGACAAGAGCTACTCCTTGCTCAACGAAATGGACTCAACACCCCATATTAAACGCCTAAGAATGTACCTGACTAGTAAGTATCTTAAAACCTATGGATTGCTATGTCTCCAAAAGAGAATCAAGCGTGTGTACAGGGGCATAAACGCAGCAGTGATAGGATTGGAGAGGTTCGGTGAGCAAATGAAGACCCTTTGAAGTCATATTGCATGGTACCCATTCCACGGGTCTCAACTCTCCAGGTTTAAGGTATTCTTCCTTCAGCTAAAACATGCATGTGGAACCCAGAGTATGATCAACCGTGTGAACGGGAGACGTGTTCAAATGTGTCTCAGTTTTCGTACCCTGGTACTCGGGTGCAACATTCCAGACGCTTTACTAACACTCTCCCCACTTGGAGAGTCAGTCCCTTTAACCTCCTGTTTGGCCCAGTTTGCAATTTCTGCGGAAGATGAACAGGAATAGGGAGAACCAATGAGAGACTAGCTGGAGGTGTCTGGACGGGCAAATTTAACTCTCATTTCCCACCAGGAAGAGGAATTAACCAAAGGCTCAGCGTGCCGTGCTGGAACCAGATTAGGGCCTGTAGCCATCCTGCGGTGTTGCGGCCAGCTCACAAGAAAGCAAGTTGAAGAAAGGAGCTCAGGGGCACTGTAATTCACAAACCTGCAGAGTTATAAATGACAGCTATCGTCCAAAAATATACTGAAGTAAGGCTGCCAAGAGGACTTGAAAGCGGGGCAGAATTGCAGGAAACCGATTTCAGGAGGTAGACTGGAATTGCAATGAAAGCATAGGAAAAGAGGCAGAGCGTCCACAATCATGCACCTGGCCAAAAAGGGCGTATGCGTTTTTTCCTGAATATATTCAGGAAAAAAAGCATACGCACTTTTTGGCCAACCAAGCAAGCTTGCAAAGGAAATCTGCACTACAATGAAGTCTCACTTCCCCACGGTCAAAAGGACCATCTGAAAAAAGTGTAAAATCCAGAAAGGCAGGACAGGCCATGGAGAACTGGGAGCCTTGTTATGCTGATGGGAGGGATGTAAATTGCCAACAGACACTCGGGAGAAGTGTATGGTGTTTCCTGAAACATCTAAAAAACAAAGCAACAGAGCCTAGGGCACTTCCACTTATGGTCCTATAGCTTAGCGAAATTAAAATCAAAAAGACACAGCCACCCCAATGTATGGAACGGCTCTGTTTACAAGAACCTCGTTTACAGTACAAGTTCAACATCGCAGAAAGTGAAAAATGGATAAAGAAGTTGTGGTATTTACTTACAAAGCAATATCACTCAGCAATGAAATCTATGTCATCAGGCCCATAGCAGCATAATTAGTGGATTCAGGTGCGATGATTCTAACTGAAATAGGTCACACAGAAAAAGAAACATCATAAGATATCAGTAATACACGGAATGTAAATTGGCTACACAGGAACTGAATTACAGAACAGAACACGGTCTCAAATTTAGAAAACCAACTTATGCTTGCTTAAGGGGAAAGGTGAGTTGGGGTGCTGCATAAAACCAGAGATTGAAATGAGCACAGATAAAGTTCCTTAAGCCAAATATGGAATAGACAAGAGCTACTCCTTGCTCAACGAAATGGCCTCAACACCGCATATTAAACGCCTAAGAATGTACCTGACTAGTAAGTATCTTAAAACCTATGGATTGCTATGTCTCCGAAAGAGAATCAAGCATGTGTACAGGGGCATAAACACAGCAGTGATAGGATTGGAGAGGTTCGGTGAGCAAATGAAGACCCTTTGAAGTCATATAGCATGGTACCCATTCCACGGGTCTCAACTACCCAGGTTTAAGGTATTCTTCCTTCAGCTGAAACATGCATGTGGAACCTAGAGTATGATCAACCATGTTATCGGGAGACGTGTTCAAATATGTCTCAGTTTTCGTACACTGGTACTCGGGTGCAACATTCCAGACGCTTTACTAACACTCTCCCGACTTGGAGAGTCAGTCCCTTTAACCTCCTGTTTGGCCCAGTTTGCAATTTCTGCGGAAGATGAACAGGAATAGCGAGAACCAATGAGAGACTAGCTGGAGGTGTCTGGACGGGCAAATTTAACTCTCATTTCCCACCAGGAACAGGAATTAACCAAAGGCTCAGCATGCCGTGCCGGAACCAGATTAGGGCCTGAAGCCATCCTGTGGTGTTGCGGCCAGCTCAAAACAAAGCGAGTTGAAGAAAGGAGCTCAGGGGCACTGTAATTCACAAACCTGCAGAGTTATAAATGACAGCTATCGTCCAAAAATATACTGAAGTAAGGCTGCCAAGAGGACTTGAAAGCGGGGCAGAATTGCAGGAAACCGATTTCAGGAGGTAGACTGGAATTGCATTGAAAGCATAGGAAAAGAGGCAGAACGTCCACAATGATGCACTTGGCCAAAAAGGGCGTATGCGTTTTTTCCTGAATATATTCAGGAAAAAACGCATACGCCCTTTTTGGCCAACCAAGCAAACTTGCAAAGGAAATCTGCACTACAATGAAGTCTCACTTCCCCCCGGTCAAAAGGGCCATCTGAAAAAAGTGTAAAATCCAGAAAGGCAGGACAGGCCGTGGAGAACTGGGAGCCTTGTTATGCTGATGGGCGGTATGTAAATTGCCAACAGACACTGGGGAGAAGTGTATGGTGTTTCCTGAAACATCTAAAAAACAAAGCAACAGAGCCTAGGGCACTTCCACTTATGGTCCTATAGCCTAGGGAAATTAAAATCATAAA
The DNA here is from genome assembly GCF_964374135.1 of Grampus griseus. Lineage (NCBI taxonomy): Eukaryota > Metazoa > Chordata > Mammalia > Artiodactyla > Delphinidae > Grampus > Grampus griseus. The sequence continues at coordinate 529,102 of NW_028133321.1, forward strand.
GACACAGCGACCCCAAAAGTGGGGACCCCTCTGTTTACAAGAACCTAGTTTACCGTACAAGTTCAATATCACAGAAAGTGAAAAATGGATAAAGAACTTGTGGTACTTACATACAATGCAGTATCACTCAGCAATGAAATCTATGTCATCAGGCCCGTAGCAGCATAATGAGTGGATTCAGGTACGATGATTCTAACTGAAATAAGTCACACAGAAAGAGAAACATCATAAGATATCACTGATACACTGAATGTAAACTTGGCTACAAAGGAACTGAATTCCAAAACAGAACAGGGTCTCAAATTTAGAAAACCAACTTATGCTTGCTTAAGGGGAAAGGTGAGTTGGGGTGCTGCATAAAACCAGAGATTGAAATGAGCACAGATAAAGTTCCTTAAGCCAAATATGGAATAGACAAGAGCTACTCCTTGCTCAATGAAATGGACTCAACACCCCATACTAAACGCCTAAGAATGTACCTGACTAGTAAGTATCTTAAAACCTATGGATTGCTATGTCTCCAAAAGAGAATCAAGCGTGTGTACAGGGGCATAAACGCAGCAGTGATAGGATTGGAGAGGTTCGGTGAGCAAATGAAGACCCTTTGAAGTCATATTGCATGGTACCCATTCCACGAGTCTCAACTACCCAGTTTTAAGGTATTCTTCCTTCAGCTAAAACATGCATGTGGAACCCAGAGTATGATCAACCATGTGAACGGGAGACGCGTTCAAATATGTCTCAGTTTTCCTCCCCTGGTACTCGGGTGCAGCATTCCAGACGCTTTACTAACACTCTCCCCACTTGGAGAGTCAGCGCCTTTAACCTCCTGTTTGGCCCAGTTTGCAATTTCTGCGGAAGATGAACAGGAATAGGGAGAACCAATGAGAGACTAGCTGGAGGTGTCTGGACGGGCAAATTTAACTCTCATTTCCCACCAGGAAGAGGAAATAACCAAAGGCTCAGTGTGCCGTGCTGGAACCAGATTAGGGCCTGTAGACATCCTGCAGTGTTGCTGCCAGCTCACAAGAAAGCAAGTTGAAGAAAGGAGCTCAGGGGCACTGTAATTCACAAACCTGCAGAGTTATAAATGACAGCTATCGTCCAAAAATATACTGAAGTAAGGCTGCCAAGAGGACTTGAAAGCGGGGCAGAATTGCAGGAAACCGATTTCAGGAGGTAGACTGGAATTGCATTGAAAGGATAGGAAAAGAGGCAGAACGTCCACAATGATGCACTTGGCCAAAAAGGGCGTATGCGTTTTTTCCTGAATATATTCAGGAAAAAACGCATACGCCCTTTTTGGCCAACCAAGCAAGCTTGCAAAGGAAATCTGCACTACAATGAAGTCTCACTTCCCCCCGGTCAAAAGGACCATCTGAAAAAAGTGTAAAATCCAGAAAGGCAGGACAGGCCATGGAGAACTGGGAGCCTTGTTATGCTGATGGGAGGGATGTAAATTGCCAACAGACACTCGGGAGAATTCTATGGTGTTTCCTGAAACATCTAAAAAACAAAGCAACAGAGCCTAGGGCACTTCCACTTATGGTCCTATAGCCTAGGGAAATTAAAATCATAAAGACACAGCGACCCCAAAAGTGGGGACCCCTCTGTTTACAAGAACCTAGTTTACCGTACAAGTTCAATATCACAGAAAGTGAAAAATGGATAAAGAACTTGTGGTACTTACATACAATGCAGTATCACTCAGCAATGAAATCTATGTCATCAGGCCCGTAGCAGCATAATGAGTGGATTCAGGTACGATGATTCTAACTGAAATAAGTCACACAGAAAGAGAAACATCATAAGATATCACTAATACACGGAATATAAACTTGGCTACAAAGGAACTGAATTCCAAAACAGAACAGGGTCTCAAATTTAGAAAACCAACTTATGCTTGCTTAAGGGGAAAGGTGAGTTGGGGTGCTGCATCAAACCAGAGATTGAAATGAGCACAGATAAAGTTCCTTAAGCCAAATATGGAATAGACAAGAGCTACTCCTTGCTCAATGAAATGGACTCAACACCCCATACTAAACGCCTAAGAATGTACCTGACTAGTAAATATCTTAAAACCTATGGATTGCTATGTCTCCAAAAGAGAATCAAGCGTGTGTACAGGGGCATAAACGCAGCAGTGATAGGATTGGAGAGGTTCGGTGAGCAAATGAAGACCCTTTGAAGTCATATTGCATGGTACCCATTCCACGAGTCTCAACTACCCAGCTTTAAGGTATTCTTCCTTCAGCTAAAACATGCATGTGGAACCCAGAGTATGATCAACCATGTGAACGGGAGACGTGTTCAAATATGTCTCAGTTTTCGTACCCTGATACTCGGGTGCGACATTCCAGACGCTTTACAAACACTCTCCCAACTTGGAGAGTCAGTCCCTTTAACCTCCTGTTTGGCCCAGTTTGCAATTTCTGCGGAAGATGAACAGGAATAGGGAGAACCAATGAGAGACTAGCTGGAGGTGTCTGGACGGGCAAATTTAACTCTCATTTCCCACCAGGAAGAGGAATTAACCAAAGGCTCAGCATGCCGTGCTGGAACCAGATTAGGGCCTGAAGCCATCCTGCGGTGTTGCGGCCAGGTCACAAGAAAGCGAGTTGAAGAAAGGAACTCAGGGGCACTGTAATTCACAATCTTGCAGAGTTATAAATGACAGCTATCGTCCAAAAATATACTGAAGTAAGGCTGCCAAGAGGACTTGAAAGCGGGGCAGAATTGCAGGAAACCGATTTCAGGAGGTAGACTGGAATTGCAATGAAAGCATAGGAAAAGAGGCAGAGCGTCCACAATCATGCACCTGGCCAAAAAGGGCGTATGCGTTTTTTCCTGAATATATTCAGGAAAAAAAGCATACACACTTTTTGGCCAACCAAGCAAGCTTGCAAAGGAAATCTGCACTACAATGAAGTCTCACTTCCCCACGGTCAAAAGGACCATCTGAAAAAAGTGTAAAATCCAGAAAGGCAGGACAGGCCATGGAGAACTGGGAGCCTTGTTATGCTGATGGGAGGGATGTAAATTGCCAACAGACACTCGGGAGAAGTGTATGGTGTTTCCTGAAACATCTAAGAAACAAAGCAACAGAGCCTAGGGCACTTCCACTTATGGTCCTATAGCTTAGGGAAATTAAAATCAAAAAGACACAGCCACCCCAAAGTTTGGGACGCCTCTGTTTACAAGAACCTCGTTTACCGTACAAGTTCAATATCACAGAAAGTGTAAAATGGATAAAGATCTTGTGGCACTTACGTACAATGCAGTATCACTCAGCAATGAAATCTATGTCATCAGGCCCGTAGCAGCACAATGAGTGGATTCAGGTACGATGATTCTAACTGAAATAAGTCACACAGAAAAAGAAACATCATAAGATATCAGTAATACACGGAATGTAAACTTGGCTACACAGGAACTGAATTCCAAAACAGAACAGGGTCTCAAATTTAGAAAACCAACTTATGCTTGCTTAAGGGTAAAGGTGAGTTGGGGTGCTGCATCAAACCAGAGATTGAAATGAGCACAGATAAAGTTCCTTAAGCCAAATATGGAATAGACAAGAGCTACTCCTTGCTCAACGAAATGGACTCAACACCCCATATTAAACGCCTAAGAATGTACCTGACTAGTAAGTATCTTAAAACCTATGGATTGCTATGTCTCCAAAAGAGAATCAAGCGTGTGTACAGGGGCATAAACGCAGCAGTGATAGGATTGGAGAGGTTCGGTGAGCAAATGAAGACCCTTTGAAGTCATATTGCATGGTACCCATTCCACGGGTCTCAACTCTCCAGGTTTAAGGTATTCTTCCTTCAGCTAAAACATGCATGTGGAACCCAGAGTATGATCAACCGTGTGAACGGGAGACGTGTTCAAATGTGTCTCAGTTTTCGTACCCTGGTACTCGGGTGCAACATTCCAGACGCTTTACTAACACTCTCCCCACTTGGAGAGTCAGTCCCTTTAACCTCCTGTTTGGCCCAGTTTGCAATTTCTGCGGAAGATGAACAGGAATAGGGAGAACCAATGAGAGACTAGCTGGAGGTGTCTGGACGGGCAAATTTAACTCTCATTTCCCACCAGGAAGAGGAATTAACCAAAGGCTCAGCGTGCCGTGCTGGAACCAGATTAGGGCCTGTAGCCATCCTGCGGTGTTGCGGCCAGCTCACAAGAAAGCAAGTTGAAGAAAGGAGCTCAGGGGCACTGTAATTCACAAACCTGCAGAGTTATAAATGACAGCTATCGTCCAAAAATATACTGAAGTAAGGCTGCCAAGAGGACTTGAAAGCGGGGCAGAATTGCAGGAAACCGATTTCAGGAGGTAGACTGGAATTGCAATGAAAGCATAGGAAAAGAGGCAGAGCGTCCACAATCATGCACCTGGCCAAAAAGGGCGTATGCGTTTTTTCCTGAATATATTCAGGAAAAAAAGCATACGCACTTTTTGGCCAACCAAGCAAGCTTGCAAAGGAAATCTGCACTACAATGAAGTCTCACTTCCCCACGGTCAAAAGGACCATCTGAAAAAAGTGTAAAATCCAGAAAGGCAGGACAGGCCATGGAGAACTGGGAGCCTTGTTATGCTGATGGGAGGGATGTAAATTGCCAACAGACACTCGGGAGAAGTGTATGGTGTTTCCTGAAACATCTAAAAAACAAAGCAACAGAGCCTAGGGCACTTCCACTTATGGTCCTATAGCTTAGCGAAATTAAAATCAAAAAGACACAGCCACCCCAATGTATGGAACGGCTCTGTTTACAAGAACCTCGTTTACAGTACAAGTTCAACATCGCAGAAAGTGAAAAATGGATAAAGAAGTTGTGGTATTTACTTACAAAGCAATATCACTCAGCAATGAAATCTATGTCATCAGGCCCGTAGCAGCATAATTAGTGGATTCAGGTGCGATGATTCTAACTGAAATAGGTCACACAGAAAAAGAAACATCATAAGATATCAGTAATACACGGAATGTAAATTGGCTACACAGGAACTGAATTACAGAACAGAACACGGTCTCAAATTTAGAAAACCAACTTATGCTTGCTTAAGGGGAAAGGTGAGTTGGGGTGCTGCATAAAACCAGAGATTGAAATGAGCACAGATAAAGTTCCTTAAGCCAAATATGGAATAGACAAGAGCTACTCCTTGCTCAACGAAATGGCCTCAACACCGCATATTAAACGCCTAAGAATGTACCTGACTAGTAAGTATCTTAAAACCTATGGATTGCTATGTCTCCGAAAGAGAATCAAGCATGTGTACAGGGGCATAAACACAGCAGTGATAGGATTGGAGAGGTTCGGTGAGCAAATGAAGACCCTTTGAAGTCATATAGCATGGTACCCATTCCACGGGTCTCAACTACCCAGGTTTAAGGTATTCTTCCTTCAGCTGAAACATGCATGTGGAACCTAGAGTATGATCAACCATGTTATCGGGAGACGTGTTCAAATATGTCTCAGTTTTCGTACACTGGTACTCGGGTGCAACATTCCAGACGCTTTACTAACACTCTCCCGACTTGGAGAGTCAGTCCCTTTAACCTCCTGTTTGGCCCAGTTTGCAATTTCTGCGGAAGATGAACAGGAATAGCGAGAACCAATGAGAGACTAGCTGGAGGTGTCTGGACGGGCAAATTTAACTCTCATTTCCCACCAGGAACAGGAATTAACCAAAGGCTCAGCATGCCGTGCCGGAACCAGATTAGGGCCTGAAGCCATCCTGTGGTGTTGCGGCCAGCTCAAAACAAAGCGAGTTGAAGAAAGGAGCTCAGGGGCACTGTAATTCACAAACCTGCAGAGTTATAAATGACAGCTATCGTCCAAAAATATACTGAAGTAAGGCTGCCAAGAGGACTTGAAAGCGGGGCAGAATTGCAGGAAACCGATTTCAGGAGGTAGACTGGAATTGCATTGAAAGCATAGGAAAAGAGGCAGAACGTCCACAATGATGCACTTGGCCAAAAAGGGCGTATGCGTTTTTTCCTGAATATATTCAGGAAAAAACGCATACGCCCTTTTTGGCCAACCAAGCAAACTTGCAAAGGAAATCTGCACTACAATGAAGTCTCACTTCCCCCCGGTCAAAAGGGCCATCTGAAAAAAGTGTAAAATCCAGAAAGGCAGGACAGGCCGTGGAGAACTGGGAGCCTTGTTATGCTGATGGGCGGTATGTAAATTGCCAACAGACACTCGGGAGAAGTGTATGGTGTTTCCTGAAACATCTAAAAAACAAAGCAACAGAGCCTAGGGCACTTCCACTTATGGTCCTATAGCCTAGGGAAATTAAAATCATAAAGACACAGCGACCCCAAAAGTGGGGACCCCTCTGTTTACAAGAACCTAGTTTACCGTACAAGTTCAATATCACAGAAAGTGAAAAATGGATAAAGAACTTGTGGTACTTACATACAATGCAGTATCACTCAGCAATGAAATCTATGTCATCAGGCCCGTAGCAGCATAATGAGTGGATTCAGGTACGATGATTCTAACTGAAATAAGTCACACAGAAAGAGAAACATCATAAGATATCACTGATACACTGAATGTAAACTTGGCTACAAAGGAACTGAATTCCAAAACAGAACAGGGTCTCAAATTTAGAAAACCAACTTATGCTTGCTTAAGGGGAAAGGTGAGTTGGGGTGCTGCATAAAACCAGAGATTGAAATGAGCACAGATAAAGTTCCTTAAGCCAAATATGGAATAGACAAGAGCTACTCCTTGCTCAATGAAATGGACTCAACACCCCATACTAAACGCCTAAGAATGTACCTGACTAGTAAGTATCTTAAAACCTATGGATTGCTATGTCTCCAAAAGAGAATCAAGTGTGTGTACAGGGGCATAAACGCAGCAGTGATAGGATTGGAGAGGTTCGGTGAGCAAATGAAGACCCTTTGAAGTCATATTGCATGGTACCCATTCCACGAGTCTCAACTACCCAGTTTTAAGGTATTCTTCCTTCAGCTAAAACATGCATGTGGAACCCAGAGTATGATCAACCATGTGAACGGGAGACGCGTTCAAATATGTCTCAGTTTTCCTCCCCTGGTACTCGGGTGCAGCATTCCAGACGCTTTACTAACACTCTCCCCACTTGGAGAGTCAGCGCCTTTAACCTACTGTTTGGCCCAGTTTGCAATTTCTGCGGAAGATGAACAGGAATAGGGAGAACCAATGAGAGACTAGCTGGAGGTGTCTGGACGGGCAAATTTAACTCTCATTTCCCACCAGGAAGAGGAAATAACCAAAGGCTCAGTGTGCCGTGCTGGAACCAGATTAGGGCCTGTAGACATCCTGCAGTGTTGCTGCCAGCTCACAAGAAAGCAAGTTGAAGAAAGGAGCTCAGGGGCACTGTAATTCACAAACCTGCAGAGTTATAAATGACAGCTATCGTCCAAAAATATACTGAAGTAAGGCTGCCAAGAGGACTTGAAAGCGGGGCAGAATTGCAGGAAACCGATTTCAGGAGGTAGACTGGAATTGCATTGAAAGGATAGGAAAAGAGGCAGAACGTCCACAATGATGCACTTGGCCAAAAAGGGCGTATGCGTTTTTTCCTGAATATATTCAGGAAAAAACGCATACGCCCTTTTTGGCCAACCAAGCAAGCTTGCAAAGGAAATCTGCACTACAATGAAGTCTCACTTCCCCCCGGTCAAAAGGACCATCTGAAAAAAGTGTAAAATCCAGAAAGGCAGGACAGGCCATGGAGAACTGGGAGCCTTGTTATGCTGATGGGAGGGATGTAAATTGCCAACAGACACTCGGGAGAATTCTATGGTGTTTCCTGAAACATCTAAAAAACAAAGCAACAGAGCCTAGGGCACTTCCACTTATGGTCCTATAGCCTAGGGAAATTAAAATCATAAAGACACAGCGACCCCAAAAGTGGGGACCCCTCTGTTTACAAGAACCTAGTTTACCGTACAAGTTCAATATCACAGAAAGTGAAAAATGGATAAAGAACTTGTGGTACTTACATACAATGCAGTATCACTCAGCAATGAAATCTATGTCATCAGGCCCGTAGCAGCATAATGAGTGGATTCAGGTACGATGATTCTAACTGAAATAAGTCACACAGAAAGAGAAACATCATAAGATATCACTAATACACGGAATGTAAACTTGGCTACAAAGGAACTGAATTCCAAAACAGAACAGGGTCTCAAATTTAGAAAACCAACTTATGCTTGCTTAAGGGGAAAGGTGAGTTGGGGTGCTGCATAAAACCAGAGATTGAAATGAGCACAGATAAAGTTCCTTAAGCCAAATATGGAATAGACAAGAGCTACTCCTTGCTCAATGAAATGGACTCAACACCCCATACTAAACGCCTAAGAATGTACCTGACTAGTAAATATCTTAAAACCTATGGATTGCTATGTCTCCAAAAGAGAATCAAGCGTGTGTACAGGGGCATAAACGCAGCAGTGATAGGATTGGAGAGGTTCGGTGAGCAAATGAAGACCCTTTGAAGTCATATTGCATGGTACCCATTCCACGAGTCTCAACTACCCAGCTTTAAGGTATTCTTCCTTCAGCTAAAACATGCATGTGGAACCCAGAGTATGATCAACCATGTGAACGGGAGACGTGTTCAAATATGTCTCAGTTTTCGTACCCTGATACTCGGGTGCGACATTCCAGACGCTTTACAAACACTCTCCCAACTTGGAGAGTCAGTCCCTTTAACCTCCTGTTTAGCCCAGTTTGCAATTTCTGCGGAAGATGAACAGGAATAGGGAGAACCAATGAGAGACTAGCTGGAGGTGTCTGGACGGGCAAATTTAACTCTCATTTCCCACCAGGAAGAGGAATTAACCAAAGGCTCAGCATGCCGTGCTAGAACCAGATTAGGGCCTGAAGCCATCCTGCGGTGTTGCGGCCAGGTCACAAGAAAGCAAGTTGAAGAAAGGAACTCAGGGGCACTGTAATTCACAATCTTGCAGAGTTATAAATGACAGCTATCGTCCAAAAATATACTGAAGTAAGGCTGCCAAGAGGACTTGAAAGCGGGGCAGAATTGCAGGAAACCGATTTCAGGAGGTAGACTGGAATTGCAATGAAAGCATAGGAAAAGAGGCAGAGCGTCCACAATCATGCACCTGGCCAAAAAGGGCGTATGCTTTTTTTCCTGAATATATTCAGGAAAAAAAGCATACGCCCTTTTTGGCCAACCAAGCAAGCTTGCAAAGGAAATCTGCACTACAATGAAGTCTCACTTCCCCCCAGTCAAAAGGACCATCTGAAAAAAGTGTAAAATCCAGAAAGGCAGGACAGGCCATGGAGAACTGGGAGCCTTGTTATGCTGATGGGAGGGATGTAAATTGCCAACAGACACTCGGGAGAAGTGTATGGTGTTTCCTGAAACATCTAAAAAACAAAGCAACCGAGCCTAGGGCACTTCCACTTATGATCCTATAGCTTAGGAAAATTAAAATCAAAAAGAAACAGCCACCCCAATGTTTGGAACGGCTCTGTTTACAAGAACCTCGTTTACAGTACAAGTTCAACATCGCAGAAAGTGAAAAATGGATAAAGAAGTTGTGGTATTTACTTACAAAGCAATATCACTCAGCAATGAAATCTATGTCATCAGGCCCTTAGCAGCACAATGAGTGGATTCAGGTATGATGATTCTAACTGAAATAAGTCACACAGAAAAAGAAACATCATAAGATATCAGTAATACACGGAATGTAAATTGGCTACACAGGAACTGAATTACAGAACAGAACACGGTCTCAAATTTAGAAAACCAACTTATGCTTGCTTAAGGGGAAAGGTGAGTTGGGGTGCTGCATAAAACCAGAGATTGAAATGAGCACAGATAAAGTTCCTTAAGCCAAATATGGAATAGACAAGAGCTACTCCTTGCTCAACGAAATGGCCTCAACACCGCATATTAAACGCCTAAGAATGTACCTGACTAGTAAGTATCTTAAAACCTATGGATTGCTATGTCTCCGAAAGAGAATCAAGCATGTGTACAGGGGAATAAACACAGCAGTGATAGGATTGGAGAGGTACGGTGAGCAAATGAAGACCCTTTGAAGTCATATTGCATGGTACCCATTCCACGAGTCTCAACTACCCATGTTTAAGGTATTCTTCCTTCAGCTGAAACATGCATGTGGAACCTAGAGTATGATCAACCATGTGATCGGGAGACGTGTTCAAATATGTCTCACTTTTCGTACCCTGGTACTCGGGTGCAACATTCCAGACGCTTTACTAACACTCTCCCGACTTGGAGAGTCAGTCCCTTTAACCTCCTGTTTGGCCCAGTTTGCAATTTCTGCGGAAGATGAACAGGAATAGGGAGAACCAATGAGAGACTAGCTGGAGGTGTCTGGACGGGCAAATTTAACTCTCATTTCCCACCAGGAAGAGGAAATAACCAAAGGCTCAGCGTGCCGTGCCGGAACCAGATTAGGGCCTGAATCCATCCTGCGGTGTTGCGGCCAGCTCACAAGAAAGCGAGTTGAAGGAAGGAGCTCAGGGGCACTGTAATTCACAAACCTGCAGAGTTATAAATGACAGCTATCGTCCAAAAATATACCAAAGTAAGGTTGCCAAGAGGACTTGAAAGCGGGGCAGAATTGCAGCAAACCGATTTCAGGAGGTAGACTGGAATTGCATTGAAAGCATAGGAAAAGTGGAAGAGCGTCCACAATGATGCACCTAGCCAAAAAAGGGCGTATGCGTTTTTTCCTGAATATATTCAGGAAAAAACGCATACGCCCTTTTTTGGCCAACCAAGCAAGCTTGCAAAGGAAATCTGCACTACAATGAAGTCTCACTTCCCCCCGGTCAAAAGGACCATCTGAAAAAAGTGTAAAATCCAGAAAGGCCCGACAGGCCATGGAGAACTGGGAACCTTGTTATGCTGATGGGAGGGATGTAAATTGCCAACAGACACTCGGGAGAAGTGTATGGTGTTTCCTGAAACATCTAAAAAACAAAGCAACAGAGCCTAGGGCACTTCCACTTATGGTCCTATAGCTTAGGGAAATTAAAATCAAAAAGACACAGCCACCCCAAAGTATGGAACGGATCTGTTTACAAGAACCTCGTTTACAGTACAAGTTCAACATCGCAGAAAGTGAAAAATGGATAAAGAAGTTGTGGTATTTACATACAAAGCAATATCACTCAGCAATGAAATCTATGTCCTCAGGCCCTTAGCAGCACAATGAGTGGATTCAGGTATGATGATTCTAACTGAAATAAGTCACACAGAAAAAGAAACATCATAAGATATCAGTAATACACGGAATGTAAACTTGGCTACAGAGGAACTGAATTACAGAACAGAACAGGGTCTCAAATTTAGAAAACCAACTTATGCTTGCTTAAGGGGAAAGGTGAGTTGGGGTGCTGCATAAAACCAGAGATTGAAATGCGCACAGATAAAGTTCCTTAAGCCAAATATGGAATAGACAAGAGCTACTCCTTGCTCAACGAAATGGCCTCAACACCGCATATTAAATGCCTAAGAATGTACCTGACTAGTAAGTATCTTAAAACCTATGGATTGCTATGTCTCCGAAAGAGAATCAAGCATGTGTACAGGGGCATAAACACAGCAGTGATAGGATTGGAGAGGTTCGGTGAGCAAATGAAGACCCTTTGAAATCATATTGCATGGTAACCATTCCACGGGTTTCAACTACCCAGGTTTAAGGTATTCTTCCTTCAGCTAAAACATGCATGTGGAACCTAGAGTATGATCAACCATGAGATCGGGAGACGTGTTCAAATATGTCTCAGTTTTCGTACCCTGATACTCGGGTGCAACATTCCAGACGCTTTACAAACACTCTCACAACTTGGAGAGTCAGTCCCTTTAACCTCCTGTTTAGCCCAGTTTGCAATTTCTGCGGAAGATGAACAGGAATAGCGAGAACCAATGAGAGACTAGCTGGAGGTGTCTGGACGGGCAAATTTAACTCTCATTTCCCACCAGGAAGAGGAATTAACCAAAGGCTCAGCATGCCGTGCTGGAACCAGATTAGGGCCTGAAGCCATCCTGCGGTGTTACGGCCAGGTCACAAGAAAGCGAGTTGAAGAAAGGAGCTCAGGGGCACTGTAATTCACAATCTTGCAGAGTTATAAATGACAGCTATCGTCCAAAAATATACTGAAGTAAGGCTGCCAAGAGGACTTGAAAGCGGGGCAGAATTGCAGGAAACCGATTTCAGGAGGTAGACTGGAATTGCAATGAAAGCATAGGAAAAGAGGCAGAGAGTCCAGAATCATGCACCTGGCCAAAAAGGGCGTATGCATTTTTTCCTGAATATATTCAGGAAAAAAAGCATACGCACTTTTTGGCCAACGAAGCAAGCTTGCAAAGGAAATCTGCACTACAATGAAGTCTCACTTCCCCCCAGTCAAAAGGACCATCTGAAAAAAGTGTAAAATCCAGAAAGGCAGGACAGGCCATGGAGAACTGGGAGCCTTGTTATGCTGATGGGCGGGATGTAAATGGCCAACAGACACTCGGGAGAAGTGTATGGTGTTTCCTGAAACATCTAAGAAACAAAGCAACAGAGCCTAGGGCACTTCCACTTATGGTCCTATAGCTTAGGGAAATTAAAATCAAAAAGACACAGCCACCCCAAAGTTTGGGACGCCTCTGTTTACAAGAACCTCGTTTACCGTACAAGTTCAATATCACAGAAAGTGTAAAATGGATAAAGATCTTGTGGCACTTACGTACAATGCAGTATCACTCAGCAATGAAATCTATGTCATCAGGCCCGTAGCAGCACAATGAGTGGATTCAGGTACGATGATTCTAACTGAAATAAGTCACACAGAAAAAGAAACATCATAAGATATCAGTAATACACGGAATGTAAACTTGGCTACACAGGAACTGAATTCCAAAACAGAACAGGGTCTCAAATTTAGAAAACCAACTTATGCTTGCTTAAGGGTAAAGGTGAGTTGGGGTGCTGCATCAAACCAGAGATTGAAATGAGCACAGATAAAGTTCCTTAAGCCAAATATGGAATAGACAAGAGCTACTCCTTGCTCAACGAAATGGACTCAACACCCCATATTAAACGCCTAAGAATGTACCTGACTAGTAAGTATCTTAAAACCTATGGATTGCTATGTCTCCAAAAGAGAATCAAGCGTGTGTACAGGGGCATAAACGCAGCAGTGATAGGATTGGAGAGGTTCGGTGAGCAAATGAAGACCCTTTGAAGTCATATTGCATGGTACCCATTCCACGGGTCTCAACTCTCCAGGTTTAAGGTATTCTTCCTTCAGCTAAAACATGCATGTGGAACCCAGAGTATGATCAACCGTGTGAACGGGAGACGTGTTCAAATGTGTCTCAGTTTTCGTACCCTGGTACTCGGGTGCAACATTCCAGACGCTTTACTAACACTCTCCCCACTTGGAGAGTCAGTCCCTTTAACCTCCTGTTTGGCCCAGTTTGCAATTTCTGCGGAAGATGAACAGGAATAGGGAGAACCAATGAGAGACTAGCTGGAGGTGTCTGGACGGGCAAATTTAACTCTCATTTCCCACCAGGAAGAGGAATTAACCAAAGGCTCAGCGTGCCGTGCTGGAACCAGATTAGGGCCTGTAGCCATCCTGCGGTGTTGCGGCCAGCTCACAAGAAAGCAAGTTGAAGAAAGGAGCTCAGGGGCACTGTAATTCACAAACCTGCAGAGTTATAAATGACAGCTATCGTCCAAAAATATACTGAAGTAAGGCTGCCAAGAGGACTTGAAAGCGGGGCAGAATTGCAGGAAACCAATTTCAGGAGGTAGACTGGAATTGCAATGAAAGCATAGGAAAAGAGGCAGAGCGTCCACAATCATGCACCTGGCCAAAAAGGGCGTATGCGTTTTTTCCTGAATATATTCAGGAAAAAAAGCATACGCACTTTTTGGCCAACCAAGCAAGCTTGCAAAGGAAATCTGCACTACAATGAAGTCTCACTTCCCCACGGTCAAAAGGACCATCTGAAAAAAGTGTAAAATCCAGAAAGGCAGGACAGGCCATGGAGAACTGGGAGCCTTGTTATGCTGATGGGAGGGATGTAAATTGCCAACAGACACTCGGGAGAAGTGTATGGTGTTTCCTGAAACATCTAAAAAACAAAGCAACAGAGCCTAGGGCACTTCCACTTATGGTCCTATAGCTTAGGGAAATTAAAATCAAAAAGACACAGCCACCCCAATGTATGGAATGGCTCTGTTTACAAGAACCTCCTTTACAGTACAAGTTCAACATCGCAGAAAGTGAAAAATGGATAAAGAAGTTGTGGTATTTACGTACAAAGCAATATCACTCAGCAATGAAATCTATGTCATCAGGCCCGTAGCAGCATAATGAGTGGATTCAGGTGTGATGATTCTAACTGAAATAGGTCACACAGAAAAAGAAACATCATAAGATATCAGTAATACACGGAATGTAAATTGGCTACACAGGAACTGAATTACAGAACAGAACACGGTCTCAAATTTAGAAAACCAACTTATGCTTGCTTAAGGGGAAAGGTGAGTTGGGGTGCTGCATAAAACCAGAGATTGAAATGAGCACAGATAAAGTTCCTTAAGCCAAATATGGAATAGACAAGAGCTACTCCTTGCTCAACGAAATGGCCTCAACACCGCATATTAAACGCCTAAGAATGTACCTGACTAGTAAGTATCTTAAAACCTATGGATTGCTATGTCTCCGAAAGAGAATCAAGCATGTGTACAGGGGCATAAACACAGCAGTGATAGGATTGGAGAGGTTCGGTGAGCAAATGAAGACCCTTTGAAGTCATATAGCATGGTACCCATTCCACGGGTCTCAACTACCCAGGTTTAAGGTATTCTTCCTTCAGCTGAAACATGCATGTGGAACCTAGAGTATGATCAACCATGTTATCGGGAGACGTGTTCAAATATGTCTCAGTTTTCGTACACTGGTACTCGGGTGCAACATTCCAGACGCTTTACTAACACTCTCCCGACTTGGAGAGTCAGTCCCTTTAACCTCCTGTTTGGCCCAGTTTGCAATTTCTGCGGAAGATGAACAGGAATAGCGAGAACCAATGAGAGACTAGCTGGAGGTGTCTGGACGGGCAAATTTAACTCTCATTTCCCACCAGGAACAGGAATTAACCAAAGGCTCAGCATGCCGTGCCGGAACCAGATTAGGGCCTGAAGCCATCCTGTGGTGTTGCGGCCAGCTCAAAACAAAGCGAGTTGAAGAAAGGAGCTCAGGGGCACTGTAATTCACAAACCTGCAGAGTTATAAATGACAGCTATCGTCCAAAAATATACTGAAGTAAGGCTGCCAAGAGGACTTGAAAGCGGGGCAGAATTGCAGGAAACCGATTTCAGGAGGTAGACTGGAATTGCATTGAAAGCATAGGAAAAGAGGCAGAACGTCCACAATGATGCACTTGGCCAAAAAGGGCGTATGCGTTTTTTCCTGAATATATTCAGGAAAAAACGCATACGCCCTTTTTGGCCAACCAAGCAAACTTGCAAAGGAAATCTGCACTACAATGAAGTCTCACTTCCCCCCGGTCAAAAGGGCCATCTGAAAAAAGTGTAAAATCCAGAAAGGCAGGACAGGCCGTGGAGAACTGGGAGCCTTGTTATGCTGATGGGCGGTATGTAAATTGCCAACAGACACTCGGGAGAAGTGTATGGTGTTTCCTGAAACATCTAAAAAACAAAGCAACAGAGCCTAGGGCAATTCCACTTATGGTCCTATAGCCTAGGGAAATTAAAATCATAAAGACACAGCGACCCCAAAAGTGGGGACCCCTCTGTTTACAAGAACCTAGTTTACCGTACAAGTTCAATATCACAGAAAGTGAAAAATGGATAAAGAACTTGTGGTACTTACATACAATGCAGTATCACTCAGCAATGAAATCTATGTCATCAGGCCCGTAGCAGCATAATGAGTGGATTCAGGTACGATGATTCTAACTGAAATAAGTCACACAGAAAGAGAAACATCATAAGATATCACTGATACACGGAATGTAAACTTGGCTACAAAGGAACTGAATTCCAAAACAGAACAGGGTCTCAAATTTAGAAAACCAACTTATGCTTGCTTAAGGGGAAAGGTGAGTTGGGGTGCTGCATAAAACCAGAGATTGAAATGAGCACAGATAAAGTTCCTTAAGCCAAATATGGAATAGACAAGAGCTACTCCTTGCTCAATGAAATGGACTCAACACCCCATACTAAACGCCTAAGAATGTACCTGACTAGTAAGTATCTTAAAACCTATGGATTGCTATGTCTCCAAAAGAGAATCAAGCGTGTGTACAGGGGCATAAACGCAGCAGTGATAGGATTGGAGAGGTTCGGTGAGCAAATGAAGACCCTTTGAAGTCATATTGCATGGTACCCATTCCACGAGTCTCAACTACCCAGTTTTAAGGTATTCTTCCTTCAGCTAAAACATGCATGTGGAACCCAGAGTATGATCAACCATGTGAACGGGAGACGCGTTCAAATATGTCTCAGTTTTCCTCCCCTGGTACTCGGGTGCAGCATTCCAGACGCTTTACTAACACTCTCCCCACTTGGAGAGTCAGCGCCTTTAACCTCCTGTTTGGCCCAGTTTACAATTTCTGCGGAAGATGAACAGGAATAGGGAGAACCAATGAGAGACTAGCTGGAGGTGTCTGGACGGGCAAATTTAACTCTCATTTCCCACCAGGAAGAGGAAATAACCAAAGGCTCAGTGTGCCGTGCTGGAACCAGATTAGGGCCTGTAGACATCCTGCAGTGTTGCTGCCAGCTCACAAGAAAGCAAGTTGAAGAAAGGAGCTCAGGGGCACTGTAATTCACAAACCTGCAGAGTTATAAATGACAGCTATCGTCCAAAAATATACTGAAGTAAGGCTGCCAAGAGGACTTGAAAGCGGGGCAGAATTGCAGGAAACCGATTTCAGGAGGTAGACTGGAATTGCATTGAAAGGATAGGAAAAGAGGCAGAACGTCCACAATGATGCACTTGGCCAAAAAGGGCGTATGCGTTTTTTCCTGAATATATTCAGGAAAAAACGCATACGCCCTTTTTGGCCAACCAAGCAAGCTTGCAAAGGAAATCTGCACTACAATGAAGTCTCACTTCCCCCCGGTCAAAAGGACCATCTGAAAAAAGTGTAAAATCCAGAAAGGCAGGACAGGCCATGGAGAACTGGGAGCCTTGTTATGCTGATGGGAGGGATGTAAATTGCCAACAGACACTCGGGAGAATTCTATGGTGTTTCCTGAAACATCTAAAAAACAAAGCAACAGAGCCTAGGGCACTTCCACTTATGGTCCTATAGCCTAGGGAAATTAAAATCATAAAGACACAGCGACCCCAAAAGTGGGGACCCCTCTGTTTACAAGAACCTAGTTTACCGTACAAGTTCAATATCACAGAAAGTGAAAAATGGATAAAGAACTTGTGGTACTTACATACAATGCAGTATCACTCAGCAATGAAATCTATGTCATCAGGCCCGTAGCAGCATAATGAGTGGATTCAGGTACGATGATTCTAACTGAAATAAGTCACACAGAAAGAGAAACATCATAAGATATCACTAATACACGGAATGTAAACTTGGCTACAAAGGAACTGAATTCCAAAACAGAACAGGGTCTCAAATTTAGAAAACCAACTTATGCTTGCTTAAGGGGAAAGGTGAGTTGGGGTGCTGCATAAAACCAGAGATTGAAATGAGCACAGATAAAGTTCCTTAAGCCAAATATGGAATAGACAAGAGCTACTCCTTGCTCAATGAAATGGACTCAACACCCCATACTAAACGCCTAAGAATGTACCTGACTAGTAAGTATCTTAAAACCTATGGATTGCTATGTCTCCAAAAGAGAATCAAGCGTGTGTACAGGGGCATAAATGCAGCAGTGATAGGATTGGAGAGGTTCGGTGAGCAAATGAAGACCCTTTGAAGTCATATTGCATGGTACCCATTCCACGAGTCTCAACTACCCAGCTTTAAGGTATTCTTCCTTCAGCTAAAACATGCATGTGGAACCCAGAGTATGATCAACCATGTGAACGGGAGACGTGTTCAAATATGTCTCAGTTTTCGTACCCTGATACTCGGGTGCGACATTCCAGACGCTTTACAAACACTCTCCCAACTTGGAGAGTCAGTCCCTTTAACCTCCTGTTTAGCCCAGTTTGCAATTTCTGCGGAAGATGAACAGGAATAGGGAGAACCAATGAGAGACTAGCTGGAGGTGTCTGGACGGGCAAATTTAACTCTCATTTCCCACCAGGAAGAGGAATTAACCAAAGGCTCAGCATGCCGTGCTAGAACCAGATTAGGGCCTGAAGCCATCCTGCGGTGTTGCGGCCAGGTCACAAGAAAGCAAGTTGAAGAAAGGAACTCAGGGGCACTGTAATTCACAATCTTGCAGAGTTATAAATGACAGCTATCGTCCAAAAATATACTGAAGTAAGGCTGCCAAGAGGACTTGAAAGCGGGGCAGAATTGCAGGAAACCGATTTCAGGAGGTAGACTGGAATTGCAATGAAAGCATAGGAAAAGAGGCAGAGCGTCCACAATCATGCACCTGGCCAAAAAGGGCGTATGCTTTTTTTCCTGAATATATTCAGGAAAAAAAGCATACGCACTTTTTGGCCAACCAAGCAAGCTTGCAAAGGAAATCTGCACTACAATGAAGTCTCACTTCCCCCCAGTCAAAAGGACCATCTGAAAAAAGTGTAAAATCCAGAAAGGCAGGACAGGCCATGGAGAACTGGGAGCCTTGTTATGCTGATGGGAGGGATGTAAATTGCCAACAGACACTCGGGAGAAGTGTATGGTGTTTCCTGAAACATCTAAAAAACAAAGCAACAGAGCCTAGGGCACTTCCACTTATGGTCCTATAGCTTAGGAAAATTAAAATCAAAAAGAAACAGCCACCCCAATGTTTGGAACGGCTCTGTTTACAAGAACCTCGTTTACAGTACAAGTTCAACATCGCAGAAAGTGAAAAATGGATAAAGAAGTTGTGGTATTTACTTACAAAGCAATATCACTCAGCAATGAAATCTATGTCATCAGGCCCTTAGCAGCACAATGAGTGGATTCAGGTATGATGATTCTAACTGAAATAAGTCACACAGAAAAAGAAACATCATAAGATATCAGTAATACACGGAATGTAAATTGGCTACACAGGAACTGAATTACAGAACAGAACACGGTCTCAAATTTAGAAAACCAACTTATGCTTGCTTAAGGGGAAAGGTGAGTTGGGGTGCTGCATAAAACCAGAGATTGAAATGAGCACAGATAAAGTTCCTTAAGCCAAATATGGAATAGACAAGAGCTACTCCTTGCTCAACGAAATGGCCTCAACACCGCATATTAAACGCCTAAGAATGTACCTGACTAGTAAGTATCTTAAAACCTATGGATTGCTATGTCTCCGAAAGAGAATCAAGCATGTGTACAGGGGAATAAACACAGCAGTGATAGGATTGGAGAGGTACGGTGAGCAAATGAAGACCCTTTGAAGTCATATTGCATGGTACCCATTCCACGAGTCTCAACTACCCATGTTTAAGGTATTCTTCCTTCAGCTGAAACATGCATGTGGAACCTAGAGTATGATCAACCATGTGATCGGGAGACGTGTTCAAATATGTCTCACTTTTCGTACCCTGGTACTCGGGTGCAACATTCCAGACGCTTTACTAACACTCTCCCGACTTGGAGAGTCAGTCCCTTTAACCTCCTGTTTGGCCCAGTTTGCAATTTCTGCGGAAGATGAACAGGAATAGGGAGAACCAATGAGAGACTAGCTGGAGGTGTCTGGACGGGCAAATTTAACTCTCATTTCCCACCAGGAAGAGGAAATAACCAAAGGCTCAGCGTGCCATGCCGGAACCAGATTAGGGCCTGAATCCATCCTGCGGTGTTGCGGCCAGCTCACAAGAAAGCGAGTTGAAGGAAGGAGCTCAGGGGCACTGTAATTCACAAACCTGCAGAGTTATAAATGACAGCTATCGTCCAAAAATATACCAAAGTAAGGTTGCCAAGAGGACTTGAAAGCGGGGCAGAATTGCAGCAAACCGATTTCAGGAGGTAGACTGGAATTGCATTGAAAGCATAGGAAAAGTGGAAGAGCGTCCACAATGATGCACCTAGCCAAAAAAGGGCGTATGCGTTTTTTCCTGAATATATTCAGGAAAAAACGCATACGCCCTTTTTTGGCCAACCAAGCAAGCTTGCAAAGGAAATCTGCACTACAATGAAGTCTCACTTCCCCCCGGTCAAAAGGACCATCTGAAAAAAGTGTAAAATCCAGAAAGGCCCGACAGGCCATGGAGAACTGGGAGCCTTGTTATGCTGATGGGAGGGATGTAAATTGCCAACAGACACTCGGGAGAAGTGTATGGTGTTTCCTGAAACATCTAAAAAACAAAGCAACAGAGCCTAGGGCACTTCCACTTATGGTCCTATAGCTTAGGGAAATTAAAATCAAAAAGACACAGCCACCCCAAATTATGGAACGGATCTGTTTACAAGAACCTCGTTTACAGTACAAGTTCAACATCGCAGAAAGTGAAAAATGGATAAAGAAGTTGTGGTATTTACATACAAAGCAATATCACTCAGCAATGAAATCTATGTCCTCAGGCCCTTAGCAGCACAATGAGTGGATTCAGGTATGATGATTCTAACTGAAATAAGTCACACAGAAAAAGAAACATCATAAGATATCAGTAATACACGGAATGTAAACTTGGCTACACAGGAACTGAATTACAGAACAGAACAGGGTCTCAAATTTAGAAAACCAACTTATGCTTGCTTAAGGGGAAAGGTGAGTTGGGGTGCTGCATAAAACCAGAGATTGAAATGCGCACAGATAAAGTTCCTTAAGCCAAATATGGAATAGACAAGAGCTACTCCTTGCTCAACGAAATGGCCTCAACACCGCATATTAAATGCCTAAGAATGTACCTGACTAGTAAGTATCTTAAAACCTATGGATTGCTATGTCTCCGAAAGAGAATCAAGCATGTGTACAGGGGCATAAACACAGCAGTGATAGGATTGGAGAGGTTCGGTGAGCAAATGAAGACCCTTTGAAATCATATTGCATGGTAACCATTCCACGGGTTTCAACTACCCAGGTTTAAGGTATTCTTCCTTCAGCTAAAACATGCATGTGGAACCTAGAGTATGATCAACCATGAGATCGGGAGACGTGTTCAAATATGTCTCAGTTTTCGTACCCTGATACTCGGGTGCAACATTCCAGACGCTTTACAAACACTCTCACAACTTGGAGAGTCAGTCCCTTTAACCTCCTGTTTAGCCCAGTTTGCAATTTCTGCGGAAGATGAACAGGAATAGCGAGAACCAATGAGAGACTAGCTGGAGGTGTCTGGACGGGCAAATTTAACTCTCATTTCCCACCAGGAAGAGGAATTAACCAAAGGCTCAGCATGCCGTGCTGGAACCAGATTAGGGCCTGAAGCCATCCTGCGGTGTTACGGCCAGGTCACAAGAAAGCGAGTTGAAGAAAGGAGCTCAGGGGCACTGTAATTCACAATCTTGCAGAGTTATAAATGACAGCTATCGTCCAAAAATATACTGAAGTAAGGCTGCCAAGAGGACTTGAAAGCGGGGCAGAATTGCAGGAAACCGATTTCAGGAGGTAGACTGGAATTGCAATGAAAGCATAGGAAAAGAGGCAGAGAGTCCAGAATCATGCACCTGGCCAAAAAGGGCATATGCATTTTTTCCTGAATATATTCAGGAAAAAAAGCATACGCACTTTTTGGCCAACGAAGCAAGCTTGCAAAGGAAATCTGCACTACAATGAAGTCTCACTTCCCCCCAGTCAAAAGGACCATCTGAAAAAAGTGTAAAATCCAGAAAGGCCCGACAGGCCATGGAGAACTGGGAGCCTTGTTATGCTGATGGGAGGGATGTAAATTGCCAACAGACACTCGGGAGAAGTGTATGGTGTTTCCTGAAACATCTAAAAAACAAAGCAACAGAGCCTAGGGCACTTCCACTTATGGTCCTATAGCTTAGGGAAATTAAAATCAAAAAGAAACAGCCACCCCAAAGTATGGAACGGCTCTGTTTACAAGAACCTCGTTTACAGTACAAGTTCAACATCGCAGAAAGTGAAAAATGGATAAAGAAGTTGTGGTATTTACATACAAAGCAATATCACTCAGCAATGAAATCTATGTCCTCAGGCCCTTAGCAGCACAATGAGTGGATTCAGGTATGATGATTCTAACTGAAATAAGTCACACAGAAAAAGAAACATCATAAGATATCAGTAATACACGGAATGTAAACTTGGCTACACAGGAACTGAATTACAGAACAGAACAGGGTCTCAAATTTAGAAAACCAACTTATGCTTGCTTAAGGGGAAAGGTGAGTTGGGGTGCTGCATAAAACCAGAGATTGAAATGAGCACAGATAAAGTTCCTTAAGCCAAATATGGAATAGACAAGAGCTACTCCTTGCTCAACGAAATGGCCTCAACACCGCATATTAAATGCCTAAGAATGTACCTGACTAGTAAGTATCTTAAAACCTATGGATTGCTATGTCTCCGAAAGAGAATCAAGCATGTGTACAGGGGTATAAACACAGAAGTGATAGGATTGGAGAGGTTCGGTGAGCAAATGAAGACCCTTTGAAATCATATTGCATGGTAACCATTCCACGGGTTTCAACTACCCAGGTTTAAGGTATTCTTCCTTCAGCTAAAACATGCATGTGGAACCTAGAGTATGATCAACCATGTGATCGGGAGACGTGTTCAAATATGTCTCAGTTTTCGTACCCTGATACTCGGGTGCAACATTCCAGACGCTTTACAAACACTCTTACAACTTGGAGAGTCAGTCCCTTTAACCTCCTGTTTGGCCCAGTTTGCAATTTCTGCGGAAGATGAACAGGAATAGGGAGAACCAATGAGAGACTAGCTGGAGGTGTCTGGACGGGCAAATTTAACTCTCATTTCCCACCAGGAAGAGGAATTAACCAAAGGCTCAGCATGCCGTGCTGGAACCAGATTAGGGCCTGAAGCCATCCTGCGGTGTTGCGGCCAGGTCACAAGAAAGCGAGTTGAAGAAAGGAGCTCAGGGGCACTGTAATTCACAATCTTGCAGAGTTATAAATGACAGCTATCGTCCAAAAATATACTGAAGTAAGGCTGCCAAGAGGACTTGAAAGCGGGGCAGAATTGCAGGAAACCGATTTCAGGAGGTAGACTGGAATTGCAATGAAAGCATAGGAAAAGAGGCAGAGAGTCCAGAATCATGCACCTGGCCAAAAAGAGCGTATGCATTTTTTCCTGAATATATTCAGGAAAAAAAGCATACGCACTTTTTGGCCAACCAAGTAAGCTTGCAAAGGAAATCTACACTACAATGAAGTCTCACTTCCCCCCAGTCAAAAGGACCATCTGAAAAAAGTGTAAAATCCAGAAAGGCAGGACAGGCCATGGAGAACTGGGAGCCTTGTTATGCTGATGGGAGGGATGTAAATTGCCAACAGACACTCGGGAGAAGTGTATGGTGTTTCCTGAAACATCTAAAAAACAAAGCAACAGAGCCTAGGGCACTTCCACTTATGGTCCTATAGCTTAGGGAAATTAAAATCAAAAAGAAACAGCCACCCCAAAGTATGGAACGGCTCTGTTTACAAGAACCTCGTTTACAGTACAAGTTCAACATCGCAGAAAGTGAAAAATGGATAAAGAAGTTGTGGTATTTACTTACAAAGCAATATCACTCAGCAATGAAATCTATGTCATCAGGCCCTTAGCAGCACAATGAGTGGATTCAGGTACGATGATTCTAACTGAAATAAGTCACACAGAAAAAGAAACATCATAAGATATCAGTAATACACGGAATGTAAATTGGCTACACAGGAACTGAATTACAGAACAGAACACGGTCTCAAATTTAGAAAACCAACTTATGCTTGCTTAAGGGGAAAGGTGAGTTGGGGTGCTGCAGAAAACCAGAGATTGAAATGAGCACAGATAAAGTTCGTTAAGCCAAATATGGAATAGACAAGAGCTACTCCTTGCTCAACGAAATGGCCTCAACACCGCATATTAAACGCCTAAGAACGTACCTGACTAGTAAGTATCTTAAAACCTATGGATTGCTATGTCTCCGAAAGAGAATCAAGCATGTATACAGGGGCATAAAGGCAATAGTGATAGGATTGGAGAGGTTCGGTGAGCAAATGAAGACCCTTTGAAGTCATATTGCATGGTACCCATTCCACGGGTCTCAACTCTGCAGGTTTAAGGTATTCTTCCTTCAGCTGAAACATGCATGTGGAACCTAGAGTATGATCAACCATGTGATCGGGAGACGTGTTCAAATATGTCTCAGTTTTCGTACCCTGGTACTCGGGTGCAACATTCCAGACGCTTTACTAACACTCTCCCAACTTGGAGAGTCAGTGCCTTTAACCTCCTGTTTGGCCCACTTTGCAATTTCTGCGGAAGATTAACAGGAATAGGGAGAACCAATGAGAGACTAGCTGGAGGTGTCTGGACGGGCAAATTTAACTCTCATTTCCCACCAGGAAGAGGAAATAACCAAAGGCTCAGCGTGCAGTGCCGGAACCAGATTAGGGCCTGAAGCCATCCTGCGGTGTTGCGGCCAGCTCACAAGAAAGCGAGTTGAAGAAAGGAGCTCAGGGGCACTGTAATTCACAAACCTGCAGAGTTATAAATGACATCTATCGTCCAAAAATATACTGAAGTAAGGCTGCCAAGAGGACTTGAAAGCGGGGCAGAATTGCAGGAAACCGATTTCAGGAGGTAGACTGGAATTGCATTGAAAGCATAGGAAAAGAGGCAGAACGTCCACAATGATGCACTTGGCCAAAAAGGGCGTATGCGTTTTTTCCTGAATATATTCAGGAAAAAACGCATACGCCCTTTTTGGCCAACCAAGCAAGCTTGCAAAGAAAATCTGCACTACAATGAAGTCTCACTTCCCCCCGGTCAAAAGGGCCATCTGAAAAAAGTGTAAAATCCAGAAAGGCAGGACAGACCATGGAGAATTGGGAGCCTTGTTATGCAGATGGGCGGGATGTAAATTGCCAACAGACACTCGGGACAAGTGTATGGTGTTTCTTGAAACGTCTAAAAAACAATGCAACAGAGCCTAGGGCACTTCCACTTATGGTCCTATAGCTTAGGGAAATTAAAATCAAAAAGACACAGCCACCCCAAAGTTTGGGACGCCTCTGTTTACAAGAACCTCGTTTACCGTACAAGTTCAATATCACAGAAAGTGAAAAACGGATAAAGAACTGGTGGTACTTACGTACAATGCAGTATCACTCAGCAATGAAATCTATGTCATCAGGCCCGTAGCAGCATAATGAGTGGATTCAGGTACGATGATTCTAACTGAAATAATTCACACAGAAAAAGAAACATCATAAGATATCACTAATACACGGAATGTAAACTTGGCTACACAGGAACTGGATTACAAAACAGAACAGGGTCTCAAATTTAGAAAACCAACTTATGCTTGCTTAAGGGGAAAGGTGAGTTGGGGTGCTGCATAAAACCAGAGATTGAAATGAGCACAGATAAAGTTCCTTAAGCCAAATATGGAATAGACAAGAGCTACTCCTTGCTCAACGAAATGGACTCAACACCCCATACTAAACGCCTAAGAATGTACCTGACTAGTAAGTATCTTAAAACCTATGGATTGCTATGTCTCCAAAAGAGAATCAAGCGTGTATACAGGGCCATAAACGCAGCAGTGATAGGATTGGAGAGGTTCGGTGAGCAAATGAAGACCCTTTGAAGTCATATTGCATGGTACCCATTCCACGGGTCTCAACTCTCCAGGTTTAAAGTATTCTTCGTTCAGCTAAAACATGCATGTGGAACCCAGAGTATGATCAACTGTGTGAACGGGAGACGTGTTCAAATATTTCTCAGTTTTCCTCCCCTGGTACTCGGGTGCAACATTCCAGACGCTCTACTAACACTCTCCCCACTTGGAGAGTCAGCGCCTTTAACCTCCTGTTTGGCCCAGTTTGCAATTTCTGTGGAACATGAACAGGAATAGCGAGAACCAATGAGAGACTAGCTGGAGGTGTCTGGACGGGCAAATTTAACTCTCATTTCCCTCCAGGAGGAGGAATTAACCAAAGGCTCAGCGTGCCGTGCCGGAACCAGATTAGGGCCTGAAGCCATCCTGCGGTGTTGCGGCCAGCTCACAAGAAAGCGAGTTGAAGAAAGGAGCTCAGGGGCACTGTAATTCACAAACCTGCAGAGTTATAAATGACAGCTATCGTCCAAAAATATACTGAAGTAAGGCTGCCAAGAGGACTTGAAAGCGGGGCAGAATTGCAGGAAACCGATTTCAGGAGGTAGACTGGAATTGCACTGAAAGCATAGGAAAAGAGGCAGAGCGTCCACAATGATGCACTTGGCCAAAAAGGGCGTATGCGTTTTTTCCTGAATATATTCAGCAAAAAACGCATACGCCCGTTTGGGCCAACCAAGCAAACTTGCAAAGGAAATCTGCACTACAATGAAGTCTCACTTCCCCCCAGTCAAAAGGGTCATCTGAAAAAAGTGTAAAATCCAGAAAGGCAGGACAGGCCATGGAGAACTGGGAGCCTTGTTATGCTGATGGGCAGGATGTAAATTGCCAACAGACACTCGGGAGAAGTGTATGGTGTTTCCTGAAACATCTAAGAAACAAAGCAACAGAGCCTAGGGCACTTCCACTTATGGTCCTATAGCTTAGGGAAATTAAAATCAAAAAGACACAGCCACCCCAAAGTTTGGGACGCCTCTGTTTACAAGAACCTCGTTTACCGTACAAGTTCAATATCACAGAAAGTGTAAAATGGATAAAGAACTTGTGGTACTTACGTACAATGCAGTATCACTCAGCAATGTAATCTATGTCATCAGGCCCGTAGCAGCACAATGAGTGGATTCAGGTACGATGATTCTAACTGAAATAAGTCACACAGAAAAAGAAACATCATAAGATATCTGTAATACACGGAATGTAAACTTGGCTACACAGGAACTGAATTCCAAAACAGAACAGGGTCTCAAATTTAGAAAACCAACTTATGCTTGCTTAAGGGGAAAGGTGAGTTGGGGTGCTGCATAAAACCAGAGATTGAAATGAGCACAGATAAAGTTCCTTAAGCCAAATATGGAATAGACAAGAGCTACTCCTTGCTCAACGAAATGGACTCAACACCCCATATTAAACGCCTAAGAATGTACCTGACTAGTAAGTATCTTAAAACCTATGGATTGCTATGTCTCCAAAAGAGAATCAAGCGTGTGTACAGGGGCATAAACGCAGCAGTGATAGGATTGGAGAGGTTCGGTGAGCAAATGAAGACCCTTTGAAGTCATATTGCATGGTACCCATTCCACGGGTCTCAACTCTCCAGGTTTAAGGTATTCTTCCTTCAGCTAAAACATGCATGTGGAACCCAGAGTATGATCAACCGTGTGAACGGGAGAGGTGTTCAAATATGTCTCAGTTTTCGTACCCTGGTACTCGGGTGCAACATTTCAGACGCTTTACTAACACTCTCCCCACTTGGAGAGTCAGTCCCTTTAACCTCCTGTTTGGCCCAGTTTGCAATTTCTGCGGAAGATGAACAGGAGTAGGGAGAACCAATGAGAGACTAGCTGGAGGTGTCTGGAAGGGCAAATTTAACTCTCATTTCCCTCCAGGAGTAGGAATTAACCAAAGGCTCAGCGTGCCGTGCCGGAACCAGATTAGGGCCTGAAGCCATCCTGCGGTGTTGCGGCCAGCTCACAAGAAAGCGAGTTGAAGAAAGGAGCTCAGGGGCACTGTAATTCACAAACCTGCAGAGTTATAAATGACAGCTATCGTCCAAAAATATACTGAAGTAAGGCTGCCAAGAGGACTTGAATGCGGGGCAGAATTGCAGGAAACCGATTTCAGGAGGTAGACTGGAATTGCACTGAAAGCATAGGAAAAGAGGCAGAGCGTCCACAATGATGCACTTGGCCAAAAAGGGCGTATGCGTTTTTTCCTGAATATATTCAGGAAAAAACGCATACGCCCTTTTTGGCCAACCAAGCAAGCTTGCAAAGGAAATCTGCACTACAATGAAGTCTCACTTCACCCCGGTCAAACGGGTCATCTGAAAAAAGTGTAAAATCCAGAAAGGCAGGACAGGCCATGGAGAACTGGGAGCCTTGTTATGCTGATGGGCGGGATGTAAATGGCCAACAGACACTCGGGAGAAGTGTATGGTGTTTCCTGAAACATCTAAGAAACAAAGCAACAGAGCCTAGGGCACTTCCACTTATGGTCCTATAGCTTAGGGAAATTAAAATCAAAAAGACACAGCCACCCCAAAGTTTGGGACGCCTCTGTTTACAAGAACCTCGTTTACCGTACAAGTTCAATATCACAGAAAGTGTAAAATGGATAAAGATCTTGTGGCACTTACGTACAATGCAGTATCACTCAGCAATGAAATCTATGTCATCAGGCCCGTAGCAGCACAATGAGTGGATTCAGGTACGATGATTCTAACTGAAATAAGTCACACAGAAAAAGAAACATCATAAGATATCAGTAATACACGGAATGTAAACTTGGCTACACAGGAACTGAATTCCAAAACAGAACAGGGTCTCAAATTTAGAAAACCAACTTATGCTTGCTTAAGGGTAAAGGTGAGTTGGGGTGCTGCATCAAACCAGAGATTGAAATGAGCACAGATAAAGTTCCTTAAGCCAAATATGGAATAGACAAGAGCTACTCCTTGCTCAACGAAATGGACTCAACACCCCATATTAAACGCCTAAGAATGTACCTGACTAGTAAGTATCTTAAAACCTATGGATTGCTATGTCTCCAAAAGAGAATCAAGCGTGTGTACAGGGGCATAAACGCAGCAGTGATAGGATTGGAGAGGTTCGGTGAGCAAATGAAGACCCTTTGAAGTCATATTGCATGGTACCCATTCCACGGGTCTCAACTCTCCAGGTTTAAGGTATTCTTCCTTCAGCTAAAACATGCATGTGGAACCCAGAGTATGATCAACCGTGTGAACGGGAGACGTGTTCAAATGTGTCTCAGTTTTCGTACCCTGGTACTCGGGTGCAACATTCCAGACGCTTTACTAACACTCTCCCCACTTGGAGAGTCAGTCCCTTTAACCTCCTGTTTGGCCCAGTTTGCAATTTCTGCGGAAGATGAACAGGAATAGGGAGAACCAATGAGAGACTAGCTGGAGGTGTCTGGACGGGCAAATTTAACTCTCATTTCCCACCAGGAAGAGGAATTAACCAAAGGCTCAGCGTGCCGTGCTGGAACCAGATTAGGGCCTGTAGCCATCCTGCGGTGTTGCGGCCAGCTCACAAGAAAGCAAGTTGAAGAAAGGAGCTCAGGGGCACTGTAATTCACAAACCTGCAGAGTTATAAATGACAGCTATCGTCCAAAAATATACTGAAGTAAGGCTGCCAAGAGGACTTGAAAGCGGGGCAGAATTGCAGGAAACCGATTTCAGGAGGTAGACTGGAATTGCATTGAAAGCATAGGAAAAGAGGCAGAACGTCCACAATGATGCACTTGGCCAAAAAGGGCGTATGCGTTTTTTCCTGAATATATTCAGGAAAAAACGCATACGCCCTTTTTGGCCAACCAAGCAAGCTTGCAAAGGAAATCTGCACTACAATGAAGTCTCACTTCCCCCCGGTCAAAAGGACCATCTGAAAAAAGTGTAAAATCCAGAAAGGCAGGACAGGCCATGGAGAACTGGGAGCCTTGTTATGCTGATGGGAGGGATGTAAATTGCCAACAGACACTCGGGAGAAGTGTATGGTGTTTCCTGAAACATCTAAAAAACAAAGCAACAGAGCCTAGGGAACTTCCACTTATGGTCCTATAGCTTAGGGAAATTAAAATCAAAAAGACACAGAAACCCCAAAGTATGGAACGGATCTGTTTACAAGAACCTTGTTTACAGTACAAGTTCAACATCGCAGAAAGTGAAAAATGGATAAAGAAGTTGTGGTATTTACATACAAAGCAATATCACTCAGCAATGAAATCTATGTCCTCAGGCCCTTAGCAGCACAATGAGTGGATTCAGGTATGATGATTCTAACTGAAATAAGTCACACAGAATAAGAAACATCATAAGATATCAGTAATACACGGAATGTAAACTTGGCTACACAGGAACTGAATTACAGAACAGAACAGGGTCTCAAATTTAGAAAACCAACTTATGCTTGCTTAAGGGGAAAGGTGAGTTGGGGTGCTGCATAAAACCAGAGATTGAAATGAGCACAGATAAAGTTCCTTAAGCCAAATATGGAATAGACAAGAGCTACTCCTTGCTCAACGAAATGGCCTCAACACCGCATATTAAATGCCTAAGAATGTACCTGACTAGTAAGTATCTTAAAACCTATGGATTGCTATGTCTCCGAAAGAGAATCAAGCATGTGTACAGGGGCATAAACACAGCAGTGATAGGATTGGAGAGGTTCGGTGAGCAAATGAAGACCCTTTGAAATCATATTTCATGGTAACCATTCCACGGGTTTCAACTACCCAGGTTTAAGGTATTCTTCCTTCAGCTAAAACATGCATGTGGAACCTAGAGTATGATCAACCATGTGATCGGGAGACGTGTTCAAATATGTCTCAGTTTTCGTACCCTGATACTCGGGTGCAACATTCCAGACGCTTTACAAACACTCTCCCAACATGGAGAGTCAGTCCCTTTAACCTCCTGTTTAGCCCAGTTTGCAATTTCTGCGGAAGATGAACAGGAATAGGGAGAACCAATGAGAGACTAGCTGGAGGTGTCTGGACGGGCAAATTTAACTCTCATTTCCCACCAGGAAGAGGAATTAACCAAAGGCTCAGCATGCCGTGCTGGAACCAGATTAGGGCCTGAAGCCATCCTGCGGTGTTGCGGCCAGGTCACAAGAAAGCGAGTTGAAGAAAGGAACTCAGGGGCACTGTAATTCACAATCTTGCAGAGTTATAAATGACAGCTATCGTCCAAAAATATACTGAAGTAAGGCTGCCAAGAGGACTTGAAAGCGGGGCAGAATTGCAGGAAACCGATTTCAGGAGGTAGACTGGAATTGCAATGAAAGCATAGGAAAAGAGGCAGAGCGTCCACAATCATGCACCTGGCCAAAAAGGGCGTATGCGTTTTTTCCTGAATATATTCAGGAAAAAAAGCATACACACTTTTTGGCCAACCAAGCAAGCTTGCAAAGGAAATCTGCACTACAATGAAGTCTCACTTCCCCACGGTCAAAAGGACCATCTGAAAAAAGTGTAAAATCCAGAAAGGCAGGACAGGCCATGGAGAACTGGGAGCCTTGTTATGCTGATGGGAGGGATGTAAATTGCCAACAGACACTCGGGAGAAGTGTATGGTGTTTCCTGAAACATCTAAAAAACAAAGCAACAGAGCCTAGGGCACTTCCACTTATGGTCCTATAGCTTAGGGAAATTAAAATCAAAAAGACACAGCCACCCCAATGTATGGAACGGCTCTGTTTACAAGAACCTCGTTTACAGTACAAGTTCAACATCGCAGAAAGTGAAAAATGGATAAAGAAGTTGTGGTATTTACTTACAAAGCAATATCACTCAGCAATGAAATCTATGTCATCAGGCCCGTAGCAGCATAATGAGTGGATTCAGGTGCGATGATTCTAACTGAAATAGGTCACACAGAAAAAGAAACATCATAAGATATCAGTAATACACGGAATGTAAATTGGCTACACAGGAACTGAATTACAGAACAGAACACGGTCTCAAATTTAGAAAACCAACTTATGCTTGCTTAAGGGGAAAGGTGAGTTGGGGTGCTGCATAAAACCAGAGATTGAAATGAGCACAGATAAAGTTCCTTAAGCCAAATATGGAATAGACAAGAGCTACTCCTTGCTCAACGAAATGGCCTCAACACCGCATATTAAACGCCTAAGAATGTACCTGACTAGTAAGTATCTTA
Organism: Grampus griseus; assembly: GCF_964374135.1. Classification (NCBI taxonomy): domain Eukaryota; kingdom Metazoa; phylum Chordata; class Mammalia; order Artiodactyla; family Delphinidae; genus Grampus; species Grampus griseus. Next base: position 561,198 of record NW_028133321.1, read on the forward strand.
AAACCTATGGATTGCTATGTCTCCGAAAGAGAATCAAGCATGTGTACAGGGGCATAAACACAGCAGTGATAGGATTGGAGAGGTTCGGTGAGCAAATGAAGACCCTTTGAAGTCATATAGCATGGTACCCATTCCACGGGTCTCAACTACCCAGGTTTAAGGTATTCTTCCTTCAGCTGAAACATGCATGTGGAACCTAGAGTATGATCAACCATGTTATCGGGAGACGTGTTCAAATATGTCTCAGTTTTCGTACACTGGTACTCGGGTGCAACATTCCAGACGCTTTACTAACACTCTCCCGACTTGGAGAGTCAGTCCCTTTAACCTCCTGTTTGGCCCAGTTTGCAATTTCTGTGGAAGATGAACAGGAATAGCGAGAACCAATGAGAGACTAGCTGGAGGTGTCTGGAAGGGCAAATTTAACTCTCATTTCCCTCCAGGAGTAGGAATTAACCAAAGGCTCAGCGTGCCGTGCCGGAACCAGATTAGGGCCTGAAGCCATCCTGCGGTGTTGCGGCCAGCTCAGAAGAAAGCGAGTTGAAGAAAGGAGCTCAGGGGCACTGTAATTCACAAACCTGCAGAGTTATAAATGACAGCTATCGTCCAAAAATATACTGAAGTAAGGCTGCCAAGAGGACTTGAATGCGGGGCAGAATTGCAGGAAACCGATTTCAGGAGGTAGACTGGAATTGCACTGAAAGCATAGGAAAAGAGGCAGAGCGTCCACAATGATGCACTTGGCCAAAAAGGGCGTATGCGTTTTTTCCTGAATATATTCAGGAAAAAACGCATACGCCCTTTTTGGCCAACCAAGCAAGCTTGCAAAGGAAATCTGCACTACAATGAAGTCTCACTTCACCCCGGTCAAACGGGTCATCTGAAAAAAGTGTAAAATCCAGAAAGGCAGGACAGGCCATGGAGAACTGGGAGCCTTGTTATGCTGATGGGCGGGATGTAAATGGCCAACAGACACTCGGGAGAAGTGTATGGTGTTTCCTGAAACATCTAAGAAACAAAGCAACAGAGCCTAGGGCACTTCCACTTATGGTCCTATAGCTTAGGGAAATTAAAATCAAAAAGACACAGCCACCCCAAAGTTTGGGACGCCTCTGTTTACAAGAACCTCGTTTACCGTACAAGTTCAATATCACAGAAAGTGTAAAATGGATAAAGATCTTGTGGCACTTACGTACAATGCAGTATCACTCAGCAATGAAATCTATGTCATCAGGCCCGTAGCAGCACAATGAGTGGATTCAGGTACGATGATTCTAACTGAAATAAGTCACACAGAAAAAGAAACATCATAAGATATCAGTAATACACGGAATGTAAACTTGGCTACACAGGAACTGAATTCCAAAACAGAACAGGGTCTCAAATTTAGAAAACCAACTTATGCTTGCTTAAGGGTAAAGGTGAGTTGGGGTGCTGCATCAAACCAGAGATTGAAATGAGCACAGATAAAGTTCCTTAAGCCAAATATGGAATAGACAAGAGCTACTCCTTGCTCAACGAAATGGACTCAACACCCCATATTAAACGCCTAAGAATGTACCTGACTAGTAAGTATCTTAAAACCTATGGATTGCTATGTCTCCAAAAGAGAATCAAGCGTGTGTACAGGGGCATAAACGCAGCAGTGATAGGATTGGAGAGGTTCGGTGAGCAAATGAAGACCCTTTGAAGTCATATTGCATGGTACCCATTCCACGGGTCTCAACTCTCCAGGTTTAAGGTATTCTTCCTTCAGCTAAAACATGCATGTGGAACCCAGAGTATGATCAACCGTGTGAACGGGAGACGTGTTCAAATGTGTCTCAGTTTTCGTACCCTGGTACTCGGGTGCAACATTCCAGACGCTTTACTAACACTCTCCCCACTTGGAGAGTCAGTCCCTTTAACCTCCTGTTTGGCCCAGTTTGCAATTTCTGCGGAAGATGAACAGGAATAGGGAGAACCAATGAGAGACTAGCTGGAGGTGTCTGGACGGGCAAATTTAACTCTCATTTCCCACCAGGAAGAGGAATTAACCAAAGGCTCAGCGTGCCGTGCTGGAACCAGATTAGGGCCTGTAGCCATCCTGCGGTGTTGCGGCCAGCTCACAAGAAAGCAAGTTGAAGAAAGGAGCTCAGGGGCACTGTAATTCACAAACCTGCAGAGTTATAAATGACAGCTATCGTCCAAAAATATACTGAAGTAAGGCTGCCAAGAGGACTTGAAAGCGGGGCAGAATTGCAGGAAACCGATTTCAGGAGGTAGACTGGAATTGCAATGAAAGCATAGGAAAAGAGGCAGAGCGTCCACAATCATGCACCTGGCCAAAAAGGGCGTATGCGTTTTTTCCTGAATATATTCAGGAAAAAAAGCATACGCACTTTTTGGCCAACCAAGCAAGCTTGCAAAGGAAATCTGCACTACAATGAAGTCTCACTTCCCCACGGTCAAAAGGACCATCTGAAAAAAGTGTAAAATCCAGAAAGGCAGGACAGGCCATGGAGAACTGGGAGCCTTGTTATGCTGATGGGAGGGATGTAAATTGCCAACAGACACTCGGGAGAAGTGTATGGTGTTTCCTGAAACATCTAAAAAACAAAGCAACAGAGCCTAGGGCACTTCCACTTATGGTCCTATAGCTTAGGGAAATTAAAATCAAAAAGACACAGCCACCCCAATGTATGGAACGGCTCTGTTTACAAGAACCTCGTTTACAGTACAAGTTCAACATCGCAGAAAGTGAAAAATGGATAAAGAAGTTGTGGTATTTACTTACAAAGCAATATCACTCAGCAATGAAATCTATGTCATCAGGCCCGTAGCAGCATAATGAGTGGATTCAGGTGCGATGATTCTAACTGAAATAGGTCACACAGAAAAAGAAACATCATAAGATATCAGTAATACACGGAATGTAAATTGGCTACACAGGAACTGAATTACAGAATAGAACACGGTCTCAAATTTAGAAAACCAACTTATGCTTGCTTAAGGGGAAAGGTGAGTTGGGGTGCTGCATAAAACCAGAGATTGAAATGAGCACAGATAAAGTTCCTTAAGCCAAATATGGAATAGACAAGAGCTACTCCTTGCTCAACGAAATGGCCTCAACACCGCATATTAAACGCCTAAGAATGTACCTGACTAGTAAGTATCTTAAAACCTATGGATTGCTATGTCTCCGAAAGAGAATCAAGCATGTGTACAGGGGCATAAACACAGCAGTGATAGGATTGGAGAGGTTCGGTGAGCAAATGAAGACCCTTTGAAGTCATATAGCATGGTACCCATTCCACGGGTCTCAACTACCCAGGTTTAAGGTATTCTTCCTTCAGCTGAAACATGCATGTGGAACCTAGAGTATGATCAACCATGTTATCGGGAGACGTGTTCAAATATGTCTCAGTTTTCGTACACTGGTACTCGGGTGCAACATTCCAGACGCTTTACTAACACTCTCCCGACTTGGAGAGTCAGTCCCTTTAACCTCCTGTTTGGCCCAGTTTGCAATTTCTGCGGAAGATGAACAGGAATAGCGAGAACCAATGAGAGACTAGCTGGAGGTGTCTGGACGGGCAAATTTAACTCTCATTTCCCACCAGGAACAGGAATTAACCAAAGGCTCAGCATGCCGTGCCGGAACCAGATTAGGGCCTGAAGCCATCCTGTGGTGTTGCGGCCAGCTCAAAACAAAGCGAGTTGAAGAAAGGAGCTCAGGGGCACTGTAATTCACAAACCTGCAGAGTTATAAATGACAGCTATCGTCCAAAAATATACTGAAGTAAGGCTGCCAAGAGGACTTGAAAGCGGGGCACAATTGCAGGAAACCGATTTCAGGAGGTAGACTGGAATTGCATTGAAAGCATAGGAAAAGAGGCAGAACGTCCACAATGATGCACTTGGCCAAAAAGGGCGTATGCGTTTTTTCCTGAATATATTCAGGAAAAAACGCATACGCCCTTTTTGGCCAACCAAGCAAACTTGCAAAGGAAATCTGCACTACAATGAAGTCTCACTTCCCCCCGGTCAAAAGGGCCATCTGAAAAAAGTGTAAAATCCAGAAAGGCAGGACAGGCCGTGGAGAACTGGGAGCCTTGTTATGCTGATGGGCGGTATGTAAATTGCCAACAGACACTTGGGAGAAGTGTATGGTGTTTCCTGAAACATCTAAAAAACAAAGCAACAGAGCCTAGGGCACTTCCACTTATGGTCCTATAGCCTAGGGAAATTAAAATCATAAAGACACAGCGACCCCAAAAGTGGGGACCCCTCTGTTTACAAGAACCTAGTTTACCGTACAAGTTCAATATCACAGAAAGTGAAAAATGGATAAAGAACTTGTGGTACTTACATACAATGCAGTATCACTCAGCAATGAAATCTATGTCATCAGGCCCGTAGCAGCATAATGAGTGGATTCAGGTACGATGATTCTAACTGAAATAAGTCACACCGAAAGAGAAACATCATAAGATATCACTGATACACTGAATGTAAACTTGGCTACAAAGGAACTGAATTCCAAAACAGAACAGGGTCTCAAATTTAGAAAACCAACTTATGCTTGCTTAAGGGGAAAGGTGAGTTGGGGTGCTGCATAAAACCAGAGATTGAAATGAGCACAGATAAAGTTCCTTAAGCCAAATATGGAATAGACAAGAGCTACTCCTTGCTCAATGAAATGGACTCAACACCCCATACTAAACGCCTAAGAATGTACCTGACTAGTAAGTATCTTAAAACCTATGGATTGCTATGTCTCCAAAAGAGAATCAAGCGTGTGTACAGGGGCATAAACGCAGCAGTGATAGGATTGGAGAGGTTCGGTGAGCAAATGAAGACCCTTTGAAGTCATATTGCATGGTACCCATTCCACGAGTCTCAACTACCCAGTTTTAAGGTATTCTTCCTTCAGCTAAAACATGCATGTGGAACCCAGAGTATGATCAACCATGTGAACGGGAGACGCGTTCAAATATGTCTCAGTTTTCCTCCCCTGGTACTCGGGTGCAGCATTCCAGACGCTTTACTAACACTCTCCCCACTTGGAGAGTCAGCGCCTTTAACCTCCTGTTTGGCCCAGTTTGCAATTTCTGCGGAAGATGAACAGGAATAGGGAGAACCAATGAGAGACTAGCTGGAGGTGTCTCGACGGGCAAATTTAACTCTCATTTCCCACCAGGAAGAGGAAATAACCAAAGGCTCAGTGTGCCGTGCTGGAACCAGATTAGGGCCTGTAGACATCCTGCAGTGTTGCTGCCAGCTCACAAGAAAGCAAGTTGAAGAAAGGAGCTCAGGGGCACTGTAATTCACAAACCTGCAGAGTTATAAATGACAGCTATCGTCCAAAAATATACTGAAGTAAGGCTGCCAAGAGGACTTGAAAGCGGGGCAGAATTGCAGGAAACCGATTTCAGGAGGTAGACTGGAATTGCATTGAAAGGATAGGAAAAGAGGCAGAACGTCCACAATGATGCACTTGGCCAAAAAGGGCGTATGCGTTTTTTCCTGAATATATTCAGGAAAAAACGCATACGCCCTTTTTGGCCAACCAAGCAAGCTTGCAAAGGAAATCTGCACTACAATGAAGTCTCACTTCCCCCCGGTCAAAAGGACCATCTGAAAAAAGTGTAAAATCCAGAAAGGCAGGACAGGCCATGGAGAACTGGGAGCCTTGTTATGCTGATGGGAGGGATGTAAATTGCCAACAGACACTCGGGAGAATTCTATGGTGTTTCCTGAAACATCTAAAAAACAAAGCAACAGAGCCTAGGGCACTTCCACTTATGGTCCTATAGCCTAGGGAAATTAAAATCATAAAGACACAGCGACCCCAAAAGTGGGGACCCCTCTGTTTACAAGAACCTAGTTTACCGTACAAGTTCAATATCACAGAAAGTGAAAAATGGATAAAGAACTTGTGGTACTTACATACAATGCAGTATCACTCAGCAATGAAATCTATGTCATCAGGCCCGTAGCAGCATAATGAGTGGATTCAGGTACGATGATTCTAACTGAAATAAGTCACACAGAAAGAGAAACATCATAAGATATCACTAATACACGGAATGTAAACTTGGCTACAAAGGAACTGAATTCCAAAACAGAACAGGGTCTCAAATTTAGAAAACCAACTTATGCTTGCTTAAGGGGAAAGGTGAGTTGGGGTGCTGCATAAAACCAGAGATTGAAATGAGCACAGATAAAGTTCCTTAAGCCAAATATGGAATAGACAAGAGCTACTCCTTGCTCAATGAAATGGACTCAACACCCCATACTAAACGCCTAAGAATGTACCTGACTAGTAAATATCTTAAAACCTATGGATTGCTATGTCTCCAAAAGAGAATCAAGCGTGTGTACAGGGGCATAAACGCAGCAGTGATAGGATTGGAGAGGTTCGGTGAGCAAATGAAGACCCTTTGAAGTCATATTGCATGGTACCCATTCCACGAGTCTCAACTACCCAGCTTTAAGGTATTCTTCCTTCAGCTAAAACATGCATGTGGAACCCAGAGTATGATCAACCATGTGAACGGGAGACGTGTTCAAATATGTCTCAGTTTTCGTACCCTGATACTCGGGTGCGACATTCCAGACGCTTTACAAACACTCTCCCAACTTGGAGAGTCAGTCCCTTTAACCTCCTGTTTAGCCCAGTTTGCAATTTCTGCGGAAGATGAACAGGAATAGGGAGAACCAATGAGAGACTAGCTGGAGGTGTCTGGACGGGCAAATTTAACTCTCATTTCCCACCAGGAAGAGGAATTAACCAAAGGCTCAGCATGCCGTGCTAGAACCAGATTAGGGCCTGAAGCCATCCTGCGGTGTTGCGGCCAGGTCACAAGAAAGCAAGTTGAAGAAAGGAACTCAGGGGCACTGTAATTCACAATCTTGCAGAGTTATAAATGACAGCTATCGTCCAAAAATATACTGAAGTAAGGCTGCCAAGAGGACTTGAAAGCGGGGCAGAATTGCAGGAAACCGATTTCAGGAGGTAGACTGGAATTGCAATGAAAGCATAGGAAAAGAGGCAGAGCGTCCACAATCATGCACCTGGCCAAAAAGGGCGTATGCTTTTTTTCCTGAATATATTCAGGAAAAAAAGCATACGCACTTTTTGGCCAACCAAGCAAGCTTGCAAAGGAAATCTGCACTACAATGAAGTCTCACTTCCCCCCAGTCAAAAGGACCATCTGAAAAAAGTGTAAAATCCAGAAAGGCAGGACAGGCCATGGAGAACTGGGAGCCTTGTTATGCTGATGGGAGGGATGTAAATTGCCAACAGACACTCGGGAGAAGTGTATGGTGTTTCCTGAAACATCTAAAAAACAAAGCAACAGAGCCTAGGGCACTTCCATTTATGGTCCTATAGCTTAGGAAAATTAAAATCAAAAAGAAACAGCCACCCCAATGTTTGGAACGGCTCTGTTTACAAGAACCTCGTTTACAGTACAAGTTCAACATCGCAGAAAGTGAAAAATGGATAAAGAAGTTGTGGTATTTACTTACAAAGCAATATCACTCAGCAATGAAATCTATGTCATCAGGCCCTTAGCAGCACAATGAGTGGATTCAGGTATGATGATTCTAACTGAAATAAGTCACACAGAAAAAGAAACATCATAAGATATCAGTAATACACGGAATGTAAATTGGCTACACAGGAACTGAATTACAGAACAGAACACGGTCTCAAATTTAGAAAACCAACTTATGCTTGCTTAAGGGGAAAGGTGAGTTGGGGTGCTGCATAAAACCAGAGATTGAAATGAGCACAGATAAAGTTCCTTAAGCCAAATATGGAATAGACAAGAGCTACTCCTTGCTCAACGAAATGGCCTCAACACCGCATATTAAACGCCTAAGAATGTACCTGACTAGTAAGTATCTTAAAACCTATGGATTGCTATGTCTCCGAAAGAGAATCAAGCATGTGTACAGGGGAATAAACACAGCAGTGATAGGATTGGAGAGGTACGGTGAGCAAATGAAGACCCTTTGAAGTCATATTGCATGGTACCCATTCCACGAGTCTCAACTACCCATGTTTAAGGTATTCTTCCTTCAGCTGAAACATGCATGTGGAACCTAGAGTATGATCAACCATGTGATCGGGAGACGTGTTCAAATATGTCTCACTTTTCGTACCCTGGTACTCGGGTGCAACATTCCAGACGCTTTACTAACACTCTCCCGACTTGGAGAGTCAGTCCCTTTAACCTCCTGTTTGGCCCAGTTTGCAATTTCTGCGGAAGATGAACAGGAATAGGGAGAACCAATGAGAGACTAGCTGGAGGTGTCTGGACGGGCAAATTTAACTCTCATTTCCCACCAGGAAGAGGAAATAACCAAAGGCTCAGCGTGCCGTGCCGGAACCAGATTAGGGCCTGAATCCATCCTGCGGTGTTGCGGCCAGCTCACAAGAAAGCGAGTTGAAGGAAGGAGCTCAGGGGCACTGTAATTCACAAACCTGCAGAGTTATAAATGACAGCTATCGTCCAAAAATATACCAAAGTAAGGTTGCCAAGAGGACTTGAAAGCGGGGCAGAATTGCAGCAAACCGATTTCAGGAGGTAGACTGGAATTGCATTGAAAGCATAGGAAAAGTGGAAGAGCGTCCACAATGATGCACCTAGCCAAAAAAGGGCGTATGCGTTTTTTCCTGAATATATTCAGGAAAAAACGCATACGCCCTTTTTTGGCCAACCAAGCAAGCTTGCAAAGGAAATCTGCACTACAATGAAGTCTCACTTCCCCCCGGTCAAAAGGACCATCTGAAAAAAGTGTAAAATCCAGAAAGGCCCGACAGGCCATGGAGAACTGGGAGCCTTGTTATGCTGATGGGAGGGATGTAAATTGCCAACAGACACTCGGGAGAAGTGTATGGTGTTTCCTGAAACATCTAAAAAACAAAGCAACAGAGCCTAGGGCACTTCCACTTATGGTCCTATAGCTTAGGGAAATTAAAATCAAAAAGACACAGCCACCCCAAAGTATGGAACGGATCTGTTTACAAGAACCTCGTTTACAGTACAAGTTCAACATCGCAGAAAGTGAAAAATGGATAAAGAAGTTGTGGTATTTACATACAAAGCAATATCACTCAGCAATGAAATCTATGTCCTCAGGCCCTTAGCAGCACAATGAGTGGATTCAGGTATGATGATTCTAACTGAAATAAGTCACACAGAAAAAGAAACATCATAAGATATCAGTAATACACGGAATGTAAACTTGGCTACACAGGAACTGAATTACAGAACAGAACAGGGTCTCAAATTTAGAAAACCAACTTATGCTTGCTTAAGGGGAAAGGTGAGTTGGGGTGCTGCATAAAACCAGAGATTGAAATGCGCACAGATAAAGTTCCTTAAGCCAAATATGGAATAGACAAGAGCTACTCCTTGCTCAACGAAATGGCCTCAACACCGCATATTAAATGCCTAAGAATGTACCTGACTAGTAAGTATCTTAAAACCTATGGATTGCTATGTCTCCGAAAGAGAATCAAGCATGTGTACAGGGGCATAAACACAGCAGTGATAGGATTGGAGAGGTTCGGTGAGCAAATGAAGACCCTTTGAAATCATATTGCATGGTAACCATTCCACGGGTTTCAACTACCCAGGTTTAAGGTATTCTTCCTTCAGCTAAAACATGCATGTGGAACCTAGAGTATGATCAACCATGAGATCGGGAGACGTGTTCAAATATGTCTCAGTTTTCGTACCCTGATACTCGGGTGCAACATTCCAGACGCTTTACAAACACTCTCACAACTTGGAGAGTCAGTCCCTTTAACCTCCTGTTTAGCCCAGTTTGCAATTTCTGCGGAAGATGAACAGGAATAGCGAGAACCAATGAGAGACTAGCTGGAGGTGTCTGGACGGGCAAATTTAACTCTCATTTCCCACCAGGAAGAGGAATTAACCAAAGGCTCAGCATGCCGTGCTGGAACCAGATTAGGGCCTGAAGCCATCCTGCGGTGTTACGGCCAGGTCACAAGAAAGCGAGTTGAAGAAAGGAGCTCAGGGGCACTGTAATTCACAAACCTGCAGAGTTATAAATGACAGCTATCGTCCAAAAATATACTGAAGTAAGGCTGCCAAGAGGACTTGAAAGCGGGGCAGAATTGCAGGAAACCGATTTCAGGAGGTAGACTGGAATTGCAATGAAAGCATAGGAAAAGAGGCAGAGAGTCCAGAATCATGCACCTGGCCAAAAAGGGCGTATGCATTTTTTCCTGAATATATTCAGGAAAAAAAGCATACGCACTTTTTGGCCAACGAAGCAAGCTTGCAAAGGAAATCTGCACTACAATGAAGTCTCACTTCCCCCCAGTCAAAAGGACCATCTGAAAAAAGTGTAAAATCCAGAAAGGCAGGACAGGCCATGGAGAACTGGGAGCCTTGTTATGCTGATGGGCGGGATGTAAATGGCCAACAGACACTCGGGAGAAGTGTATGGTGTTTCCTGAAACATCTAAGAAACAAAGCAACAGAGCCTAGGGCACTTCCACTTATGGTCCTATAGCTTAGGGAAATTAAAATCAAAAAGACACAGCCACCCCAAAGTTTGGGACGCCTCTGTTTACAAGAACCTCGTTTACCGTACAAGTTCAATATCACAGAAAGTGTAAAATGGATAAAGATCTTGTGGCACTTACGTACAATGCAGTATCACTCAGCAATGAAATCTATGTCATCAGGCCCGTAGCAGCACAATGAGTGGATTCAGGTACGATGATTCTAACTGAAATAAGTCACACAGAAAAAGAAACATCATAAGATATCAGTAATACACGGAATGTAAACTTGGCTACACAGGAACTGAATTCCAAAACAGAACAGGGTCTCAAATTTAGAAAACCAACTTATGCTTGCTTAAGGGTAAAGGTGAGTTGGGGTGCTGCATCAAACCAGAGATTGAAATGAGCACAGATAAAGTTCCTTAAGCCAAATATGGAATAGACAAGAGCTACTCCTTGCTCAACGAAATGGACTCAACACCCCATATTAAACGCCTAAGAATGTACCTGACTAGTAAGTATCTTAAAACCTATGGATTGCTATGTCTCCAAAAGAGAATCAAGCGTGTGTACAGGGGCATAAACGCAGCAGTGATAGGATTGGAGAGGTTCGGTGAGCAAATGAAGACCCTTTGAAGTCATATTGCATGGTACCCATTCCACGGGTCTCAACTCTCCAGGTTTAAGGTATTCTTCCTTCAGCTAAAACATGCATGTGGAACCCAGAGTATGATCAACCGTGTGAACGGGAGACGTGTTCAAATGTGTCTCAGTTTTCGTACCCTGGTACTCGGGTGCAACATTCCAGACGCTTTACTAACACTCTCCCCACTTGGAGAGTCAGTCCCTTTAACCTCCTGTTTGGCCCAGTTTGCAATTTCTGCGGAAGATGAACAGGAATAGGGAGAACCAATGAGAGACTAGCTGGAGGTGTCTGGACGGGCAAATTTAACTCTCATTTCCCACCAGGAAGAGGAATTAACCAAAGGCTCAGCGTGCCGTGCTGGAACCAGATTAGGGCCTGTAGCCATCCTGCGGTGTTGCGGCCAGCTCACAAGAAAGCAAGTTGAAGAAAGGAGCTCAGGGGCACTGTAATTCACAAACCTGCAGAGTTATAAATGACAGCTATCGTCCAAAAATATACTGAAGTAAGGCTGCCAAGAGGACTTGAAAGCGGGGCAGAATTGCAGGAAACCGATTTCAGGAGGTAGACTGGAATTGCAATGAAAGCATAGGAAAAGAGGCAGAGCGTCCACAATCATGCACCTGGCCAAAAAGGGCGTATGCGTTTTTTCCTGAATATATTCAGGAAAAAAAGCATACGCACTTTTTGGCCAACCAAGCAAGCTTGCAAAGGAAATCTGCACTACAATGAAGTCTCACTTCCCCACGGTCAAAAGGACCATCTGAAAAAAGTGTAAAATCCAGAAAGGCAGGACAGGCCATGGAGAACTGGGAGCCTTGTTATGCTGATGGGAGGGATGTAAATTGCCAACAGACACTCGGGAGAAGTGTATGGTGTTTCCTGAAACATCTAAAAAACAAAGCAACAGAGCCTAGGGCACTTCCACTTATGGTCCTATAGCTTAGGGAAATTAAAATCAAAAAGACACAGCCACCCCAATGTATGGAACGGCTCTGTTTACAAGAACCTCGTTTACAGTACAAGTTCAACATCGCAGAAAGTGAAAAATGGATAAAGAAGTTGTGGTATTTACTTACAAAGCAATATCACTCAGCAATGAAATCTATGTCATCAGGCCCGTAGTAGCATAATGAGTGGATTCAGGTGTGATGATTCTAACTGAAATAGGTCACACAGAAAAAGAAACATCATAAGATATCAGTAATACACGGAATGTAAATTGGCTACACAGGAACTGAATTACAGAACAGAACACGGTCTCAAATTTAGAAAACCAACTTATGCTTGCTTAAGGGGAAAGGTGAGTTGGGGTGCTGCATAAAACCAGAGATTGAAATGAGCACAGATAAAGTTCCTTAAGCCAAATATGGAATAGACAAGAGCTACTCCTTGCTCAACGAAATGGCCTCAACACCGCATATTAAACGCCTAAGAATGTACCTGACTAGTAAGTATCTTAAAACCTATGGATTGCTATGTCTCCGAAAGAGAATCAAGCATGTGTACAGGGGCATAAACACAGCAGTGATAGGATTGGAGAGGTTCGGTGAGCAAATGAAGACCCTTTGAAGTCATATAGCATGGTACCCATTCCACGGGTCTCAACTACCCAGGTTTAAGGTATTCTTCCTTCAGCTGAAACATGCATGTGGAACCTAGAGTATGATCAACCATGTTATCGGGAGACGTGTTCAAATATGTCTCAGTTTTCGTACACTGGTACTCGGGTGCAACATTCCAGACGCTTTACTAACACTCTCCCGACTTGGAGAGTCAGTCCCTTTAACCTCCTGTTTGGCCCAGTTTGCAATTTCTGCGGAAGATGAACAGGAATAGCGAGAACCAATGAGAGACTAGCTGGAGGTGTCTGGACGGGCAAATTTAACTCTCATTTCCCACCAGGAACAGGAATTAACCAAAGGCTCAGCATGCCGTGCCGGAACCAGATTAGGGCCTGAAGCCATCCTGTGGTGTTGCGGCCAGCTCAAAACAAAGCGAGTTGAAGAAAGGAGCTCAGGGGCACTGTAATTCACAAACCTGCAGAGTTATAAATGACAGCTATCGTCCAAAAATATACTGAAGTAAGGCTGCCAAGAGGACTTGAAAGCGGGGCAGAATTGCAGGAAACCGATTTCAGGAGGTAGACTGGAATTGCATTGAAAGCATAGGAAAAGAGGCAGAACGTCCACAATGATGCACTTGGCCAAAAAGGGCGTATGCGTTTTTTCCTGAATATATTCAGGAAAAAACGCATACGCCCTTTTTGGCCAACCAAGCAAACTTGCAAAGGAAATCTGCACTACAATGAAGTCTCACTTCCCCCCGGTCAAAAGGGCCATCTGAAAAAAGTGTAAAATCCAGAAAGGCAGGACAGGCCGTGGAGAACTGGGAGCCTTGTTATGCTGATGGGCGGTATGTAAATTGCCAACAGACACTCGGGAGAAGTGTATGGTGTTTCCTGAAACATCTAAAAAACAAAGCAACAGAGCCTAGGGCACTTCCACTTATGGTCCTATAGCCTAGGGAAATTAAAATCATAAAGACACAGCGACCCCAAAAGTGGGGACCCCTCTGTTTACAAGAACCTAGTTTACCGTACAAGTTCAATATCACAGAAAGTGAAAAATGGATAAAGAACTTGTGGTACTTACATACAATGCAGTATCACTCAGCAATGAAATCTATGTCATCAGGCCCGTAGCAGCATAATGAGTGGATTCAGGTACGATGATTCTAACTGAAATAAGTCACACAGAAAGAGAAACATCATAAGATATCACTGATACACGGAATGTAAACTTGGCTACAAAGGAACTGAATTCCAAAACAGAACAGGGTCTCAAATTTAGAAAACCAACTTATGCTTGCTTAAGGGGAAAGGTGAGTTGGGGTGCTGCATAAAACCAGAGATTGAAATGAGCACAGATAAAGTTCCTTAAGCCAAATATGGAATAGACAAGAGCTACTCCTTGCTCAATGAAATGGACTCAACACCCCATACTAAACGCCTAAGAATGTACCTGACTAGTAAGTATCTTAAAACCTATGGATTGCTATGTCTCCAAAAGAGAATCAAGCGTGTGTACAGGGGCATAAACGCAGCAGTGATAGGATTGGAGAGGTTCGGTGAGCAAATGAAGACCCTTTGAAGTCATATTGCATGGTACCCATTCCACGAGTCTCAACTACCCAGTTTTAAGGTATTCTTCCTTCAGCTAAAACATGCATGTGGAACCCAGAGTATGATCAACCATGTGAACGGGAGACGCGTTCAAATATGTCTCAGTTTTCCTCCCCTGGTACTCGGGTGCAGCATTCCAGACGCTTTACTAACACTCTCCCCACTTGGAGAGTCAGCGCCTTTAACCTCCTGTTTGGCCCAGTTTACAATTTCTGCGGAAGATGAATAGGAATAGGGAGAACCAATGAGAGACTAGCTGGAGGTGTCTGGACGGGCAAATTTAACTCTCATTTCCCACCAGGAAGAGGAAATAACCAAAGGCTCAGTGTGCCGTGCTGGAACCAGATTAGGGCCTGTAGACATCCTGCAGTGTTGCTGCCAGCTCACAAGAAAGCAAGTTGAAGAAAGGAGCTCAGGGGCACTGTAATTCACAAAACTGCAGAGTTATAAATGACAGCTATCGTCCAAAAATATACTGAAGTAAGGCTGCCAAGAGGACTTGAAAGCGGGGCAGAATTGCAGGAAACCGATTTCAGGAGGTAGACTGGAATTGCATTGAAAGGATAGGAAAAGAGGCAGAACGTCCACAATGATGCACTTGGCCAAAAAGGGCGTATGCGTTTTTTCCTGAATATATTCAGGAAAAAACGCATACGCCCTTTTTGGCCAACCAAGCAAGCTTGCAAAGGAAATCTGCACTACAATGAAGTCTCACTTCCCCCCGGTCAAAAGGACCATCTGAAAAAAGTGTAAAATCCAGAAAGGCAGGACAGGCCATGGAGAACTGGGAGCCTTGTTATGCTGATGGGAGGGATGTAAATTGCCAACAGACACTCGGGAGAATTCTATGGTGTTTCCTGAAACATCTAAAAAACAAAGCAACAGAGCCTAGGGCACTTCCACTTATGGTCCTATAGCCTAGGGAAATTAAAATCATAAAGACACAGCGACCCCAAAAGTGGGGACCCCTCTGTTTACAAGAACCTAGTTTACCGTACAAGTTCAATATCACAGAAAGTGAAAAATGGATAAAGAACTTGTGGTACTTACATACAATGCAGTATCACTCAGCAATGAAATCTATGTCATCAGGCCCGTAGCAGCATAATGAGTGGATTCAGGTACGATGATTCTAACTGAAATAAGTCACACAGAAAGAGAAACATCATAAGATATCACTAATACACGGAATGTAAACTTGTCTACAAAGGAACTGAATTCCAAAACAGAACAGGGTCTCAAATTTAGAAAACCAACTTATGCTTGCTTAAGGGGAAAGGTGAGTTGGGGTGCTGCATAAAACCAGAGATTGAAATGAGCACAGATAAAGTTCCTTAAGCCAAATATGGAATAGACAAGAGCTACTCCTTGCTCAATGAAATGGACTCAACACCCCATACTAAACGCCTAAGAATGTACCTGACTAGTAAGTATCTTAAAACCTATGGATTGCTATGTCTCCAAAAGAGAATCAAGCGTGTGTACAGGGGCATAAATGCAGCAGTGATAGGATTGGAGAGGTTCGGTGAGCAAATGAAGACCCTTTGAAGTCATATTGCATGGTACCCATTCCACGAGTCTCAACTACCCAGCTTTAAGGTATTCTTCCTTCAGCTAAAACATGCATGTGGAACCCAGAGTATGATCAACCATGTGAACGGGAGACGTGTTCAAATATGTCTCAGTTTTCGTACCCTGATACTCGGGTGCGACATTCCAGACGCTTTACAAACACTCTCCCAACTTGGAGAGTCAGTCCCTTTAACCTCCTGTTTAGCCCAGTTTGCAATTTCTGCGGAAGATGAACAGGAATAGGGAGAACCAATGAGAGACTAGCTGGAGGTGTCTGGACGGGCAAATTTAACTCTCATTTCCCACCAGGAAGAGGAATTAACCAAAGGCTCAGCATGCCGTGCTAGAACCAGATTAGGGCCTGAAGCCATCCTGCGGTGTTGCGGCCAGGTCACAAGAAAGCAAGTTGAAGAAAGGAACTCAGGGGCACTGTAATTCACAATCTTGCAGAGTTATAAATGACAGCTATCGTCCAAAAATATACTGAAGTAAGGCTGCCAAGAGGACTTGAAAGCGGGGCAGAATTGCAGGAAACCGATTTCAGGAGGTAGACTGGAATTGCAATGAAAGCATAGGAAAAGAGGCAGAGCGTCCACAATCATGCACCTGGCCAAAAAGGGCGTATGCTTTTTTTCCTGAATATATTCAGGAAAAAAAGCATACGCACTTTTTGGCCAACCAAGCAAGCTTGCAAAGGAAATCTGCACTACAATGAAGTCTCACTTCCCCCCAGTCAAAAGGACCATCTGAAAAAAGTGTAAAATCCAGAAAGGCAGGACAGGCCATGGAGAACTGGGAGCCTTGTTATGCTGATGGGAGGGATGTAAATTGCCAACAGACACTCGGGAGAAGTGTATGGTGTTTCCTGAAACATCTAAAAAACAAAGCAACAGAGCCTAGGGCACTTCCACTTATGGTCCTATAGCTTAGGAAAATTAAAATCAAAAAGAAACAGCCACCCCAATGTTTGGAACGGCTCTGTTTACAAGAACCTCGTTTACAGTACAAGTTCAACATCGCAGAAAGTGAAAAATGGATAAAGAAGTTGTGGTATTTACTTACAAAGCAATATCACTCAGCAATGAAATCTATGTCATCAGGCCCTTA
This sequence comes from Grampus griseus, assembly GCF_964374135.1. Lineage (NCBI taxonomy): Eukaryota > Metazoa > Chordata > Mammalia > Artiodactyla > Delphinidae > Grampus > Grampus griseus. Next base: position 578,238 of record NW_028133321.1, read on the forward strand.
GCAGCACAATGAGTGGATTCAGGTATGATGATTCTAACTGAAATAAGTCACACAGAAAAAGAAACATCATAAGATATCAGTAATACACGGAATGTAAATTGGCTACACAGGAACTGAATTACAGAACAGAACACGGTCTCAAATTTAGAAAACCAACTTATGCTTGCTTAAGGGGAAAGGTGAGTTGGGGTGCTGCATAAAACCAGAGATTGAAATGAGCACAGATAAAGTTCCTTAAGCCAAATATGGAATAGACAAGAGCTACTCCTTGCTCAACGAAATGGCCTCAACACCGCATATTAAACGCCTAAGAATGTACCTGACTAGTAAGTATCTTAAAACCTATGGATTGCTATGTCTCCGAAAGAGAATCAAGCATGTGTACAGGGGAATAAACACAGCAGTGATAGGATTGGAGAGGTACGGTGAGCAAATGAAGACCCTTTGAAATCATATTGCATGGTACCCATTCCACGAGTCTCAACTACCCATGTTTAAGGTATTCTTCCTTCAGCTGAAACATGCATGTGGAACCTAGAGTATGATCAACCATGTGATCGGGAGACGTGTTCAAATATGTCTCACTTTTCGTACCCTGGTACTCGGGTGCAACATTCCAGACGCTTTACTAACACTCTCCCGACTTGGAGAGTCAGTCCCTTTAACCTCCTGTTTGGCCCAGTTTGCAATTTCTGCGGAAGATGAACAGGAATAGGGAGAACCAATGAGAGACTAGCTGGAGGTGTCTGGACGGGCAAATTTAACTCTCATTTCCCACCAGGAAGAGGAAATAACCAAAGGCTCAGCGTGCCGTGCCGGAACCAGATTAGGGCCTGAATCCATCCTGCGGTGTTGCGGCCAGCTCACAAGAAAGCGAGTTGAAGGAAGGAGCTCAGGGGCACTGTAATTCACAAACCTGCAGAGTTATAAATGACAGCTATCGTCCAAAAATATACCAAAGTAAGGTTGCCAAGAGGACTTGAAAGCGGGGCAGAATTGCAGCAAACCGATTTCAGGAGGTAGACTGGAATTGCATTGAAAGCATAGGAAAAGTGGAAGAGCGTCCACAATGATGCACCTAGCCAAAAAAGGGCGTATGCGTTTTTTCCTGAATATATTCAGGAAAAAACGCATACGCCCTTTTTTGGCCAACCAAGCAAGCTTGCAAAGGAAATCTGCACTACAATGAAGTCTCACTTCCCCCCGGTCAAAAGGACCATCTGAAAAAAGTGTAAAATCCAGAAAGGCCCGACAGGCCATGGAGAACTGGGAGCCTTGTTATGCTGATGGGAGGGATGTAAATTGCCAACAGACACTTGGGAGAAGTGTATGGTGTTTCCTGAAACATGTAAAAAACAAAGCAACAGAGCCTAGGGCACTTCCACTTATGGTCCTATAGCTTAGGGAAATTAAAATCAAAAAGACACAGCCACCCCAAAGTATGGAACGGATCTGTTTACAAGAACCTCGTTTACAGTACAAGTTCAACATCGCAGAAAGTGAAAAATGGATAAAGAAGTTGTGGTATTTACATACAAAGCAATATCACTCAGCAATGAAATCTATGTCCTCAGGCCCTTAGCAGCACAATGAGTGGATTCAGGTATGATGATTCTAACTGAAATAAGTCACACAGAAAAAGAAACATCATAAGATATCAGTAATACACGGAATGTAAACTTGGCTACACAGGAACTGAATTACAGAACAGAACAGGGTCTCAAATTTAGAAAACCAACTTATGCTTGCTTAAGGGGAAAGGTGAGTTGGGGTGCTGCATAAAACCAGAGATTGAAATGCGCACAGATAAAGTTCCTTAAGCCAAATATGGAATAGACAAGAGCTACTCCTTGCTCAACGAAATGGCCTCAACACCGCATATTAAATGCCTAAGAATGTACCTGACTAGTAAGTATCTTAAAACCTATGGATTGCTATGTCTCCGAAAGAGAATCAAGCATGTGTACAGGGGCATAAACACAGCAGTGATAGGATTGGAGAGGTTCGGTGAGCAAATGAAGACCCTTTGAAATCATATTGCATGGTAACCATTCCACGGGTTTCAACTACCCAGGTTTAAGGTATTCTTCCTTCAGCTAAAACATGCATGTGGAACCTAGAGTATGATCAACCATGAGATCGGGAGACGTGTTCAAATATGTCTCAGTTTTCGTACCCTGATACTCGGGTGCAACATTCCAGACGCTTTACAAACACTCTCACAACTTGGAGAGTCAGTCCCTTTAACCTCCTGTTTAGCCCAGTTTGCAATTTCTGCGGAAGATGAACAGGAATAGCGAGAACCAATGAGAGACTAGCTGGAGGTGTCTGGACGGGCAAATTTAACTCTCATTTCCCACCAGGAAGAGGAATTAACCAAAGGCTCAGCATGCCGTGCTGGAACCAGATTAGGGCCTGAAGCCATCCTGCGGTGTTACGGCCAGGTCACAAGAAAGCGAGTTGAAGAAAGGAGCTCAGGGGCACTGTAATTCACAATCTTGCAGAGTTATAAATGACAGCTATCGTCCAAAAATATACTGAAGTAAGGCTGCCAAGAGGACTTGAAAGCGGGGCAGAATTGCAGGAAACCGATTTCAGGAGGTAGACTGGAATTGCAATGAAAGCATAGGAAAAGAGGCAGAGAGTCCAGAATCATGCACCTGGCCAAAAAGGGCATATGCATTTTTTCCTGAATATATTCAGGAAAAAAAGCATACGCACTTTTTGGCCAACGAAGCAAGCTTGCAAAGGAAATCTGCACTACAATGAAGTCTCACTTCCCCCCAGTCAAAAGGACCATCTGAAAAAAGTGTAAAATCCAGAAAGGCAGGACAGGCCATGGAGAACTGGGAGCCTTGTTATGCTGATGGGAGGGATGTAAATTGCCAACAGACACTCGGGAGAAGTGTATGGTGTTTCCTGAAACATCTAAAAAACAAAGCAACAGAGCCTAGGGCACTTCCACTTATGGTCCTATAGCTTAGGGAAATTAAAATCAAAAAGAAACAGCCACCCCAAAGTATGGAACGGCTCTGTTTACAAGAACCTCGTTTACAGTACAAGTTCAACATCGCAGAAAGTGAAAAATGGATAAAGAAGTTGTGGTATTTACATACAAAGCAATATCACTCAGCAATGAAATCTATGTCCTCAGGCCCTTAGCAGCACAATGAGTGGATTCAGGTATGATGATTCTAACTGAAATAAGTCACACAGAAAAAGAAACATCATAAGATATCAGTAATACACGGAATGTAAACTTGGCTACACAGGAACTGAATTACAGAACAGAACAGGGTCTCAAATTTAGAAAACCAACTTATGCTTGCTTAAGGGGAAAGGTGAGTTGGGGTGCTGCATAAAACCAGAGATTGAAATGAGCACAGATAAAGTTCCTTAAGCCAAATATGGAATAGACAAGAGCTACTCCTTGCTCAACGAAATGGCCTCAACACCGCATATTAAATGCCTAAGAATGTACCTGACTAGTAAGTATCTTAAAACCTATGGATTGCTATGTCTCCGAAAGAGAATCAAGCATGTGTACAGGGGTATAAACACAGAAGTGATAGGATTGGAGAGGTTCGGTGAGCAAATGAAGACCCTTTGAAATCATATTGCATGGTAACCATTCCACGGGTTTCAACTACCCAGGTTTAAGGTATTCTTCCTTCAGCTAAAACATGCATGTGGAACCTAGAGTATGATCAACCATGTGATCGGGAGACGTGTTCAAATATGTCTCAGTTTTCGTACCCTGATACTCGGGTGCAACATTCCAGACGCTTTACAAACACTCTTACAACTTGGAGAGTCAGTCCCTTTAACCTCCTGTTTGGCCCAGTTTGCAATTTCTGCGGAAGATGAACAGGAATAGCGAGAACCAATGAGAGACTAGCTGGAGGTGTCTGGACGGGCAAATTTAACTCTCATTTCCCACCAGGAAGAGGAATTAACCAAAGGCTCAGCATGCCGTGCTGGAACCAGATTAGGGCCTGAAGCCATCCTGCGGTGTTGCGGCCAGGTCACAAGAAAGCGAGTTGAAGAAAGGAGCTCAGGGGCACTGTAATTCACAATCTTGCAGAGTTATAAATGACAGCTATCGTCCAAAAATATACTGAAGTAAGGCTGCCAAGAGGACTTGAAAGCGGGGCAGAATTGCAGGAAACCGATTTCAGGAGGTAGACTGGAATTGCAATGAAAGCATAGGAAAAGAGGCAGAGAGTCCAGAATCATGCACCTGGCCAAAAAGGGCGTATGCATTTTTTCCTGAATATATTCAGGAAAAAAAGCATACGCACTTTTTGGCCAACCAAGTAAGCTTGCAAAGGAAATCTACACTACAATGAAGTCTCACTTCCCCCCAGTCAAAAGGACCATCTGAAAAAAGTGTAAAATCCAGAAAGGCAGGACAGGCCATGGAGAACTGGGAGCCTTGTTATGCTGATGGGAGGGATGTAAATTGCCAACAGACACTCGGGAGAAGTGTATGGTGTTTCCTGAAACATCTAAAAAACAAAGCAACAGAGCCTAGGGCACTTCCACTTATGGTCCTATAGCTTAGGGAAATTAAAATCAAAAAGAAACAGCCACCCCAAAGTATGGAACGGCTCTGTTTACAAGAACCTCGTTTACAGTACAAGTTCAACATCGCAGAAAGTGAAAAATGGATAAAGAAGTTGTGGTATTTACTTACAAAGCAATATCACTCAGCAATGAAATCTATGTCATCAGGCCCTTAGCAGCACAATGAGTGGATTCAGGTACGATGATTCTAACTGAAATAAGTCACACAGAAAAAGAAACATCATAAGATATCAGTAATACACGGAATGTAAATTGGCTACACAGGAACTGAATTACAGAACAGAACACGGTCTCAAATTTAGAAAACCAACTTATGCTTGCTTAAGGGGAAAGGTGAGTTGGGGTGCTGCAGAAAACCAGAGATTGAAATGAGCACAGATAAAGTTCGTTAAGCCAAATATGGAATAGACAAGAGCTACTCCTTGCTCAACGAAATGGCCTCAACACCGCATATTAAACGCCTAAGAACGTACCTGACTAGTAAGTATCTTAAAACCTATGGATTGCTATGTCTCCGAAAGAGAATCAAGCATGTATACAGGGGCATAAAGGCAATAGTGATAGGATTGGAGAGGTTCGGTGAGCAAATGAAGACCCTTTGAAGTCATATTGCATGGTACCCATTCCACGGGTCTCAACTCTGCAGGTTTAAGGTATTCTTCCTTCAGCTGAAACATGCATGTGGAACCTAGAGTATGATCAACCATGTGATCGGGAGACGTGTTCAAATATGTCTCAGTTTTCGTACCCTGGTACTCGGGTGCAACATTCCAGACGCTTTACTAACACTCTCCCAACTTGGAGAGTCAGTGCCTTTAACCTCCTGTTTGGCCCAGTTTGCAATTTCTGCGGAAGATTAACAGGAATAGGGAGAACCAATGAGAGACTAGCTGGAGGTGTCTGGACGGGCAAATTTAACTCTCATTTCCCACCAGGAAGAGGAAATAACCAAAGGCTCAGCGTGCAGTGCCGGAACCAGATTAGGGCCTGAAGCCATCCTGCGGTGTTGCGGCCAGCTCACAAGAAAGCGAGTTGAAGAAAGGAGCTCAGGGGCACTGTAATTCACAAACCTGCAGAGTTATAAATGACAGCTATCGTCCAAAAATATACTGAAGTAAGTCTGCCAAGAGGACTTGAAAGCGGGGCAGAATTGCAGGAAACCGATTTCAGGAGGTAGACTGGAATTGTATTGAAAGCATAGGAAAAGAGGCAGAACGTCCACAATGATGCACTTGGCCAAAAAGGGCGTATGCGTTTTTTCCTGAATATATTCAGGAAAAAACGCATACGCCCTTTTTGGCCAACCAAGCAAGCTTGCAAAGGAAATCTGCACTACAATGAAGTCTCACTTCCCCCCGGTCAAAAGGGCCATCTGAAAAAAGTGTAAAATCCAGAAAGGCAGGACAGGCCATGGAGAACTGGGAGCCTTGTTATGCTGATGGGTGGGATGTAAATTGCCAACAGACACTCGGGAGAAGTGTATGGTGTTTCCTGAAACATCTAAAAAACAAAGCAACAGAGCCTAGGGAACTTCCACTTATGGTCCTATAGCTTAGGGAAATTAAAATCAAAAAGACACAGCCACCCCAAAGTTTGGGACGCCTCTGTTTAGAAGAATCTCGTTTACCGTACAAGTTCAGTATCACAGAAAGTGAAAAATGGATAAAGAACTTGTGGTACTTACGTACAATGCTGTATCACTCAGCAATGAAATCTATGTCATCAGGCCCGTAGCAGCATAATGAGTGGATTCAGGTACGATGATTCTAACTGAAATAAGTCACACAGAAAAAGAAACATCATAAGATATCACTAATACACGGAATGTAAACTTGGCTACACAGGAACTGAATTCCAAAACAGAACAGGGTCTCAAATTTAGAAAACCAACTTATGCTTGCTTAAGGGGAAAGGTGAGTTGGGGTGCTGCATAAAACCAGAGATTGAAATGAGCACAGATAAAGTTCCTTAAGCCAAATATGGAATAGACAAGAGCTACTCCTTGCTCAATGAAATGGACACAACACCCCATATTAAACGCCTAAGAATGTACCTGACTAGTAAGTATCTTAAAACCTATGGATTGCTATGTCTCCAAAAGAGAATCAAGCGTGTGTACAGGGGCATAAACACAGCAGTGATAGGATTGGAGAGGTTCGGTGAGCAAATGAAGACCCTTTGAAGTCATATTGCATGGTACCCATTCCACGGGTCTCAACTCTGCAGGTTTAAGGTATTCTTCCTTCAGCTAAAACATGCATGTGGAACCCAGAGTATGATCAACCGTGTGAACGGGAGACGTTTTCAAATATGTCTCAGTTTTCCTCCCCTGATACTCGGGTGCAACATTCCAGACGCTTTACTAACACTCTCCCCACTTGGACAGTCAGCGCCTTTAACCTCCTGTTTGGCCCAGTTTGCAATTTCTGCGGAAGATGAACAGGAATAGCGAGAACCAATGAGAGACTAGCTGGAGGTGTCTGGACGGGCAAATTTAACTCTCATTTCCCACCAGGAAGAGGAAATAACCAAAGGCTCAGCGTGCAGTGCCGGAACCAGATTAGGGCCTGAAGCCATCCTGCGGTGTTGCGGCCAGCTCACAAGAAAGCGAGTTGAAGAAAGGAGCTCAGGGGCACTGTAATTCACAAAACTGCAGAGTTATAAATGACAGCTATCGTCCAAAAATATACTGAAGTAAGGCTGCCAAGAGGACTTGAAAGCGGGGCAGAATTGCAGGAAACCGATTTCAGGAGGTAGACTGGAATTGTATTGAAAGCATAGGAAAAGAGGCAGAACGTCCACAATGATGCACTTGGCCAAAAAGGGCGTATGCGTTTTTTCCTGAATATATTCAGGAAAAAACGCATACGCCCTTTTTGGCCAACCAAGCAAGCTTGCAAAGGAAATCTGCACTACAATGAAGTCTCACTTCCCCCCGGTCAAAAGGGCCATCTGAAAAAAGTGTAAAATCCAGAAAGGCAGGACAGGCCATGGAGAACTGGGAGCCTTGTTATGCTGATGGGCGGGATGTAAATTGCCAACAGACACTCGGGAGAAGTGTATGGTGTTTCCTGAAACATCTAAAAAACAAAGCAACAGAGCCTAGGGAACTTCCACTTATGGTCCTATAGCTTAGGGAAATTAAAATCAAAAAGACACAGCCACCCCAAAGTTTGGGACGCCTCTGTTTACAAGAATCTCGTTTACCGTACAAGTTCAGTATCACAGAAAGTGAAAAATGGATAAAGAACTTGTGGTACTTACGTACAATGCTGTGTCACTCAGCAATGAAATCTATGTCATCAGGCCCGTAGCAGCATAATGAGTGGATTCAGGTACGATGATTCTAACTGAAATAAGTCACACAGAAAAAGAAACATCATAAGATATCACTAATACACGGAATGTAAACTTGGCTACACAGGAACTGAATTCCAAAACAGAACAGGGTCTCAAATTTAGAAAACCAACTTATGATTGCTTAAGGGGAAAGGTGAGTTGGGGTGCTGCATAAAACCAGAGATTGAAATGAGCACAGATAAAGTTCCTTAAGCCAAATATGGAATAGACAAGAGCTACTCCTTGCTCAATGAAATGGACACAACACCCCATATTAAACGCCTAAGAATGTACCTGACTAGTAAGTATCTTAAAACCTATGGATTGCTATGTCTCCAAAAGAGAATCAAGCGTGTGTACAGGGGCATAAACACAGCAGTGATAGGATTGGAGAGGTTCGGTGAGCAAATGAAGACCCTTTGAAGTCATATTGCATGGTACCCATTCCACGGGTCTCAACTCTGCAGGTTTAAGGTATTCTTCCTTCAGCTAAAACATGCATGTGGAACCCAGAGTATGATCAACCGTGTGAACGGGAGACGTTTTCAAATATGTCTCAGTTTTCCTCCCCTGATACTCGGGTGCAACATTCCAGACGCTTTACTAACACTCTCCCCACTTGGACAGTCAGCGCCTTTAACCTCCTGTTTGGCCCAGTTTGCAATTTCTGCGGAAGATGAACAGGAATAGCGAGAACCAATGAGAGACTAGCTGGAGGTGTCTGGACGGGCAAATTTAACTCTCATTTCCCACCAGGAAGAGGAAATAACCAAAGGCTCAGCGTGCAGTGCCGGAACCAGATTAGGGCCTGAAGCCATCCTGCGGTGTTGCGGCCAGCTCACAAGAAAGCGAGTTGAAGAAAGGAGCTCAGGGGCACTGTAATTCACAAAACTGCAGAGTTATAAATGACAGCTATCGTCCAAAAATATACTGAAGTAAGGCTGCCAAGAGGACTTGAAAGCGGGGCAGAATTGCAGGAAACCGATTTCAGGAGGTAGACTGGAATTGTATTGAAAGCATAGGAAAAGAGGCAGAACGTCCACAATGATGCACTTGGCCAAAAAGGGCGTATGCGTTTTTTCCTGAATATATTCAGGAAAAGACGCATACGCACTTTTTGGCCAACCAAGCAAGCTTGCAAAGGAAATCTGCACTACAATGAAGTCTCACTTCCCCCCGGTCAAAAGGGCCATCTGAAAAAAGTGTAAAATCCAGAAAGGCAGGACAGGCCATGGAGAACTGGGAGCCTTGTTATGCTGATGGGCGGGATGTAAATTGCCAACAGACACTCGGGAGAAGTGTATGGTGTTTCCTGAAACATCTAAAAAACAAAGCAACAGAGCCTAGGGCACTTCCACTTATGGTCCTATAGCTTAGGGAAATTAAAATCAAAAAGACACAGCCACCCCAAAGTTTGGGATGCCTCTGTTTACAAGAACCTCGTTTACCGTACAAGTTCAGTATCACAGAAAGTGAAAAATGGATAAAGAAATTGTGGTACTTATGTACAATGCAGTATCACTCAGCAATGAAATCTTTGTCATCAGGCCCGTAGCAGCATAATGAGTGGATTCAGGTACGATGATTCTAACTGAAATAAGTCACACAGAAAAAGAAACATCATAAGATATCACTAATACACGGAATGTAAACTTGGCTACACAGGAACTGAATTCCAAAACAGAACAGGGTCTCAAATTTAGAAAACCAACTTATGCTTGCTTAAGGGGAAAGGTGAGTTGGGGTGCTGCATAAAACCAGAGATAGAAATGAGCACAGATAAAGTTCCTTAAGCCAAATATGGAATAGACAAGAGCTACTCCTTGCTCAACGAAATGGACTCAACACCCCATATTAAACGCCTAAGAATGTACCTGACTAGTAAGTATCTTAAAACCTATGGATTGCTATGTCTCCAAAAGAGAATCAAGCATGTGTACAGGGGCATAAACGCAGCAGTGATAGGACTGGAGAGGTTCAGTGAGCAAATGAAGACCCTTTGAAGTCATATTGCATGGTACCCATTCCACGGGTCTCAACTCTCCAGGTTTAAGGTATTCTTCCTTCAGCTAAAACATGCATGTGGAACCCAGAGTATGATCAACCGTGTGAACGGGAGACGTGTTCAAATATGTCTCAGTTTTAATCCCCTGGTACTCGGGTGCAACATTCCAGACGCTTTACTAACACTCTCCCCACTTGGAGAGTCAGCGCCTTTAACCTCCTGTTTGGCCCAGTTTGCAATTTCTGCGGAAGATGAATAGGAATAGGGAGAACCAATGAGAGACTAGCTGGAGGTGTCTGGACGGGCAAATTTAACTCTCATTTCCCACCAGGAAGAGGAAATAACCAAAGGCTCAGCGTGCCGTGCCGGAACTAGATTAGGGCCTGAAGCCATCCTGCGGTGTTGCGGCCAGCTCACAAGAAAGCGAGTTGAAGAAAGGAGCTCAGGGGCACTGTAGTTCACAAACCTGCAGAGTTATAAATGACAGCTATCGTCCAAAAATATACTGAAGTAAGGCTGCCAAGAGGACTTGAAAGTGGGGCAGAATTGCAGGAAACCGATTTCAGGAGGTAGACTGGAATTGCATTGAAAGCATAGGAAAAGAGGCAGAACGTCCACAATGATGCACTTGGACAAAAAGGGCGTATGCGTTTTTTCCTGAATATATTCAGGAAAAAACGCATACGCCCTTTTTGGCCAACCAAGCAAGCTTGCAAAGGAAATCTGCACTACAATGAAGTCTCACTTCCCACGGTCAAAAGGGCCATCTGAAAAAAGTGTAAAATCCAGAAAGGCAGGACAGGCCATGGAGAACTGGGAGCCTTGTTATCCTGATGGGCGGTATGTAAATTGCCAACAGACACTCGGGAGAAGTGTATGGTGTTTCCTGAAACATCTAGAAAACAAAGCAACAGAGCCTAGAGCACTTCCACTTATGGTCCTATAGCTTAGGGAAATTAAAATCAAAAAGACACAGCCACCCCAAAGTTTGGGATGCCTCTGTTTACAAGAACCTCATTTACCGTACAAGTTCAGTATCACAGAAAGTGAAAAATGGATAAAGAAATTGTGGTACTTATGTACAATGCAGTATCACTCAGCAATGAAATCTTTGTCATCAGGCCCGTAGCAGCATAATGAGTGGATTCAGGTACGATGATTCTAACTGAAATAAGTCACACAGAAAAAGAAACATCATAAGATATCACTAATACACGGAATGTAAACTTGGCTACACAGGAACTGAATTCCAAAACAGAACAGGGTCTCAAATTTAGAAAACCAACTTATGCTTGCTTAAGCGGAAAGGTGAGTTGGGGTGCTGCATAAAACCAGAGATAGAAATGAGCACAGATAAAGTTCCTTAAGCCAAATATGGAATAGACAAGAGCTACTCCTTGCTCAACGAAATGGACTCAACACCCCATATTAAACGCCTAAGAATGTACCTGACTAGTAAGTATCTTAAAACCTATGGATTGCTATGTCTCCAAAAGAGAATCAAGCATGTGTACAGGGGCATAAACGCAGCAGTGATAGGACTGGAGAGGTTCGGTGAGCAAATGAAGACCCTTTGAAGTCATATTGCATGGTACCCATTCCACGGGTCTCAACTCTCCAGGTTTAAGGTATTCTTCCTTCAGCTAAAACATGCATGTGGAACCCAGAGTATGATCAACCGTGTGAACGGGAGACGTGTTCAAATATGTCTCAGTTTTAATCCCCTGGTACTCGGGTGCAACATTCCAGACGCTTTACTAACACTCTCCCCACTTGGAGAGTCAGCGCCTTTAACCTCCTGTTTGGCCCAGTTTGCAATTTCTGCGGAAGATGAATAGGAATAGGGAGAACCAATGAGAGACTAGCTGGAGGTGTCTGGACGGGCAAATTTAACTCTCATTTCCCACCAGGAAGAGGAAATAACCAAAGGCTCAGCGTGCCGTGCCGGAACTAGATTAGGGCCTGAAGCCATCCTGCGGTGTTGCGGCCAGCTCACAAGAAAGCGAGTTGAAGAAAGGAGCTCAGGGGCACTGTAGTTCACAAACCTGCAGAGTTATAAATGACAGCTATCGTCCAAAAATATACTGAAGTAAGGCTGCCAAGAGGACTTGAAAGTGGGGCAGAATTGCAGGAAACCGATTTCAGGAGGTAGACTGGAATTGCATTGAAAGCATAGGAAAAGAGGCAGAACGTCCACAATGATGCACTTGGACAAAAAGGGCGTATGCGTTTTTTCCTGAATATATTCAGGAAAAAACGCATACGCCCTTTTTGGCCAACCAAGCAAGCTTGCAAAGGAAATCTGCACTACAATGAAGTCTCACTTCCCACGGTCAAAAGGGCCATCTGAAAAAAGTGTAAAATCCAGAAAGGCAGGACAGGCCATGGAGAACTTGGAGCCTTGTTATCCTGATGGGCGGTATGTAAATTGCCAACAGACACTCGGGAGAAGTGTATGTTGTTTCCTGAAACATCTAGAAAACAAAGCAACAGAGCCTAGAGCACTTCCACTTATGGTCCTATAGCTTAGGGAAATTAAAATCAAAAAGACACAGCCACCCCAAAGTTTGGGACGCCTCTGTTTACAAGAATCTCGTTTTCCGTACAAGTTCAGTATCACAGAAAGTGAAAAATGGATAAAGAACTTATAGTACTTACGTACAATGCAGTATCACTCAGCAATGAAATCTATGTCATCAGGCCCGTAGCAGCATAATGAGTGGATTCAGTTACGATGATTCTAACTGAAATAAGTCACACAGAAAAAGAAACATTATAAGATATCACTAATACACGGAATGTAAACTTGGCTACACAGGAACTGAATTCCAAAACAGAACAGGGTCTCAAATTTAGAAAACCAACTTATGCTTGCTTAAGGGGAAAGGTGAGTTGGGGTGCTGCATAAAACCAGAGATTGAAATGAGCACAGATAAAGTTCCTTAAGCCAAATATGGAATAGGCAAGAGCTACTCCTTGCTCAACGAAATGGACTCAACACCCCATATTAAACGCCTAAGAATGTACCTGATTAGTAAGTGTCTTAAAACCTATGGATTGCTATGTCTCCAAAAGAGAATCAAGCGTGTGTACAGGGGCATAAACGCAGCAGTGATAGGATTGGAGAGGTTCGGTGAGCAAATGAAGACCCTTTGAAGTCATATTGCATGGTACCCATTCCATGGGTCTCAACTCTGCAAGTTTAAGGTATTCTTCCTTCAGCTAAAACATGCATGTGGAACCCAGAGTATGATCAACTGTGTGAACGGGAGACATGTTCAAATATGTCTCAGTTTTCCTCCCCTGGTACTCGGGTGCAACATTCCAGACGCTTTACTAACACTCTCCCCACTTGGAGAGTCAACGCCTTTAACCTCCTGTTTGGCCCAGTTTGCAATTTCTGCGGAAGATGAACAGGAATAGGGAAAACCAATGAGAGACTAGCTGGAGGTGTCTGGACGGGCAAATTTAACTCTCATTTCCCACCAGGAAGAGGAAATAACCAAAGGCTCAGCGTGCCGTGCGGGAACCAGATTAGGGCCTGAAGCAATCCTTCGGTGTTGCGGCCAGCTCACAAGAAAGCGAGTTGAAGAAAGGAGCTCAGGGGCACTGTAATTCACAAATCTGCAGAGTTATAAATGACAGCTATCGTCCAAAAATATACTGAAGTAAGGCTGCCAGGAGGACTTGAAAGCGGGGCAGAATTGCAGGAAACCGATTTCAGGAGGTAGACTGGAATTGCATTGAAAGCATAGGAAAAGAGGCAGAACGTCAACAATGATGCACTTGGCCAAAAAGGGCGTATGCGTTTTTTCCTGAATATATTCAGGAAAAAACGCATACGCCCTTTTTGGCCAACCAAGCAAGCTTGCAAAGGAAATCTGCACTACAATGAAGTCTCACTTCCCCCCGGTCAAAAGGGCCATCTGAAAAAAGTGTAAAATCCAGAAAGGCAGGACAGGCCATGGAGAACTGGGAGCCTTGTTATCCTGATGGGCGGTATGTAAATTGCCAACAGACACTTGGGAGAAGTGTATGGTGTTTCCTGAAACATCTAAAAAACAAAGCAACAGAGCCTAGGGCACTTCCACTTATGGTCCTATAGCTTAGGGAAATTAAAATCAAAAAGACACAGCCACCCCAACGTTTGGGACGCCTCTGTTTACAAGAACCTCGTTTACCGTACAAGTTCAGTATCACAGAAAGTGAAAAGTGGATAAAGAACTTGTGGTACTTACGTACAATGCAGTATCACTCAGCAATGAAATCTATGTCATCAGGCCCGTAGCAGCATAATGAATGGATTCAGGTACGATGATTCTAACTGAAATAAGTCACACAGAAAAAGAAACATCATAAGATATCACTAATACACGGAATGTAAACTTGGCTACACAGGAACTGAATTCCAAAACAGAACAGGGTCTCAAATTTAGAAAACCAACTTATGCTTGCTTAAGGGGAAAGGTGAGTTGGGGTGCTGCATAAAACCAGAGATTGAAATGAGCACAGATAAAGTTCCTTAAGCCAAATATGGAATAGACAAGAGCTACTCCTTGCTCAACGAAATGGACTCAACACCCCATATTAAACGCCTAAGAATGTACCTGACTAGTAAGTATCTTAAAACCTATGGATTGCTATGTCTCCAAAAGAGAATCAAGCATGTGTACAGGGGCATAAACGCAGCAGTGATAGGACTGGAGAGGTTCGGTGAGCAAATGAAGACCCTTTGAAGTCATATGGCATGGTACCCATTCCACGGGTCTCAACTCTCCAGGTTTAAGGTATTCTTCCTTCAGCTAAAACATGCATGTGGAACCCAGAGTATGATCAACCGTGTGAACGGGAGACGTGTTCAAATATGTCTCAGTTTTAATCCCCTGGTACTCGGGTGCAACATTCCAGACGCTTTACTAACACTCTCCCCACTTGGAGAGTCAGCGCCTTTAACCTCCTGTTTGGCCCAGTTTGCCATTTCTGCGGAAGATGAATAGGAATAGGGAGAACCAATGAGAGACTAGCTGGAGGTGTCTGGACGGGCAAATTTAACTCTCATTTCCCACCAGGAAGAGGAAATAACCAAAGGCTCAGCGTGCCGTGCCGAAACCAGATTAGGGCCTGAAGCCATCCTGCGGTGTTGCGGCCAGCTCACAAGAAAGCGAGTTGAAGAAAGGAGCTCAGGGGCACTGTAATTCACAAACCTGCAGAGTTATAAATGACAGCTATCGTCCAAAAATATACTGAAGTAAGGCTGCCAAGAGGACTTGAAAGCGGGGCAGAATTGCAGGAAACCGATTTCAGGAGGTAGACTGGAATTGCATTGAAAGCATAGGAAAAGAGGCAGAACGTCCACAATGATGCACTTGGCCAAAAAGGGCGTATGCGTTTTTTCCTGAATATATTCAGGAAAAAACGCATACGCCCTTTTTGGCCAACCAAGCAAGCTTGCAAAGGAAATCTGCACTACAATGAAGTCTCACTTCCCACGGTCAAAAGGGCCATCTGAAAAAAGTGTAAAATCCAGAAAGGCAGGACAGGCCATGGAGAACTGGGAGCCTTGTTATCCTGATGGGCGGTATGTAAATTGCCAACAGACACGCGGGAGAAGTGTATGGTGTTTCCTGAAACATCTAGAAAACAAAGCAACAGAGCCTAGGGCACTTCCACTTATGGTCCTATAGCTTAGGGAAATTAAAATCAAAAAGACACAGCCACCCCAAAGTTTGGGATGCCTCTGTTTACAAGAACCTCGTTTACCGTACAAGTTCAGTATCACAGAAAGTGAAAAATGGATAAAGAACTTGTGGTACTTATGTACAATGCAGTATCACTCAGCAATGAAATCTTTGTCATCAGGCCCGTAGCAGCATAATGAGTGGATTCAGGTACGATGATTCTAACTGAAATAAGTCACACAGAAAAAGAAACATCATAAGATATCACTAATACACGGAATGTAAACTTGGCTACACAGGAACTGAATTCCAAAACAGAACAGTGTCTCAAATTTAGAAAACCAACTTATGCTTGCTTAAGGGGAAAGGTGAGTTGGGGTGCTGCATAAAACCAGAGATTGAAATGAGCACAGATAAAGTTCCTTAAGCCAAATATGGAATAGACAAGAGCTACTCCTTGCTCAACGAAATGGACTCAACACCCCATATTAAACGCCTAAGAATGTACCTGACTAGTAAGTATCTTAAAACCTATGGATTGCTATGTCTCCGAAAGAGAATCAAGCGTGTGTACAGGGGCATAAACGCAGCAGTGATAGGATTGGAGAGGTTCGGTGAGCAAATGAAGACCCTTTGAAGTCATATTGCATGGTACCCATTCCACGGGTTTCAACTACCCAGGTTTAAGGTATTCTTCCTTCAGCTAAAACATGCATGTGGAACCTAGAGTATGATCAACCATGTGATCGGGAGACGTGTTCAAATATGTCTCAGTTTTCGTACCCTGGTACTCGGGTGCAATATTCCAGACGCTTTACTAACACTCTCCCGACTTGGAGAGTCAGTCCCTTTAACCTCCTGTTTGGCCCAGTTTGCAATTTCTTCGGAAGATGAACAGGAATAGCGAGAACCAATGACAGACTAGCTGGAGGTGTTTGGACGGGCAAATTTAACTCTCATTTCCCACCAGGAAGAGGAATTAACCAAAGGCTCAGCGTGCCGTGCCGAAACCAGATTAGGGCCTGAAGCCATCCTGCGGTGTTGCGGCCAGGTCACAAGAAAGCGAGTTGAAGAAAGGAGCTCAGGGGCACTGTAATTCACAAACCTGCAGAGTTATAAATGACAGCTATCGTCCAAAAATATACTGAAGTAAGGCTGCCAAGAGGACTTGAAAGCGGGGCAGAATTGCAGGAAACCTATTTCAGGAGGTAGACTGGAATTGCATTGAAAGCATAGGAAAAGAGACAGAACGTCCACAATGATGCACTTGGCCAAAAAGGGCGTATGCGTTTTTTCCTGAATATATTCAGGAAAAAACGCATACGCCCTTTTTGACCAACCAAGCAAACTTGCAAAGGAAATCTGCACTACAATGAAGTCTCACTTCCCCCCGGTCAAAAGGGCCATCTGATAAAAGTGTAAAATCCAGAAAGGCAGGACAGGCCATGGAGAACTGGGAGCCTTGTTATCCTGATGGGCGGTATGTAAATTGCCAACAGACACTTGGGAGAAGTGTATGGTGTTTCCTGAAACATCTAAAAAACAAAGCAACAGAGCCTAGGGCACTTCCACTTATGGTCCTATAGCTTAGGGAAATTAAAATCAAAAAGACACAGCCACCCCAACGTTTGGGACGCCTCTGTTTACAAGAACCTCGTTTACTGTACAAGTTCAGTATCACAGAAAGTGAAAAGTGGATAAAGAACTTGTGGTACTTACGTACAATGCAGTATCACTCAGCAATGAAATCTATGTCATCAGGCCCGTAGCAGCATAATGAATGGATTCAGGTACGATGATTCTAACTGAAATAAGTCACACAGAAAAAGAAACATCATAAGATATCACTAATACACGGAATGTAAACTTGGCTACACAGGAACTGAATTCCAAAACAGAACAGGGTCTCAAATTTAGAAAACCAACTTATGCTTGCTTAAGGGGAAAGGTGAGTTGGGGTGCTGCATAAAACCAGAGATTGAAATGAGCACAGATAAAGTTCCTTAAGCCAAATATGGAATAGACAAGAGCTACTCCTTGCTCAACGAAATGGACTCAACACCCCATATTAAACGCCTAAGAATGTACCTGACTAGTAAGTATCTTAAAACCTATGGATTGCTATGTCTCCAAAAGAGAATCAAGCATGTGTACAGGGGCATAAACGCAGCAGTGATAGGACTGGAGAGGTTCAGTGAGCAAATGAAGACCCTTTGAAGTCATATTGCATGGTACCCATTCCACGGGTCTCAACTCTCCAGGTTTAAGGTATTCTTCCTTCAGCTAAAACATGCATGTGGAACCCAGAGTATGATCAACCGTGTGAACGGGAGACGTGTTCAAATATGTCTCAGTTTTAATCCCCTGGTACTCGGGTGCAACATTCCAGACGCTTTACTAACACTCTCCCCACTTGGAGAGTCAGCGCCTTTAACCTCCTGTTTGGCCCAGTTTGCAATTTCTGCGGAAGATGAATAGGAATAGGGAGAACCAATGAGAGACTACTTGGAGGTGTCTGGACGGGCAAATTTAACTCTCATTTCCCACCAGGAAGAGGAAATAACCAAAGGCTCAGCGTGCCGTGCCGGAACCAGATTAGGGCCTGAAGCCATCCTGCGGTGTTGCGGCCAGGTCAAAAGAAAGCGAGTTGAAGAAAGGAGCTCAGGGGCACTGTAATTCACAAACCTGCAGAGTTATAAATGACAGCTATCGTCCAAAAATATACTGAAGTAAGGCTGCCAAGAGGACTTGAAAGCGGGGCAGAATTGCAGGAAACCAATTTCAGGAGGTAGACTGGAATTGCATTGAAAGCATAGGAAAAGAGGCAGAACGTCCACAATGATGCACTTGACCAAAAAGGGCGTATGCGTTTTTTCCTGAATATATTCAGGAAAAAACGCATACGCCCTTTTTGGCCAACCAAGCAAGCTTGCAAAGGAAATCTGCACTACAATGAAGTCTCACTTCCGCCCGGTCAAAAGGGTCATCTGAAAAAAGTGTAAAATCCAGAAAGGCAGGACGGGCCATGGAGAACTGGGAGCCTTGTTATGCTGATGGGCGGTATATAAATTGCCAACAGACACTTGGGAGAAGTGTATGGTGTTTCCTGAAACATCTAAAAAACAAAGCAACAGAGCCTAGGGCACTTCCACTTATGGTCCTAAAGCTTAGGGAAATTAAAATCATAAAGACACAGCCACCCCAAAGTTTGGGACGCCTCTGTTTACAACAACCTAATTTACCGTACAAGTTCAATATCACAGAAAGTGAAAAATGGATAAAGAACTTGTGGTACTTACGTACAATGCAGTATCACTCAGCAATGAAATCTATGTCAACAGGCCCGTAGCAGCATAATGAGTGGATTCAGGAACGATGATTCTAACTGAAATAAGTCACACAGAAAAAGAAACATCATAAGATATCACTAATACACGGAATGTAAACTTGGCTACACAAGAACTGAATTTCAAAACAGAACAGGGTCTCAAATTTAGAAAACCAACTTATGCTTGCTTAAGGGGAAAGGTGAGTTGGGGTGCTGCATAAAACCAGAGATTGAAATGAGCACAGATAAAGTTCCTTAAGCCAAATATGGAATAGACAAGAGCTACTCCTTGCTCAACGAAATGGACTCAACACCCCATATTAAACGCCTAAGAATGTACCTGACTAGTAAGTATCTTAAAACCTATGGATTGCTATGTCTCCAAAAGAGAATCAAGCGTGTGTACAGGGGCATAAACGCAGCAGTGATAGGATTGGAGAGGTTCGGTGAGCAAATGAAGACCCTTTGAAGTCATATTGCATGGTACCCATTCCACGGGTCTCAACTCTCCAGGTTTAAGGTATTCTTCCTTCAGCTAAAACATGCATGTGGAACCCAGAGTATGATCAACTGTGTGAACGGGAGACGTGTTCAAATATGTCTCAGTTTTCCTCCCCTGGTACTCGGGTGCAACATTCCAGACACTTTACTAACACTCTCCCGACTTGGAGAGTCAGTCCCTTTAACCTCCTGTTTGGCCCAGTTTGCAATTGCTTCGGAAGATGAACAGGAATAGCGAGAACCAATGAGAGACAAGCTGGAGGTGTCTGGACGGGCAAATTTAACTCTCATTTCCCAACAGGAAGAGGAATTAACCAAAGGCTCAGTGTGCCGTGCCGGAACCAGATTAGGGCCTGAAGCCATCCTGCGGTGTTGCGGCCAGGTCAAAAGAAAGCGAGTTGAAGAAAGGAGCTCAGGGACACTGTAATTCACAAACGTGCAGAGTTATAAATGACAGCTATCGTCCAAAAATATACTGAAGTAAGGCTGCCAAGAGGACTTGAAAGCGGGGCAGAATTGCAGGAAACCGATTTCAGGAGGTAGACTGGAATTGCATTGAAAGCATAGGAAAAGAGGCAGAACGTCCACAATGATGCACTTGGACAAAAAGGGCGTATGCGTTTTTTCCTGAATATATTCAGGAAAAAACGCATACGCCCTGTTTGGCCAACCAAGCAAGCTTGCAAAGGAAATCTGCACTACAATGAAGTCTCACTTCCCCCTGGTCAAAAGGGCCATCTGAAAAACGTGTAAAATCCAGAAAGGCAGGACAGGCCATGGAGAACTGGGAGCCTTGTTATGCTGATGGGCAGGATGTAAATTGCCAACAGACACTCGGGAGAAGTGTATGGTGTTTCCTGAAACATCTAAAAAACAAAGCAACAGAGCCTAGGGCACTTCCACTTATGGTCTTATAGCTTAGGGAAATTAAAATCAAAAAGACACAGCCACCCCAAAGTTTGGAAGGGCTCTGTTTACAAGAACCTCGTTTGCAATACAAGTTCAACATCGCAGAAAGTGAAAAATGGATAAAGAACTTGTGGTATTTACTTACAAAGCAATATCACTCAGCAATGAAATCTATGTCATCAGGCCCTTAGCAGCACAATGAGTGGATTCAGGTATGATGATTCTAACTGAAATAAGTCACACAGAAAAAGAAACATCATAAGATATCAGTAATACACGGAATGTAAACTTGGCTACACAGGAACTGAATTACAGAACAGAACAGGGTCTCAAATTTAGAAAACCAACTTATGCTTGCTTAAGGGGAAAGGTGAGTTGGGGTGCTGCATAAAACCAGAGATTGAAATGAGCACAGATAAAGTTCCTTAAGCCAAATATGGAATAGACAAGAGCTACTCCTTGCTCAACGAAATGGACTCAACACCGCATATTAAACGCCTAAGAATGTACCTGACTAGTAAGTATCTTAAAACCTATGGATTGCTATGTCTCCGAAAGAGAATCAAGCATGTGTACAGGGGCATAAACGCAGCAGTGATGGGATTGGAGAGGTTCGGTGAGCAAATGAAGACCCTTTGAAGTCATATTGCATGGTACCCATTCCACGGGTCTCAACTCTCCAGGTTTAAGGTATTCTTCCTTCAGCTAAAACATGCATGTGGAACATAGAGTATGATCAACCATGTGATCGGGAGACGTGTTCAAATATGTCTCAGTTTTCGTACCCTGGTACTCAGGTGCAACATTCCAGACGCTTTACTAACACTCTCCCAACTTGGAGAGTCAGTCCCTTTAACCTCCTGTTTGGCCCAGTTTGCAATTTCTGCGGAAGATGAACAGGAATAGGGAGAACCAATGAGAGACTAGCTGGAGGTGTCTGGACGGGCAAATTTAACTCTCATTTCCCACCAGGAAGAGGAAATAACCAAAGGCTCAGCGTGCCGTGCCGGAACCAGATTAGGGCCTGAAGCCATCCTGCGGTGTTGCGGCCAGCTCACAAGAAAACGAGTTGAAGAAAGGAGCTCAGGGACACTGTAATTCACAAACCTGCAGAGTTATAAATGACAGCTATCGTCCAAAAATATACTGAAGTAAGGCTGCCAAGAGGACTTGAAAGCGGGGCAGAATTGCAGGAAACCGATTTCAGGAGGTAGACTGGAATTGCATTGAAAGCATAGGAAAAGAGGCAGAACGTCCACAATGATGCACTTGGCCAAAAAGGGCATATGCGTTTTTTCCTGAATATATTCAGGAAAAAACGCATACGCCCTTCTTGGCAAACCAAGCAAACTTGCAAAGGAAATCTGCACTACAATGAAGTCTCACTTCCACCGGGTCAAAAGGGCCATCTGAAAAAAGTGTAAAATCCAGAAAGGCAGAACAGGCCATGGAGAACTGGGAGCATTGTTATGCTGATGGGCAGGATGTAAATTGCCAACAGACACTTGGGAGAAGTGTATGGTGTTTCCTGAAACATCTAAGAAACAAAGCAACAGAGCCTAGGGCACTTCCACTTATGGTCCTATAGCTTAGGGAAATTAAAATCAAAAAGACACAGCCACCCCAATGTTTGGGACGCCTCTGTTTACAAGAACCTCGTTTACAGTACAAGTTCAACATCGCAGAAAGTGAAAAATGGATAAAGAAGTTGTGGTATTTACTTACAAAGCAATATCACTCAGCAATGAAATCTATGTCATCAGGCCCTTAGCAGCACAATGAGTGGATTCAGGTATGATGATTCTAACTGAAATAAGTCACACAGAAAAAGAAACATCATAAGATATCACTAATACACGGAATGTAAACTTGGCTACACAGGAACTGAATTACAGAACAGAACAGGGTCTCAAATTTAGAAAACCAACTTATGCTTGCTTAAGGGGAAAGGTGAGTTGGGGTGCTGCATAAAACCAGAGATTGAAATGAGCACAGATAAAGTTCCTTAAGCCAAATATGGAATAGACAAGAGCTACTCCTTGCTCAACGAAATGGACTCAACACCCCATATTAAACGCCTAAAAATATACCTGACTAGTAAGTATCTTAAAACCTATGGATTGCTATGTCTCCAAAAGAGAATCAAGCGTGTGTACAGGGGCATAAACGCAGCAGTGATAGGATTGGAGAGGTTCGGTGAGCAAATGAAGACCCTTTGAAGTCATATTGCATGGTACCCATTCCACGGGTCTCAACTCTCCAGGTTTAAGGTATTCTTCCTTCAGCTAAAACATGCATGTGGAACCCAAGTATGATCAACTGTGTGAACGGGAGACGTGTTCAAATATGTCTCAGTTTTCCTCCCCTGGTACTCGGGTGCAACATTCCAGACACTTTACTAACACTCTCCCGACTTGGAGAGTCAGTCCCTTTAACCTCCTGTTTGGCCCAGTTTGCAATTGCTTCGGAAGATGAACAGGAATAGCGAGAACCAATGAGAGACTAGCTGGAGGTGTCTGGACGGGCAAATTTAACTCTCATTTCCCACCAGGAAGAGGAAATAACCAAAGGCTCAGTGTGCCGTGCCGGAACCAGATTAGGGCCTGAAGCCATCCTGCGGTGTTGCGGCCAGCTCACAAGAAAGCGAGTTGAAGAAAGGAGCTCAGGGGCACTGTAATTCACAAACCTGCAGAGTTATAAATGACAGCTATCGTCCAAAAATATACTGAAGTAAGGCTGCCAAGAGGACTTGAAAGCGGGGCAGAATTGCAGGAAACCGATTTCAGGAGGTAGACTGGAATTGCATTGAAAGCATAGGAAAAGAGGCAGAACGTCCACAATGATGCACTTGGACAAAAAGGGCGTATGCGTTTTTTCCTGAATATATTCAGGAAAAAACGCATACGCCCTTTTTGGCCAACCAAGCAAGCTTGCAAAGGAAATCTGCACTACAATGAAGTCTCACTTCCCCCTGGTCAAAAGGGCCATCTGAAAAAAGTGTAAAATCCAGAAAGGCAGGACAGGCCATGGAGAACTGGGAGCCTTGTTATGCTGATGGGCGGTATGTAAATTGCCAACAGACACTCAGGAGAAGTGTATGGTGTTTCCTGAAACATCTAAAAAACAAAGCAACAGAGCCCAGGGCACTTCCACTTATGGTCCTATAGCTTAGGGAAATTAAAATCAAAAAGACACAGCCACCCCAAAGTTTGGGACGCCTCTGTTTACAAGAACCTCGTTTACCGTACAAGTTCAATATCACAGAAAGTGAAAAATGGGTAAAGAACTTGTGGTACTTACGTAAAATGCAGTATCACTCAGCAATGAAATCTATGTCATCAGGCCCTTAGCAGCACAATGAGTGGATTCAGGTATGATGATTCTAACTGAAATAAGTCACACAGAAAAAGAAACATCATAAGATATCAGTAATACACGGAATGTAAACTTGGCTACACAGGAACTGAATTACAGAACAGAACAGGGTCTCAAATATAGAAAACCAACTTATGCTTGCTTCAGGGGAAAGGTGAGTTGGGGTGCTGCATAAAACCAGAGATTGAAATGAGCACAGATAAAGTTCCTTAAGCCAAATATGGAATAGACAGGAGCTACTCCTTGCTCAACGAAATGGACTCAACACCGCATATTAAACGCCTAAGAATGTACCTGACTAGTAAGTATCTTAAAACCTATGGATTGCTATGTCTCCAAAAGAGAATCAAGCGTGTGTACAGGGGCAAAAACGCAGCAGTGATAGGATTGGAGAGGTTCGGTGAGCAAATGAAGACCCTTTGAAGTCATATTGCATGGTACCCATTCCACGGGTCTCAACTCTCCAGGTTTAAGGTATTCTTCCTTCAGCTAAAACATGCATGTGGAACCCAGAGTATGATCAACCGTGTGAATGGGAGACGTGTTCAAATATGTCTCAGTTTTCGTACCCTGGTACTCGGGTGCAACATTCCAGACGCTTTACTAACACTCTCCCGACTTGGAGAGTCAGTCCCTTTAACCTCCTGTTTGGCCCAGTTTGCAATTTCTGCGGAAGATGAACAGGAATAGCGAGAACCATTGAGAGACTAGGTGGAGGTGTCTGGACGGGCAAATTTAACTCTCATTTCCCACCAGGAAGAGGAATTAACCAAAGGCTCAGCGTGTCGTGCCGGAACCAGATTAGGGCCTGAAGCCATCCTGCGGTGTTGCGGCCAGGTCACAAGAAAGCGAGTTGAAGAAAGGAGCTCAGGGGCACTGTAATTCACAAACCTGCAGAGTTATAAATGACAGCTATCGTCCAAAAATATACTGAAGTAAGGCTGCCAAGAGGACTTGAAAGCGGGGCAGAATTGCAGGAAACCGATTTCAGGAGGTAGACTGGAATTGCATTGAAAGCATAGGAAAAGAGGCAGAACGTCCACAATGATGCACTTGGACAAAAAGGGCATATGCGTTTTTTCCTGAATATATTCAGGAAAAAACGCATACGCCCTTTTTGGCCAACCAAGCAAGCTTGCAAAGGAAATCTGCACTACAATGAAGTCTCACTTCCCCCCGGTCAAAAGGGCCATCTGAAAAAAGTGTAAAATCCAGAAAGGCAGTACAGGCCATGGAGAAATGGGAGCCTTGTTATGCTGATGGGCAGGATGTAAATTGCCAACAGACACTCGGGAGAAGTGTATGGTGTTTCCTAAAACATCTAAAAAACAAAGCAACAGAGCCTAGGGCACTTCCACTTATGGTCCTATAGCTTAGGGAAATTAAAATCAAAAAGACACAGCCACCCCAATGTTTGGGACGGCTCTGTTTACAAGAACCTCGTTTACAGTACAAGTTCAACATCGCAGAAAGTGAAAAATGGATAAAGAAGTTGTGGTATTTACTTACAAAGCAATATCACTCAGCAATGAAATCTATGTCATCAGGCCCTTAGCAGCACAATGAGTGGATTCAGGTATGATGATTCTAACTGAAATAAGTCACACAGAAAAAGAAACATCATAAGATATCACTAATACACGGAATGTAAACTTGGCTACACAGGAACTGAATTACAGAACAGAACAGGGTCTCAAATTTAGAAAACCAACTTATGCTTGCTTAAAGGTAAAGGTGAGTTGGGGTGCTGCATAAAACCAGAGATTGAAATGAGCACAGATAAAGTTCCTTAAGCCAAATATGGAATAGACAAGAGCTACTCCTTGCTCAACGAAATGGACTCAACACCGCATATTAAACGCCTAAGAATGTACCTGACTAGTAAGTATCTTAAAACCTATGGATTGCTATGTCTCCGAAAGAGAATCAAGCATGTGTACAGGGGCATAAACGCAGCAGTGATAGGATTGGAGAGGTTCGGTGAGCAAATGAAGACCCTTTGAAGTCTTATTGCATGGTACCCATTCCACGGGTTTCAACTACCCAGGTTTAAGGTATTCTTCCTTCAGCTAAAACATGCATGTGGAACCTAGAGTATGATCAACCGTGTGAACGGGAGACGTGTTCAAATATGTCTCAGTTTTCCTCCCCTGGTACTCGGGTGCAACATTCCAGACACTTTACTAACACTCTCCCCACTTGGAGAGTCAGTCACTTTAACCTCCTGTTTGGCCCAGTTTGCAATTGCTTCGGAAGATGAACAGGAATAGCGAGAACCAATGAGAGACTAGCTGGAGGTGTCTGGACGGGCAAATTTAACTCTCATTTCCCAACAGGAAGAGGAATTAACCAAAGGCTCAGTGTGCCGTGCCGGAACCAGATTAGGGCCTGAAGCCATCCTGCGGTGTTGCGGCCAGCTCACAAGAAAGCGAGTTGAAGAAAGGAGCTCAGGGGCACTGTAATTCACAAACCTGCAGAGTTATAAATGACAGCTATCGTCCAAAAATATACTGAAGTAAGGCTGCCAAGAGGACTTGAAAGCGGGGCAGAATTGCAGGAAACCGATTTCAGGAGGTAGACTGGAATTGCATTGAAAGCATAGGAAAAGAGGCAGAACGTCCACAATGATGCACTTGGCCAAAAAGGGCGCATGCGTTTTTTCCTGAATATATTCAGGAAAAAACGCATACGCCCTTTTTGGCCAACCAAGCAAGCTTGCAAAGGAAATCTGCACTACAATGAAGTCTCACTTCCCCCGGTCAAAAGGGCCATCTGAAAAAAGTGTAAAATCCAGAAAGGCAGGACAGGCCATGGAGAACTGGGAGCCTTGTTATGCTGATGGGCGGGATGTAAATTGCCAACAGACACTCGGGAGAAGTGTATGGTGTTTCCTGAAACATCTAAAAAACAAAGCAACAGAGCCCAGGGCACTTCCACTTATGGTCCTATAGCTTAGGGAAATTAAAATCAAAAAGACACAGCCACCCCAAAGTTTGGGACGCCTCTGTTTACAAGAACCTCATTTACCGTACAAGTTCAATATCACAGAAAGTGAAAAATGGATAAAGAACTTGTGGTACTTACGTACAATGCAGTATCACTCAGCAATGAAATCTATGTCATCAGGCCCTTAGCAGCACAATGAGTGGATTCAGGTATGATGATTCTAACTGAAATAAGTCACACAGAAAAAGAAACATCATAAGATATCAGTAATACACGGAATGTAAACTTGGCTACACAGGAACTGAATTACAGAACAGAACAGGGTCTCAAATTTAGAAAACCAACTTATGCTTGCTTCAGGGGAAAGGTGAGTTGGGGTGCTGCATAAAACCAGAGATTGAAATGAGCACAGATAAAGTTCCTTAAGCCAAATATGGAATAGACAAGAGCTACTCCTTGCTCAACGAAATGGACTCAACACCGCATATTAAACGCCTAAGAATGTACCTGACTAGTAAGTATCTTAAAACCTATGGATTGCTATGTCTCCAAAAGAGAATGAAGCGTGTGTACAGGGGCAAAAACGCAGCAGTGATAGGATTGGAGAGGTTCGGTGAGCAAATGAAGACCCTTTGAAGTCATATTGCATGGTACCCATTCCACGTGTCTCAACTCTCCAGGTTTAAGGTATTCTTCCTTCAGCTAAAACATGCATGTGGAACCCAGAGTATGATCAACCATGTGAACGGGAGACGTGTTCAAATATGTCTCAGTTTTCGTACCCTGGTACTCGGGTGCAACATTCCAGACGCTTTACTAACACTCTCCCGACTTGGAGAGTCAGTCCCTTTAACCTCCTGTTTGGCCCAGTTTGCAATTTCTGCGGAAGATGAACAGGAATAGCGAGAACCAATGAGAGACTAGCTGGAGGTGTCTGGACGGGCAAATTTAACTCTCATTTCCCACCAGGAAGAGGAATTAACCAAAGGCTCAGCGTGCCGTGCCGGAACCAGATTAGGGCCTGAAGCCATCCTGCGGTGTTGCGGCCAGGTCACAAGAAAGCGAGTTGAAGAAAGGAGCTCAGGGGCACTGTAATTCACAAACCTGCAGAGTTATAAATGACAGCTATCGTCCAAAAATATACTGAAGTACGGCTGCCAAGAGGACTTGAAAGTGGGGCAGAATTGCAGGAAACCGATTTCAGGAGGTAGACTGGAATTGCATTGAAAGCATAGGAAAAGAGGCAGAACGTCCACAATGATGCACTTGGACAAAAAGGGCGTATGCGTTTTTTCCTGAATATATTCAGGAAAAAACGCATACGCCCTTTTTGGCCAACCAAGCAAGCTTGCAAAGGAAATCTGCACTAAAATGAAGTCTCACTTCCACCCGGTCAAAAGGGCCATCTGAAAAAAGTGTAAAATCCAGAAAGGCAGGACAGGCCATGGAGAACTGGGAGCCTTGTTATGCTGATGGGCGGTATGTAAATTGCCAACAGACACTTGGGAGAAGTGTATGGTGTTTCCTGAAACATCTAAAAAACAAAGCAACAGAGCCTAGGGCACTTCCACTTATGGTCCTATAGCTTAGGGAAATTAAAATCAAAAAGACACAGCCACCACAAAGTTTGGAAGGGCTCTGTTTACAAGAACCTCGTTTGCAATACAAGTTCAACATCGCAGAAAGTGAAAAATGGATAAAGAACTTGTGGCATTTACTTACAAAGCAATATCACTCAGCAATGAAATCTATGTCATCAGGCCCTTAGCAGCACAATGAGTGGATTCAGGTATGATGATTCTAACTGAAATAAGTCACACAGAAAAAGAAACATCATACGATATCAGTAATACACGGAATGTAAACTTGGCTACACAGGAACTGAATTACAGAACAGAACAGGGTCTCAAATTTAGAAAACCAACTTATGCTTGCTTAAGGGTAAAGGTGAGTTGGGGTGCTGCATAAAACCAGAGATTGAAATGAGCACAGATAAAGTTCCTTAAGCCAAATATGGAATAGACAAAAGCTACTCCTTGCTCAACGAAATGGACTCAACACCGCATATTAAACGCCTAAGAATGTACCTGACTAGTAAGTATCTTAAAACCTATGGATTGTTATGTCTCCGAAAGAGAATCAAGCATGTGTACAGGGGCATAAACGCAGCAGTGATAGGATTGGAGAGGTTCGGTGAGCAAATGAAGACCCTTTGAAGTCATATTGCATGGTACCCATTCCACGGGTTTCAACTACCAAGGTTTAAGGTATTCTTCCTTCAGCTAAAACATGCATGTGGAACCCAGAGTATGATCAACCGTGTGAACGGGAGACGTGTTCAAATATGTCTCAGTTTTCCTCCCCTGGTACTCGGGTGCAACATTCCAGACACTTTACTAACACTCTCCCGACTTGGAGAGTCAGTCCCTTTAACCTCCTGTTTGGCCCAGTTTGCAATTGCTTCGGAAGATGAACAGGAATAGCGAGTACCAATGAGAGACTAGCTGGAGGTGTCTGGACGGGCAAATTTAACTCTCATTTCCCAACAGGAAGAGGAATTAACCAAAGGCTCAGTGTGCCGTGCCGGAACCAGATTAGGGCCTGAAGCCATCCTGCGGTGTTGCGGCCAGGTCAAAAGAAAGCGAGTTGAAGAAAGGAGCTCAGGGACACTGTAATTCAAAAACCTGCAGAGTTATAAATGACAGCTATCGTCCAAAAATATACTGAAGTAAGGCTGCCAAGAGGACTTGAAAGCGGGGCAGAATTGCAGGAAACCGATTTCAGGAGGTAGACTGGAATTGCATTGAAAGCATAGGAAAAGAGGCAGAACGTCCACAATGATGCACTTGGACAAAAAGGGCGTATGCGTTTTTTCCTGAATATATTCAGGAAAAAACGCATACGCCCTGTTTGGCCAACCAAGCAAGCTTGCAAAGGAAATCTGCACTACAATGAAGTCTCACTTCCCCCTGGTCAAAAGGGCCATCTGAAAAACGTGTAAAATCCAGAAAGGCAGGACAGGCCATGGAGAACTGGGAGCCTTGTTATGCTGATGGGCAGGATGTAAATTGCCAACAGACACTCGGGAGAAGTGTATGGTGTTTCCTGAAACATCTAAAAAACAAAGCAACAGAGCCTAGGGCACTTCCACTTATGGTCTTATAGCTTAGGGAAATTAAAATCAAAAAGACACAGCCACCCCAAAGTTTGGAAGGGCTCTGTTTACAAGAACCTCGTTTGCAATACAAGTTCAACATCGCAGAAAGTGAAAAATGGATAAAGAACTTGTGGTATTTACTTACAAAGCAATATCACTCAGCAATGAAATCTATGTCATCAGGCCCTTAGCAGCACAATGAGTGGATTCAGGTATGATGATTCTAACTGAAATAAGTCACACAGAAAAAGAAACATCATAAGATATCAGTAATACACGGAATGTAAACTTGGCTACACAGGAACTGAATTACAGAACAGAACAGGGTCTCAAATTTAGAAAACCAACTTATGCTTGCTTAAGGGGAAAGGTGAGTTGGGGTGCTGCATAAAACCAGAGATTGAAATGAGCACAGATAAAGTTCCTTAAGCCAAATATGGAATAGACAAGAGCTACTCCTTGCTCAACGAAATGGACTCAACACCGCATATTAAACGCCTAAGAATGTACCTGACTAGTAAGTATCTTAAAACCTATGGATTGCTATGTCTCCGAAAGAGAATCAAGCATGTGTACAGGGGCATAAACGCAGCAGTGATAGGATTGGAGAGGTTCGGTGAGCAAATGAAGACCCTTTGAAGTCATATTGCATGGTACCCATTCCACGGGTCTCAACTCTCCAGGTTTAAGGTATTCTTCCTTCAGCTAAAACATGCATGTGGAACATAGAGTATGATCAACCATGTGATCGGGAGACGTGTTCAAATATGTCTCAGTTTTCGTACCCTGGTACTCAGGTGCAACATTCCAGACGCTTTACTAACACTCTCCCAACTTGGAGAGTCAGTCCCTTTAACCTCCTGTTTGGCCCAGTTTGCAATTTCTGCGGAAGATGAACAGGAATAGGGAGAACCAATGAGAGACTAGCTGGAGATGTCTGGACGGGCAAATTTAACTCTCATTTCCCACCAGGAAGAGGAAATAACCAAAGGCTCAGCGTGCCGTGCCGGAACCAGATTAGGGCCTGAAGCCATCCTGCGGTGTTGCGGCCAGCTCACAAGAAAACGAGTTGAAGAAAGGAGCTCAGGGACACTGTAATTCACAAACCTGCAGAGTTATAAATGACAGCTATCGTCCAAAAATATACTGAAGTAAGGCTGCCAAGAGGACTTGAAAGCGGGGCAGAATTGCAGGAAACCAATTTCAGGAGGTAGACTGGAATTGCATTGAAAGCATAGGAAAAGAGGCAGAACGTCCACAATGATGCACTTGGCCAAAAAGGGCATATGCGTTTTTTCCTGAATATATTCAGGAAAAAACGCATACGCCCTTCTTGGCAAACCAAGCAAACTTGCAAAGGAAATCTGCACTACAATGAAGTCTCACTTCCACCCGGTCAAAAGGGCCATCTGAAAAAAGTGTAAAATCCAGAAAGGCAGAACAGGCCATGGAGAACTGGGAGCATTGTTATGCTGATGGGCAGGATGTAAATTGCCAACAGACACTTGGGAGAAGTGTATGGTGTTTCCTGAAACATCTAAGAAACAAAGCAACAGAGCCTAGGGCACTTCCACTTATGGTCCTATAGCTTAGGGAAATTAAAATCAAAAAGACACAGCCACCCCAATGTTTGGGACGCCTCTGTTTACAAGAACCTCATTTACAGTACAAGTTCAACATCGCAGAAAGTGAAAAATGGATAAAGAAGTTGTGGTATTTACTTACAAAGCAATATCACTCAGCAATGAAATCTATGTCATCAGGCCCTTAGCAGCACAATGAGTGGATTCAGGTATGATGATTCTAACTGAAATAAGTCACACAGAAAAAGAAACATCATAAGATATCACTAATACACGGAATGTAAACTTGGCTACACAGGAACTGAATTACAGAACAGAACAGGGTCTCAAATTTAGAAAACCAACTTATGCTTGCTTAAGGGGAAAGGTGAGTTGGGGTGCTGCATAAAACCAGAGATTGAAATGAGCACAGATAAAGTTCCTTAAGCCAAATATGGAATAGACAAGAGCTACTCCTTGCTCAACGAAATGGACTCAACACCCCATATTAAACGCCTAAAAATATACCTGACTAGTAAGTATCTTAAAACCTATGGATTGCTATGTCTCCAAAAGAGAATCAAGCGTGTGTACAGGGGCATAAACGCAGCAGTGATAGGATTGGAGAGGTTCGGTGAGCAAATGAAGACCCTTTGAAGTCATATTGCATGGTACCCATTCCACGGGTCTCAACTCTCCAGGTTTAAGGTATTCTTCCTTCAGCTAAAACATGCATGTGGAACCCAAGTATGATCAACTGTGTGAACGGGAGACGTGTTCAAATATGTCTCAGTTTTCCTCCCCTGGTACTCGGGTGCAACATTCCAGACACTTTACTAACACTCTCCCGACTTGGAGAGTCAGTCCCTTTAACCTCCTGTTTGGCCCAGTTTGCAATTGCTTCGGAAGATGAACAGGAATAGCGAGAACCAATGAGAGACTAGCTGGAGGTGTCTGGACGGGCAAATTTAACTCTCATTTCCCAACAGGAAGAGGAATTAACCAAAGGCTCAGTGTGCCGTGCCGGAACCAGATTAGGGCCTGAAGCCATCCTGCGGTGTTGCGGCCAGCTCACAAGAAAGCGAGTTGAAGAAAGGAGCTCAGGGACACTGTAATTCACAAACCTGCAGAGTTATAAATGACAGCTATCGTCCAAAAATATACTGAAGTAAGGCTGCCAAGAGGACTTGAAAGCGGGGCAGAATTGCAGGAAACCGATTTCAGGAGGTAGACTGGAATTGCATTGAAAGCATAGGAAAAGAGGCAGAACGTCCACAATGATGCACTTGGACAAAAAGGGCGTATGCGTTTTTTCCTGAATATATTCAGGAAAAAACGCATACGCCCTTTTTGGCCAACCAAGCAAGCTTGCAAAGGAAATCTGCACTACAATGAAGTCTCACTTCCCCCTGGTCAAAAGGGCCATCTGAAAAAAGTGTAAAATCCAGAAAGGCAGGACAGGCCATGGAGAACTGGGAGCCTTGTTATGCTGATGGGCGGGATGTAAATTGCCAACAGACACTCCGGAGAAGTGTATGGTGTTTCCTGAAACATCTAAAAAACAAAGCAACAGAGCCTAGGGCACTTCCACTTATAGTCCTATAGCTTAGGGAAATTAAAATTAAAAAGACACAGCCACCCCAATGTTTGGGACGGCTCTGTTTACAAGAACCTCGTTTACAGTACAAGTTCAACATCGCAGAAAGTGAAAAATGGATAAAGAAGTTGTGGTATTTACTTACAAAGCAATATCACTCAGCAATGAAATCTATGTCATCAGGCCCTTAGCAGCACAATGAGTGGATTCAGGTATGATGATTCTAACTGAAATAAGTCACACAGAAAAAGAAACATCATAAGATATCACTAATACACGGAATGTAAACTTGGCTACACAGGAACTGAATTCCAAAACAGAACAGGGTCTCAAATTTAGAAAACCAACTTATGCTTGCTTAAGGGGAAAGGTGAGTTGGGGTGCTGCATAAAACCAGAGATTGAAATGAGCACAGATAAAGTTCCTTAAGCCAAATATGGAATAGACAAGAGCTACTCCTTGCTCAACGAAATGGACTCAACACCCCATATTAAACGCCTAAAAATGTACCTGACTAGTAAGTATCTTAAAACCTATGGATTGCTATGTCTCCAAAAGAGAATCAAGCGTGTGTACAGGGGCATAAACGCAGCAGTGATAGGATTGGAGAGGTTCGGTGAGCAAATGAAGACCCTTTGAAGACATATTGCATGGTACCCATTCCACGGGTCTCAACTCTCCAGGTTTAAGGTATTCTTCCTTCAGCTAAAACATGCATGTGGAACCCAGAGTATGATCAACCGTGTGAACGGGAGACGTGGTCAAATATGTCTCAGTTTTCCTCCCCTGGTACTCGGGTGCAACATTCCAGACACTTTACTAACACTCTCCCGACTTGGAGAGTCAGTCCCTTTAACCTCCTGTTTGGCCCAGTTTGCAATTGCTTCGGAAGATGAACAGGAATAGCGAGAACCAATGAGAGACTAGCTGGAGGTGTCTGGACGGGCAAATTTAACTCTCATTTCCCACCAGGAAGAGGAATTAACCAAAGGCTCAGTGTGCCGTGCCGGAACCAGATTAGGGCCTGAAGCCATCCTGCGGTGTTGCGGCCAGCTCACAAGAAAGCGAGTTGAAGAAAGGAGCTCAGGGGCACTGTAATTCACAAACCTGCAGAGTTATAAATGACAGCTATCGTCCAAAAATATACTGAAGTAAGGCTGCCAAGAGGACTTGAAAGCGGGGCAGAATTGCAGGAAACCGATTTCAGGAGGTAGACTGGAATTGCATTGAAAGCATAGGAAAAGAGGCAGAACGTCCACAATGATGCACTTGGACAAAAAGGGCGTATGCGTTTTTTCCTGAATATATTCAGGAAAAAACGCATACGCCCTTTTTGGCCAACCAAGCAAGCTTGCAAAGGAAATCTGCACTACAATGAAGTCTCACTTCCCCCTGGTCAAAAGGGCCATCTGAAAAAAGTGTAAAATCCAGAAAGGCAGGACAGGCCATGGAGAACTGGGAGCCTTGTTATGCTGATGGGCGGTATGTAAATTGCCAACAGACACTCGGGAGAAGTGTATGGTGTTTCCTGAAACATCTAAAAAACAAAGCAACAGAGCCCAGGGCACTTCCACTTATGGTCCTATAGCTTAGGGAAATTAAAATCAAAAAGACACAGCCACCCCAAAGTTTGGGACGCCTCTGTTTACAAGAACCTCGTTTACCGTACAACTTCAATATCACAGAAAGTGAAAAATGGGTAAAGAACTTGTGGTACTTACGTACAATGCAGTATCACTCAGCAATGAAATCTATGTCATCAGGCCCTTAGCAGCACAATGAGTGGATTCAGGTATGATGATTCTAACTGAAATAAGTCACACAGAAAAAGAAACATCATAAGATATCAGTAATACACGGAATGTAAACTTGGCTACACAGGAACTGAATTACAGAACAGAACAGGGTCTCAAATTTAGAAAACCAACTTATGCTTGCTTCAGGGGAAAGGTGAGTTGGGGTGCTGCATAAAACCAGAGATTGAAATGAGCACAGATAAAGTTCCTTAAGCCAAATATGGAATAGACAAGAGCTACTCCTTGCTCAACGAAATGGACTCAACACCGCATATTAAACGCCTAAGAATGTACCTGACTAGTAAGTATCTTAAAACCTATGGATTGCTATGTCTCCAAAAGAGAATCAAGCGTGTGTACAGGGGCAAAAACGCAGCAGTGATAGGATTGGAGAGGTTCGGTGAGCAAATGAAGACCCTTTGAAGTCATATTGCATGGTACCCATTCCACGGGTCTCAACTCTCCAGGTTTAAGGTATTCTTCCTTCAGCTAAAACATGCATGTGGAACCCAGAGTATGATCAACCGTGTGAACGGGAGACGTGTTCAAATATGTCTCAGTTTTCGTACCCTGGTACTCGGGTGCAACATTCCAGACGCTTTACTAACACTCTCCCGACTTGGAGAGTCAGTCCCTTTAACCTCCTGTTTGGCCCAGTTTGCAATTTCTGCGGAAGATGAACAGGAATAGCGAGAACCATTGAGAGACTAGGTGGAGGTGTCTGGACGGGCAAATTTAACTCTCATTTCCCACCAGGAAGAGGAATTAACCAAAGGCTCAGCGTGTCGTGCCGGAACCAGATTAGGGCCTGAAGCCATCCTGCGGTGTTGCGGCCAGGTCACAAGAAAGCAAGTTGAAGAAAGGAGCTCAGGGGCACTGTAATTCACAAACCTGCAGAGTTATAAATGACAGCTATCGTCCAAAAATATACTGAAGTAAGGCTGCCAAGAGGACTTGAAAGCGGGGCAGAATTGCAGGAAACCGATTTCAGGAGGTAGACTGGAATTGCATTGAAAGCATAGGAAAAGAGGAAGAACGTCCACAATGATGCTCTTGGCCAAAAAGGGCATATGCGTTTTTTCCTGAATATATTCAGGAAAAAACGCATACGCCCTTTTTGGCCAACCAAGCAAGCTTGCAAAGGAAATCTGCACTACAATGAAGTCTCACTTCCCCCCGGTCAAAAGGGCCATCTGAAAAAAGTGTAAAATCCAGAAAGGCAGTACAGGCCATGGAGAAATGGGAGCCTTGTTATGCTGATGGGCAGGATGTAAATTGCCAACAGACACTCGGGAGAAGTGTATGGTGTTTCCTAAAACATCTAAAAAACAAAGCAACAGAGCCTAGGGCACTTCCACTTATGGTCCTATAGCTTAGGGAAATTAAAATCAAAAAGACACAGCCACCCCAATGTTTGGGACGGCTCTGTTTACAAGAACCTCGTTTACAGTACAAGTTCAACATCGCAGAAAGTGAAAAATGGATAAAGAAGTTGTGGTATTTACTTACAAAGCAATATCACTCAGCAATGAAATCTATGTCATCAGGCCCTTAGCAGCACAATGAGTGGATTCAGGTATGATGATTCTAACTGAAATAAGTCACACAGAAAAAGAAACATCATAAGATATCACTAATACACGGAATGTAAACTTGGCTACACAGGAACTGAATTACAGAACAGAACAGTGTCTCAAATTTAGAAAACCAACTTATGCTTGCTTAAGGGGAAAGGTGAGTTGGGGTGCTGCATAAAACCAGAGATTGAAATGAGCACAGATAAAGTTCCTTAAGCCAAATATGGAATAGACAAGAGCTACTCCTTGCTCAACGAAATGGACTCAACACCCCATATTAAACGCCTAAAAATATACCTGACTAGTAAGTATCTTAAAACCGATGGATTGCTATGTCTCCAAAAGAGAATCAAGCGTGTGTACAGGGGCATAAACGCAGCAGTGATAGGATTGGAGAGGTTCGGTGAGCAAATGAAGACCTTTGAAGTCATATTGCATGGTACCCATTCCACGGGTCTCAACTCTCCAGGTTTAAGGTATTCTTCCTTCAGCTAAAACATGCATGTGGAACCCAGAGTATGATCAACCGTGTGAACGGGAGACGTGTTCAAATATGTCTCAGTTTTCCTCCCCTGGTACTCGGGTGCAACATTCCAGACACTTTACTAACACTCTCCCGACTTGGAGAGTCAGTCCCTTTAACCTCCTGTTTGGCCCAGTTTGCAATTGCTTCGGAAGATGAACAGGAATAGCGAGAACCAATGAGACACTAGCTGGAGGTGTCTGGACAGGCAAATTTAACTCTCATTTCCCAACAGGAAGAGGAATTAACCAAAGGCTCAGTGTGCCGTGCCGGAACCAGATTAGGGCCTGAAGCCATCCTGCGGTGTTGCGGCCAGGTCAAAAGAAAGCGAGTTGAAGAAAGGAGCTCAGGGGCACTGTAATTCACAAACCTGCAGAGTTATAAATGACAGCTATCGGCCAAAAATATACTGAAGTAAGGCTGCCAAGAGGACTTGAAAGCGGGGCAGAATTGCAGGAAACCGATTTCAGGAGGTAGACTGGAATTGCATTGAAAGCATAGGAAAAGAGGCAGAACGTCCACAATGATGCACTTGGACAAAAAGGGCGTATGCGTTTTTTCCTGAATATATTCAGGAAAAAACGCATACGCCCTTTTTGGCCAACCAAGCAAGCTTGCAAAGGAAATCTGCACTACAATGAAGTCTCACTTCCCCCCGGTCAAAAGGGCCATCAGAAAAAAGTGTAAAATCCAGAAAGGCAGGACAGGCCATGGAGAACTGGGAGCCTTGTTATGCTGATGGGCAGGATGTAAATTGCCAACAGACACTCGGGAGAAGTGTATGGTGTTTCCTGAAACATCTATAAAACAAAGCAACAGAGCCTAGGGCACTTCCACTTATGGTCCTATAGCTTAGGGAAATTAAAATCAAAAAGACACAGCCACCCCAAAGTTTGGGACGCCTCTGTTTACAAGAACCTCGTTTACCGTACAAGTTCAATATCACAGAAAGTGAAAAATTGATAAAGAACTTGTGGTACTTACGTACAATGCAGTATCACTCAGCAATGAAATCTATGTCATCAGGCCCTTAGCAGCACAATGAGTGGATTCAGGTATGATGATTCTAACTGAAATAAGTCACACAGAAAAAGAAACATCATAAGATATCAGTAATACACGGAATGTAAACTTGGCTACACAGGAACTGAATTACAGAACAGAACAGGGTCTCAAATTTAGAAAACCAACTTATGCTTGCTTAAAGGTAAAGGTGAGTTGGGGTGCTGCATAAAACCAGAGATTGAAATGAGCACAGATAAAG
This sequence comes from Grampus griseus, assembly GCF_964374135.1. NCBI lineage: Eukaryota > Metazoa > Chordata > Mammalia > Artiodactyla > Delphinidae > Grampus > Grampus griseus. Next base: position 616,382 of record NW_028133321.1, read on the forward strand.
TTCCTTAAGCCAAATATGGAATAGACAAGAGCTACTCCTTGCTCAACGAAATGGACTCAACACCGCATATTAAACGCCTAAGAATGTACCTGACTAGTAAGTATCTTAAAACCTATGGATTGCTATGTCTCCGAAAGAGAATCAAGCATGTGTACAGGGGCATAAACGCAGCAGTGATGGGATTGGAGAGGTTCGGTGAGCAAATGAAGACCCTTTGAAGTCTTATTGCATGGTACCCATTCCACGGGTTTCAACTACCCAGGTTTAAGGTATTCTTCCTTCAGCTAAAACATGCATGTGGAACCTAGAGTATGATCAACCGTGTGAACGGGAGACGTGTTCAAATATGTCTCAGTTTTCCTCCCCTGGTACTCGGGTGCAACATTCCAGACACTTTACTAACACTCTCCCGACTTGGAGAGTCAGTCACTTTAACCTCCTGTTTGGCCCAGTTTGCAATTGCTTCGGAAGATGAACAGGAATAGCGAGAACCAATGAGAGACTAGCTGGAGGTGTCTGGACGGGCAAATTTAACTCTCATTTCCCAACAGGAAGAGGAATTAACCAAAGGCTCAGTGTGCCGTGCCGGAACCAGATTAGGGCCTGAAGCCATCCTGCGGTGTTGCGGCCAGCTCACAAGAAAGCGAGTTGAAGAAAGGAGCTCAGGGGCACTGTAATTCACAAACCTGCAGAGTTATAAATGACAGCTATCGTCCAAAAATATACTGAAGTAAGGCTGCCAAGAGGACTTGAAAGCGGGGCAGAATTGCAGGAAACCGATTTCAGGAGGTAGACTGGAATTGCATTGAAAGCATAGGAAAAGAGGCAGAACGTCCACAATGATGCACTTGGCCAAAAAGGGCGCATGCGTTTTTTCCTGAATATATTCAGGAAAAAACGCATATGCCCTTTTTGGCCAACCAAGCAAGCTTGCAAAGGAAATCTGCACTACAATGAACTCTCACTTCCCCCTGGTCAAAAGGGCCATCTGAAAAAAGTGTAAAATCCAGAAAGGCAGGACAGGCCATGGAGAACTGGGAGCCTTGTTATGCTGATGGGCGGGATGTAAATTGCCAACAGACACTCGGGAGAAGTGTATGGTGTTTCCTGAAACATCTAAAAAACAAAGCAACAGAGCCCAGGGCACTTCCACTTATGGTCCTATAGCTTAGGGAAATTAAAATCAAAAAGACACAGCCACCCCAAAGTTTGGGACGCCTCTGTTTACAAGAACCTCGTTTACCGTACAAGTTCAATATCACAGAAAGTGAAAAATGGATAAAGAACTTGTGGTACTTACGTACAATGCAGTATCACTCAGCAATGAAATCTATGTCATCAGGCCCTTAGCAGCACAATGAGTGGATTCAGGTATGATGATTCTAACTGAAATAAGTCACACAGAAAAAGAAACATCATAAGATATCAGTAATACACGGAATGTAAACTTGGCTACACAGGAACTGAATTACAGAACAGAACAGGGTCTCAAATTTAGAAAACCAACTTATGCTTGCTTCAGGGGAAAGGTTAGTTGGGGTGCTGCATAAAACCAGAGATTGAAATGAGCACAGATAAAGTTCCTTAAGCCAAATATGGAATAGACAAGAGCTACTCCTTGCTCAACGAAATGGACTCAACACCGCATATTAAATGCCTAAGAATGTACCTGACTAGTAAGTATCTTAAAACCTATGGATTGCTATGTCTCCAAAAGAGAATGAAGCGTGTGTACAGGGGCAAAAACGCAGCAGTGATAGGACTGGAGAGGTTCGGTGAGCAAATGAAGACCCTTTGAAGTCATATTGCATGGTACCCATTCCACGTGTCTCAACTCTCCAGGTTTAAGGTATTCTTCCTTCAGCTAAAACATGCATGTGGAACCCAGAGTATGATCAAACGTGTGAACGGGAGACGTGTTCAAATATGTCTCAGTTTTCGTACCCTGGTACTCGGGTGCAACATTCCAGACGCTTTACTAACACTCTCCCGACTTGGAGAGTCAGTCCCTTTAACCTCCTGTTTGGCCCAGTTTGCAATTTCTGCGGAAGATGAACAGGAATAGCGAGAACCAATGAGAGACTAGGTGGAGGTGTCTGGACGGGCAAATTTAACTCTCATTTCCCACCAGGAAGAGGAATTAACCAAAGGCTCAGCGTGCCGTGCCGGAACCAGATTAGGGCCTGAAGCCATCCTGCGGTGTTGCGGCCAGGTCACAAGAAAGCGAGTTGAAGAAAGGAGCTCAGGGGCACTGTAATTCACAAACCTGCAGAGTTATAAATGACAGCTATCGTCCAAAAATATACTGAAGTACGGCTGCCAAGAGGACTTGAAAGTGGGGCAGAATTGCAGGAAACCGATTTCAGGAGGTAGACTGGAATTGCATTGAAAGCATAGGAAAAGAGGCAGAACGTCCACAATGATGCACTTGGACAAAAAGGGCGTATGCGTTTTTTCCTGAATATATTCAGGAAAAAACGCATACGCCCTTTTTGGCCAACCAAGCAAGCTTGCAACGGAAATCTGCACTAAAATGAAGTCTCACTTCCACCCGGTCAAAAGGGCCATCTGAAAAAAGTGTAAAATCCAGAAAGGCAGGACGGGCCATGGAGAACTGGGAGCCTTGTTATGCTGATGGGCGTTATGTAAATTGCCAACAGACACTCGGGAGAAGTGTATGGTGTTTCCTGAAACATCTAAAAAACAAAGCAACAGAGCCTAGGGCACTTCCACTTATGGTCCTATAGTTTAGGGAAATTAAAATCAAAAAGACACAGCCACCACAAAGTTTGGAAGGGCTCTGTTTACAAGAACCTCGTTTGCAATACAAGTTCAACATCGCAGAAAGTGAACAATGGATAAAGAACTTGTGGCATTTACTTACAAAGCAATATCACTCAGCAATGAAATCTATGTCATCAGGCCATTAGCAGCACAATGAGTGGATTCAGGTATGATGATTCTAACTGAAATAAGTCACACAGAAAAAGAAACATCATACGATATCAGTAATACACGGAATGTAAACTTGGCTACACAGGAACTGAATTACAGAACAGAACAGGGTCTCAAATTTAGCAAACCAACTTATGCTTGCTTAAGGGTAAAGGTGAGTTGGGGTGCTGCATAAAACCAGAGATTGAAATGAGCACAGATAAAGTTCCTTAAGCCAAATATGGAATAGACAAAAGCTACTCCTTACTCAACGAAATGGACTCAACACCGCATATTAAACGCCTAAGAATGTACCTGACTAGTAAGTATCTTAAAACCTATGGAATGCTATGTCTCCGAAAGTGAATCAAGCGTGTGTACAGGGGCATAAACACAGCAGTGATAGGATTGGAGAGGTTCGGTGAGCAAATGAAGACCCTTTGAAGTCATATTGCATGGTACCCATTCCACGGGTTTCAACTACCCAGGTTTAAGGTATTCTTCCTTCAGCTAAAATATGCATGTGGAACATAGAGTATGATCAACCATGTGATCGGGAGACGTGTTCAAATATGTCTCAGTTTTCGTACCCTGGTACTCGGGTGCAACATTCCAGACGCTTTACTAACACTCTCCCGACTTGGAGAGTCAGTCCCTTTAACCTCCTGTTTGGCCCAGTTTGCAATTTCTGCGGAAGATGAACAGGAATAGCGAGAACCAATGAGAGACTAGCTGGAGGTGTCTGGACGGGCAAATTTAACTCTCATTTCCCACCAGGAAGAGGAATTAACCAAAGGCTCAGCGTGCCGTGCCGGAACCAGATTAGGGCCTGAAGCCATCCTGCGGTGTTGCGGCCAGCTCACAAGAAAGCGAGTTGAAGAAAGGAGCTCAGGGGCACTGTAATTCACAAACCTGCAGAGTTATAAATGACAGCTATCGTCCAAAAATATACTGAAGTAAGGCTGCCAAGAGGACTTGAAAGCGGGGCAGAATTGCAGGAAACCGATTTCAGGAGGTAGACTGGAATTGCATTGAAAGCATAGGAAAAGAGGCAGAACGTCCACAATGATGCACTTGGCCAAAAAGGGCGTATGCGTTTTTTCCTGAATATATTCAGGAAAAAACGCATACGCCCTTTTTGGCCAACCAAGCAAGCTTGCAAAGGAAATCTGCACTACAATGAAGTCTCACTTCCCCCCGGTCAAACGGGCCATCTGAAAAAAGTGTAAAATCCAGAAAGGCAGGACAGGCCATGGAGAACTGGGAGCCTTGTTATGCTGATGGGCGGGATGTAAATTGCCAACAGACACTCGGGAGAAGTGTATGGTGTTTCCTGAAACATCTAAAAAACATAGCAACAGAGCCTAGGGCACTTCCACTTATGGTGCTATAGCTTAGGGAAATTAAAATCAAAAAGACACAGCCACCCCAAAGTTTGGGACGCCTCTGTTTACAAGAACCTCATTTACCGTACAAGTTCAGTATCACAGAAAGTGAAAAATGGATAAAGAACTTGTGGTACTTACGTACAATGCAGTATCACTCAGCAATGAAATCTATGTCATCAGGCCCGTAGCAGCATAATGAGTGGATTCAGGTACGATGATTCTAACTGAAATAAGTCACACAGAAAAAGAAACATCATAAGATATCACTAATACACGGAATGTAACCTTGGCTACACAGGAACTGAATTCCAAAACAGAACAGTGTCTCAAATTTAGAAAACCAACTTATGCTTGCTTAAGGGGAAAGGTGAGTTGGGGTGCTGCATAAAACCAGAGATTGAAATGAGCACAGATAAAGTTCCTTAAGCCAAATATGGAATAGACAAGAGCTACTCCTTGCTCAACGAAATGGACTCAACACCCCATATTAAACGCCTAAGAATGTACCTGACTAGTAAGTATCTTAAAACCTATGGATTGCTATGTCTCCAAAAGAGAATCAAGCATGTGTACAGGGGCATAAACGCAGCAGTGATAGGATTGGAGAGGTTCGGTGAGCAAATGAAGACCCTTTGAAGTCATATTGCATGGTACCCATTCCACGGGTTTCAACTACCCAGGTTTAAGGTATTCTTCCTTCAGCTAAAACATGCATGTGGAACCCAGAGTATGATCAACCATGTGATCGGGAGACGTGTTCAAATATGTCTCAGTTTTCGTACCCTGGTACTCGGGTGCAATATTTCAGACGCTTTACTAACACTCTCCCCACTTGGAGAGTCAGTCCCTTTAACCTCCTGTTTGGCCCAGTTTGCAATTTCTGTGGAAGATGAACAGGAATAGCAAGAACCAATGAGAGACTAGCTGGAGGTGTCTGGACGGGCAAATTTAACTCTCATTTCCCACCAGGAAGAGTAAATAACCAAAGGTTCAGCGTGCCATGCCGGAACCAGATTAGGGCCTGAAGCCATCCTGCGGTGTTGCGGCCAGCTCACAAGAAAGTGAGTTGAAGAAAGGAGCTCAGGGGCACTGTAATTCACAAACCTGCAGAGTTATAAATGACAGCTATCGTCCAAAGATATACTGAAGTAAGGCTGCCAAGAGGACTTGAAAGCGGGGCAGAATTGCAGGAAACCGATTTCAGGAGGTAGACTGGAATTGCATTGAAAGCATAGGAAAAGAGGCAGAACGTCCACAATGATGCACTTGGCCAAAAAGGGCGTATGCGTTTTTTCCTGAATATATTCAGGAAAAAACGCATACGCCCTTTTTGGCCAACCAAGCAAGCTTGCAAAGGAAATCTGCACTACAATGAAGTCTCACTTCCCCCCGGTCAAACGGGCCATCTGAAAAAAGTGTAAAATCCAGAAAGGCAGGACAGGCCATGGAGAACTGGGAGCCTTGTTATGCTGATGGGCGGGATGTAAATTGCCAACAGACACTCGGGAGAAGTGTATGGTGTTTCCTGAAACATCTAAAAAACAAAGCAACAGAGCCTAGGGCACTTCCACTTATGGTCCTATAGCTTAGGGAAATTAAAATCAAAAAGACACAGCCACCCCAAAGTTTGGGACGCCTCTGTTTACAAGAACCTCATTTACCGTACAAGTTCAGTATCACACAAAGTGACAAATGGATAAAGAACATGTGGTACTTACGTACAATGCAGTATCACTCAGCAATGAAATCTATGTCATCAGGCCCGTAGCAGCATAATGAGTGGATTCAGGTATGATGATTCTAACTGAAATAAGTCACACAGAAAAAGAAACATCATAAGATATCAGTAATACACGGAATGTAAACTTGGCTACACAGGAACTGAATTCCAAAATAGAACAGTGTCTCAAATTTAGAAAACCAACTTATGCTTGCTTAAGTGGAAAGGTGAGTTGGGGTGCTACATAAAACCAGAGATTGAAATGAGCACAGATAAAGTTCCTTAAGCCAAATATGGAATAGACAAGTGCTACTCCTTGCTCAACGAAATGGACTCAACACCCCATATTAAACGCCTAAGAATGTACCTGACTAGTAAGTATCTTAAAACCTATGGATTGCTATGTCTCCGAAAGAGAATCAAGCATGTGTACAGGGGCATAAACGCAGCAGTGATAGGATTGGAGAGGTTCGGTGAGCAAATGAAGACTCTTTGAAGTCATATTGCATGGTACCCATTCCACGGGTTTCAACTACCCAGGTTTAAGTTATTCTTCCTTCAGCTAAAACATGCATGTGGAACCCAGAGTATGATCAACCATGTGATCGGGAGACGTGTTCAAATATGTCTCAGTTTTCGTACCCTGGTACTCGGGTGCAACATTCCAGACGCTTTACTAACACTCTCCCCACTTGGAGAGTGAGTGCCTTTAACCTCCTGTTTGGCCCAGTTTGCAATTTCTGCGGAAGATGAACAGGAATAGCGAGAACCAATGAGAGACTAGCTGGAGGTGTCTGGACGGGCAAATTTAACTCTCATTTCCCACCAGGAAGAGGAATTAACCAAAGGCTCAGCGTGCCGTGCCGGAACCAGATTAGGGCCTGAAACCATCCTGCGGTGTTGCGGCCAGCTCACAAGAAAGCGAGTTGAAGAAAGGAGCTCAGGGGCACTGTAATTCACAAACATGCAGAGTTATAAATGACAGCTATCGTCCAAAAATATACTGAAGTAAGGCTGCCAAGAGGACTTGAAAGCGGGGCAGAATTGCAGGAAACCGATTTCAGGAGGTAGACTGGAATTGCATTGAAAGCATAGGAAAAGAGGCAGAACGTCCACAATGATGCACTTGGCCAAAAAGGGCGTATGCGTTTTTTCCTGAATATATTCAGGAAAAAACGCATACGCCCTTTTTGGCCAACAAAGCAAGCTTGCAAAGGAAATCTGCACTACAAAGAAGTCTCACTTCCCCCCAGTCAAAACGGCCATCTGAAAAAAGTGTAAAATCCAGAAAGGCAGGACAGGCCATGGAGAACTGGGAGCCTTGTTATGCTGATGGGCGGGATGTAAATTGCCAACAGACACTCGGGAGAAGTGTATGGTGTTTCCTGAAACATCTAAAAAACAAAGCAACAGAGCCTAGGGCACTTCCACTTATGGTGCTATAGCTTAGGGAAATTAAAATCAAAAAGACACAGCCACCCCAAAGTTTGGGACGCCTCTGTTTACAAGAACCTCATTTACCATACAAGTTCAGTATCACAGAAAGTGAAAAATGGATAAAGAACTTGTGGTACTTACGTACAATGCAGTATCACTCAGCAATGAAATCTATGTCATCAGGCCCGTAGCAGCATAATGAGTGGATTCAGGTACGATGATTCTAACTGAAATAAGTCACACAGAAAAAGAAACATCATAAGATATCACTAATACACGGAATGTAAACTTGGCTACACAGGAACTGAATTCCAATACAGAACAAGGTCTCAAATTTAGAAAACCAACTTATGCTTGCTTAAGGGGAAAGGTGAGTTGGGGTGCTGCATAAAACCAGAGATTGAAATGAGCACAGATAAAGTTCCTTAAGCCAAATATGGAATAGAGAAGAGCTACTCCTTGCTCAACGAAATGGACTCAACACCCCATATTAAACGCCTAAGAATGTACCTGACTAGTAAGTATCTTAAAACATATGGATTGCTATGTCTCCAAAAGAGAATCAAGCATGTGTACAGGGGCATAAACGCAGCAGTGATAGGATTGGAGAGGTTCGGTGAGCAAATGAAGACCCTTTGAAGTCATATTGCATGGTACCCATTCCACGGGTTTCAACTACCCAGGTTTAAGGTATTCTTCCTTCAGCTAAAACATACATGTGGAACCTAGAGTATGATCAACCATGTGATCGGGAGACGTGTTCTAATATGTCTCAGTTTTCGTACCCTGGTACTCGGGTGCAACATTCCAGACGCTTTACTAACACTCTCCCGACTTGGAGAGTCAGTCCCTTTAACCTCCTGTTTGGCCCAGTTTGCAATTTCTGCGGAAGATGAACAGGAATAGCGAGAACCAATGAGAGACTAGCTGGAGGTGTCTGGACGGGCAAATTTAACTCTCATTTCCCACCAGGAAGAGGAATTAACCAAAGGCTCAGCGTGCCGTGCCGGAACCAGATTAGGGCCTGAAGCCATCCTGCGGTGTTGCGGCCAGCTCACAAGAAAGCGAGTTGAAGAAAGGAGCTCAGGGGCACTGTAATTCACAAACCTGCAGAGTTATAAATGACAGCTATCGTCCAAAAATATACTGAAGTAAGGCTGCCAAGAGGACTTGAAAGCGGGGCAGAATTGCAGGAAACCGATTTCAGGAGGTAGACTGGAATTGCATTGAAAGCATAGGAAAAGAGGCAGAACGTCCTCAGTGATGCACTTGGCCAAAAAGGGCGTATGCGTTTTTTCCTGAATATATTCAGGAAAAAACGCATACGCCCTTTTTGGCCAACCAAGCAAACTTGCAAAGGAAATCTGCACTACAATGAAGTCGCACTTCCCCCCGGTCAAAAGGGCCATTTGAAAAAAGTGTAAAATCCAGAAAGGCAGGACAGGCCTTGGAGAACTGGGAGCCTTGTTATGCTGATGGGCGGGATGTAAATATCCAAGAGACACTCAGGAGAAGTGTATGGTGTTTCCTGAAACATCTAAAAAACAAAGCAACAGAGCCTAGGGTACTTCCACTTATGGTCCTATAGATTAGGGAAATTAAAATCAAAAAGACACAGCCACCCCAAAGTTTGGGACGCCTCTGTTTACAAGAACCTCGTTTACCGTACAAGTTCAATATCACAGAAAGTGAAAAATGGATAAAGAACATGTGGTACTTACGTACAATGCAGTATCACTCAGCAATGAAATCTTTGTCATCAGGCCCGTAGCAGCATAATGAGTGGATTCAGGTACGATGATTCTAACTGAAATAAGTCACACAGAAAAAGAAACATCATAAGATATCACTAATACAAGGAATGTAAACTTGGCTACACAGGAACTGAATTCCAAAACAGAACAGGGTCTCAAATTTAGAAAACCAACTTATGCTTTCTTAAGGGGAAAGGTGAGTTGGGGTGCTGCATAAAACCAGTGATTGAAATGAGCACAGATAAAGTTCCTTAAGCCAAATATGGAATAGACAAGAGCTACTCCTTGCTCAACGAAATGGACTCAACACCGCATATTAAACGCCTAAGAATGTACCTGACTAGTAAGTATCTTAAAACCTATGGATTGCTATGTCTCCGAAAGAGAATCAAGCATGTGTACACGGGCATAAACGCAGCAGTGATAGGATTGGAGGGGTTCGGTGAGCAAATGAAGACCCTTTGAAGTCATATTGCACGGTACCCATTCCACGGGTTTCAACTACCCAGGTTTAAGGTATTCTTCCTTCAGCTAAAACATGCATGTGGAACCCAGAGTATGATCAACCATGTGATCGGGAGACGTGTTCAAATATGTCTCAGTTTTCGTACCCTGGTACTCGGGTGCAACATTCCAGACGCTTTACTAACACTCTCCCGACTTGGAGAGTCAGTCCCTTTAACCTCCTGTTTGGCCCAGTTTGCAATTTCTGCGGAAGATGAACAGGAATAGCGAGAACCAATGAGAGACTAGCTGGAGGTGTCTGGACGGGCAAATTTAACTCTCATTTCCCACCAGGAAGAGGAATTAACCAAAGGCTCAGCGTGCCGTGACGGAACCAGATTAGGGCCTGAAGCCATCCTGCGGTGTTGCGGCCAGGTCACAAGAAAGCGAGTTGAAGAAAGGAGTTCAGGGGCACTGTAATTCACAAACCTGCAGAGTTATAAATGACAGCTATCGTCCAAAAATATACTGAATTAAGGCTGCCAAGAGGACTTGAAAGCGGGGCAGAATTGCAGGAAACCGATTTCAGGAGGTAGACTGGAATTGCATTGAAAGCATAGGAAAAGAGGCAGAACGTCCACAATGATGCACTTGGCCAAAAAGGGCGTATGCGTTTTTTCCTGAATATATTCAGGAAAAAACGCATACGCCCTTTTTGTCCAACCAAGCAAACTTGTAAAGGAAATCTGCACTACAATGAAGTCTCACTTCCCCCCGGTCAAAAGGACCATCTGTAAAAAGTGTAAAATCCAGAAAGGCAGGACAGGCCATGGAGAACTGGGAGCCTTGTTATGCTGATGGGCGGGATGTAAATTGCCAACAAACACTCGGGAGAAGTGTATGGTGTTTCCTGAAACATCTAAAAAACAAAGCAACAGAGCCTAGGGCACTTCCACTTATGGTCCTATAGCTTAGGGAAATTAAAATCAAAAAGACACAGCCACCCCAAAGTTTGGGACGCCTCTGTTTACAAGAACCTCGTTTTCCGTACAAGTTCAATATCACAGAAAGTGAAAAATGGATAAAGAACTTGTGGTACTTACGTACAATGCAGTATCACTCAGCAATGGAATCTATGTCATCAGGCCCATAGCAGCACAATGAGTGAATTCAGGTACGATGATTCTAACTGAAATAAGTCACACAGAAAAAGAAACATCATAAGATAACACTAATACACGGATTGTAAACTTGGCTACACAGGAACTGAATTACAGAACAGAACAGGGTCTCAAATTTAGAAAACCAACTTATGCTTGCTTAAGGGGAAAGGTGAGTTGGGGTGCTGCATAAAACCAGAGATTGGGGCTTCTCTGGTGGCGCAGTGGTTGAGAGTCCGCCTGCCGATGCAGGGGACGCGGGTTCGTGCCCCGGTCCGGGAGGATCCCACATGCCGCGGAGCGGCTGGGCCCGTGGGCCATGGCCGCTGGGCCTGCGCGTCCGGAGCCTGTGCTCCGCGACGGGAGAGGCCACAACAGTGAGAGGCCCGCGTACCGCCAAAACCAAAAAACACAAAAAAAAAAAAAAAAAAAAACCAGAGATTGAAATGAGCACAGATAAAGTTCCTTAAGCCTAATATGGAATAGACAAGAGCTACTCCTTGCTCAACGAAATGGACTCAACACCGCATATTAAACGCCTAAGAATGTACCTGACTAGTAAGTATCTTAAAACCTATGGATTGTTATGTCTCCAAAAGAGAATCAAGCGTGTGTACAGGGGTATAAACGCAGCAGTGATAGGATTGGAGAGGTTCGGTGAGCAAATGAAGACCCTTTGATGTCATATTGCATGGTACCCATTCCACGGGTCTCAACTCTCCAGGTTTAAGGTATTCTTCCTTCAGCTAAAACATGCATGTGGAACCCAGAGTATGATCAACCGTGTGAACGGGAGACGTGTTCAAATATGTCTCAGTTTTCCTCCCCTGGTACTCGGGTGCAACATTCCAGACACTTTACTAACACTCTCCCGACTTGGAGAGTGAGTCACTTTAACCTCCTGTTTGGCCCAGTTTGCAATTTCTGCGGAAGATGAACAGGAATAGCGAGAACCAATGAGAGACTAGCTGGAGGTGTCTGGACGGGCAAATTTAACTCTCATTTCCCACCAGGAAGAGGAAATAACCAAAGGCTCAGTGTGCCATGCCGAAACCAGATTAGGGCCTGAAGCCATCCTGCGGTGTTGCGGCCAGGTCACAAGAAAGCGAGTTGAAGAAAGGAGCTCAGAGGCACTGTAATTCACAAACCTGCAGAGTTATAAATGACAGCTATCGTCCAAAAATATACTGAAGTAAGGCTGCCAAGAGGACTTGAAAGCGGGGCAGAATTGCAGGAAACCGATTTCAGGAGGTAGACTGGAATTGCATTGAAAGCATAGGAAAAGAGGCAGAACGTCCACAATGATGCACTTGGACAAAAAGGGCGTATGCATTTTTTCCTGAATATATTCAGGAAAAAACACATACGCCCTTTTTGGCAAACCAAGCAAACTTGCAAAGGAAATCTGCACTACAATGAAGTCTCACTTCCCCCCGGTCAAAAGGGCTATCTGAAAAAAATGTAAAATCCAGAAAGGCAGGACAGGCCATGGAGAACTGGGAGCCTTGTTATGCTGATGGGCGGGATGTAAATTGCCAACAGACACTCGGGAGAAGTGTATGGTGTTTCCTGAAACATCTAAAAAACAAAGCAACAGAGCCTAGGGCACTTCCACTTATGGTCCTATAGCTTAGGGAAATTAAAATCAAAAAGACACAGCCACCCCAAAGTTTTGGACGCCTCTGTTTACAAGAACCTCGTTTACCGTACAAGTTCAATATCACAGAAAGTGAAAAATGGATAAAGAACTTGTGGTACTTACGTACAATGCAGTATCACTCAGCAATGAAATCTATGTCATCAGGCCCGTAGCAGCACAATGAGTGGATTCAGGTACGATGATTCTATCTGAAATAAGTCACACAGAAAAAGAAACATCATAAGATATCACTAATACACGGAATGTAAACTTGTCTACACAGGAACTGAATTCCAAAACAGAACAGTGTCTCAAATTTAGAAAACCAACTTATGCTTGTTTAAGGGGAAAGGTGAGTTGGGGTGCTGCATAAAACCAGAGATTGAAATGAGCACAGATAAAGTTCCTTAAGCCAAATATGGAACAGACAAGAGCTACTCCTTGCTCAACGAAATGGACTCAACACCCCATATTAAATGCCTAAGAATGTACCTGACTAGTAAGTATCTTAAAACCTATGGATTGCTATGTCTCCAAAAGAGAATCAAGCGTGTGTACAGGGGCATAAATGCAGCAGTGATAGGATTGGAGAGGTTCGGTGAGCAAATGAAGACCCTTTGAAGTCATACTGCATGGTACCCATTCCACGGGTCTCAACTCTCCAGGTTTAAGGTATTCTTCCTTCAGCTAAAACATGCATGTGGAACCCAGAGTATGATCAACCGTGTGAACGGGAGACGTGTTCAAATATGTCTCAGTTTTCCTCCCCTGGTACTCGGGTGCAACATTCCAGACGCTTTACTAACACTCTCCCCACTTGGAGAGTCAGCGCCTTTAACCTCCTGTTTGGCCCAGTTTGCAATTTCTGCGGAAGATGAACAGGAATAGGGAGAACCAATGAGAGACTAGCTGGAGGTGTCTGGACGGGCAAATTTAACTCTCATTTCCCACCAGGAAGTGGAATTAACCAAAGGCTCAGCGTGCCGTGCTGGAACCAGATTAGGGCCTGAAGCCATCCTGCAGTGTTGCGGCCAGATCACAAGAAAGCGTGTTGAAGAAAGGCGCTCAGGGGCACTGTAATTCACAAACCTGCAGAGTTATAAATGACAGCTATCGTCCAAAAATATACTGAAGTAAGGCTGCCAAGAGGACTTGAAAGCGGGGCAGAATTGCAGGAAACCGATTTCAGGAGGTAGACTGGAATTGCATTGAAAGCATAGGAAAAGAGGAAGAACGTCCACAATGATGCACTTGGCCAAAAAGGGCGTATGCGTTTTTTCCTGAATATATTCAGGAAAAAACGCATACGCCCTTTTTGGCCAACCAAGCAAGCTTGCAAAGGAAATCTGCACTACAATGAAGTCTCACTTCCCCCCGGTCAAAAGGGCCATCTGAAAAAAGTGTAAAATCCAGAAAGGCAGGACAGGCCATGGAGAACTGGGAGCCTTGTTATGCTGATGGGCGGGATGTAAATTGCCAACAGACACTCGGGAGAAGTGTATGGTGTTTCCTGAAACATCTAAAAAACAAAACAACAGAGCCTAGGGCACTTCCACTTATGGTCCTATAGCTTAGGGAAATTAAAATCAAAAAGACACAGCCACTCCAAAGTTTGGGACGCCTCTGTTTACAAGAACCTCGTTTACAGTACAAGTTCAACATCGCAGAAAGTGAAAAATGGATAAAGAAGTTGTGGTATATACTTACAAAGCAATATCACTCAGCAATGAAATCTATGTCATCAGGCCCTTAGCAGCACAATGAGTGGATTCAGGTATGATGATTCTAACTGAAATAAGTCACACAGAAAAAGAAACATCATAAGGTATCAGTAATACACGGAATGTAAACTTGGCTACACAGGAACTGAATTACAGAACAGAACAGGGTCTCAAATTTAGAAATCCAACTTATGCTTGCTTAAGAGTAAAGGTGAGTTGTGGTGCTGCATAAAACCAGAGATTGAAATGAGCACAGATAAAGTTCCTTAAGCCAAATATGGAATAGACAAGAGCTACTCCTTGCTCAACGAAATGGACTCAACACCCCATATTAAACGCCTAAGAATGTACCTGACTAGTAAGTATCTTAAAACCTATGGATTGCTATGTCTCCGAAAGAGAATCAAGCATGTGTACAGGGGCATAAACGCAGCAGTGATAGGATTGGAGAGGTTCGGTGAGCAAATGAAGACCCTTTGAAGTCATATTGCATGGTACCCATTCCACGGGTTTCAACTACCCAGGTTTAAGGTATTCTTCCTTCAGCTAAAACATGCATGTGGAACCTAGAGTATGATCAACCATGTGATCGGGAGACGTGTTCAAATATGTCTCAGTTTTCGTACCCTGGTACTCGGGTGCAACATTCCAGACGCTTTACTAACACTCTCCCGACTTGGAGAGTCAGTCCCTTTAACCTCCTGTTTGGCCCAGTTTGTAATTTCTGCAGAAGATGAACAGGAATAGAGAGAACCAATGAGAGACTAGCTGGAGGTGTCTGGACGGGCAAATTTAACTCTCATTTCCCACCAGGAAGAGGAATTAACCAAAGGCTCAGTGTTCCGTGCCGAAACCAGATTAGGGCCTGAAGCCATCCTGCAGTGTTGCCGCCAGGTCACAAGAAAGCGAGTTGAAGAAAGGAGCTCAGGGGCACTGTAATTCACAAACCTGCAGAGTTATAAATGACAGCTATCGTCCAAAAATATACTGAAGTAAGGCTGCCAAGAGGACTTGAAAGCGGGGCAGAATTGCAGGAAACCGATTACAGGAGGTAGACTGGAATTGCATTGAAAGCATAGGAAAAGAGGCAGAGCGTCCACAATGATGCACATGGCCAAAAAGCGCGTATGCGTTTTTTCCTGAATATATTCAGGAAAAAACGCATACGCCCTTTTTGGCCAACCAAGCAAACTTGCAAAGGAAATCTGCACTACAATGAAGCCTCACGTCCCCCCGGTCAAACAGGTCATCTGGAAAAAGTGTAAAATCCAGAAAGGCAGGACAGGCCATGGAGAATTGGGAGCCTTGTTATGCAGATGGGCGGGATGTAAATTGCCAACAGACACTCGGGAGAAGTGTATGGTGTTTCCTGAAACATCTAGAAAACAAAGCAACAGAGCCTAGAGCACTTCCACTTATGGTCCTATAGCTTAGGGAAATTAAAATCAAAAAGACACAGCCACCCCAACGTTTGGGACGCCTCTGTTTACAAGAATCTCGTTTTCCGTACAAGTTCAGTATCACAGAAAGTGAAAAATGGATAAAGAACTTATAGTACTTACGTACAATGCAGTATCACTCAGCAATGAAATCTATGTCATCAGGCCCGTAGCAGCATAATGAATGGATTCAGGTACGATGATTCTAACTGAAATAAGTCACACAGAAAAAGAAACATCATAAGATATCACTAATACACGGAATGTAAACTTGGCTACACAGGAACTGAATTCCAAAACAGAACAGGGTCTCAAATTTAGAAAACCAACTTATGCTTGCTTAAGGGGAAAGGTGAGTTGGGGTGCTGCATAAAACCAGAGATTGAAATGAGCACAGATAAAGTTCCTTAAGCCAAATATGGAACAGACAAGAGCTACTCCTTGCTCAACGAAATGGACTCAACACCCCATATTAAATGCCTAAGAATGTACCTGACTAGTAAGTATCTTAAAACCTATGGATTGCTATGTCTCCAAAAGAGAATCAAGCGTGTGTACAGGGGCATAAATGCAGCAGTGATAGGATTGGAGAGGTTCAGTGAGCAAATGAAGACCCTTTGAAGTCATACTGCATGGTACCCATTACACGGGTCTCAACTACCCAGGTTTAAGGTATTCTTCCTTCAGCTAAAACATGCATGTGGAACCCAGAGTATGATCAACCGTGTGAATGGGAGACGTGTTCAAATATGTCTCAGTTTTCCTCCCCTGGTACTCGGGTGCAACATTCCAGACGCTTTACTAACACTCTCCCCACTTGGAGAGTCAGCGCCTTTAACCTCCTGTTTGGCCCAGTTTGCAATTTCTGCGGAAGATGAACAGGAATAGGGAGAACCAATGAGAGACTAGCTGGAGGTGTCTGGACGGGCAAATTTAACTCTCATTTCCCACCAGGAAGTGGAATTAACCAAAGGCTCAGCGTGCCGTGCCGGAACCAGATTAGGGCCTGAAGCCATCCTGCAGTGTTGCGGCCAGCTCACAAGAAAGCGTGTTGAAGAAAGGAGCTCAGGGGCACTGTAATTCACAAACCTGCAGAGTTATAAATGACAGCTATCGTCCAAAAATATACTGAAGTAAGGCTGCCAAGAGGACTTGAAAGCGGGGCAGAATTGCAGGAAACCGATTTCAGGAGGTAGACTGGAATTGCATTGAAAGCATAGGAAAAGAGGAAGAACGTCCACAATGATGCTCTTGGCCAAAAAGGGCGTATGCGTTTTTTCCTGAATATATTCAGGAAAAAACGCATACGCCCTTTTTGGCCAACCAAGCAAGCTTGCAAAGGAAATCTGCACTACAATGAAGTCTCACTTCCCCCCGGTCAAAAGGGCCATCTGAAAAAAGTGTAAAATCCAGAAAGGCAGGACAGGCCATGGAGAACTGGGAGCCTTGTTATGCTGATGGGCGGGATGTAAATTGCCAACAGACACTCGGGAGAAGTGTATGGTGTTTCCTGAAACATCTAAAAAACAAAGCAACAGAGCCTAGGGCACTTCCACTTATGGTCCTATAGCTTAGGGAAATTAAAATCAAAAAGACACAGCCACTCCAAAGTTTGGGACGCCTCTGTTTACAAGAACCTCGTTTACCGTACAAGTTCAACCTCACAGAAAGTGAAAAATGGATAAAGAACTTGTGGTACTTACGTACAATGCAGTATCACTCAGCAATGAAATCTATGTCATCAGGCCCTTAGCAGAACAATGACTGGATTCAGGTATGATGATTCTAACTGAAATAAGTCACACAGAAAAAGAAACATCATAAGGTATCAGTAATACACGGAATGTAAACTTGGCTACACAGGAACTGAATTACAGAACAGAACAGGGTCTCAAATTTAGAAATCCAACTTATGCTTGCTTAAGAGTAAAGGTGAGTTGGGGTGCTGCATAAAACCAGAGATTGAAATGAGCACAGATAAAGTTCCTTAAGCCAAATATGGAATAGACAAGAGCTACTCCTTGCTCAACGAAATGGACTCAACACCCCATATTAAACGCCTAAGAATGTACCTGACTAGTAAGTATCTTAAAACCTATGGATTGCTATGTCTCCGAAAGAGAATCAAGCATGTGTACAGGGGCATAAACGCAGCAGTGATAGGATTGGAGAGGTTCGGTGAGCAAATGAAGACCCTTTGAAGTCATATTGCATGGTACCCATTCCACGGGTTTCAACTACCCAGGTTTAAGGTATTCTTCCTTCAGCTAAAACATGCATGTGGAACCTAGAGTATGATCAACCATGTGATCGGGAGACGTGTTCAAATATGTCTCAGTTTTCGTACCCTGGTACTCGGGTGCAACATTCCAGACGCTTTACTAACACTCTCCCGACTTGGAGAGTCAGTCCCTTTAACCTCCTGTTTGGCCCAGTTTGCAATTTCTGTGGAAGATAAACAGGAATAGCGAGAACCAATGAGAGACTAGCTGGAGGTGTCTGGACGGGCAAATTTAACTCTCATTTCCCACCAGGAAGAGGAATTAACCAAAGGCTCAGCGTGCCGTGCCGGAACCAGATTAGGGCCTGAAGCCATCCTGCGGTGTTGCGGCCAGCTCACAAAAAAGCGAGTTGAAGAAAGGAGCTCAGGGGCACTGTAATTCACAAACCTGCAGAGTTATAAATGACAGCTATCGTCCAAAAATATACTGAAGTAAGGCTGCCAAGAGGACTTGAAAGCGGGGCAGAATTGCAGGAAACCGATTTCAGGAGGTAGACTGGAATTGCATTGAAAGCATAGGAAAAGAGGCAGAACGTCCACAATGATGCACTTGGACAAAAAGGGCGTATGCGTTTTTTCCTGAATATATTCAGGAAAAAACGCATACGCCCTTTTTGGCCAACCAAGCAAGCTTGCAAAGGAAATCTGCACTACAATGAAGTCTCACTTCCCACGGTCAAAAGGGCCATCTGAAAAAAGTGTAAAATCCAGAAAGGCAGGACAGGCCATGGAGAACTGGGAGCCTTGTTATGCTGATGGGCGGGATGTAAATTGCCAACAGACACTCGGGAGAAGTGTATGGTGTTTCCTGAAACATCTAAAAAACAAAGCAACAGAGCCTAGGGCACTTCCACTTATGGTCCTATAGCTTAGGGAAATTAAAATCAAAAAGACACAGCCACCCCAACGTTTGGGACGCCTCTGTTTACAAGAATCTCGTTTACCGTACAAGTTCAGTATCACAGAAAGTGAAAAGTGGATAAAGAACTTGTGGTACTTACGTACAATGCAGTATCACTCAGCAATGAAATCTATTTCATCAGGCCCGTAGCAGCATAATGAATGGATTCAGGTACGATGATTCTAACTGAAATAAGTCACACAGAAAAAGAAATATCATAAGATATCACTAATACACGGAATGTAAACTTGGCTACACAGGAACTGAATCCCAAAACAGAACAGGGTCTCAAATTTAGAAAACCAACTTATGCTTGCTTAAGGGGAAAGGTGAGTTGGGGTGCTGCATAAAACCAGAGATTGAAATGAGCACAGATAAAGTTCCTTAAGCCAAATATGGAATAGACAAGAGCTACTCATTGCTCAACGAAATGGACTCAACACCCCATATTAAACGCCTAAGAATGTACCTGACTAGTAAGTATCTTAAAACCTATGGATTGCTATGTCTCCAAAAGAGAATCAAGCATGTGTACAGGGGCATAAACGCAGCAGTGATAGGACTGGAGAGGTTCGGTGAGCAAATGAAGACCCTTTGAAGTCATATTGCATGGTACCCATTCCACGGGTCTCAACTCTCCAGGTTTAAGGTATTCTTCCTTCAGCTAAAACATGCATGTGGAACCCAGAGTATGATCAACCGTGTGAACGGGAGACGTGTTCAAATATGTCTCAGTTTTAATCCCCTGGTACTCGGGTGCAACATTCCAGACGCTTTACTAACACTCTCCCCACTTGGAGAGTCAGCGCCTTTAACCTCCTGTTTGGCCCAGTTTGCAATTTCTGCAGAAGATGAATAGGAATAGGGAGAACCAATGAGAGACTAGCTGGAGGTGTCTGGACGGGCAAATTTAACTCTCATTTCCCACCAGGAAGAGGAAATAACCAAAGGCTCAGCGTGCCGTGCCGGAACCAGATTAGGGCCTGAAGCCATCCTGCGGTGTTGCGGCCAGCTCACAAGAAAGCGAGTTGAAGAAAGGAGCTCAGGGGCACTGTAATTCACAAACCTGCAGAGTTATAAATGACAGCTATCATCCAAAAATATACTGAAGTAAGGCTGCCAAGAGGACTTGAAAGCGGGGCAGAATTGCAGGAAACCGATTTCAGGAGGTAGACTGGAATTGCATTGAAAGCATAGGAAAAGAGGCAGAACGTCCACAATGATGCACTTGGACAAAAAGGGCGTATGCGTTTTTTCCTGAATATATTCAGGAAAAAACGCATACGCCCTTTTTGGCCAACCAAGCAAGCTTGCAAAGGAAATCTGCACTACAATGAAGTCTCACTTCCCACGGTCAAAAGGGCCATCTGAAAAAAGTGTAAAATCCAGAAAGGCAGGACAGGCCATGGAGAACTGGGAGCCTTGTTATCCTGATGGGCGGTATGTAAATTGCCAACAGACACTCGGGAGAAGTGTATGGTGTTTCCTGAAACATCTAAAAAACAAAGCAACAGAGCCTAGAGCACTTCCACTTATGGTCCTATAGCTTAGGGAAATTAAAATCAAAAAGACACAGCCACCCCAACGTTTGGGACGCCTCTGTTTACAAGAATCTCGTTTTCCGTACAAGTTCAGTATCACAGAAAGTGAAAAATGGATAAAGAACTTATAGTACTTACGTACAATGCAGTATCACTCAGCAATGAAATCTATGTCATCAGGCCCGTAGCAGCATAATGAATGGATTCAGGTACGATGATTCTAACTGAAATAAGTCACACAGAAAAAGAAACATCATAAGATATCACTAATACACGGAATGTAAACTTGGCTACACAGGAACTGAATTCCAAAACAGAACAGGGTCTCAAATTTAGAAAACCAACTTATGCTTGCTTAAGGGGAAAGGTGAGTTGGGGTGCTGCATAAAACCAGAGATTGAAATGAGCACAGATAAAGTTCCTTAAGCCAAATATGGAACAGACAAGAGCTACTCCTTGCTCAACGAAATGGACTCAACACCCCATATTAAATGCCTAAGAATGTACCTGACTAGTAAGTATCTTAAAACCTATGGATTGCTATGTCTCCAAAAGAGAATCAAGCGTGTGTACAGGGGCATAAATGCAGCAGTGATAGGATTGGAGAGGTTCAGTGAGCAAATGAAGACCCTTTGAAGTCATACTGCATGGTACCCATTACACGGGTCTCAACTACCCAGGTTTAAGGTATTCTTCCTTCAGCTAAAACATGCATGTGGAACCCAGAGCATGATCAACCGTGTGAATGGGAGACGTGTTCAAATATGTCTCAGTTTTCCTCCCCTGGTACTCGGGTGCAACATTCCAGACGCTTTACTAACACTCTCCCCACTTGGAGAGTCAGCGCCTTTAACCTCCTGTTTGGCCCAGTTTGCAATTTCTGCGGAAGATGAACAGGAATAGGGAGAACCAATGAGAGACTAGCTGGAGGTGTCTGGACGGGCAAATTTAACTCTCATTTCCCACCAGGAAGTGGAATTAACCAAAGGCTCAGCGTGCCGTGCCGGAACCAGATTAGGGCCTGAAGCCATCCTGCAGTGTTGCGGCCAGCTCACAAGAAAGCGTGTTGAAGAAAGGAGCTCAGGGGCACTGTAATTCACAAACCTGCAGAGTTATAAATGACAGCTATCGTCCAAAAATATACTGAAGTAAGGCTGCCAAGAGGACTTGAAAGCGGGGCAGAATTGCAGGAAACCGATTTCAGGAGGTAGACTGGAATTGCATTGAAAGCATAGGAAAAGAGGAAGAACGTCCACAATGATGCTCTTGGCCAAAAAGGGCGTATGCGTTTTTTCCTGAATATATTCAGGAAAAAACGCATACGCCCTTTTTGGCCAACCAAGCAAGCTTGCAAAGGAAATCTGCACTACAATGAAGTCTCACTTCCCCCCGGTCAAAAGGGCCATCTGAAAAAAGTGTAAAATCCAGAAAGGCAGGACAGGCCATGGAGAACTGGGAGCCTTGTTATGCTGATGGGCGGGATGTAAATTGCCAACAGACACTCGGGAGAAGTGTATGGTGTTTCCTGAAACATCTAAAAAACAAAGCAACAGAGCCTAGGGCACTTCCACTTATGGTCCTATAGCTTAGGGAAATTAAAATCAAAAAGACACAGCCACTCCAAAGTTTGGGACGCCTCTGTTTACAAGAACCTCGTTTACCGTACAAGTTCAACCTCACAGAAAGTGAAAAATGGATAAAGAACTTGTGGTACTTACGTACAATGCAGTATCACTCAGCAATGAAATCTATGTCATCAGGCCCTTAGCAGAACAATGAGTGGATTCAGGTATGATGATTCTAACTGAAATAAGTCACACAGAAAAAGAAACATCATAAGGTATCAGTAATACACGGAATGTAAACTTGGCTACACAGGAACTGAATTACAGAACAGAACAGGGTCTCAAATTTAGAAATCCAACTTATGCTTGCTTAAGAGTAAAGGTGAGTTGGGGTGCTGCATAAAACCAGAGATTGAAATGAGCACAGATAAAGTTCCTTAAGCCAAATATGGAATAGACAAGAGCTACTCCTTGCTCAACGAAATGGACTCAACACCCCATATTAAACGCCTAAGAATGTACCTGACTAGTAAGTATCTTAAAACCTATGGATTGCTATGTCTCCGAAAGAGAATCAAGCATGTGTACAGGGGCATAAACGCAGCAGTGATAGGATTGGAGAGGTTCGGTGAGCAAATGAAGACCCTTTGAAGTCATATTGCATGGTACCCATTCCACGGGTTTCAACTACCCAGGTTTAAGGTATTCTTCCTTCAGCTAAAACATGCATGTGGAACCTAGAGTATGATCAACCATGTGATCGGGAGACGTGTTCAAATATGTCTCAGTTTTCGTACCCTGGTACTCGGGTGCAACATTCCAGACGCTTTACTAACACTCTCCCGACTTGGAGAGTCAGTCCCTTTAACCTCCTGTTTGGCCCAGTTTGCAATTTCTGCGGAAGATAAACAGGAATAGCGAGAACCAATGAGAGACTAGCTGGAGGTGTCTGGACGGGCAAATTTAACTCTCATTTCCCACCAGGAAGAGGAATTAACCAAAGGCTCAGCGTGCCGTGCCGGAACCAGATTAGGGCCTGAAGCCATCCTGCGGTGTTGCGGCCAGCTCACAAGAAAGCGAGTTGAAGAAAGGAGCTCAGGGGCACTGTAATTCACAAACCTGCAGAGTTATAAATGACAGCTATCGTCCAAAAATATACTGAAGTAAGGCTGCCAAGAGGACTTGAAAGCGGGGCAGAATTGCAGGAAACCGATTTCAGGAGGTAGACTGGAATTGCATTGAAAGCATAGGAAAAGAGGCAGAACGTCCACAATGATGCACTTGGCCAAAAAGGGCGTATGCGTTTTTTCCTGAATATATTCAGGAAAAAACGCATACGCCCTTTTTGGCCAACCAAGCAAGCTTGCAAAGGAAATCTGCACTACAATGAAGTCTCATTTCCCCCCCGGTCAAAAGGGCCATCTGAAAAAAGTGTAAAATCCAGAAAGGCAGGACAGGCCATGGAGAACTGGGAGCCTTGTTATGCTGATGGGCGGGATGTAAATTGCCAACAGACACTCGGGAGAAGTGTATGGTGTTTCCTGAAACATCTAAAAAACAAAGCAACAGAGCCTAGGGCACTTCCACTTATGGTCCTATAGCTTAGGGAAATTAAAATAAAAAAGACACAGCCACCCCAAAGTATGGAACGGCTCTGTTTACAAGAACCTCGTTTACAGTAGAAGTTCAACATCGCAGAAAGTGAAAAATGGATAAAGAAGTTGTGGTATTTACTTACAAAGCAATATCACTCAGCAATGAAATCTATGTCATCAGGCCCTTAGCAGCACAATGAGTGGATTCAGGTATGATGATTCTAACTGAAATAAGTCACACAAAAAAAGAAACATCATAAGATATCAGTAATACACGGAATGTAAACTTGGCTACACAGGAACTGAATTCCAAAACAGAACAGGGTCTCAAATTTAGAAAACCAACTTATGCTTGCTTAAGGGGAAAGGTGAGTTGGGGTGTTGCATAAAACCAGAGATTGAAATGAACACAGCTAAAGTTCCTTAAGCCAAATATGGAATAGACAAGAGCCACTCCTTGCTCAACGAAATGGACTCAACACCCCATATTAAACGCCTAAGAATGTACCTGACTAGTAAGTATCTTAAAACCTATGGATTGCTATGTCTCCAAAAGAGAATCAAGCGTGTGTACAGGGGCATAAACGCAGTAGTGATAGGATTGGAGAGGTTCGGTGAGCAAATGAAGACCCTTTGAAGTCATATTGCATGGTACCCATTCCACGGGTCTCAACTCTCCAGGTTTAAGGTATTCTTCCTTCAGCTAAAACATGCATGTGGAACCCAGAGTATGATCAACCGTGTGAACGGGAGACGTGTTCAAATATGTCTCAGGTTTCCTCCCCTGGTACTCGGGTGCAACATTCCAGACGCTTTACTAACACTCTCCCCACTTGGAGAGTCAGCGCCTTTAACCTCCTGTTTGGCCCAGTTTGCAATTTCTGCGGAAGATGAACAGGAATAGCGAGAACCAATGAGAGACTAGCTGGAGGTGTCTGGACGGGCAAATTTAACTCTCATTTCCCACCAGGAAGAGGAAATAACCAAAGGCTCAGCGTGCCATGCCGGAACCAGATTAGGGCCTGAAGCCATCCTGCGGTGTTGCGGCCAGCTTAAAAGAAAGCGAGTTGAAGAAAGGAGCTCAGGGGCACTGTAATTCACAAACCTGCAGAGTTATAAATGACAGCTATCGTCCAAAAATATACTGAAGTAAGGCTGCCAAGAGGACTTGAAATCGGGGCAGAATTGCAGGAAACCGATTTCAGGAGGTAGACTGGAATTGCATTGAAAGCATAGGAAAAGAGGCAGAACGTCCACAATGATGCACTTGGCCAAAAAGTGCGTATGCGTTTTTTCCTGAATATATTCAGGAAAAAACGCATACGCCCTTTTTGTCAAACTAAGCAAACTTGCAAAGGAAATCTGCACTACAATGAAGTCTCACTTCCCCCCGGTCAAAAGGGCCATCTGAAAAAAGTGTAAAATCCAGAAAGGCAGGACAGGCCATGGAGAACTGGGAGCCTTGTTATGCTGATGGGCGGGATGTAAATTGCCAACAGACACTCGGGAGAAGTGTATGGTGTTTCCTGAAACATCTAAAAAACAAAGCAACAGAGCCTAGGGCACTTCCACTTATGGTCCTATAGCTTAGGGAAATTAAAATCAAATAGACACAGCCACCCCATAGTTTGGGACGCCTCTGTTTACAAGAACCTCGTTTACCGTAAAAGTTCAGTATCACAGAAAGTGAAAAATGGATAAAGAACTTGTGGTACTTACGTACAATGCAGTATCACTCAGCAATGAAATCTATGTCATCAGGCCCGTAGCAGCATAATGAGTGGATTCAGGTACGATGATTCTAACTGAAATAAGCACACAGAAAAAGAAACATCATAAGATATCACTAATACACGGAATGTAAACTTGGCTACACAGGAACTGAATTCCAAAACAGAACAGTCTCTCAAATTTAGAAAACCAACTTATGCTTGCTTAAGGGGAAAGGTGAGTTGGGGTGCTGCATAAAACCAGAGATTGAAATGAGCACAGATAAAGTTCCTTAAGCCAAATATGGAATAGACAAGAGCTACTCCTTGCTCAACGAAATGGACTCAACACCCCATATTAAACGCCTAAGAATGTACCTGACTAGTAAGTATCTTAAAACCTATGGATTGCTATGTCTCCGAAAGAGAATCAAGCGTGTGTACAGGGGCATAAACGCAGCAGTGATAGGATTGGAGAGGTTCGGTGAGCAAATGAAGACCCTTTGAAGTCATATTGCATGGTACCCATTCCACGGGTTTCAACTACCCAGGTTTAAGGTATTCTTCCTTCAGCTAAAACATGCATGTGGAACCTAGAGTATGATCAACCATGTGATCGGGAGACGTGTTCAAATATGTCTCAGTTTTCGTACCCTGGTACTCGGGTGCAACATTCCAGACGCTTTACTAACACTCTCCCGACTTGGAGAGTCAGTCCCTTTAACCTCCTGTTTGGCCCAGTTTGCAATTTCTGCGGAAGATAAACAGGAATAGCGAGAACCAATGAGAGACTAGCTGGAGGTGTCTGGACGGGCAAATTTAACTCTCATTTCCCACCAGGAAGAGGAATTAACCAAAGGCTCAGCGTGCCGTGCCGGAACCAGATTAGGGCCTGAAGCCATCCTGCGGTGTTGCGGCCAGCTCACAAGAAAGCGAGTTGAAGAAAGGAGCTCAGGGGCACTGTAATTCACAAACCTGCAGAGTTATAAATGACAGCTATCGTCCAAAAATATACTGAAGTAAGGCTGCCAAGAGGACTTGAAAGCGGGGCAGAATTGCAGGAAACCGATTTCAGGAGGTAGACTGGAATTGCATTGAAAGCATAGGAAAAGAGGCAGAACGTCCACAATGATGCACTTGGCCAAAAAGGGCGTATGCGTTTTTTCCTGAATATATTCAGGAAAAAACGCATACGCCCTTTTTGGCCAACCAAGCAAGCTTGCAAAGGAAATCTGCACTACAATGAAGTCTCATTTCCCCCCCGGTCAAAAGGGCCATCTGAAAAAAGTGTAAAATCCAGAAAGGCAGGACAGGCCATGGAGAACTGGGAGCCTTGTTATGCTGATGGGCGGGATGTAAATTGCCAACAGACACTCGGGAGAAGTGTATGGTGTTTCCTGAAACATCTAAAAAACAAAGCAACAGAGCCTAGGGCACTTCCACTTATGGTCCTATAGCTTAGGGAAATTAAAATAAAAAAGACACAGCCACCCCAAAGTATGGAACGGCTCTGTTTACAAGAACCTCGTTTACAGTAGAAGTTCAACATCGCAGAAAGTGAAAAATGGATAAAGAAGTTGTGGTATTTACTTACAAAGCAATATCACTCAGCAATGAAATCTATGTCATCAGGCCCTTAGCAGCACAATGAGTGGATTCAGGTATGATGATTCTAACTGAAATAAGTCACACAAAAAAAGAAACATCATAAGATATCAGTAATACACGGAATGTAAACTTGGCTACACAGGAACTGAATTCCAAAACAGAACAGGGTCTCAAATTTAGAAAACCAACTTATGCTTGCTTAAGGGGAAAGGTGAGTTGGGGTGTTGCATAAAACCAGAGATTGAAATGAACACAGCTAAAGTTCCTTAAGCCAAATATGGAATAGACAAGAGCCACTCCTTGCTCAACGAAATGGACTCAACACCCCATATTAAACGCCTAAGAATGTACCTGACTAGTAAGTATCTTAAAACCTATGGATTGCTATGTCTCCAAAAGAGAATCAAGCGTGTGTACAGGGGCATAAACGCAGTAGTGATAGGATTGGAGAGGTTCGGTGAGCAAATGAAGACCCTTTGAAGTCATATTGCATGGTACCCATTCCACGGGTCTCAACTCTCCAGGTTTAAGGTATTCTTCCTTCAGCTAAAACATGCATGTGGAACCCAGAGTATGATCAACCGTGTGAACGGGAGACGTGTTCAAATATGTCTCAGGTTTCCTCCCCTGGTACTCGGGTGCAACATTCCAGACGCTTTACTAACACTCTCCCCACTTGGAGAGTCAGCGCCTTTAACCTCCTGTTTGGCCCAGTTTGCAATTTCTGCGGAAGATGAACAGGAATAGCGAGAACCAATGAGAGACTAGCTGGAGGTGTCTGGACGGGCAAATTTAACTCTCATTTCCCACCAGGAAGAGGAAATAACCAAAGGCTCAGCGTGCCATGCCGGAACCAGATTAGGGCCTGAAGCCATCCTGCGGTGTTGCGGCCAGCTTAAAAGAAAGCGAGTTGAAGAAAGGAGCTCAGGGGCACTGTAATTCACAAACCTGCAGAGTTATAAATGACAGCTATCGTCCAAAAATATACTGAAGTAAGGCTGCCAAGAGGACTTGAAATCGGGGCAGAATTGCAGGAAACCGATTTCAGGAGGTAGACTGGAATTGCATTGAAAGCATAGGAAAAGAGGCAGAACGTCCACAATGATGCACTTGGCCAAAAAGTGCGTATGCGTTTTTTCCTGAATATATTCAGGAAAAAACGCATACGCCCTTTTTGTCAAACTAAGCAAACTTGCAAAGGAAATCTGCACTACAATGAAGTCTCACTTCCCCCCGGTCAAAAGGGCCATCTGAAAAAAGTGTAAAATCCAGAAAGGCAGGACAGGCCATGGAGAACTGGGAGCCTTGTTATGCTGATGGGCGGGATGTAAATTGCCAACAGACACTCGGGAGAAGTGTATGGTGTTTCCTGAAACATCTAAAAAACAAAGCAACAGAGCCTAGGGCACTTCCACTTATGGTCCTATAGCTTAGGGAAATTAAAATCAAATAGACACAGCCACCCCATAGTTTGGGACGCCTCTGTTTACAAGAACCTCGTTTACCGTAAAAGTTCAGTATCACAGAAAGTGAAAAATGGATAAAGAACTTGTGGTACTTACGTACAATGCAGTATCACTCAGCAATGAAATCTATGTCATCAGGCCCGTAGCAGCATAATGAGTGGATTCAGGTACGATGATTCTAACTGAAATAAGCACACAGAAAAAGAAACATCATAAGATATCACTAATACACGGAATGTAAACTTGGCTACACAGGAACTGAATTCCAAAACAGAACAGGGTCTCAAATTTAGAAAACCAACTTATGCTTGCTTAAGGGGAAAGGTGAGTTGGGGTGCTGCATAAAACCAGAGATTGAAATGAGCACAGATAAAGTTCCTTAAGCCAAATATGGAATAGACAAGAGCTACTCCTTGCTCAACGAAATGGACTCAACACCCCATATTAAACGCCTAAGAATGTACCTGACTAGTAAGTATCTTAAAACCTATGGATTGCTATGTCTCCGAAAGAGAATCAAGCGTGTGTACAGGGGCATAAACGCAGCAGTGATAGGATTGGAGAGGTTCGGTGAGCAAATGAAGACCCTTTGAAGTCATATTGCATGGTACCCATTCCACGGGTCTCAACTCTCCAGGTTTAAGGTATTCTTCCTTCAGCTAAAACATGCATGTGGAACCCAGAGTATGATCAACCGTGTGAATGGGAGTCGTGTTTAAATATGTCTCACTTTTCCTCCCCTGGTACTCGGGTGCAACATTCCAGACGCTTTACTAACACTCTCCCCACTTGGAGAGTCAGGGCCTTTAACCTCCTGTTTGGCCCAGGTTGCAATTTCTGCGGAAGATGAACAGGAATAGGGAGAACCAATGAGAGACTAGCTGGAGGTGTCTGGACGGGCAAATTTAACTCTCATTTCCCACCAGGAAGAGGAAATAACCAAAGGCTCAGCGTGCCGTGCCGGAACCAGATTAGGGCCTGAAGCCATCCTGCGGTGTTGCGGCCAGCTCACAAGAAAGCGAGTTGAAGAAAGGAGCTCAGGGGCACTGTAATTCACAAACCTGCAGAGTTATGAATGAAAGCTATCGTCCAAAAATATACTGAAGTAAGGCTGCCAAGAGGACTTGAAAGCGGGGCAGAATTGCAGGAAACCGATTTCAGGAGGTAGACTGGAATTGCATTGAAAGCATAGGAAAAGAGGCAGAACGTCCACAATGATGCACTTGGCCAAAAAGGGCGTATGCGTTTTTTCCTGAATATATTCAGGAAAAAACGCATACGCCCTTTTTGGCCAACCAAGCAAGCTTGCAAAGGAAATCTGCACTACAATGAAGTCTCACTTCCCCCCGGTCAAACGGGCCATCTGAAAAAAGTGGAAAATCCAGAAAGGCAGGACAGGCCATGGAGAACTGGGAGCCTTGTTAGGCTGATGGGCGGGATGTAAATTGCCAACAGACACTCGGGAGAAGTGTATGGTGTTTCCTGAAACATCTAAAAAACAAAGCAACAGAGCCTAGGGCACTTCCACATATGGTCTTATAGATTAGGGAAATTAAAATCAAAAAGACACAGCCACCCCAAAGTTTGGAAAGGCTCTGATTACAAGAACCTCGTTTACAGTACAAGTTCAACATCGCAGAATGTGAAAAATGGATAAAGAATTTGTGGTATTTACTTAGAAAGCAATATCACTCAGCAATGAAATCTATGTCATCAGGCCCTTAGCAGCACAATGAGTGGATTCAGGTATGATGATTCTAACTGAAATAAGTCACACAGAAAAAGAAACATCATACGATATCAGTAATACACGGAATGTAAACTTGGCTACACAGGAACTGAATTACAGAACAGAACAGGGTCTCAAATTTAGAAAACCAACTTATGCTTGCTTAAGGGTAAAGGTGAGTTGGGGTGCTGCATAAAACCAGAGATTGAAATGACCACAGATAAAGTTCCTTAAGCCAAATATGGAATAGACAAGAGCTACTCCTTGCTCAACGAAATGGACTCAACACCCCATATTAAACGCCTAAGAATGTACCTGACTAGTAAGTATCTTAAAACCTATGGATTGCTATGTTTCCGAAAGAGAATCAAGCATGTGTACAGGGGCATAAACGCAGCAGTGATAGGATTGGAGAGGTTCGGTGAGCAAATGAAGACCCTTTGAAGTCATATTGCATGGTACCCATTCCACGGGTTTCAACTACCCAGGTTTAAGGTATTCTTCCTTCAGCTAAAACATGCATGTGGAACCTAGAGTATGATCAACCATGTGATCAGGAGACGTGTTCAAATATGTCTCAGTTTTCGTACCCTGGTACTCGGGTGCAACATTCCAGACGCTTTACTAACACTCTCCCGACTTGGAGAGTCAGTCCCTTTAACCTCCTGTTTGGCCCAGTTTGCAATTTCTGCGGAAGATGAACAGGAATAGCGAGAACCAATGAGAGACTAGCTGGAGGTGTCTGGACGGGCAAATTTAACTCTCATTTCCCACCAGGAAGAGGAATTAACCAAAGGCTCAGCGTGCCGTGCCGGAACCAGATTAGGGCCTGAAGCCATCCTGCGGTGTTGCGGCCAGCTCACAAGAAAGCGAGTTGAAGAAAGGAGCTCAGGGGCACTGTAATTCACAAACCTGCAGAGTTATAAATGACAGCTATCGTCCAAAAATATACTGAAGTAAGGCTGCCAAGAGGACTTGAAAGCGGGGCAGAATTGCAGGAAACCGATTTCAGGAGGTAGACTGGAATTGCATTGAAAGCATAGGAAAAGAGGCAGAACGTCCTCAGTGATGCACTTGGCCAAAAAGGGCGTATGCGTTTTTTCCTGAATATATTCAGGAAAAAACGCATACGCCCTTTTTGGCCAACCAAGCAAACTTGCAAAGGAAATCTGCACTACAATGAAGTCGCACTTCCCCCCGGTCAAAAGGGCCATTTGAAAAAAGTGTAAAATCCAGAAAGGCAGGACAGGCCTTGGAGAACTGGGAGCCTTGTTATGCTGATGGGCGGGATGTAAATAGCCAACAGACACTCAGGAGAAGTGTATGGTGTTTCCTGAAACATCTAAAAAACAAAGCAACAGAGCCTAGGGCACTTCAACTTATGGTCCTATAGATTAGGGAAATTAAAATCAAAAAGACACAGCCACCCCAAAGTTTGAGACGCCTCTGTTTACAAGAACCTCGTTTACCGTACAAGTTCAATATCACAGAAAGTGAAAAATGGATAAAGAACATGTGGTACTTACGTACAATGCAGTATCACTCAGCAATGAAATCTATGTCATCAGGCCAGTAGCAGCACAATGAGTGGATTCAGGTATGATGATTCTAACTGAAATAAGTCACACAGAAAAAGAAACATCATAAGATATCACTAATACAAGGAATGAAAACTTGGCTACACAGGAACTGAATTCCAAAACAGAACAGGGTCTCAAATTTAGAAAACCAACTTATGCTTTCTTAAGGGGAAAGGTGAGTTGGGGTGCTGCATAAAACCAGTGATTGAAATGAGCACAGATAAAGTTCCTTAAGCCAAATATGGAATAGACAAGAGCTACTCCTTGCTCAACGAAATGGACTCAACACCGCATATTAAACGCCTAAGAATGTACCTGACTAGTAAGTATCTTAAAACCTATGGATTGCTATGTCTCCGAAAGAGAATCAAGCATGTGTACACGGGCATAAACGCAGCAGTGATAGGATTGGAGAGGTTCGGTGAGCAAATGAAGACCCTTTGAAGTCATATTGCACGGTACCCATTCCACGGGTTTCAACTACCCAGGTTTAAGGTATTCTTCCTTCAGCTAAAACATGCATGTGGAACCCAGAGTATGATCAACCATGTGATCGGGAGACGTGTTCAAATATGTCTCAGTTTTCGTACCCTGGTACTCGGGTGCAACATTCCAGACGCTTTACTAACACTCTCCCGACTTGGAGAGTCAGTCCCTTTAACCTCCTGTTTGGCCCAGTTTGCAATTTCTGCGGAATATGAACAGGAATAGCGAGAACCAATGAGAGACTAGCTGGAGGTGTCTGGACGGGCAAATTTAACTCTCATTTCCCACCAGGAAGAGGAATTAACCAAAGGCTCAGCATGCCGTGCCGGAACCAGATTAGGGCCTGAAGCCATCCTGCGGTGTTGCGGCCAGGTCACAAGAAAGCGAGTTGAAGAAAGGAGTTCAGGGGCACTGTAATTCACAAACCAGCAGAGTTATAAATGACAGCTATCGTCCAAAAATATACTGAATTAAGGCTGCCAAGAGGACTTGAAAGCGGGGCAGAATTGCAGGAAACTGATTTCAGGAGGTAGACTGGAATTGCATTGAAAGCATAGGAAAAGAGGCAGAACGTCCACAATGATGCACTTGGCCAAAAATGGCGTATGCGTTTTTTCCTGAATATATTCAGGAAAAAACGCATACGCCCTTTTTGTCCAACCAAGCAAACTTGTAAAGGAAATCTGCACTACAATGAAGTCTCACTTCCCCCCGGTCAAAAGGACCATCTGTAAAAAGTGTAAAATCCAGAAAGGCAGGACAGGCCATGGAGAACTGGGAGCCTTGTTATGCTGATGGGCGGGATGTCAATTGCCAACAAACACTCGGGAGAAGTGTATGGTGTTTCCTGAAACATCTAAAAAACAAAGCAACAGAGCCTAGGGCACTTCCACATATGGTCCTATAGCTTAGGGAAATTAAAATCAAAAAGACACAGCCACCCCAAAGTTTGGGACGCCTCTGTTTACAAGAACCTCGTTTACCGTACAAGTTCAATATCACAGAAAGTGAAAAATGGATAAAGAACTTGTGGTACTTACGTACAATGCAGTATCACTCAGCAATGGAATCTATGTCATCAGGCCCATAGCAGCACAATGAGTGAATTCAGGTACGATGATTCTAACTGAAATAAGTCAGACAGAAAAAGAAACATCATAAGATAACACTAATACACGGATTGTAAACTTGGCTACACAGGAACTGAATTACAGAACAGAACAGGGTCTCAAATTTAGAAAACCTACTTATGCTTGCTTAAGGGGAAAGGTGAGTTGGGGTGCTGCATAAAACCAGAGATTGGGGCTTCTCTGGTGGCGCAGTGGTTGAGAGTCCGCCTGCCGATGCAGGGGACGCGGGTTCGTGCCCCGGTCCGGGAGGATCCCACATGCCGCGGAGCGGCTGGGCCCGTGGGCCATGGCCGCTGGGCCTGCGCGTCCGGAGCCTGTGCTCCGCGACGGGAGAGGCCACAACAGTGAGAGGCCCGCGTACCGCCAAAACCAAAAAACACACACAAAAAAAAAAAAAAAAAACCAGAGATTGAAATGAGCACAGATAAAGTTCCTTAAGCCTAATATGGAATAGACAAGAGCTACTCCTTGCTCAACGAAATGGACTCAACACCGCATATTAAACGCCTAAGAATGTACCTGACTAGTAAGTATCTTAAAACCTATGGATTGTTATGTCTCCAAAAGAGAATCAAGCGTGTGTACAGGGGTATAAACGCAGCAGTGATAGGATTGGAGAGGTTCGGTGAGCAAATGAAGACCCTTTGAAGTCATATTGCATGGTACCCATTCCACGGGTCTCAACTCTCCAGGTTTAAGGTATTCTTCCTTCAGCTAAAACATGCATGTGGAACCCAGAGTATGATCAACCGTGTGAACGGGAGACGTGTTCAAATATGTCTCAGTTTTCCTCCCCTGGTACTCGGGTGCAACATTCCAGATGCTTTACTAACACTCTCCCGACTTGGAGAGTCAGTCCCTTTAACCTCCTGTTTGGCCCAGTTTGTAATTTCTGCGGAAGATGAACAGGAATAGCGAGAACCAATGAGAGACTAGCTGGAGGTGTCTGGACGGGCAAATTTAACTCTCATTTCCCACCAGGAAGAGGAAATAACCAAAGGCTCAGTGTGCCATGCCGAAACCAGATTAGGGCCTGAAGCCATCCTGCGGTGTTGCGGCCAGGTCACAAGAAAGCGAGTTGAAGAAAGGAGCTCAGAGGCACTGTAATTCACAAACCTGCAGAGTTATAAATGACAGCTATCGTCCAAAAATATACTGAAGTAAGGCTGCCAAGAGGACTTGAAAGCGGGGCAGAATTGCAGGAAACCGATTTCAGGAGGTAGACTGGAATTGCATTGAAAGCATAGGAAAAGACGCAGAACGTCCACAATGATGCACTTGGACAAAAAGGGCGTATGCGTTTTTTCCTGAATATATTCAGGAAAAAACGCATACGCCCTTTTTGGCAAACCAAGCAAACTTGCAAAGGAAATCTGCACTACAATGAAGTCTCACTTCCCCCCGGTCAAAAGGGCTATCTGAAAAAAATGTAAAATCCAGAAAGGCAGGACAGGCCATGGAGAACTGGGAGCCTTGTTATGCTGATGGGCGGGATGTAAATTGCCAACAGACACTCGGGAGAAGTGTATGGTGTTTCCTGAAACATCTAAAAAACAAAGCAACAGAGCCTAGGGCACTTCCACTTATGGTCCTATAGCTTAGGGAAATTAAAATCAAAAAGACACAGCCACCCCAAAGTTTTGGACGCCTCTGTTTACAAGAACCTCGTTTACCGTACAAGTTCAATATCACAGAAAGTGAAAAATGGATAAAGAACTTGTGGTACTTACGTACAATGCAGTATCACTCAGCAATGAAATCTATGTCATCAGGCCCGTAGCAGCACAATGAGTGGATTCAGGTACGATGATTCTATCTGAAATAAGTCACACAGAAAAAGAAACATCATAAGATATCACTAATACACGGAATGTAAACTTGGCTACACAGGAACTGAATTCCAAAACAGAACAGGGTCTCAAATTTAGAAAACCAACTTATGCTTGTTTAAGGGGAAAGGTGAGTTGGGGTGCTGCATAAAACCAGAGATTGAAATGAGCACAGATAAAGTTCCTTAAGCCAAATATGGAACAGACAAGAGCTACTCCTTGCTCAACGAAATGGACTCAACACCCCATATTAAATGCCTAAGAATGTACCTGACTAGTAAGTATCTTAAAACCTATGGATTGCTATGTCTCCAAAAGAGAATCAAGCGTGTGTACAGGGGCATAAACGCAGCAGTGATAGGATTGGAGAGGTTCGGTGAGCAAATGAAGACCCTTTGAAGTCATACTGCATGGTACCCATTCCACGGGTCTCAACTCTCCAGGTTTAAGGTATTCTTCCTTCAGCTAAAACATGCATGTGGAACCCAGAGTATGATCAACCGTGTGAACGGGAGACGTGTTCATATATGTCTCAGTTTTCCTCCCCTGGTACTCGGGTGCAACATTCCAGACGCTTTACTAACACTCTCCCCACTTGGAGAGTCAGCGCCTTTAACCTCCTGTTTGGCCCAGTTTGCAATTTCTGCGGAAGATGAACAGGAATAGGGAGAACCAATGAGAGACTAGCTGGAGGTGTCTGGACGGGCAAATTTAACTCTCATTTCCCACCAGGAAGAGGAAATAACCAAAGGCTCAGCGTGCAGTGCCGGAACCAGATTAGGGCCTGAAGCCATCCTGCAGTGTTGCGGCCAGCTCACAAGAAAGCGAGTTGAAGAAAGGAGCTCAGGGACACTGTAATTCACAAACCTGCAGAGTTATAAATGACAGCTATCGTCCAAAAATATACTGAAGTAAGGCTGCCAAGAGGACTTGAAAGCGGGGCAGAATTGCAGGAAACCGATTTCAGGAGGTAGACTGGAATTGTATTGAAAGCATAGGAAAAGAGGCAGAACGTCCACAATGATGCACTTGGCCAAAAAGGGCGTATGCGTTTTTTCCTGAATATATTCAGGAAAAAACGCATACGCCCTTTTTGGCCAACCAAGCAAGCTTGCAAAGGAAATCTGCACTACAATGAAGTCTCACTTCCCCCCGGTCAAAAGGGCCATCTGAAAAAAGTGTAAAATCCAGAAAGGCAGGACAGGCCATGGAGAACTGGGAGCCTTGTTATGCTGATGGGCGGGATGTAAATTGCCAACAGACACTCGGGAGAAGTGTATGGTGTTTCCTGAAACATCTAAAAAACAAAGCAACAGAGCCTAGGGAACTTCCACTTATGGTCCTATAGCTTAGGGAAATTAAAATCAAAAAGACACAGCCACCCCAAAGTTTGGGACGCCTCTGTTTACAAGAATCTCGTTTACCGTACAAGTTCAGTATCACAGAAAGTGAAAAATGGATAAAGAACTTGTGGTACTTACGTACAATGCTGTATCACTCAGCAATGAAATCTATGTCATCAGGCCCGTAGCAGCATAATGAGTGGATTCAGGTACGATGATTCTAACTGAAATAAGTCACACAGAAAAAGAAACATCATAAGATATCACTAATACACGGAATGTAAACTTGGCTACACAGGAACTGAATTCCAAAACAGAACAGGGTCTCAAATTTAGAAAACCAACTTATGCTTGCTTAAGGGGAAAGGTGAGTTGGGGTGCTGCATAAAACCAGAGATTGAAATGAGCACAGATAAAGTTCCTTAAGCCAAATATGGAATAGACAAGAGCTACTCCTTGCTCAATGAAATGGACACAACACCCCATATTAAACGCCTAAGAATGTACCTGACTAGTAAGTATCTTAAAACCTATGGATTGCTATGTCTCCAAAAGAGAATCAAGCGTGTGTACAGGGGCATAAACGCAGCAGTGATAGGATTGGAGAGGTTCGGTGAGCAAATGAAGACCCTTTGAAGTCATATTGCATGGTACCCATTCCACGGGTCTCAACTCTGCAGGTTTAAGGTATTCTTCCTTCAGCTAAAACATGCATGTGGAACCCAGAGTATGATCAACCGTGTGAACGGGAGACGTTTTCAAATATGTCTCAGTTTTCCTCCCCTGATACTCGGGTGCAACATTCCAGACGCTTTACTAACACTCTCCCCACTTGGACAGTCAGCGCCTTTAACCTCCTGTTTGGCCCAGTTTGCAATTGCTTCGGAAGATGAACAGGAATAGCGAGAACCAATGAGAGACTAGCTGGAGGTGTCTGGACGGGCAAATTTAACTCTCATTTCCCACCAGGAAGAGGAAATAACCAAAGGCTCAGCGTGCAGTGCCGGAACCAGATTAGGGCCTGAAGCCATCCTGCGGTGTTGCGGCCAGCTCACAAGAAAGCGAGTTGAAGAAAGGAGCTCAGGGGCACTGTAATTCACAAAACTGCAGAGTTATAAATGACAGCTATCGTCCAAAAATATACTGAAGTAAGGCTGCCAAGAGGACTTGAAAGCGGGGCAGAATTGCAGGAAACCGATTTCAGGAGGTAGACTGGAATTGTACTGAAAGCATAGGAAAAGAGGCAGAACGTCCACAATGATGCACTTGGCCAAAAAGGGCGTATGCGTTTTTTCCTGAATATATTCAGGAAAAAACGCATACGCCCTCTTTGGCCAACCAAGCAAGCTTGCAAAGGAAATCTGCACTACAATGAAGTCTCACTTCCCCACAGTCAAAAGGACCATCTGAAAAAAGTGTAAAATCCAGAAAGGCAGGACAGGCCATGGAGAACTGGGAGCCTTGTTATGCTGATGGGAGGGATGTAAATTGCCAACAGACACTCGGGAGAAGTGTATGGTGTTTCCTGAAACATCTAAAAAACAAAGCAACAGAGCCTAGGGCACTTCCACTTATGGTCCTATAGCTTAGGGAAATTAAAATCAAAAAGACACAGCCACCCCAAAGTATGGAACGGATTTGTTTACAAGAACCTCGTTTACAGTAGAAGTTCAACATCGCAGAAAGTGAAAAATGGACAAAGAAGTTGTGGTATTTACATACAAAGCAATATCACTCAGCAATGAAGTTTATGTCCTCAGGCCCTTAGCACCACAATGAGTGGATTCAGGTATGATGATACTAACTGAAATAAGTCACACAGAAAAAGAAACATCATAAGATATCAGTAATACACGGAATGTAAACTTGGCTACACAGGAACTGAATTACAGAACAGAACAGGGTCTCAAATTTAGAAAACCAACTTATGCTTGCTTAAGGGGAAAGGTGAGTTGGGGTGCTGCATAAAACCAGAGATTGAAATGAGCACAGATAAAGTTCCTTAAGCCAAATATGGAATAGACAAGAGCTACTCCTTGCTCAACGAAATGGCCTCAACACCGCATATTAAATGCCTAAGAATGTACCTGACTAGTAAGTATCTTAAAACCTATGGATTGCTATGTCTCCGAAAGAGAATCAAGCATGTGTACAGGGGCATAAACACAGCAGTGATAGGATTGGAGAGGTTCGGTGAGCAAATGAAGACCCTTTGAAATCATACTGCATGGTAACCATTCCACGGGTTTCAACTACCCAGGTTTAAGGTATTCTTCCTTCAGCTAAAAGATGCATGTGGAACCTAGAGTATGATCAAACATGTGATCGGGAGACGTGTTCAAATATGTCTCAGTTTTCGTACCTTGATACTCGGGTGCAACATTCCAGACGCTTTACAAACACTCTCACAACTTGGAGAGTCAGTGCCTTTAACCTCCTGTTTGGCCCAGTTTGCAATTTCTGCGGAAGATGAACAGGAATAGCGAGAACCAATGAGAGACTAGCTGGAGGTGTCTGGACGGGCAAATTTAACTCTCATTTCCCACCAGGAAGAGGAAATAACCAAAGGCTCAGCGTGCCGTGCCGGAACCAGATTAGGGCCTGAAGCCATCCTGCGGTGTTGCGGCCAGCTCACAAGAAAGCGAGTTGAAGGAAGGAGCTCAGGGGCACTGTAATTCACAAACCTGCAGAGTTATAAATGACAGCTATCGTCCAAAAATATACCAAAGTAAGGTTGCCAAGAGGACTTGAAAGCGGGGCAGAATTGCAGGAAACCGATTTCAGGAGGTAGACTGGAATTGCATTGAAAGCATAGGAAAAGTGGAAGAGCGTCCACAATGATGCACCTGGCCAAAAAAGGGCGTATGCGTTTTTTCCTGAATATATTCAGGAAAAAACGCATACGCCCTTTTTTGGCCAACCAAGCAAGCTTGCAAAGGAAATCTGCACTACAATGAAGTCTCACTTCCCCCCGGTCAAAAGGACCATCTGAAAAAAGTGTAAAATCCAGAAAGGCCCGACAGGCCATGGAGAACTGGGAGCCTTGTTATGCTGATGGGAGGGATGTAAATTGCCAACAGACACTCGGGAGAAGTGTATGGTGTTTCCTGAAACATCTAAAAAACAAAGCAACAGAGCCTAGGGCACTTCCACTTATGGTCCTATAGCTTAGGGAAATTAAAATCAAAAAGACACAGCCACCCCAAAGTATGGAACGGATCTGTTTACAAGAACCTCGTTTACAGTACAAGTTCAACATCGCAGAAAGTGAAAAATGGATAAAGAAGTTGTGGTATTTACATACAAAGCAATATCACTCAGCAATGAAATCTATGTCCTCAGGCCCTTAGCAGCACAAT
The DNA here is from genome assembly GCF_964374135.1 of Grampus griseus. Lineage (NCBI taxonomy): Eukaryota > Metazoa > Chordata > Mammalia > Artiodactyla > Delphinidae > Grampus > Grampus griseus. The sequence continues at coordinate 656,140 of NW_028133321.1, forward strand.
GAGTGGATTCAGGTATGATGATTCTAACTGAAATAAGTCACACAGAAAAAGAAACATCAAAAGATATCAGTAATACACGGAATGTAAACTTGGCTACACAGGAACTGAATTACAGAACAGAACAGGGTCTCAAATTTAGAAAACCAACTTATGCTTGCTTAAGGGGAAAGGTGAGTTGGGGTGCTGCATAAAACCAGAGATTGAAATGAGCACAGATAAAGTTCCTTAAGCCAAATATGGAATAGACAAGAGCTACTCCTTGCTCAACGAAATGGCCTCAACACCGCATATTAAATGCCTAAGAATGTACCTGACTAGTAAGTATCTTAAAACCTATGCATTGCTATGTCTCCGAAAGAGAATCTAGCATGTGTACAGGGGCATAAACACAGCAGTGATAGGATTGGAGAGGTTCGGTGAGCAAATGAAGACCCTTTGAAATCATATTGCATGGTAACCATTCCACGGGTTTCAACTACCCAGGTTTAAGGTATTCTTCCTTCAGCTAAAACATGCATGTGGAACCTAGAGTATGATCAACCATGAGATCGGGAGACGTGTTCAAATATGTCTCAGTTTTCGTACCCTGATACTCGGGTGCAACATTCCAGACGCTTTACAAACACTCTCACAACTTGGAGAGTCAGTCCCTTTAACCTCCTGTTTAGCCCAGTTTGCAATTTCTGCGGAAGATGAACAGGAATAGCGAGAACCAATGAGAGACTAGCTGGAGGTGTCTGGACGGGCAAATTTAACTCTCATTTCCCACCAGGAAGAGGAATTAACCAAAGGCTCAGCATGCCGTGCTGGAACCAGATTAGGGCCTGAAGCCATCCTGCGGTGTTGCGGCCAGGTCACAAGAAAGCGAGTTGAAGAAAGGAGCTCAGGGGCACTGTAATTCACAATCTTGCAGAGTTATAAATGACAGCTATCGTCCAAAAATATACTGAAGTAAGGCTGCCAAGAGGACTTGAAAGCGGGGCAGAATTGCAGGAAACCGATTTCAGGAGGTAGACTGGAATTGCAATGAAAGCATAGGAAAAGAGGCAGAGAGTCCAGAATCATGCACCTGGCCAAAACGGGCGTATGCATTTTTTCCTGAATATATTCAGGAAAAAGAGCATACGCACTTTTTGGCCAACCAAGCAAGCTTGCAAAGGAAATCTGCACTACAATGAAGTCTCACTTCCCCCCAGTCAAAAGGACCATCTGAAAAAAGTGTAAAATCCAGAAAGGCAGGACAGGCCATGGAGAACTGGGAGCCTTGTTATGCTGATGGGAGGGATGTAAATTGCCAACAGACACTAGGGAGAAGTGTATGGTGTTTCCTGAAACATCTAAAAAACAAAGCAACAGAGCCTAGGGCACTTCCACTTATGGTCCTATAGCTTAGGGAAATTAAAATCAAAAAGAAACAGCCACCCCAAAGTATGGAACGGCTCTGTTTACAAGAACCTCGTTTACAGTACAAGTTCAACATCGCAGAAAGTGAAAAATGGATAAAGAAGTTGTGGTATTTACATACAAAGCAATATCACTCAGCAATGAAATCTATGTCCTCAGGCCCTTAGCAGCACAATGAGTGGATTCAGGTATGATGATTCTAACTGAAATAAGTCACACAGAAAAAGAAACATCATAAGATATCAGTAATACACGGAATGTAAACTTGGCTACACAGGAACTGAATTACAGAACAGAACAGGGTCTCAAATTTAGAAAACCAACTTATGCTTGCTTAAGGGGAAAGGTGAGTTGGGGTGCTGCATAAAACCAGAGATTGAAATGAGCACAGATAAAGTTCCTTAAGCCAAATATGGAATAGACAAGAGCTACTCCTTGCTCAACGAAATGGCCTCAACACCGCATATTAAATGCCTAAGAATGTACCTGACTAGTAAGTATCTTAAAACCTATGGATTGCTATGTCTCCGAAAGAGAATCAAGCATGTGTACAGGGGCATAAACACAGCAGTGATAGGATTGGAGAGGTTCGGTGAGCAAATGAAGACCCTTTGAAATCATATTGCATGGTAACCATTCCACGGGTTTCAACTACCCAGGTTTAAGGTATTCTTCCTTCAGCTAAAACATGCATGTGGAACCTAGAGTATGATCAAACATGTGATCGGGAGACGTGTTCAAATATGTCTCAGTTTCCGTACCCTGATACTCGGGTGCAACATTCCAGACGCTTTACAAACACTCTCACAACTTGGAGAGTCAGTCCCTTTAACCTCCTGTTTGGCCCAGTTTGCAATTTCTGCGGAAGATGAACAGGAATAGCGAGAACCAATGAGAGACTAGCTGGAGGTGTCTGGACGGGCAAATTTAACTCTCATTTCCCACCAGGAAGAGGAATTAACCAAAGGCTCAGCATGCCGTGCTGGAACCAGATTAGGGCCTGAAGCCATCCTGCGGTGTTGCGGCCAGGTCACAAGAAAGCGAGTTGAAGAAAGGAGCTCAGGGGCACTGTAATTCACAATCTTGCAGAGTTATAAATGACAGCTATCGTCCAAAAATATACTGAAGTAAGGCTGCCAAGAGGACTTGAAAGCGGGGCAGAATTGCAGGAAACCGATTTCAGGAGGTAGACTGGAATTGCAATGAAAGCATAGGAAAAGAGGCAGAGAGTCCAGAATCATGCACCTGGCCATAAAGGGCGTATGCATTTTTTCCTGAATATATTCAGGAAAAAAAGCATACGCACTTTTTGGCCAACCAAGCAAGCTTGCAAAGGAAATCTACACTACAATGAAGTCTCACTTCCCCCCAGTCAAAAGGACCATCTGAAAAAAGTGTAAAATCCAGAAAGGCAGGACAGGCCATGGAGAACTGGGAGCCTTGTTATGCTGACGGGAGGGATGTAAATTGCCAACAGACACTCGGGAGAAGTGTATGGTGTTTCCTGAAACATCTAAAAAACAAAGCAACAGAGCCTAGGGCACTTCCACTTATGGTCCTATAGCTTAGGGAAATTAAAATCAAAAAGAAACAGCCACCCCAAAGTATGGAACGGCTCTGTTTACAAGAACCTCGTTTACAGTACAAGTTCAACATCGCAGAAAGTGAAAAATGGATAAAGAAGTTGTGGTATTTACTTACAAAGCAATATCACTCAGCAATGAAATCTATGTCATCAGGCCCTTAGCAGCACAATGAGTGGATTCAGGTATGATGATTCTAACTGAAATAAGTCACACAGAAAAAGAAACATCATAAGATATCAGAAATACACGGAATGTAAATTGGCTACACAGGAACTGAATTACAGAACAGAACACGGTCTCAAATTTAGAAAACCAACTTATGCTTGCTTAAGGGGAAAGGAGAGTTGGGGTGCTGCAGAAAACCAGAGATTGAAATGAGCACAGATAAAGTTCGTTAAGCCAAATATGGAATAGATAAGAGCTACTCCTTGCTCAACGAAATGGCCTCAACACCGCATATTAAACGCCTAAGAATGTACCTGACTAGTAAGTATCTTAAAACCTATGGATTGCTATGTCTCCGAAAGAGAATCAAGCATGTATACAGGGGCATAAAGGCAATAGTGATAGGATTGGAGAGGTTCGGTGAGCAAATGAAGACCCTTTGAAGTCATATTGCATGGTACCCATTCCACAGGTCTCAACTACCCAGGTTTAAGGTATTCTTCCTTCAGCTGAAACATGCATGTGGAACCTAGAGTATGATCAACCATGTTATCGGGAGACGTGTTCAAATATGTCTCAGTTTTCTTCCCCTGGTACTCGGGTGCAACATTCCAGACGCTTTACTAACACTCTCCCGACTTGGAGAGTCAGTGCCTTTAACCTCCTGTTTGGCCCAGTTTGCAATTTCTGTGGAAGATTAACAGGAATAGGGAGAACCAATGAGAGACTAGCTGGAGGTGTCTGGACGGGCAAATTTAACTCTCATTTCCCACCAGGAAGAGGAAATAACCAAAGGCTCAGCGTGCAGTGCCGGAACCAGATTAGGGCCTGAAGCCATCCTGCAGTGTTGCGGCCAGCTCACAAGAAAGCGAGTTGAAGAAAGGAGCTCAGGGGCACTGTAATTCACAAACCTGCAGAGTTATAAATGACAGCTATCGTCCAAAAATATACTGAAGTAAGGCTGCCAAGAGGACTTGAAAGTGGGGCAGAATTGCAGGAAACCGATTTCAGGAGGTAGACTGGAATTGTATTGAAAGCATAGGAAAAGAGGCAGAACGTCCACAATGATGCACTTGGCCAAAAAGGGCGTATGCGTTTTTTCCTGAATATATTCAGGAAAAAACGCATACGCCCTTTTTGGCCAACCAAGCAAGCTTGCAAAGGAAATCTGCACTACAATGAAGTCTCACTTCCCCCCGGTCAAAAGGGCCATCTGAAAAAAGTGTAAAATCCAGAAAGGCAGGACAGGCCATGGAGAACTGGGAGCCTTGTTATGCTGATGGGTGGGATGTAAATTGCCAACAGACACTCGGGAGAAGTGTATGGTGTTTCCTGAAACATCTAAAAAACAAAGCAACAGAGCCTAGGGAACTTCCACTTATGGTCCTATAGCTTAGGGAAATTAAAATCAAAAAGACACAGCCACCCCAAAGTTTGGGACGCCTCTGTTTACAAGAATCTCGTTTACCGTACAAGTTCAGTATCACAGAAAGTGAAAAATGGATAAAGAACTTGTGGTACTTACGTACAATGCTGTATCACTCAGCAATGAAATCTATGTCATCAGGCCCGTAGCAGCATAATGAGTGGATTCAGGTACGATGATTCTAACTGAAATAAGTCACACAGAAAAAGAAACATCATAAGATATCACTAATACACGGAATGTAAACTTGGCTACACAGGAACTGAATTCCAAAACAGAACAGGGTCTCAAATTTAGAAAACCAACTTATGCTTGCTTAAGGGGAAAGGTGAGTTGGGGTGCTGCATAAAACCAGAGATTGAAATGAGCACAGATAAAGTTCCTTAAGCCAAATATGGAATAGACAAGAGCTACTCCTTGCTCAATGAAATGGACACAACACCCCATATTAAACGCCTAAGAATGTACCTGACTAGTAAGTATCTTAAAACCTATGGATTGCTATGTCTCCAAAAGAGAATCAAGCGTGTGTACAGGGGCATAAACGCAGCAGTGATAGGATTGGAGAGGTTCGGTGAGCAAATGAAGACCCTTTGAAGTCATATTGCATGGTACCCATTCCACGGGTCTCAACTCTGCAGGTTTAAGGTATTCTTCCTTCAGCTAAAACATGCATGTGGAACCCAGAGTATGATCAACCGTGTGAACGGGAGACGTTTTCAAATATGTCTCAGTTTTCCTCCCCTGATACTCGGGTGCAACATTCCAGACGCTTTACTAACACTCTCCCCACTTGGACAGTCAGCGCCTTTAACCTCCTGTTTGGCCCAGTTTGCAATTTCTGCGGAAGATGAACAGGAATAGCGAGAACCAATGAGAGACTAGCTGGAGGTGTCTGGACGGGCAAATTTAACTCTCATTTCCCACCAGGAAGAGGAAATAACCAAAGGCTCAGCGTGCAGTGCCGGAACCAGATTAGGGCCTGAAGCCATCCTGCGGTGTTGCGGCCAGCTCACAAGAAAGCGAGTTGAAGAAAGGAGCTCAGGGGCACTGTAATTCACAAAACTGCAGAGTTATAAATGACAGCTATCGTCCAAAAATATACTGAAGTAAGGCTGCCAAGAGGACTTGAAAGCGGGGCAGAATTGCAGGAAACCGATTTCAGGAGGTAGACTGGAATTGTATTGAAAGCATAGGAAAAGAGGCAGAACGTCCACAATGATGCACTTGGCCAAAAAGGGCGTATGCGTTTTTTCCTGAATATATTCAGGAAAAAACGCATACGCCCTTTTTGGCCAACCAAGCAAGCTTGCAAAGGAAATCTGCACTACAATGAAGTCTCACTTCCCCCCGGTCAAAAGGGCCATCTGAAAAAAGTGTAAAATCCAGAAAGGCAGGACAGGCCATGGAGAACTGGGAGCCTTGTTATGCTGATGGGCGGGATGTAAATTGCCAACAGACACTCGGGAGAAGTGTATGGTGTTTCCTGAAACATCTAAAAAACAAAGCAACAGAGCCTAGGGAACTTCCACTTATGGTCCTATAGCTTAGGGAAATTAAAATCAAAAAGACACAGCCACCCCAAAGTTTGGGACGCCTCTGTTTACAAGAATCTCGTTTACCGTACAAGTTCAGTATCACAGAAAGTGAAAAATGGATAAAGAACTTGTGGTACTTACGTACAATGCTGTGTCACTCAGCAATGAAATCTATGTCATCAGGCCCGTAGCAGCATAATGAGTGGATTCAGGTACGATGATTCTAACTGAAATAAGTCACACAGAAAAAGAAACATCATAAGATATCACTAATACACGGAATGTAAACTTGGCTACACAGGAACTGAATTCCAAAACAGAACAGGGTCTCAAATTTAGAAAACCAACTTATGCTTGCTTAAGGGGAAAGGTGAGTTGGGGTGCTGCATAAAACCAGAGATTGAAATGAGCACAGATAAAGTTCCTTAAGCCAAATATGGAATAGACAAGAGCTACTCCTTGCTCAATGAAATGGACACAACACCCCATATTAAACGCCTAAGAATGTACCTGACTAGTAAGTATCTTAAAACCTATGGATTGCTATGTCTCCAAAAGAGAATCAAGCGTGTGTACAGGGGCATAAACGCAGCAGTGATAGGATTGGAGAGGTTCGGTGAGCAAATGAAGACCCTTTGAAGTCATATTGCATGGTACCCATTCCACGGGTCTCAACTCTGCAGGTTTAAGGTATTCTTCCTTCAGCTAAAACATGCATGTGGAACCCAGAGTATGATCAACCGTGTGAACGGGAGACGTTTTCAAATATGTCTCAGTTTTCCTCCCCTGATACTCGGGTGCAACATTCCAGACGCTTTACTAACACTCTCCCCACTTGGACAGTCAGCGCCTTTAACCTCCTGTTTGGCCCAGTTTGCAATTTCTGCGGAAGATGAACAGGAATAGCGAGAACCAATGAGAGACTAGCTGGAGGTGTCTGGACGGGCAAATTTAACTCTCATTTCCCACCAGGAAGAGGAAATAACCAAAGGCTCAGCGTGCAGTGCCGGAACCAGATTAGGGCCTGAAGCCATCCTGCGGTGTTGCGGCCAGCTCACAAGAAAGCGAGTTGAAGAAAGGAGCTCAGGGGCCCTGTAATTCACAAACCTGCAGAGTTATAAATGACAGCTATCGTCCAAAAATATACTGAAGTAAGGCTGCCAAGAGGACTTGAAAGCGGGGCAGAATTGCAGGAAACCGATTTCAGGAGGTAGACTGGAATTGTACTGAAAGCATAGGAAAAGAGGCAGAACGTCCACAATGATGCACTTGGCCAAAAAGGGCGTATGCGTTTTTTCCTGAATATATTCAGGAAAAAACGCATACGCCCTTTTTGGCCAACCAAGCAAGCTTGCAAAGGAAATCTGCACTACAATGAAGTCACACTTCCCCCCGGTCAAAAGGGCCATCTGAAAAAAGTGTAAAATCCAGAAAGGCAGGACAGGCCATGGAGAACTGGGAGCCTTGTTATGCTGATGGGCGGGATGTAAATTGCCAACAGACACTCGGGAGAAGTGTATGGTGTTTCCTGAAACATCTAAAAAACAAAGCAACAGAGCCTAGGGAACTTCCACTTATGGTCCTATAGCTTAGGGAAATTAAAATCAAAAAGACACAGCCACCCCAAAGTTTGGGACGCCTCTGTTTACAAGAATCTCGTTTACCGTACAAGTTCAGTATCACAGAAAGTGAAAAATGGATAAAGAACTTGTGGTACTTACGTACAATGCTGTATCACTCAGCAATGAAATCTATGTCATCAGGCCCGTAGCAGCATAATGAGTGGATTCAGGTACGATGATTCTAACTGAAATAAGTCACACAGAAAAAGAAACATCATAAGATATCACTAATACACGGAATGTAAACTTGGCTACACAGGAACTGAATTCCAAAACAGAACAGGGTCTCAAATTTAGAAAACCAACTTATGCTTGCTTAAGGGGAAAGGTGAGTTGGGGTGCTGCATAAAACCAGAGATTGAAATGAGCACAGATAAAGTTCCTTAAGCCAAATATGGAATAGACAAGAGCTACTCCTTGCTCAATGAAATGGACACAACACCCCATATTAAACGCCTAAGAATGTACCTGACTAGTAAGTATCTTAAAACCTATGGATTGCTATGTCTCCAAAAGAGAATCAAGCGTGTGTACAGGGGCATAAACGCAGCAGTGATAGGATTGGAGAGGTTCGGTGAGCAAATGAAGACCCTTTGAAGTCATATTGCATGGTACCCATTCCACGGGTCTCAACTCTGCAGGTTTAAGGTATTCTTCCTTCAGCTAAAACATGCATGTGGAACCCAGAGTATGATCAACCGTGTGAACGGGAGACGTTTTCAAATATGTCTCAGTTTTCCTCCCCTGATACTCGGGTGCAACATTCCAGACGCTTTACTAACACTCTCCCCACTTGGACAGTCAGCGCCTTTAACCTCCTGTTTGGCCCAGTTTGCAATTTCTGCGGAAGATGAACAGGAATAGCGAGAACCAATGAGAGACTAGCTGGAGGTGTCTGGACGGGCAAATTTAACTCTCATTTCCCACCAGGAAGAGGAAATAACCAAAGGCTCAGCGTGCAGTGCCGGAACCAGATTAGGGCCTGAAGCCATCCTGCGGTGTTGCGGCCAGCTCACAAGAAAGCGAGTTGAAGAAAGGAGCTCAGGGGCACTGTAATTCACAAAACTGCAGAGTTATAAATGACAGCTATCGTCCAAAAATATACTGAAGTAAGGCTGCCAAGAGGACTTGAAAGCGGGGCAGAATTGCAGGAAACCGATTTCAGGAGGTAGACTGGAATTGTATTGAAAGCATAGGAAAAGAGGCAGAACGTCCACAATGATGCACTTGGCCAAAAAGGGCGTATGCGTTTTTTCCTGAATATATTCAGGAAAAAACGCATACGCCCTTTTTGGCCAACCAAGCAAGCTTGCAAAGGAAATCTGCACTACAATGAAGTCTCACTTCCCCCCGGTCAAAAGGGCCATCTGAAAAAAGTGTAAAATCCAGAAAGGCAGGACAGGCCATGGAGAACTGGGAGCCTTGTTATGCTGATGGGCGGGATGTAAATTGCCAACAGACACTCGGGAGAAGTGTATGGTGTTTCCTGAAACATCTAAAAAACAAAGCAACAGAGCCTAGGGAACTTCCACTTATGGTCCTATAGCTTAGGGAAATTAAAATCAAAAAGACACAGCCACCCCAAAGTTTGGGACGCCTCTGTTTACAAGAATCTCGTTTACCGTACAAGTTCAGTATCACAGAAAGTGAAAAATGGATAAAGAACTTGTGGTACTTACGTACAATGCTGTATCACTCAGCAATGAAATCTATGTCATCAGGCCCGTAGCAGCATAATGAGTGGATTCAGGTACGATGATTCTAACTGAAATAAGTCACACAGAAAAAGAAACATCATAAGATATCACTAATACACGGAATGTAAACTTGGCTACACAGGAACTGAATTCCAAAACAGAACAGGGTCTCAAATTTAGAAAACCAACTTATGCTTGCTTAAGGGGAAAGGTGAGTTGGGGTGCTGCATAAAACCAGAGATTGAAATGAGCACAGATAAAGTTCCTTAAGCCAAATATGGAATAGACAAGAGCTACTCCTTGCTCAACGAAATGGCCTCAACACCGCATATTAAATGCCTAAGAATGTACCTGACTAGTAAGTATCTTAAAACCTATGGATTGCTATGTCTCCGAAAGAGAATCAAGCATGTGTACATGGGCATAAACACAGCAGTGATAGGATTGGAGAGGTTCGGTGAGCAAATGAAGACCCTTTGAAATCATATTGCATGGTAACCATTCCACGGGTTTCAACTACCCAGGTTTAAGGTATTCTTCCTTCAGCTAAAACATGCATGTGGAACCTAGAGTATGATCAAACATGTGATCGGGAGACGTGTTCAAATATGTCTCAGTTTCCGTACCCTGATACTCGGGTGCAACATTCCAGACGCTTTACAAACACTCTCACAACTTGGAGAGTCAGTCCCTTTAACCTCCTGTTTGGCCCAGTTTGCAATTTCTGCGGAAGATGAACAGGAATAGCGAGAACCAATGAGAGACTAGCTGGAGGTGTCTGGACGGGCAAATTTAACTCTCATTTCCCACCAGGAAGAGGAATTAACCAAAGGCTCAGCATGCCGTGCTGGAACCAGATTAGGGCCTGAAGCCATCCTGCGGTGTTGCGGCCAGGTCACAAGAAAGCGAGTTGAAGAAAGGAGCTCAGGGGCACTGTAATTCACAATCTTGCAGAGTTATAAATGACAGCTATCGTCCAAAAATATACTGAAGTAAGGCTGCCAAGAGGACTTGAAAGCGGGGCAGAATTGCAGGAAACCGATTTCAGGAGGTAGACTGGAATTGCAATGAAAGCATAGGAAAAGAGGCAGAGAGTCCAGAATCATGCACCTGGCCATAAAGGGCGTATGCATTTTTTCCTGAATATATTCAGGAAAAAAAGCATACGCACTTTTTGGCCAACCAAGCAAGCTTGCAAAGGAAATCTACACTACAATGAAGTCTCACTTCCCCCCAGTCAAAAGGACCATCTGAAAAAAGTGTAAAATCCAGAAAGGCAGGACAGGCCATGGAGAACTGGGAGCCTTGTTATGCTGATGGGAGGGATGTAAATTGCCAACAGACACTCGGGAGAAGTGTATGGTGTTTCCTGAAACATCTAAAAAACAAAGCAACAGAGCCTAGGGCACTTCCACTTATGGTCCTATAGCTTAGGGAAATTAAAATCAAAAAGAAACAGCCACCCCAAAGTATGGAACGGCTCTGTTTACAAGAACCTCGTTTACAGTACAAGTTCAACATCGCAGAAAGTGAAAAATGGATAAAGAAGTTGTGGTATTTACTTACAAAGCAATATCACTCAGCAATGAAATCTATGTCATCAGGCCCTTAGCAGCACAATGAGTGGATTCAGGTATGATGATTCTAACTGAAATAAGTCACACAGAAAAAGAAACATCATAAGATATCAGTAATACACGGAATGTAAATTGGCTACACAGGAACTGAATTACAGAACAGAACACGGTCTCAAATTTAGAAAACCAACTTATGCTTGCTTAAGGGGAAAGGAGAGTTGGGGTGCTGCAGAAAACCAGAGATTGAAATGAGCACAGATAAAGTTCGTTAAGCCAAATATGGAATAGACAAGAGCTACTCCTTGCTCAACGAAATGGCCTCAACACCGCATATTAAACGCCTAAGAATGTACCTGACTAGTAAGTATCTTAAAACCTATGGATTGCTATGTCTCCGAAAGAGAATCAAGCATGTATACAGGGGCATAAAGGCAATAGTGATAGGATTGGAGAGGTTCGGTGAGCAAATGAAGACCCTTTGAAGTCATATTGCATGGTACCCATTCCACGGGTCTCAACTACCCAGGTTTAAGGTATTCTTCCTTCAGCTGAAACATGCATGTGGAACCTAGAGTATGATCAACCATGTGATCGGGAGACGTGTTCAAATATGTCTCAGTTTTCGTACCCTGGTACTCGGGTGCAACATTCCAGACGCTTTACTAACACTCTCCCGACTTGGAGAGTCAGTGCCTTTAACCTCCTGTTTGGCCCAGTTTGCAATTTCTGCGGAAGATTAACAGGAATAGGGAGAACCAATGAGAGACTAGCTGGAGGTGTCTGGACGGGCAAATTTAACTCTCATTTCCCACCAGGAAGAGGAAATAACCAAAGGCTCAGCGTGCAGTGCCGGAACCAGATTAGGGCCTGAAGCCATCCTGCGGTGTTGCGGCCAGCTCACAAGAAAGCGAGTTGAAGAAAGGAGCTCAGGGGCCCTGTAATTCACAAACCTGCAGAGTTATAAATGACAGCTATCGTCCAAAAATATACTGAAGTAAGGCTGCCAAGAGGACTTGAAAGCGGGGCAGAATTGCAGGAAACCGATTTCAGGAGGTAGACTGGAATTGTACTGAAAGCATAGGAAAAGAGGCAGAACGTCCACAATGATGCACTTGGCCAAAAAGGGCGTATGCGTTTTTTCCTGAATATATTCAGGAAAAAACGCATACGCCCTCTTTGGCCAACCAAGCAAGCTTGCAAAGGAAATCTGCACTACAATGAAGTCACACTTCCCCCCGGTCAAAAGGGCCATCTGAAAAAAGTGTAAAATCCAGAAAGGCAGGACAGGCCATGGAGAACTGGGAGCCTTGTTATGCTGATGGGCGGGATGTAAATTGCCAACAGACACTCGGGAGAAGTGTATGGTGTTTCCTGAAACATCTAAAAAACAAAGCAACAGAGCCTAGGGAACTTCCACTTATGGTCCTATAGCTTAGGGAAATTAAAATCAAAAAGACACAGCCACCCCAAAGTTTGGGACGCCTCTGTTTACAAGAATCTCGTTTACCGTACAAGTTCAGTATCACAGAAAGTGAAAAATGGATAAAGAACTTGTGGTACTTACGTACAATGCTGTATCACTCAGCAATGAAATCTATGTCATCAGGCCCGTAGCAGCATAATGAGTGGATTCAGGTACGATGATTCTAACTGAAATAAGTCACACAGAAAAAGAAACATCATAAGATATCACTAATACACGGAATGTAAACTTGGCTACACAGGAACTGAATTCCAAAACAGAACAGGGTCTCAAATTTAGAAAACCAACTTATGCTTGCTTAAGGGGAAAGGTGAGTTGGGGTGCTGCATAAAACCAGAGATTGAAATGAGCACAGATAAAGTTCCTTAAGCCAAATATGGAATAGACAAGAGCTACTCCTTGCTCAATGAAATGGACACAACACCCCATATTAAACGCCTAAGAATGTACCTGACTAGTAAGTATCTTAAAACCTATGGATTGCTATGTCTCCAAAAGAGAATCAAGCGTGTGTACAGGGGCATAAACGCAGCAGTGATAGGATTGGAGAGGTTCGGTGAGCAAATGAAGACCCTTTGAAGTCATATTGCATGGTACCCATTCCACGGGTCTCAACTCTGCAGGTTTAAGGTATTCTTCCTTCAGCTAAAACATGCATGTGGAACCCAGAGTATGATCAACCGTGTGAACGGGAGACGTTTTCAAATATGTCTCAGTTTTCCTCCCCTGATACTCGGGTGCAACATTCCAGACGCTTTACTAACACTCTCCCCACTTGGACAGTCAGCGCCTTTAACCTCCTGTTTGGCCCAGTTTGCAATTTCTGCGGAAGATGAACAGGAATAGCGAGAACCAATGAGAGACTCGCTGGAGGTGTCTGGACGGGCAAATTTAACTCTCATTTCCCACCAGGAAGAGGAAATAACCAAAGGCTCAGCGTGCAGTGCCGGAACCAGATTAGGGCCTGAAGCCATCCTGCGGTGTTGCGGCCAGCTCACAAGAAAGCGAGTTGAAGAAAGGAGCTCAGGGGCCCTGTAATTCACAAACCTGCAGAGTTATAAATGACAGCTATCGTCCAAAAATATACTGAAGTAAAGCTGCCAAGAGGACTTGAAAGCGGGGCAGAATTGCAGGAAACCGATTTCAGGAGGTAGACTGGAATTGTACAGAAAGCATAGGAAAAGAGGCAGAACGTCCACAATGATGCACTTGGCCAAAAAGGGCGTATGCGTTTTTTCCTGAATATATTCAGGAAAAAACGCATACGCCCTCTTTGGCCAACCAAGCAAGCTTGCAAAGGAAATCTGCACTACAATGAAGTCTCACTTCCCCCCGGTCAAAAGGGCCATCTGAAAAAAGTGTAAAATCCAGAAAGGCAGGACAGGCCATGGAGAACTGGGAGCCTTGTTATGCTGATGGGCGGGATGTAAATTGCCAACAGACACTCGGGAGAAGTGTATGGTGTTTCCTGAAACATCTAAAAAACAAAGCAACAGAGCCTAGGGAACTTCCACTTATGGTCCTATAGCTTAGGGAAATTAAAATCAAAAAGACACAGCCACCCCAAAGTTTGGGACGCCTCTGTTTACAAGAATCTCGTTTACCGTACAAGTTCAGTATCACAGAAAGTGAAAAATGGATAAAGAACTTGTGGTACTTACGTACAATGCTGTGTCACTCAGCAATGAAATCTATGTCATCAGGCCCGTAGCAGCATAATGAGTGGATTCAGGTACGATGATTCTAACTGAAATAAGTCACACAGAAAAAGAAACATCATAAGATATCACTAATACACGGAATGTAAACTTGGCTACACAGGAACTGAATTCCAAAACAGAACAGGGTCTCAAATTTAGAAAACCAACTTATGCTTGCTTAAGGGGAAAGGTGAGTTGGGGTGCTGCATAAAACCAGAGATTGAAATGAGCACAGATAAAGTTCCTTAAGCCAAATATGGAATAGACAAGAGCTACTCCTTGCTCAATGAAATGGACACAACACCCCATATTAAACGCCTAAGAATGTACCTGACTAGTAAGTATCTTAAAACCTATGGATTGCTATGTCTCCAAAAGAGAATCAAGCGTGTGTACAGGGGCATAAACGCAGCAGTGATAGGATTGGAGAGGTTCGGTGAGCAAATGAAGACCCTTTGAAGTCATATTGCATGGTACCCATTCCACGGGTCTCAACTCTGCAGGTTTAAGGTATTCTTCCTTCAGCTAAAACATGCATGTGGAACCCAGAGTATGATCAACCATGTGAACGGGAGACGTTTTCAAATATGTCTCAGTTTTCCTCCCCTGATACTCGGGTGCAACATTCCAGACGCTTTACTAACACTCTCCCCACTTGGACAGTCAGCGCCTTTAACCTCCTGTTTGGCCCAGTTTGCAATTTCTGCGGAAGATGAACAGGAATAGCGAGAACCAATGAGAGACTAGCTGGAGGTGTCTGGACGGGCAAATTTAACTCTCATTTCCCACCAGGAAGAGGAAATAACCAAAGGCTCAGCGTGCAGTGCCGGAACCAGATTAGGGCCTGAAGCCATCCTGCGGTGTTGCGGCCAGCTCACAAGAAAGCGAGTTGAAGAAAGGAGCTCAGGGGCCCTGTAATTCACAAACCTGCAGAGTTATAAATGACAGCTATCGTCCAAAAATATACTGAAGTAAGGCTGCCAAGAGGACTTGAAAGCGGGGCAGAATTGCAGGAAACCGATTTCAGGAGGTAGACTGGAATTGTACTGAAAGCATAGGAAAAGAGGCAGAACGTCCACAATGATGCACTTGGCCAAAAAGGGCGTATGCGTTTTTTCCTGAATATATTCAGGAAAAAACGCATACGCCCTCTTTGGCCAACCAAGCAAGCTTGCAAAGGAAATCTGCACTACAATGAAGTCACACTTCCCCCCGGTCAAAAGGGCCATCTGAAAAAAGTGTAAAATCCAGAAAGGCAGGACAGGCCATGGAGAACTGGGAGCCTTGTTATGCTGATGGGCGGGATGTAAATTGCCAACAGACACTCGGGAGAAGTGTATGGTGTTTCCTGAAACATCTAAAAAACAAAGCAACAGAGCCTAGGGAACTTCCACTTATGGTCCTATAGCTTAGGGAAATTAAAATCAAAAAGACACAGCCACCCCAAAGTTTGGGACGCCTCTGTTTACAAGAATCTCGTTTACCGTACAAGTTCAGTATCACAGAAAGTGAAAAATGGATAAAGAACTTGTGGTACTTACGTACAATGCTGTATCACTCAGCAATGAAATCTATGTCATCAGGCCCGTAGCAGCATAATGAGTGGATTCAGGTACGATGATTCTAACTGAAATAAGTCACACAGAAAAAGAAACATCATAAGATATCACTAATACACGGAATGTAAACTTGGCTACACAGGAACTGAATTCCAAAACAGAACAGGGTCTCAAATTTAGAAAACCAACTTATGCTTGCTTAAGGGGAAAGGTGAATTGGGGTGCTGCATAAAACCAGAGATAGAAATGAGCACAGATAAAGTTCCTTAAGCCAAATATGGAATAGACAAGAGCTACTCCTTGCTCAATGAAATGGACACAACACCCCATATTAAACGCCTAAGAATGTACCTGACTAGTAAGTATCTTAAAACCTATGGATTGCTATGTCTCCAAAAGAGAATCAAGCGTGTGTACAGGGGCATAAACGCAGCAGTGATAGGATTGGAGAGGTTCGGTGAGCAAATGAAGACCCTTTGAAGTCATATTGCATGGTACCCATTCCACGGGTCTCAACTCTGCAGGTTTAAGGTATTCTTCCTTCAGCTAAAACATGCATGTGGAACCCAGAGTATGATCAACCGTGTGAACGGGAGACGTTTTCAAATATGTCTCAGTTTTCCTCCCCTGATACTCGGGTGCAACATTCCAGACGCTTTACTAACACTCTCCCCACTTGGACAGTCAGCGCCTTTAACCTCCTGTTTGGCCCAGTTTGCAATTTCTGCGGAAGATGAACAGGAATAGCGAGAACCAATGAGAGACTAGCTGGAGGTGTCTGGACGGGCAAATTTAACTCTCATTTCCCACCAGGAAGAGGAAATAACCAAAGGCTCAGCGTGCAGTGCCGGAACCAGATTAGGGCCTGAAGCCATCCTGCGGTGTTGCGGCCAGCTCACAAGAAAGCGAGTTGAAGAAAGGAGCTCAGGGGCACTGTAATTCACAAAACTGCAGAGTTATAAATGACAGCTATCGTCCAAAAATATACTGAAGTAAGGCTGCCAAGAGGACTTGAAAGCGGGGCAGAATTGCAGGAAACCGATTTCAGGAGGTAGACTGGAATTGTATTGAAAGCATAGGAAAAGAGGCAGAACGTCCACAATGATGCACTTGGCCAAAAAGGGCGTATGCGTTTTTTCCTGAATATATTCAGGAAAAAACGCATACGCCCTTTTTGGCCAACCAAGCAAGCTTGCAAAGGAAATCTGCACTACAATGAAGTCTCACTTCCCCCCGGTCAAAAGGGCCATCTGAAAAAAGTGTAAAATCCAGAAAGGCAGGACAGGCCATGGAGAACTGGGAGCCTTGTTATGCTGATGGGCGGGATGTAAATTGCCAACAGACACTCGGGAGAAGTGTATGGTGTTTCCTGAAACATCTAAAAAACAAAGCAACAGAGCCTAGGGAACTTCCACTTATGGTCCTATAGCTTAGGGAAATTAAAATCAAAAAGACACAGCCACCCCAAAGTTTGGGACGCCTCTGTTTACAAGAATCTCGTTTACCGTACAAGTTCAGTATCACAGAAAGTGAAAAATGGATAAAGAACTTGTGGTACTTACGTACAATGCTGTATCACTCAGCAATGAAATCTATGTCATCAGGCCCGTAGCAGCATAATGAGTGGATTCAGGTACGATGATTCTAACTGAAATAAGTCACACAGAAAAAGAAACATCATAAGATATCACTAATACACGGAATGTAAACTTGGCTACACAGGAACTGAATTCCAAAACAGAACAGGGTCTCAAATTTAGAAAACCAACTTATGCTTGCTTAAGGGGAAAGGTGAGTTGGGGTGCTGCATAAAACCAGAGATTGAAATGAGCACAGATAAAGTTCCTTAAGCCAAATATGGAATAGACAAGAGCTACTCCTTGCTCAACGAAATGGCCTCAACACCGCATATTAAATGCCTAAGAATGTACCTGACTAGTAAGTATCTTAAAACCTATGGATTGCTATGTCTCCGAAAGAGAATCAAGCATGTGTACAGGGGCATAAACACAGCAGTGATAGGATTGGAGAGGTTCGGTGAGCAAATGAAGACCCTTTGAAATCATATTGCATGGTAACCATTCCACGGGTTTCAACTACCCAGGTTTAAGGTATTCTTCCTTCAGCTAAAACATGCATGTGGAACCTAGAGTATGATCAAACATGTGATCGGGAGACGTGTTCAAATATGTCTCAGTTTCCGTACCCTGATACTCGGGTGCAACATTCCAGACGCTTTACAAACACTCTCACAACTTGGAGAGTCAGTCCCTTTAACCTCCTGTTTGGCCCAGTTTGCAATTTCTGCGGAAGATGAACAGGAATAGCGAGAACCAATGAGAGACTAGCTGGAGGTGTCTGGACGGGCAAATTTAACTCTCATTTCCCACCAGGAAGAGGAATTAACCAAAGGCTCAGCATGCCGTGCTGGAACCAGATTAGGGCCTGAAGCCATCCTGCGGTGTTGCGGCCAGGTCACAAGAAAGCGAGTTGAAGAAAGGAGCTCAGGGGCACTGTAATTCACAATCTTGCAGAGTTATAAATGACAGCTATCGTCCAAAAATATACTGAAGTAAGGCTGCCAAGAGGACTTGAAAGCGGGGCAGAATTGCAGGAAACCGATTTCAGGAGGTAGACTGGAATTGCAATGAAAGCATAGGAAAAGAGGCAGAGAGTCCAGAATCATGCACCTGGCCATAAAGGGCGTATGCATTTTTTCCTGAATATATTCAGGAAAAAAAGCATACGCACTTTTTGGCCAACCAAGCAAGCTTGCAAAGGAAATCTACACTACAATGAAGTCTCACTTCCCCCCAGTCAAAAGGACCATCTGAAAAAAGTGTAAAATCCAGAAAGGCAGGACAGGCCATGGAGAACTGGGAGCCTTGTTATGCTGATGGGCGGGATGTAAATTGCCAACAGACACTCGGGAGAAGTGTATGGTGTTTCCTGAAACATCTAAAAAACAAAGCAACAGAGCCTAGGGCACTTCCACTTATGGTCCTATAGCTTAGGGAAATTAAAATCAAAAAGAAACAGCCACCCCAAAGTATGGAACGGCTCTGTTTACAAGAACCTCGTTTACAGTACAAGTTCAACATCGCAGAAAGTGAAAAATGGATAAAGAAGTTGTGGTATTTACTTACAAAGCAATATCACTCAGCAATGAAATCTATGTCATCAGGCCCTTAGCAGCACAATGAGTGGATTCAGGTATGATGATTCTAACTGAAATAAGTCACACAGAAAAAGAAACATCATAAGATATCAGTAATACACGGAATGTAAATTGGCTACACAGGAACTGAATTACAGAACAGAACACGGTCTCAAATTTAGAAAACCAACTTATGCTTGCTTAAGGGGAAAGGAGAGTTGGGGTGCTGCAGAAAACCAGAGATTGAAATGAGCACAGATAAAGTTCGTTAAGCCAAATATGGAATAGACAAGAGCTACTCCTTGCTCAACGAAATGGCCTCAACACCGCATATTAAACGCCTAAGAATGTACCTGACTAGTAAGTATCTTAAAACCTATGGATTGCTATGTCTCCGAAAGAGAATCAAGCATGTATACAGGGGCATAAAGGCAATAGTGATAGGATTGGAGAGGTTCGGTGAGCAAATGAAGACCCTTTGAAGTCATATTGCATGGTACCCATTCCACGGGTCTCAACTACCCAGGTTTAAGGTATTCTTCCTTCAGCTGAAACATGCATGTGGAACCTAGAGTATGATCAACCATGTGATCGGGAGACGTGTTCAAATATGTCTCAGTTTTCGTACCCTGGTACTCGGGTGCAACATTCCAGACGCTTTACTAACACTCTCCCGACTTGGAGAGTCAGTGCCTTTAACCTCCTGTTTGGCCCAGTTTGCAATTTCTGCGGAAGATTAACAGGAATAGGGAGAACCAATGAGAGACTAGCTGGAGGTGTCTGGACGGGCAAATTTAACTCTCATTTCCCACCAGGAAGAGGAAATAACCAAAGGCTCAGCGTGCAGTGCCGGAACCAGATTAGGGCCTGAAGCCATCCTGCGGTGTTGCGGCCAGCTCACAAGAAAGCGAGTTGAAGAAAGGAGCTCAGGGGCCCTGTAATTCACAAACCTGCAGAGTTATAAATGACAGCTATCGTCCAAAAATATACTGAAGTAAGGCTGCCAAGAGGACTTGAAAGCGGGGCAGAATTGCAGGAAACCGATTTCAGGAGGTAGACTGGAATTGTACTGAAAGCATAGGAAAAGAGGCAGAACGTCCACAATGATGCACTTGGCCAAAAAGGGCGTATGCGTTTTTTCCTGAATATATTCAGGAAAAAACGCATACGCCCTCTTTGGCCAACCAAGCAAGCTTGCAAAGGAAATCTGCACTACAATGAAGTCACACTTCCCCCCGGTCAAAAGGGCCATCTGAAAAAAGTGTAAAATCCAGAAAGGCAGGACAGGCCATGGAGAACTGGGAGCCTTGTTATGCTGATGGGCGGGATGTAAATTGCCAACAGACACTCGGGAGAAGTGTATGGTGTTTCCTGAAACATCTAAAAAACAAAGCAACAGAGCCTAGGGAACTTCCACTTATGGTCCTATAGCTTAGGGAAATTAAAATCAAAAAGACACAGCCACCCCAAAGTTTGGGACGCCTCTGTTTACAAGAATCTCGTTTACCGTACAAGTTCAGTATCACAGAAAGTGAAAAATGGATAAAGAACTTGTGGTACTTACGTACAATGCTGTATCACTCAGCAATGAAATCTATGTCATCAGGCCCGTAGCAGCATAATGAGTGGATTCAGGTACGATGATTCTAACTGAAATAAGTCACACAGAAAAAGAAACATCATAAGATATCACTAATACACGGAATGTAAACTTGGCTACACAGGAACTGAATTCCAAAACAGAACAGGGTCTCAAATTTAGAAAACCAACTTATGCTTGCTTAAGGGGAAAGGTGAGTTGGGGTGCTGCATAAAACCAGAGATTGAAATGAGCACAGATAAAGTTCCTTAAGCCAAATATGGAATAGACAAGAGCTACTCCTTGCTCAATGAAATGGACACAACACCCCATATTAAACGCCTAAGAATGTACCTGACTAGTAAGTATCTTAAAACCTATGGATTGCTATGTCTCCAAAAGAGAATCAAGCGTGTGTACAGGGGCATAAACGCAGCAGTGATAGGATTGGAGAGGTTCGGTGAGCAAATGAAGACCCTTTGAAGTCATATTGCATGGTACCCATTCCACGGGTCTCAACTCTGCAGGTTTAAGGTATTCTTCCTTCAGCTAAAACATGCATGTGGAACCCAGAGTATGATCAACCGTGTGAACGGGAGACGTTTTCAAATATGTCTCAGTTTTCCTCCCCTGATACTCGGGTGCAACATTCCAGACGCTTTACTAACACTCTCCCCACTTGGACAGTCAGCGCCTTTAACCTCCTGTTTGGCCCAGTTTGCAATTTCTGCGGAAGATGAACAGGAATAGCGAGAACCAATGAGAGACTCGCTGGAGGTGTCTGGACGGGCAAATTTAACTCTCATTTCCCACCAGGAAGAGGAAATAACCAAAGGCTCAGCGTGCAGTGCCGGAACCAGATTAGGGCCTGAAGCCATCCTGCGGTGTTGCGGCCAGCTCACAAGAAAGCGAGTTGAAGAAAGGAGCTCAGGGGCCCTGTAATTCACAAACCTGCAGAGTTATAAATGACAGCTATCGTCCAAAAATATACTGAAGTAAAGCTGCCAAGAGGACTTGAAAGCGGGGCAGAATTGCAGGAAACCGATTTCAGGAGGTAGACTGGAATTGTACAGAAAGCATAGGAAAAGAGGCAGAACGTCCACAATGATGCACTTGGCCAAAAAGGGCGTATGCGTTTTTTCCTGAATATATTCAGGAAAAAACGCATACGCCCTCTTTGGCCAACCAAGCAAGCTTGCAAAGGAAATCTGCACTACAATGAAGTCTCACTTCCCCCCGGTCAAAAGGGCCATCTGAAAAAAGTGTAAAATCCAGAAAGGCAGGACAGGCCATGGAGAACTGGGAGCCTTGTTATGCTGATGGGCGGGATGTAAATTGCCAACAGACACTCGGGAGAAGTGTATGGTGTTTCCTGAAACATCTAAAAAACAAAGCAACAGAGCCTAGGGAACTTCCACTTATGGTCCTATAGCTTAGGGAAATTAAAATCAAAAAGACACAGCCACCCCAAAGTTTGGGACGCCTCTGTTTACAAGAATCTCGTTTACCGTACAAGTTCAGTATCACAGAAAGTGAAAAATGGATAAAGAACTTGTGGTACTTACGTACAATGCTGTGTCACTCAGCAATGAAATCTATGTCATCAGGCCCGTAGCAGCATAATGAGTGGATTCAGGTACGATGATTCTAACTGAAATAAGTCACACAGAAAAAGAAACATCATAAGATATCACTAATACACGGAATGTAAACTTGGCTACACAGGAACTGAATTCCAAAACAGAACAGGGTCTCAAATTTAGAAAACCAACTTATGCTTGCTTAAGGGGAAAGGTGAGTTGGGGTGCTGCATAAAACCAGAGATTGAAATGAGCACAGATAAAGTTCGTTAAGCCAAATATGGAATAGACAAGAGCTACTCCTTGCTCAATGAAATGGACACAACACCCCATATTAAACGCCTAAGAATGTACCTGACTAGTAAGTATCTTAAAACCTATGGATTGCTATGTCTCCAAAAGAGAATCAAGCGTGTGTACAGGGGCATAAACGCAGCAGTGATAGGATTGGAGAGGTTCGGTGAGCAAATGAAGACCCTTTGAAGTCATATTGCATGGTACCCATTCCACGGGTCTCAACTCTGCAGGTTTAAGGTATTCTTCCTTCAGCTAAAACATGCATGTGGAACCCAGAGTATGATCAACCGTGTGAACGGGAGACGTTTTCAAATATGTCTCAGTTTTCCTCCCCTGATACTCGGGTGCAACATTCCAGACGCTTTACTAACACTCTCCCCACTTGGACAGTCAGCGCCTTTAACCTCCTGTTTGGCCCAGTTTGCAATTTCTGCGGAAGATGAACAGGAATAGCGAGAACCAATGAGAGACTAGCTGGAGGTGTCTGGACGGGCAAATTTAACTCTCATTTCCCACCAGGAAGAGGAAATAACCAAAGGCTCAGCGTGCAGTGCCGGAACCAGATTAGGGCCTGAAGCCATCCTGCGGTGTTGCGGCCAGCTCACAAGAAAGCGAGTTGAAGAAAGGAGCTCAGGGGCCCTGTAATTCACAAACCTGCAGAGTTATAAATGACAGCTATCGTCCAAAAATATACTGAAGTAAGGCTGCCAAGAGGACTTGAAAGCGGGGCAGAATTGCAGGAAACCGATTTCAGGAGGTAGACTGGAATTGTACTGAAAGCATAGGAAAAGAGGCAGAACGTCCACAATGATGCACTTGGCCAAAAAGGGCGTATGCGTTTTTTCCTGAATATATTCAGGAAAAAACGCATACGCCCTCTTTGGCCAACCAAGCAAGCTTGCAAAGGAAATCTGCACTACAATGAAGTCACACTTCCCCCCGGTCAAAAGGGCCATCTGAAAAAAGTGTAAAATCCAGAAAGGCAGGACAGGCCATGGAGAACTGGGAGCCTTGTTATGCTGATGGGCGGGATGTAAATTGCCAACAGACACTCGGGAGAAGTGTATGGTGTTTCCTGAAACATCTAAAAAACAAAGCAACAGAGCCTAGGGAACTTCCACTTATGGTCCTATAGCTTAGGGAAATTAAAATCAAAAAGACACAGCCACCCCAAAGTTTGGGACGCCTCTGTTTACAAGAATCTCGTTTACCGTACAAGTTCAGTATCACAGAAAGTGAAAAATGGATAAAGAACTTGTGGTACTTACGTACAATGCTGTATCACTCAGCAATGAAATCTATGTCATCAGGCCCGTAGCAGCATAATGAGTGGATTCAGGTACGATGATTCTAACTGAAATAAGTCACACAGAAAAAGAAACATCATAAGATATCACTAATACACGGAATGTAAACTTGGCTACACAGGAACTGAATTCCAAAACAGAACAGGGTCTCAAATTTAGAAAACCAACTTATGCTTGCTTAAGGGGAAAGGTGAATTGGGGTGCTGCATAAAACCAGAGATAGAAATGAGCACAGATAAAGTTCCTTAAGCCAAATATGGAATAGACAAGAGCTACTCCTTGCTCAATGAAATGGACACAACACCCCATATTAAACGCCTAAGAATGTACCTGACTAGTAAGTATCTTAAAACCTATGGATTGCTATGTCTCCAAAAGAGAATCAAGCGTGTGTACAGGGGCATAAACGCAGCAGTGATAGGATTGGAGAGGTTCGGTGAGCAAATGAAGACCCTTTGAAGTCATATTGCATGGTACCCATTCCACGGGTCTCAACTCTGCAGGTTTAAGGTATTCTTCCTTCAGCTAAAACATGCATGTGGAACCCAGAGTATGATCAACCGTGTGAACGGGAGACGTTTTCAAATATGTCTCAGTTTTCCTCCCCTGATACTCGGGTGCAACATTCCAGACGCTTTACTAACACTCTCCCCACTTGGACAGTCAGCGCCTTTAACCTCCTGTTTGGCCCAGTTTGCAATTTCTGCGGAAGATGAACAGGAATAGCGAGAACCAATGAGAGACTAGCTGGAGGTGTCTGGACGGGCAAATTTAACTCTCATTTCCCACCAGGAAGAGGAAATAACCAAAGGCTCAGCGTGCAGTGCCGGAACCAGATTAGGGCCTGAAGCCATCCTGCGGTGTTGCGGCCAGCTCACAAGAAAGCGAGTTGAAGAAAGGAGCTCAGGGGCACTGTAATTCACAAAACTGCAGAGTTATAAATGACAGCTATCGTCCAAAAATATACTGAAGTAAGGCTGCCAAGAGGACTTGAAAGCGGGGCAGAATTGCAGGAAACCGATTTCAGGAGGTAGACTGGAATTGTATTGAAAGCATAGGAAAAGAGGCAGAACGTCCACAATGATGCACTTGGCCAAAAAGGGCGTATGCGTTTTTTCCTGAATATATTCAGGAAAAAACGCATACGCCCTTTTTGGCCAACCAAGCAAGCTTGCAAAGGAAATCTGCACTACAATGAAGTCTCACTTCCCCCCGGTCAAAAGGGCCATCTGAAAAAAGTGTAAAATCCAGAAAGGCAGGACAGGCCATGGAGAACTGGGAGCCTTGTTATGCTGATGGGCGGGATGTAAATTGCCAACAGACACTCGGGAGAAGTGTATGGTGTTTCCTGAAACATCTAAAAAACAAAGCAACAGAGCCTAGGGAACTTCCACTTATGGTCCTATAGCTTAGGGAAATTAAAATCAAAAAGACACAGCCACCCCAAAGTTTGGGACGCCTCTGTTTACAAGAATCTCGTTTACCGTACAAGTTCAGTATCACAGAAAGTGAAAAATGGATAAAGAACTTGTGGTACTTACGTACAATGCTGTATCACTCAGCAATGAAATCTATGTCATCAGGCCCGTAGCAGCATAATGAGTGGATTCAGGTACGATGATTCTAACTGAAATAAGTCACACAGAAAAAGAAACATCATAAGATATCACTAATACACGGAATGTAAACTTGGCTACACAGGAACTGAATTCCAAAACAGAACAGGGTCTCAAATTTAGAAAACCAACTTATGCTTGCTTAAGGGGAAAGGTGAGTTGGGGTGCTGCATAAAACCAGAGATTGAAATGAGCACAGATAAAGTTCCTTAAGCCAAATATGGAATAGACAAGAGCTACTCCTTGCTCAACGAAATGGCCTCAACACCGCATATTAAATGCCTAAGAATGTACCTGACTAGTAAGTATCTTAAAACCTATGGATTGCTATGTCTCCGAAAGAGAATCAAGCATGTGTACAGGGGCATAAACACAGCAGTGATAGGATTGGAGAGGTTCGGTGAGCAAATGAAGACCCTTTGAAATCATATTGCATGGTAACCATTCCACGGGTTTCAACTACCCAGGTTTAAGGTATTCTTCCTTCAGCTAAAACATGCATGTGGAACCTAGAGTATGATCAAACATGTGATCGGGAGACGTGTTCAAATATGTCTCAGTTTCCGTACCCTGATACTCGGGTGCAACATTCCAGACGCTTTACAAACACTCTCACAACTTGGAGAGTCAGTCCCTTTAACCTCCTGTTTGGCCCAGTTTGCAATTTCTGCGGAAGATGAACAGGAATAGCGAGAACCAATGAGAGACTAGCTGGAGGTGTCTGGACGGGCAAATTTAACTCTCATTTCCCACCAGGAAGAGGAATTAACCAAAGGCTCAGCATGCCGTGCTGGAACCAGATTAGGGCCTGAAGCCATCCTGCGGTGTTGCGGCCAGGTCACAAGAAAGCGAGTTGAAGAAAGGAGCTCAGGGGCACTGTAATTCACAATCTTGCAGAGTTATAAATGACAGCTATCGTCCAAAAATATACTGAAGTAAGGCTGCCAAGAGGACTTGAAAGCGGGGCAGAATTGCAGGAAACCGATTTCAGGAGGTAGACTGGAATTGCAATGAAAGCATAGGAAAAGAGGCAGAGAGTCCAGAATCATGCACCTGGCCATAAAGGGCGTATGCATTTTTTCCTGAATATATTCAGGAAAAAAAGCATACGCACTTTTTGGCCAACCAAGCAAGCTTGCAAAGGAAATCTACACTACAATGAAGTCTCACTTCCCCCCAGTCAAAAGGACCATCTGAAAAAAGTGTAAAATCCAGAAAGGCAGGACAGGCCATGGAGAACTGGGAGCCTTGTTATGCTGATGGGAGGGATGTAAATTGCCAACAGACACTCGGGAGAAGTGTATGGTGTTTCCTGAAACATCTAAAAAACAAAGCAACAGAGCCTAGGGCACTTCCACTTATGGTCCTATAGCTTAGGGAAATTAAAATCAAAAAGAAACAGCCACCCCAAAGTATGGAACGGCTCTGTTTACAAGAACCTCGTTTACAGTACAAGTTCAACATCGCAGAAAGTGAAAAATGGATAAAGAAGTTGTGGTATTTACTTACAAAGCAATATCACTCAGCAATGAAATCTATGTCATCAGGCCCTTAGCAGCACAATGAGTGGATTCAGGTATGATGATTCTAACTGAAATAAGTCACACAGAAAAAGAAACATCATAAGATATCAGTAATACACGGAATGTAAATTGGCTACACAGGAACTGAATTACAGAACAGAACACGGTCTCAAATTTAGAAAACCAACTTATGCTTGCTTAAGGGGAAAGGAGAGTTGGGGTGCTGCAGAAAACCAGAGATTGAAATGAGCACAGATAAAGTTCGTTAAGCCAAATATGGAATAGACAAGAGCTACTCCTTGCTCAACGAAATGGCCTCAACACCGCATATTAAACGCCTAAGAATGTACCTGACTAGTAAGTATCTTAAAACCTATGGATTGCTATGTCTCCGAAAGAGAATCAAGCATGTATACAGGGGCATAAAGGCAATAGTGATAGGATTGGAGAGGTTCGGTGAGCAAATGAAGACCCTTTGAAGTCATATTGCATGGTACCCATTCCACGGGTCTCAACTACCCAGGTTTAAGGTATTCTTCCTTCAGCTGAAACATGCATGTGGAACCTAGAGTATGATCAACCATGTGATCGGGAGACGTGTTCAAATATGTCTCAGTTTTCGTACCCTGGTACTCGGGTGCAACATTCCAGACGCTTTACTAACACTCTCCCGACTTGGAGAGTCAGTGCCTTTAACCTCCTGTTTGGCCCAGTTTGCAATTTCTGCGGAAGATTAACAGGAATAGGGAGAACCAATGAGAGACTAGCTGGAGGTGTCTGGACGGGCAAATTTAACTCTCATTTCCCACCAGGATGAGGAAATAACCAAAGGCTCAGCGTGCAGTGCCGGAACCAGATTAGGGCCTGAAGCCATCCTGCAGTGTTGCGGCCAGCTCACAAGAAAGCGAGTTGAAGAAAGGAGCTCAGGGGCACTGTAATTCACAAACCTGCAGAGTTATAAATGACAGCTATCGTCCAAAAATATACTGAAGTAAGGCTGCCAAGAGGACTTGAAAGCGGGGCAGAATTGCAGGAAACCGATTTCAGGAGGTAGACTGGAATTGTATTGAAAGCATAGGAAAAGAGGCAGAACGTCCACAATGATGCACTTGGCCAAAAAGGGCGTATGCGTTTTTTCCTGAATATATTCAGGAAAAAACGCATACGCCCTTTTTGGCCAACCAAGCAAGCTTGCAAAGGAAATCTGCACTACAATGAAGTCTCACTTCCCCCCGGTCAAAAGGGCCATCTGAAAAAAGTGTAAAATCCAGAAAGGCAGGACAGGCCATGGAGAACTAGGAGCCTTGTTATGCTGATGGGCGGGATGTAAATTGCCAACAGACACTCGGGAGAAGTGTATGGTGTTTCCTGAAACATCTAAAAAACAAAGCAACAGAGCCTAGGGAACTTCCACTTATGGTCCTATAGCTTAGGGAAATTAAAATCAAAAAGACACAGCCACCCCAAAGTTTGGGACGCCTCTGTTTACAAGAATCTCGTTTACCGTACAAGTTCAGTATCACAGAAAGTGAAAAATGGATAAAGAACTTGTGGTACTTACGTACAATGCTGTATCACTCAGCAATGAAATCTATGTCATCAGGCCCGTAGCAGCATAATGAGTGGATTCAGGTACGATGATTCTAACTGAAATAAGTCACACAGAAAAAGAAACATCATAAGATATCACTAATACACGGAATGTAAACTTGGCTACACAGGAACTGAATTCCAAAACAGAACAGGGTCTCAAATTTAGAAAACCAACTTATGCTTGCTTAAGGGGAAAGGTGAGTTGGGGTGCTGCATAAAACCAGAGATTGAAATGAGCACAGATAAAGTTCCTTAAGCCAAATATGGAATAGACAAGAGCTACTCCTTGCTCAATGAAATGGACACAACACCCCATATTAAACGCCTAAGAATGTACCTGACTAGTAAGTATCTTAAAACCTATGGATTGCTATGTCTCCAAAAGAGAATCAAGCGTGTGTACAGGGGCATAAACGCAGCAGTGATAGGATTGGAGAGGTTCGGTGAGCAAATGAAGACCCTTTGAAGTCATATTGCATGGTACCCATTCCACGGGTCTCAACTCTGCAGGTTTAAGGTATTCTTCCTTCAGCTAAAACATGCATGTGGAACCCAGATTATGATCAACCGTGTGAACGGGAGACGTTTTCAAATATGTCTCAGTTTTCCTCCCCTGATACTCGGGTGCAACATTCCAGACGCTTTACTAACACTCTCCCCACTTGGACAGTCAGCGCCTTTAACCTCCTGTTTGGCCCAGTTTGCAATTTCTGCGGAAGATGAACAGGAATAGCGAGAACCAATGAGAGACTAGCTGGAGGTGTCTGGACGGGCAAATTTAACTCTCATTTCCCACCAGGAAGAGGAAATAACCAAAGGCTCAGCGTGCAGTGCCGGAACCAGATTAGGGCCTGAAGCCATCCTGCGGTGTTGCGGCCAGCTCACAAGAAAGCGAGTTGAAGAAAGGAGCTCAGGGGCCCTGTAATTCACAAACCTGCAGAGTTATAAATGACAGCTATCGTCCAAAAATATACTGAAGTAAGGCTGCCAAGAGGACTTGAAAGCGGGGCAGAATTGCAGGAAACCGATTTCAGGAGGTAGACTGGAATTGTACTGAAAGCATAGGAAAAGAGGCAGAACGTCCACAATGATGCACTTGGCCAAAAAGGGCGTATGCGTTTTTTCCTGAATATATTCAGGAAAAAACGCATACGCCCTCTTTGGCCAACCAAGCAAGCTTGCAAAGGAAATCTGCACTACAATGAAGTCTCACTTCCCCCCGGTCAAAAGGGCCATCTGAAAAAAGTGTAAAATCCAGAAAGGCAGGACAGGCCATGGAGAACTGGGAGCCTTGTTATGCTGATGGGCGGGATGTAAATTGCCAACAGACACTCGGGAGAAGTGTATGGTGTTTCCTGAAACATCTAAAAAACAAAGCAACAGAGCCTAGGGAACTTCCACTTATGGTCCTATAGCTTAGGGAAATTAAAATCAAAAAGACACAGCCACCCCAAAGTTTGGGACGCCTCTGTTTACAAGAATCTCGTTTACCGTACAAGTTCAGTATCACAGAAAGTGAAAAATGGATAAAGAACTTGTGGTACTTACGTACAATGCTGTGTCACTCAGCAATGAAATCTATGTCATCAGGCCCGTAGCAGCATAATGAGTGGATTCAGGTACGATGATTCTAACTGAAATAAGTCACACAGAAAAAGAAACATCATAAGATATCACTAATACACGGAATGTAAACTTGGCTACACAGGAACTGAATTCCAAAACAGAACAGGGTCTCAAATTTAGAAAACCAACTTATGCTTGCTTAAGGGGAAAGGTGAGTTGGGGTGCTGCATAAAACCAGAGATTGAAATGAGCACAGATAAAGTTCGTTAAGCCAAATATGGAATAGACAAGAGCTACTCCTTGCTCAATGAAATGGACACAACACCCCATATTAAACGCCTAAGAATGTACCTGACTAGTAAGTATCTTAAAACCTATGGATTGCTATGTCTCCAAAAGAGAATCAAGCGTGTGTACAGGGGCATAAACGCAGCAGTGATAGGATTGGAGAGGTTCGGTGAGCAAATGAAGACCCTTTGAAGTCATATTGCATGGTACCCATTCCACGGGTCTCAACTCTGCAGGTTTAAGGTATTCTTCCTTCAGCTAAAACATGCATGTGGAACCCAGAGTATGATCAACCGTGTGAACGGGAGACGTTTTCAAATATGTCTCAGTTTTCCTCCCCTGATACTCGGGTGCAACATTCCAGACGCTTTACTAACACTCTCCCCACTTGGACAGTCAGCGCCTTTAACCTCCTGTTTGGCCCAGTTTGCAATTTCTGCGGAAGATGAACAGGAATAGCGAGAACCAATGAGAGACTAGCTGGAGGTGTCTGGACGGGCAAATTTAACTCTCATTTCCCACCAGGAAGAGGAAATAACCAAAGGCTCAGCGTGCAGTGCCGGAACCAGATTAGGGCCTGAAGCCATCCTGCGGTGTTGCGGCCAGCTCACAAGAAAGCGAGTTGAAGAAAGGAGCTCAGGGGCACTGTAATTCACAAAACTGCAGAGTTATAAATGACAGCTATCGTCCAAAAATATACTGAAGTAAGGCTGCCAAGAGGACTTGAAAGCGGGGCAGAATTGCAGGAAACCGATTTCAGGAGGTAGACTGGAATTGTATTGAAAGCATAGGAAAAGAGGCAGAACGTCCACAATGATGCACTTGGCCAAAAAGGGCGTATGCGTTTTTTCCTGAATATATTCAGGAAAAAACGCATACGCCCTTTTTGGCCAACCAAGCAAGCTTGCAAAGGAAATCTGCACTACAATGAAGTCTCACTTCCCCCCGGTCAAAAGGGCCATCTGAAAAAAGTGTAAAATCCAGAAAGGCAGGACAGGCCATGGAGAACTGGGAGCCTTGTTATGCTGATGGGCGGGATGTAAATTGCCAACAGACACTCGGGAGAAGTGTATGGTGTTTCCTGAAACATCTAAAAAACAAAGCAACAGAGCCTAGGGAACTTCCACTTATGGTCCTATAGCTTAGGGAAATTAAAATCAAAAAGACACAGCCACCCCAAAGTTTGGGACGCCTCTGTTTACAAGAATCTCGTTTACCGTACAAGTTCAGTATCACAGAAAGTGAAAAATGGATAAAGAACTTGTGGTACTTACGTACAATGCTGTATCACTCAGCAATGAAATCTATGTCATCAGGCCCGTAGCAGCATAATGAGTGGATTCAGGTACGATGATTCTAACTGAAATAAGTCACACAGAAAAAGAAACATCATAAGATATCACTAATACACGGAATGTAAACTTGGCTACACAGGAACTGAATTCCAAAACAGAACAGGGTCTCAAATTTAGAAAACCAACTTATGCTTGCTTAAGGGGAAAGGTGAGTTGGGGTGCTGCATAAAACCAGAGATTGAAATGAGCACAGATAAAGTTCCTTAAGCCAAATATGGAATAGACAAGAGCTACTCCTTGCTCAATGAAATGGACACAACACCCCATATTAAACGCCTAAGAATGTACCTGACTAGTAAGTATCTTAAAACCTATGGATTGCTATGTCTCCAAAAGAGAATCAAGCGTGTGTACAGGGGCATAAACGCAGCAGTGATAGGATTGGAGAGGTTCGGTGAGCAAATGAAGACCCTTTGAAGTCATATTGCATGGTACCCATTCCACGGGTCTCAACTCTGCAGGTTTAAGGTATTCTTCCTTCAGCTAAAACATGCATGTGGAACCCAGAGTATGATCAACCGTGTGAACGGGAGACGTTTTCAAATATGTCTCAGTTTTCCTCCCCTGATACTCGGGTGCAACATTCCAGACGCTTTACTAACACTCTCCCCACTTGGACAGTCAGCGCCTTTAACCTCCTGTTTGGCCCAGTTTGCAATTTCTGCGGAAGATGAACAGGAATAGCGAGAACCAATGAGAGACTAGCTGGAGGTGTCTGGACGGGCAAATTTAACTCTCATTTCCCACCAGGAAGAGGAAATAACCAAAGGCTCAGTGTGCAGTGCCGGAACCAGATTAGGGCCTGAAGCCATCCTGCGGTGTTGCGGCCAGCTCACAAGAAAGCGAGTTGAAGAAAGGAGCTCAGGGGCACTGTAATTCACAAAACTGCAGAGTTATAAATGACAGCTATCGTCCAAAAATATACTGAAGTAAGGCTGCCAAGAGGACTTGAAAGCGGGGCAGAATTGCAGGAAACCGATTTCAGGAGGTAGACTGGAATTGTATTGAAAGCATAGGAAAAGAGGCAGAACGTCCACAATGATGCACTTGGCCAAAAAGGGCGTATGCGTTTTTTCCTGAATATATTCAGGAAAAAACGCATACGCCCTTTTTGGCCAACCAAGCAAGCTTGCAAAGGAAATCTGCACTACAATGAAGTCTCACTTCCCCCCGGTCAAAAGGGCCATCTGAAAAAAGTGTAAAATCCAGAAAGGCAGGACAGGCCATGGAGAACTGGGAGCCTTGTTATGCTGATGGGCGGGATGTAAATTGCCAACAGACACTCGGGAGAAGTGTATGGTGTTTCCTGAAACATCTAAAAAACAAAGCAACAGAGCCTAGGGAACTTCCACTTATGGTCCTATAGCTTAGGGAAATTAAAATCAAAAAGACACAGCCACCCCAAAGTTTGGGACGCCTCTGTTTACAAGAATCTCGTTTACCGTACAAGTTCAGTATCACAGAAAGTGAAAAGTGGATAAAGAACTTGTGGTACTTACGTACAATGCAGTATCACTCAGCAATGAAATCTATGTCATCAGGCCCGTAGCAGCATAATGAGTGGATTCAGGTACGATGATTCTAACTGAAATAAGTCACACAGAAAAAGAAACATCATAAGATATCACTAATACACGGAATGTAAACTTGGCTACACAGGAACTGAATTCCAAAACAGAACAGGGTCTCAAATTTAGAAAACCAACTTATGCTTGCTTAAGGGGAAAGGTGAGTTGGGGTGCTGCATAAAACCAGAGATTGAAATGAGCACAGATAAAGTTCCTTAAGCCAAATATGGAATAGACAAGAGCTACTCCTTGCTCAATGAAATGGACACAACACCCCATATTAAACGCCTAAGAATGTACCTGACTAGTAAGTATCTTAAAACCTATGGATTGCTATGTCTCCAAAAGAGAATCAAGCGTGTGTACAGGGGCATAAACGCAGCAGTGATAGGATTGGAGAGGTTCGGTGAGCAAATGAAGACCCTTTGAAGTCATATTGCATGGTACCCATTCCACGGGTCTCAACTCTGCAGGTTTAAGGTATTCTTCCTTCAGCTAAAACATGCATGTGGAACCCAGAGTATGATCAACCGTGTGAACGGGAGACGTTTTCAAATATGTCTCAGTTTTCCTCCCCTGATACTCGGGTGCAACATTCCAGACGCTTTACTAACACTCTCCCCACTTGGACAGTCAGCGCCTTTAACCTCCTGTTTGGCCCAGTTTGCAATTTCTGCGGAAGATGAACAGGAATAGCGAGAACCAATGAGAGACTAGCTGGAGGTGTCTGGACGGGCAAATTTAACTCTCATTTCCCACCAGGAAGAGGAAATAACCAAAGGCTCAGCGTGCAGTGCCGGAACCAGATTAGGGCCTGAAGCCATCCTGCGGTGTTGCGGCCAGCTCACAAGAAAGCGAGTTGAAGAAAGGAGCTCAGGGGCACTGTAATTCACAAAACTGCAGAGTTATAAATGACAGCTATCGTCCAAAAATATACTGAAGTAAGGCTGCCAAGAGGACTTGAAAGCGGGGCAGAATTGCAGGAAACCGATTTCAGGAGGTAGACTGGAATTGTACTGAAAGCATAGGAAAAGAGGCAGAACGTCCACAATGATGCACTTGGCCAAAAAGGGCGTATGCGTTTTTTCCTGAATATATTCAGGAAAAAACGCATACGCCCTCTTTGGCCAACCAAGCAAGCTTGCAAAGGAAATCTGCACTACAATGAAGTCTCACTTCCCCCCGGTCAAAAGGGCCATCTGAAAAAAGTGTAAAATCCAGAAAGGCAGGACAGGCCATGGAGAACTGGGAGCCTTGTTATGCTGATGGGCGGGATGTAAGTTGCCAACAGACACTCGGGAGAAGTGTATGGTGTTTCCTGAAACATCTAAAAAACAAAGCAACAGAGCCTAGGGCACTTCCACTTATGGTCCTATAGCTTAGGGAAATTAAAATCAAAAAGACACAGCCACCCCAAAGTTTGGGACGCCTCTGTTTACAAGAATCTCGTTTACCGTACAAGTTCAGTATCACAGAAAGTGAAAAATGGATAAAGAACTTGTGGTACTTACGTACAATGCTGTGTCACTCAGCAATGAAATCTATGTCATCAGGCCCGTAGCAGCATAATGAGTGGATTCAGGTACGATGATTCTAACTGAAATAAGTCACACAGAAAAAGAAACATCATAAGATATCACTAATACACGGAATGTAAACTTGGCTACACAGGAACTGAATTCCAAAACAGAACAGGGTCTCAAATTTAGAAAACCAACTTATGCTTGCTTAAGGGGAAAGGTGAGTTGGGGTGCTGCATAAAACCAGAGATTGAAATGAGCACAGATAAAGTTCCTTAAGCCAAATATGGAATAGACAAGAGCTACTCCTTGCTCAATGAAATGGACACAACACCCCATATTAAACGCCTAAGAATGTACCTGACTAGTAAGTATCTTAAAACCTATGGATTGCTATGTCTCCAAAAGAGAATCAAGCGTGTGTACAGGGGCATAAACGCAGCAGTGATAGGATTGGAGAGGTTCGGTGAGCAAATGAAGACCCTTTGAAGTCATATTGCATGGTACCCATTCCACGGGTCTCAACTCTGCAGGTTTAAGGTATTCTTCCTTCAGCTAAAACATGCATGTGGAACCCAGAGTATGATCAACCGTGTGAACGGGAGACGTTTTCAAATATGTCTCAGTTTTCCTCCCCTGATACTCGGGTGCAACATTCCAGACGCTTTACTAACACTCTCCCCACTTGGACAGTCAGCGCCTTTAACCTCCTGTTTGGCCCAGTTTGCAATTTCTGCGGAAGATGAACAGGAATAGCGAGAACCAATGAGAGACTAGCTGGAGGTGTCTGGACGGGCAAATTTAACTCTCATTTCCCACCAGGAAGAGGAAATAACCAAAGGCTCAGCGTGCAGTGCCGGAACCAGATTAGGGCCTGAAGCCATCCTGCGGTGTTGCGGCCAGCTCACAAGAAAGCGAGTTGAAGAAAGGAGCTCAGGGGCACTGTAATTCACAAAACTGCAGAGTTATAAATGACAGCTATCGTCCAAAAATATACTGAAGTAAGGCTGCCAAGAGGACTTGAAAGCGGGGCAGAATTGCAGGAAACCGATTTCAGGAGGTAGACTGGAATTGTATTGAAAGCATAGGAAAAGAGGCAGAACGTCCACAATGATGCACTTGGCCAAAAAGGGCGTATGCGTTTTTTCCTGAATATATTCAGGAAAAAACGCATACGCCCTTTTTGGCCAACCAAGCAAGCTTGCAAAGGAAATCTGCACTACAATGAAGTCTCACTTCCCCCCGGTCAAAAGGGCCATCTGAAAAAAGTGTAAAATCCAGAAAGGCAGGACAGGCCATGGAGAACTGGGAGCCTTGTTATGCTGATGGGCGGGATGTAAATTGCCAACAGACACTCGGGAGAAGTGTATGGTGTTTCCTGAAACATCTAAAAAACAAAGCAACAGAGCCTAGGGAACTTCCACTTATGGTCCTATAGCTTAGGGAAATTAAAATCAAAAAGACACAGCCACCCCAAAGTTTGGGACGCCTCTGTTTACAAGAATCTCGTTTACCGTACAAGTTCAGTATCACAGAAAGTGAAAAATGGATAAAGAACTTGTGGTACTTACGTACAATGCTGTATCACTCAGCAATGAAATCTATGTCATCAGGCCCGTAGCAGCATAATGAGTGGATTCAGGTACGATGATTCTAACTGAAATAAGTCACACAGAAAAAGAAACATCATAAGATATCACTAATACACGGAATGTAAACTTGGCTACACAGGAACTGAATTCCAAAACAGAACAGGGTCTCAAATTTAGAAAACCAACTTATGCTTGCTTAAGGGGAAAGGTGAGTTGGGGTGCTGCATAAAACCAGAGATTGAAATGAGCACAGATAAAGTTCCTTAAGCCAAATATGGAATAGACAAGAGCTACTCCTTGCTCAATGAAATGGACACAACACCCCATATTAAACGCCTAAGAATGTACCTGACTAGTAAGTATCTTAAAACCTATGGATTGCTATGTCTCCAAAAGAGAATCAAGCGTGTGTACAGGGGCATAAACGCAGCAGTGATAGGATTGGAGAGGTTCGGTGAGCAAATGAAGACCCTTTGAAGTCATATTGCATGGTACCCATTCCACGGGTCTCAACTCTGCAGGTTTAAGGTATTCTTCCTTCAGCTAAAACATGCATGTGGAACCCAGAGTATGATCAACCGTGTGAACGGGAGACGTTTTCAAATATGTCTCAGTTTTCCTCCCCTGATACTCGGGTGCAACATTCCAGACGCTTTACTAACACTCTCCCCACTTGGACAGTCAGCGCCTTTAACCTCCTGTTTGGCCCAGTTTGCAATTTCTGCGGAAGATGAACAGGAATAGCGAGAACCAATGAGAGACTAGCTGGAGGTGTCTGGACGGGCAAATTTAACTCTCATTTCCCACCAGGAAGAGGAAATAACCAAAGGCTCAGCGTGCAGTGCCGGAACCAGATTAGGGCCTGAAGCCATCCTGCGGTGTTGCGGCCAGCTCACAAGAAAGCGAGTTGAAGAAAGGAGCTCAGGGGCACTGTAATTCACAAAACTGCAGAGTTATAAATGACAGCTATCGTCCAAAAATATACTGAAGTAAGGCTGCCAAGAGGACTTGAAAGCGGGGCAGAATTGCAGGAAACCGATTTCAGGAGGTAGACTGGAATTGTATTGAAAGCATAGGAAAAGAGGCAGAACGTCCACAATGATGCACTTGGCCAAAAAGGGCGTATGCGTTTTTTCCTGAATATATTCAGGAAAAAACGCATACGCCCTTTTTGGCCAACCAAGCAAGCTTGCAAAGGAAATCTGCACTACAATGAAGTCTCACTTCCCCCCGGTCAAAAGGGCCATCTGAAAAAAGTGTAAAATCCAGAAAGGCAGGACAGGCCATGGAGAACTGGGAGCCTTGTTATGCTGATGGGCGGGATGTAAATTGCCAACAGACACTCGGGAGAAGTGTATGGTGTTTCCTGAAACATCTAAAAAACAAAGCAACAGAGCCTAGGGAACTTCCACTTATGGTCCTATAGCTTAGGGAAATTAAAATCAAAAAGACACAGCCACCCCAAAGTTTGGGACGCCTCTGTTTACAAGAATCTCGTTTACCGTACAAGTTCAGTATCACAGAAAGTGAAAAATGGATAAAGAACTTGTGGTACTTACGTACAATGCTGTATCACTCAGCAATGAAATCTATGTCATCAGGCCCGTAGCAGCATAATGAGTGGATTCAGGTACGATGATTCTAACTGAAATAAGTCACACAGAAAAAGAAACATCATAAGATATCACTAATACACGGAATGTAAACTTGGCTACACAGGAACTGAATTCCAAAACAGAACAGGGTCTCAAATTTAGAAAACCAACTTATGCTTGCTTAAGGGGAAAGGTGAGTTGGGGTGCTGCATAAAACCAGAGATTGAAATGAGC
Source organism: Grampus griseus (assembly GCF_964374135.1). Taxonomy (NCBI): domain Eukaryota; kingdom Metazoa; phylum Chordata; class Mammalia; order Artiodactyla; family Delphinidae; genus Grampus; species Grampus griseus. The sequence continues at coordinate 694,267 of NW_028133321.1, forward strand.
ACAGATAAAGTTCCTTAAGCCAAATATGGAATAGACAAGAGCTACTCCTTGCTCAATGAAATGGACACAACACCCCATATTAAACGCCTAAGAATGTACCTGACTAGTAAGTATCTTAAAACCTATGGATTGCTATGTCTCCAAAAGAGAATCAAGCGTGTGTACAGGGGCATAAACGCAGCAGTGATAGGATTGGAGAGGTTCGGTGAGCAAATGAAGACCCTTTGAAGTCATATTGCATGGTACCCATTCCACGGGTCTCAACTCTGCAGGTTTAAGGTATTCTTCCTTCAGCTAAAACATGCATGTGGAACCCAGAGTATGATCAACCGTGTGAACGGGAGACGTTTTCAAATATGTCTCAGTTTTCCTCCCCTGATACTCGGGTGCAACATTCCAGACGCTTTACTAACACTCTCCCCACTTGGACAGTCAGCGCCTTTAACCTCCTGTTTGGCCCAGTTTGCAATTTCTGCGGAAGATGAACAGGAATAGCGAGAACCAATGAGAGACTAGCTGGAGGTGTCTGGACGGGCAAATTTAACTCTCATTTCCCACCAGGAAGAGGAAATAACCAAAGGCTCAGCGTGCAGTGCCGGAACCAGATTAGGGCCTGAAGCCATCCTGCGGTGTTGCGGCCAGCTCACAAGAAAGCGAGTTGAAGAAAGGAGCTCAGGGGCACTGTAATTCACAAAACTGCAGAGTTATAAATGACAGCTATCGTCCAAAAATATACTGAAGTAAGGCTGCCAAGAGGACTTGAAAGCGGGGCAGAATTGCAGGAAACCGATTTCAGGAGGTAGACTGGAATTGTATTGAAAGCATAGGAAAAGAGGCAGAACGTCCACAATGATGCACTTGGCCAAAAAGGGCGTATGCGTTTTTTCCTGAATATATTCAGGAAAAAACGCATACGCCCTTTTTGGCCAACCAAGCAAGCTTGCAAAGGAAATCTGCACTACAATGAAGTCTCACTTCCCCCCGGTCAAAAGGGCCATCTGAAAAAAGTGTAAAATCCAGAAAGGCAGGACAGGCCATGGAGAACTGGGAGCCTTGTTATGCTGATGGGCGGGATGTAAATTGCCAACAGACACTCGGGAGAAGTGTATGGTGTTTCCTGAAACATCTAAAAAACAAAGCAACAGAGCCTAGGGAACTTCCACTTATGGTCCTATAGCTTAGGGAAATTAAAATCAAAAAGACACAGCCACCCCAAAGTTTGGGACGCCTCTGTTTACAAGAATCTCGTTTACCGTACAAGTTCAGTATCACAGAAAGTGAAAAGTGGATAAAGAACTTGTGGTACTTACGTACAATGCAGTATCACTCAGCAATGAAATCTATGTCATCAGGCCCGTAGCAGCATAATGAGTGGATTCAGGTACGATGATTCTAACTGAAATAAGTCACACAGAAAAAGAAACATCATAAGATATCACTAATACACGGAATGTAAACTTGGCTACACAGGAACTGAATTCCAAAACAGAACAGGGTCTCAAATTTAGAAAACCAACTTATGCTTGCTTAAGGGGAAAGGTGAGTTGGGGTGCTGCATAAAACCAGAGATTGAAATGAGCACAGATAAAGTTCCTTAAGCCAAATATGGAATAGACAAGAGCTACTCCTTGCTCAATGAAATGGACACAACACCCCATATTAAACGCCTAAGAATGTACCTGACTAGTAAGTATCTTAAAACCTATGGATTGCTATGTCTCCAAAAGAGAATCAAGCGTGTGTACAGGGGCATAAACGCAGCAGTGATAGGATTGGAGAGGTTCGGTGAGCAAATGAAGACCCTTTGAAGTCATATTGCATGGTACCCATTCCACGGGTCTCAACTCTGCAGGTTTAAGGTATTCTTCCTTCAGCTAAAACATGCATGTGGAACCCAGAGTATGATCAACCGTGTGAACGGGAGACGTTTTCAAATATGTCTCAGTTTTCCTCCCCTGATACTCGGGTGCAACATTCCAGACGCTTTACTAACACTCTCCCCACTTGGACAGTCAGCGCCTTTAACCTCCTGTTTGGCCCAGTTTGCAATTTCTGCGGAAGATGAACAGGAATAGCGAGAACCAATGAGAGACTAGCTGGAGGTGTCTGGACGGGCAAATTTAACTCTCATTTCCCACCAGGAAGAGGAAATAACCAAAGGCTCAGCGTGCAGTGCCGGAACCAGATTAGGGCCTGAAGCCATCCTGCGGTGTTGCGGCCAGCTCACAAGAAAGCGAGTTGAAGAAAGGAGCTCAGGGGCACTGTAATTCACAAAACTGCAGAGTTATAAATGACAGCTATCGTCCAAAAATATACTGAAGTAAGGCTGCCAAGAGGACTTGAAAGCGGGGCAGAATTGCAGGAAACCGATTTCAGGAGGTAGACTGGAATTGTACTGAAAGCATAGGAAAAGAGGCAGAACGTCCACAATGATGCACTTGGCCAAAAAGGGCGTATGCGTTTTTTCCTGAATATATTCAGGAAAAAACGCATACGCCCTCTTTGGCCAACCAAGCAAGCTTGCAAAGGAAATCTGCACTACAATGAAGTCTCACTTCCCCCCGGTCAAAAGGGCCATCTGAAAAAAGTGTAAAATCCAGAAAGGCAGGACAGGCCATGGAGAACTGGGAGCCTTGTTATGCTGATGGGCGGGATGTAAATTGCCAACAGACACTCGGGAGAAGTGTATGGTGTTTCCTGAAACATCTAAAAAACAAAGCAACAGAGCCTAGGGCACTTCCACTTATGGTCCTATAGCTTAGGGAAATTAAAATCAAAAAGACACAGCCACCCCAAAGTTTGGGACGCCTCTGTTTACAAGAATCTCGTTTACCGTACAAGTTCAGTATCACAGAAAGTGAAAAATGGATAAAGAACTTGTGGTACTTACGTACAATGCAGTATCACTCAGCAATGAAATCTATGTCATCAGGCCCGTAGCAGCATAATGAGTGGATTCAGGTACGATGATTCTAACTGAAATAAGTCACACAGAAAAAGAAACATCATAAGATATCACTAATACACGGAATGTAAACTTGGCTACACAGGAACTGAATTCCAAAACAGAACAGGGTCTCAAATTTAGAAAACCAACTTATGCTTGCTTAAGGGGAAAGGTGAGTTGGGGTGCTGCATAAAACCAGAGATTGAAATGAGCACAGATAAAGTTCCTTAAGCCAAATATGGAATAGACAAGAGCTACTCCTTGCTCAACGAAATGGACTCAACACCCCATATTAAACGCCTAAGAATGTACCTGACTAGTAAGTATCTTAAAACCTATGGATTGCTATGTCTCCAAAAGAGAATCAAGCGTGTGTACAGGGGCATAAACGCAGCAGTGATAGGATTGGAGAGGTTCGGTGAGCAAATGAAGACCCTTTGAAGTCATATTGCATGGTACCCATTCCACGGGTTTCAAATACCCAGGTTTAAGGTATTCTTCCTTCAGCTAAAACATGCATGTGGAACCCAGAGTATGATCAACCGTGTGAATGGGAGACGTGTTCAAATATGTCTCAGTTTTCCTCCCCTGATACTCGGGTGCAACATTCCAGACGCTTTACTAACACTCTCCCGACTTGGATAGTCAGCGCCTTTAACCTCCTGTTTGGCCCAGTTTGCAATTTCTTCGGAAGATGAACAGGAATAGCGAGAACCAATGAGAGACTAGCTGGAGGTGTCTGGACGGGCAAATTTAACTCTCATTTCCCACCAGGAAGAGGAAATAACCAAAGGCACAGCGTGCCGTGCCGGAACCAGATTAGGGCCTGAAGCAAACCTTCGGTGTTGCGGCCAGCTCACAAGAAAGCGAGTTGAAGAAAGGAGCTCAGGGGCACTGGAATTCACAAATCTGCAGAGTTATAAATGACAGCTATCGTCCAAAAATATACTGAAGTAAGGCTGCCAGGAGGACTTGAAAGCGGGGCAGAATTGCAGGAAACCGATTTCAGGAGGTAGACTGGAATTGTATTGAAAGCATAGGAAAAGAGGCAGAACGCCCACAATGATGCACTTGGCCAAAATGGGCGTATGCGTTTTTTCCTGGATATATTCAGGAAAAAACGCATACGCCCTTTTTGGCCAACCAAGCAAGCTTGCAAAGGAAATCTGCACTACAATGAAGTCTCAATTCCCCAAGGTCAAAAGGGCCATCTGATAAAAGTGTAAAATCCAGAAAGGCAGGACAGGCCATGGAGAACTGGGAGCATTGTTATGCTGATGGGCAGGATGTAAATTGCCAACAGACACTCGGGAAAAGTGTATGGTGTTTCCTGAAACATCTAAAAAACAAAGCAACAGAGCCTAGGGCACTTCCACTTATGGTCCTATAGCTTAGGGAAATTAAAATCAAAAAGACACAGCCACCCCAACGTTTGGGACGCCTCTGTTTACAAGAACCTCGTTTACCATACAAGTTCAGTATCACAGAAAGTGAAAAGTGGATAAAGAACTTGTGGTACTTACGTACAATGCAGTATCACTCAGCAATGAAATCTATGTCATTAGGCCCGTAGCAGCATAATGAATGGATTCAGGTACGATGATTCTAACTGAAATAAGTCACACAGAAAAAGAAACATCATAAGATATCACTAATACACGGAATGTAAACTTGGCTACACAGGAACTGAATTCCAAAACAGAACAGGGTCTCAAATTTAGAAAACCAACTTATGCTTGCTTAAGGGGAAAGGTGAGTTGGGGTGCTGCATAAAACCAGAGATTGAAATGAGCACAGATAAAGTTCCTTAAGCCAAATATGGAATAGACAAGAGCTACTCCTTGCTCAACGAAATGGACTCAACACCCCATATTAAACGCCTAAGAATGTACCTGACTAGTAAGTATCTTAAAACCTATGGATTGCTATGTCTCCAAAAGAGAATCAAGCATGTGTACAGGGGCATAAACGCAGCAGTGATAGGACTGGAGAGGTTCGGTGAGCAAATGAAGACCCTTTGAAGTCATATTGCATGGTACCCATTCCACGGGTCTCAACTCTCCAGGTTTAAGGTATTCTTCCTTCAGCTAAAATATGCATGTGGAACCCAGAGTATGATCAACCGTGTGAACGGGAGACGTGTTCAAATATGTCTCAGTTTTAATCACCTGGTACTCGGGTGCAACATTCCAGACGCTTTACTAACACTCTCCCCACTTGGAGAGTCAGCGCCTTTAACCTCCTGTTTGGCCCAGTTTGCAATTTCTGCGGAAGATGAGTAGGAATAGGGAGAACCAATGAGAGACTAGCTGGAGGTGTCTGGACGGGCAAATTTAACTCTCATTTCCCACCAGGAAGAGGAAATAACCAAAGGCTCAGCGTGCCGTGCCGGAACCAGATTAGGGCCTGAAGCCATCCTGCGGTGTTGCGGCCAGCTCACAAGAAAGCGAGTTGAAGAAAGGAGCTCAGGGGCACTGTAATTCACAAACCTGCAGAGTTATAAATGACAGCTATCGTCCAAAAATATACTGAAGTAAGGCTGCCAAGAGGACTTGAAAGCGGGGCAGAATTGCAGGAAACCAATTTCAGGAGGAAGACTGGAATTGCATTGAAAGCATAGGAAAAGAGGCAGATTGTCCACAATGATGCACTTGGCCAAAAAGGGCGTATGCGTTTTTTCCTGAATATATTCAGGAAAAAACGCATACGCCCTTTTTGGCCAACCAAGCAAGCTTGCAAAGGAAATCTGCACTACAATGAAGTCTCACTTCCCCCCGGTCAAAAGGGCCATCTGAAAAAAGTGTAAAATCCAGAAAGGCAGGAAGGGCCATGGAGAACTGGGAGCCTTGTTATGCTGATGGGCGGTATGTAAATTGCAAACAGACACTTGGGAGAAGTGTATGGTGTTTCCTGAAACATCTAAAAAACAAAGCAACAGAGCCTAGGGCACTTCCACTTATGGTCCTAAAGCTTAGGGAAATTAAAATCATAAAGACACAGCCACCCCAAAGTTTGGGACGCCTCTGTTTACAACAACCTCATTTACCGTACAAGTTCAATATCACAGAAAGTGAAAAATGGATAAAGAACTTGTGGTACTTACGTACAATGCAGTATCACTCAGCAATGAAATCTATGTCATCAGGCCCGTAGCAGCATAATGAGTGGATTCAGGTACGATGATTCTAACTGAAATAAGTCACACAGAAAAAGAAACATCATAAGATATCACTAATACACGGAATGTAAACTTGGCTACACAAGAACTGAATTTCAAAACAGAACAGGGTCTCAAATTTAGAAAACCAACTTATGCTTGCTTAAGGGGAAAGGTGAGTTGGGGTGCTGCATAAAACCAGAGATTGAAATGAGCACAGATAAAGTTCCTTAAGCCAAATATGGAATAGACAAGAGCTACTCCTTGCTCAACGAAATGGACTCAACACCCCATATTAAACGCCTAAGAATGTACCTGACTAGTAAGTATCTTAAAACCTATGGATTGCTATGTCTCCAAAAGAGAATCAAGCGTGTGTACAGGGGCATAAACGCAGCAGTGATAGGATTGGAGAGGTTCGGTGAGCAAATGAAGACCCTTTGAAGTCATATTGCATGGTATCCATTACACGGGTCTCAACTCTCCAGGTTTAAGGTATTCTTCCTTCAGCTAAAACATGCATGTGGAACCCAGAGTATGATCAACCGTGTGAACGGGAGACGTGTTCAAGTATGTCTCACTTTTCCTCCCCTGGTACTCGGGTGCAACATTCCAGACGCTTTACTAACACTCTCCCAACTTGGAGAGTCAGTCTCTTTAACCTCCTGTTTGGCCCAGTTTGCAATTTCTGCGGAAGATGAACAGGAATAGGGAGAACCAATGAGAGACTAGCTGAAGGTGTCTGGACGGGCAAATTTAACTCTCATTTCCCACCAGGAAGAGGAAATAACCAAAGGCTCAGCGTGCCGTGCCGGAACCAGATTAGGGCCTGAAGCCATCCTGCGGTGTTGCAGCCAGCTCACAAGAAAGCGAGTTGAAGAAAGGAGCTCAGGGGCACTGTAATTCACAAACCTGCAGAGTTATAAATGACAGCTATCGTCCAAAAATATACTGAAGTAAGGCTGCCAAGAGGACTTGAAATCGGGGCAGAATTGCCAGAAACCGATTTCACGAGGTAGACTGGAATTGCATTGAAAGCATAGGAAAAGAGGCAGAACGTCCACAATGATGCACTTGGCCAAAAAGGGCGTATGCGTTTTTTCCTGAATATATTCAGGAAAAACGCATACGTCCTTTTTGGCCAACCAAGCAAGCTTGCAAAGGAAATCTGCACTACAATGAAGTCTCACTTCCCCCCCGGTCAAAAGGGCCATCTGAAAAAAGTGTAAAATCCAGAAAGGCAGGACAGGCCATGGAGAACTGGGAGCCTTGTTATGCTGATGGGCGGGATGTAAATTGCCAACAGACACTCGGGAGAAGTGTATGGTGTTTCCAGAAACATCTAAGAAACAAAGCAACAGAGCCTAGGGCACTTCCACTTATTGTCCTATAGATTAGGGAAATTAAAATCAAAAAGACACAGCCAACCCAACGTTTGGGACACCTCTGTTTACAAGAACCTCGTTTACCGTACAAGTTCAGTATCTCAGAAAGTGAAAAGTGGATAAAGAACTTGTGGTACTTACGTACAATGCAGTATCACTCAGCAATGAAATCTATGTCATCAGGCCCGTAGCAGCATAATGAATGGATTCAGGTACGATGATTCTAACTGAAATAAGTCACACAGAAAAAGAAACATCATAAGATATCACTAATACACGGAATGTAAACTTGGCTACACAGGAACTGAATTCCAAAACAGAACAGGGTCTCAAATTTAGAAAACCAACTTATGCTTGCTTAAGGGGAAAGGTGAGTTGGGGTCCTGCATAAAACCAGAGATTGAAATGAGCACAGATAAAGTTCCTTAAGCCAAATATGGAATAGACAAGAGCTACTCCTTGCTCAACGAAATGGACTCAACACCCCATATTAAACGCCTAAAAATGTACCTTACTAGTAAGTATCTTAAAACCTATGGATTGCTATGTCTCCAAAAGAGAATCAAGCATGTGTACAGGGGCATAAACGCAGCAGTGATAGGACTGGAGAGGTTCGGTGAGCAAATGAAGACCCTTTGAAGTCATATTGCATGGTACCATTCCACGGGTCTCAAATCTGCAGGTTTAAGGTATTCTTCCTTCAGCTAAAACATGCATGTGGAACCCAGAGTATGATCAACCGTGTGAACGGGAGACGTGTTCAAATATGTCTCAGTTTTAAACCCCTGGTACTCGGGTGCAACATTCCAGACGCTTTACTAACACTCTCCCCACTTGGAGAGTCAGCGCCTTTAACCTCCTGTTTGGCCCAGTTTGCAATTTCTGCGGAAGATGAATAGGAATAGGGAGAACCAATGAGAGACTAGCTGGAGGTGTCTGGACGGGCAAATTTAACTCTCATTTCCCACCAGGAAGAGGAAATAACCAAAGGCTCAGCGTGCCGTGCCGGAACCAGATTAGGGCCTGAAGCCATCCTGCGGTGTTGCGGCCAGCTCACAAGAAAGCGAGTTGAAGAAAGGAGCTCAGGGGCACTGTAATTCACAAACCTGCAGAGTTATAAATGACAGCTATCGTCCAAAAATATACTGAAGTAAGGCTGCCAAGAGGACTTGAAAGCGGGGCAGAATTGCAGGAAACCGATTTCAGGAGGTACACTGGAATTGTATTGAAAGCATAGGAAAAGAGGCAGAACGTCCACAATGATGCACTTGGCCAAAAAGGGCGTATGCGTTTTTTCCTGCATATATTCAGGAAAAAACGCATACGCCCTTTTTGGCCAACCAAGCAAGCTTGCAAAGGAAATCTGCACTACAATGAAGTCTCACTTCCCCCCGGTCAAAAGGGCCATCTGATAAAAGTGTAAAATCCAGAAAGGCAGGACAGGCCATGGAGAACTGGGAGCCTTGTTATGCTGATGGGCGGGATGTAAATTGCCAACAGACACTCGGGAAAAGTGTATAGTGTTTCCTGAAACATCTAAAAAACAAAGCAACAGAGCCTAGGGCACTTCCACTTATGGTCCTATAGCTTAGGGAAATTAAAATCAAAAAGACACAGCCACCCCAAAGTTTGGGACGCCTCTGTTTACAAGAATCTCGTTTACCGTACAAGTTCAGTATCACAGAAAGTGAAAAATGGATAAAGAACTTGTGGTACTTACGTACAATGCAGTATCACTCAGCAATGAAATCTATGTCATCAGGCCCTTAGCAGCATAATGAGTGGATTCAGTTACGATGATTCTAACTGAAATAAGTCACACAGAAAAAGAAACATCATAAGATATCACTAATACACGGAATGTAAACTTGGCTACACAGGAACTGAATTCCAAAACAGAACAGGGTCTCAAATTTAGAAAACCAACTTATGCTTGCTTAAGGGGAAAGGTGAGTTGGGGTGCTGCATAAAACTAGAGATTGAAATGAGCACAGATAAAGTTCCTTAAGCCAAATATGGAATAGACAAGAGCTACTCCGTGCTCAACGAAATGGACTCAACACCCCATATTAAACGCCTAAGAATGTACCTGACTAGTAAGTGTCTTAAAACCTATGGAGTGCTATGTCTCCAAAAGAGAATCAAGCGTTTGTACAGGGGCATAAATGCAGCAGTGATAGGATTGGAGAGGTTTGGTGAGCAAATGAAGACCCTTTGAAGTCATATTGCGTGGTACCCATTCCACGGGTCTCAACTCTGCAGGTTTAAGGTATTCTTCCTTCAGCTAAAACATGCATGTGGAACCCAGAGTATGATCAACTGTGTGAACGGGAGACATGTTCAAATATGTCTCAGTTTTCCTCCCCTGGTACTCGGGTGCAACATTCCAGACGCTTTACTAACACTCACCCCACTTGGAGAGTCAACGCCTTTAACCTCCTGTTATTCCCAGTTTGCAATTTCTGCGGAAGATGAACAGGAATAGGGAAAACCAATGAGAGACTAGCTGGAGGTGTCTGGACGGGCAAATTTAACTCTCATTTCCCACCAGGAAGAGGAAATAACCAAAGGTTCAGCATGCCGTGCGGGAACCAGATTAGGACCTGAAGCAATCCTTCGGTGTTGCGGCCAGCTCACAAGAAAGCGAGTTGAAGAAAGGAGCTCAGGGGCACTGTAATTCACAAATCTGCAGAGTTATAAATGATAGCTATCGTCCAAAAATATACTGAAGTAAGGCTGCCAGGAGGACTTGAAAGCGGGGCAGAATTGCAGGAAACCAATTTCTGGAGGTAGACTGGAATTGCATTGAAAGCATAGGAAAAGAGGCAGAATGTCAACAATGATGCACTTGGCCAAAAAGGGCGTATGCGTTTTTTCCTGAATATATTCAGGAAAAAACGCATACGCCCTTTTTGGCCAACAAAGCAAGCTTGCAAAGGAAATCTGCACTACAATGAAGTCTCACTTCCCCCCGGTCAAAAGGGTCATCTGAAAAAAGTGTAAAATCCAGAAAGGCAGGACAGGCCATGGAGAACTGGGAGCCTTGTTATGCTGATGGGCGGGATGTAAATTGCCAACAGACACTCCGGAGAAGTGTATGGTGTTTCCTGAAACATCTAAAAAACAAAGCAACAGAGCCTAGGGCACTTCCACTTATGGTCCTATAGCTTAGGGAAATTAAAATCAAAAAGACACAGCCACCCCAAAGTTTGGGACGCCTCTGTTTACAAGAATCTCGTTTACCGTACAAGTTCAGTATCACAGAAAGTGAAAAATGGATAAAGAACTTGTTTTACTTACGTACAATGCAGTATCACTCAGCAATGAAATCTATGTCATCAGGCCCGTAGCAGCATAACGAGTGGATTCAGGTACGATGATTCTAACTGAAATAAGTCACACAGAAAAAGAAACATCATAAGATATCACTAATACACGGAATGTAAACTTGGCTACACAGGAACTGAATTCCAAAACAGAACAGGGTCTGAAATTTAGAAAACCAACTTATGCTTGCTTAAGGGGAAAGGTGAGTTGGGGTGCTGCATAAAACCAGAGATTGAAATGAGCACAGATAAAGTTCCTTAAGCCAAATATGGAATAGACAAGAGCTACTCCTTGGTCAACGAAATGGACACAACACCGCATATTAAACGCCTAAGAATGTACCTGACTAGTAAGTATCTTAAAACCTATGGATTGCTATGTCTCCAAAAGAGAATCAAGCGTGTGTACAGGGGCATAAACGCAGCAGTGATAGGATTGGAGAGGTTCGGTGAGCAAATGAAGACCCTTTGAAGTCATATTGCATGGTACCCATTCCACGGGTTTCAAATACCCAGGTTTAAGGTATTCTTCCTTCAGCTAAAACATGCATGTGGAACCCAGAGTATGATCAACCGTGTGAATGGGAGACGTGTTCAAATATGTCTCAGTTTTCCTCCCCTGATACTCGGGTGCAACATTCCAGACGCTTTACTAACACTCTCCCGACTTGGATAGTCAGCGCCTTTAACCTCCTGTTTGGCCCAGTTTGCAATTTCTTCGGAAGATGAACAGGAATAGCGAGAACCAATGAGAGACTAGCTGGAGGTGTCTGGACGGGCAAATTTAACTCTCATTTCCCACCAGGAAGAGGAAATAACCAAAGGCACAGCGTGCCGTGCCGGAACCAGATTAGGGCCTGAAGCAAACCTTCGGTGTTGCGGCCAGCTCACAAGAAAGCGAGTTGAAGAAAGGAGCTCAGGGGCACTGGAATTCACAAATCTGCAGAGTTATAAATGACAGCTATCGTCCAAAAATATACTGAAGTAAGGCTGCCAGGAGGACTTGAAAGCGGGGCAGAATTGCAGGAAACCGATTTCAGGAGGTAGACTGGAATTGTATTGAAAGCATAGGAAAAGAGGCAGAACGCCCACAATGATGCACTTGGCCAAAATGGGCGTATGCGTTTTTTCCTGGATATATTCAGGAAAAAACGCATACGCCCTTTTTGGCCAACCAAGCAAGCTTGCAAAGGAAATCTGCACTACAATGAAGTCTCAATTCCCCAAGGTCAAAAGGGCCATCTGATAAAAGTGTAAAATCCAGAAAGGCAGGACAGGCCATGGAGAACTGGGAGCATTGTTATGCTGATGGGCAGGATGTAAATTGCCAACAGACACTCGGGAAAAGTGTATGGTGTTTCCTGAAACATCTAAAAAACAAAGCAACAGAGCCTAGGGCACTTCCACTTATGGTCCTATAGCTTAGGGAAATTAAAATCAAAAAGACACAGCCACCCCAACGTTTGGGACGCCTCTGTTTACAAGAACCTCGTTTACCATACAAGTTCAGTATCACAGAAAGTGAAAAGTGGATAAAGAACTTGTGGTACTTACGTACAATGCAGTATCACTCAGCAATGAAATCTATGTCATCAGGCCCGTAGCAGCATAATGAGTGGATTCAGGTACGATGATTCTAACTGAAATAAGTCACACAGAAATAGAAACATCATAAGGTATCAGTAATACATGGAATGTAAACTTGGCTACACAGGAACTGAATTACAGAACAGAACAGGGTCTCAAATTTAGAAAACCAACTTATGCTTGCTTAAGGGGAAAGGTGAGTTGGGGTGCTGCATAAAACCAGAGATTGAAATGAGCACAGATAAATTTCCTTAAGCCAAATATGGAATAGACAAGAGCTACTCCTTGCTCAACGAAATGGACTCAACACCGCATATTAAACGCCTAAGAAGGTACCTGACTAGTAAGTATCTTAAAACCTATGGATTGCTATGTCTCCAAAAGAGAATCAAGCATGTGTACAGGGGCATAAACGCAGCAGTGATAGGATTGGAGAGGTTCGGTGAGCAAATGAAGACCCTTTGAAGTCATATTGCATGGTACCCATTCCACGGGTCTCAACTCTCCAGGTTTAAGGTATTCTTCCTTCAGCTAAAACATGCATGTGGAACCCAGAGTATGATCAACCGTGTGAACGGGAGACGTGTTCAAATATGTCACAGTTTTCCTCCCCTGGTACTCGGGTGCAACATTCCAGACGCTTTACTAACACTCTCCCCACTTGGAGAGTCAGCGCCTTTAGCCTCCTGTTTGGCCCAGTTTGCAATTTCTGCGGAAGATGAACAGGAATAGGGAGAACCAATGAGAGACTAGCTGGAGGTGTCTGGACGGGCAAATTTAACTCTCATTTCCCACCAGGATGAGGAAATAACCAAAGGCTCAGCGTGCCGTGCCGGAACCAGATTAGGGCCTTAAGCCATCCTGCGGTGTTGCGGCCCGCTCAAAAGAAAGCGAGTTGAAGAAAGGAGTTCAGGGGCACTGTAATTCAGAAACCTGCAGAGTTATAAATGACAGCTATCGTCCAAAAATATACTGAAGTAAGGCTGCCAAGAGGACTTGAAAGCGGGGCAGAATTGCAGGAAACCGATTTCAGGAGGTAGACTGGAATTGCATTGAAAGCATAGGAAAAGAGGCAGAACGTCCACAATGATGCACTTGGCCAAAAAGGGCGTATGCGTTTTTTCCTGAATATATTCAGGAAAAAACGCATACGCACTTTTTGGCCAAACAAGCAAGCTTGCAAAGGAAATCTGCACTACAATGAAGTCTCACTTCCCCCCGGTCAAAAGGGCCATCTGAAAAAAGTGTAAAATCCAGAAAGGCAGGACAGGCCATGGAGAACTGGGAGCCTTGTTATGCTGATGGGTGGGATGTAAATTGCCAACAGACACTCGGGAGAAGTGTATGGTGTTTCCTGAAACATCTAAAAAACAAAGCAACAGAGCCCAGGGCATTTCCACTTATGGTCCTATAGCTTAGGGAAATTAAAATCAAAAAGACACAGCCACCCCAAAGTTTGGGACGCCTCTGTTTACAAGAACCTCGTTTACCGTACAAGTTCAATATCACAGAAAGTGAAAAATGGATAAAGAACTTGTGGTACTTACGTACAATGCAGTATCACTCAGCAATGAAATCTATGTCATCAGGCCCGTAGCAGCATAATGAGTGGATTCAGGTACGACGATTCTAACTGAAATAAGTCACACAGAAAAAGAAACATCATAAGATATCAGTAATACACGGAAAGTAAACTTGGCTACACAGGAAGTGAATTACAGAACAGAACAGGGTCTCAAATTTAGAAAACCAACTTATGCTTGCTTAAGGGGAAAGGTGAGTTGGGGTGCTGCATAAAACCAGAGATTGAAATGAGCACAGATAAAGTTCCTTAAGCCAAATATGGAATAGACAAGAGCTACTCCTTGCTCAACGAAATGGACTCAACACCGCATATTAAATGCCTAAGAATGTACCTGACTAGTAAGTATCTTAAAACCTATGGATTGCTCTGTCTCCGAAAGAGATTCAAGCATCTGTACAGGGGCATAAACGCAGCAGTGATAGGATTGGAGAGGTTCGGTGAGCAAATGAAGACCCTTTGAAGTCATATTGCATGGTACCCATTCCACGGGTTTCAACTACCCAGGTTTAAGGTATTCTTCCTTCAGCTAAAACATGCATGTGGAACCTAGAGTATGATCAACCATGTGATCGGGAGACGTGTTCAAATATGTCTCAGTTTTCGTACCCTGGTACTCGGGTGCAACATTCCAGACGCTTTACTAACACTCTCCCGACTTGGAGAGTCAGTCCCTTTAACCTCCTGTTTGGCCCAGTTTGTAATTTCTGCGGAAGATGAACAGGAATAGCGAGAACCAATGAGAGACTAGCTGGAGGTGTCTGGACGCGCAAATTTAACTCTCATTTCCCACCAGGAAGAGGAATTAACCAAAGGCTCAGCATGCCGTGCAGGAACCAGATTAGGGCCTGAAGCCATCCTGCGGTGTTGCGGCCAGGTCACAAGAAAGCGAGTTGAAGAAAGGAGCTCAGGGGCACTGTAATGCACAAACCTGCAGAGTTATAAATGACAGCTATCGTCCAAAAATATACTGAAGTAAGGCTGCCAAGAGGACTTGAAAGCGGGGCAGAATTGCAGGAAACCGATTTCAGGAGGTAGACTGGAATTGCATTGAAAGCATAGGAAAAGAGGCAGAACGTCCACAATGATGCACTTGGCCAAAAAGGGCGTATGCGTTTTTTCCTGAATATATTCAGGAAAAAACGCATACGCCCTTTTTGGCCAACCAAGCAAGCTTGCAAAGGAAATCTGCACTACAATGAAGTCTCACTTCCCCCCGGTCAAAAGGGCCATCTGAAAAAAGTGTAAAATCCAGAAAGGCAGGACAGGCCATGGAGAACTGGGAGCCTTGTTATGCTGATGGGCGGGATGTAAGTTGCCAACAGACACTCGGGAGAAGTGTATGGTGTTTCCTGAAACATCTAAAAAACAAAGCAACAGAGCCTAGGGCACTTCCACTTATGGTCCTATAGCTTAGGGAAATTAAAATCAAAAAGACACAGCCACCCCAAAGTTTGGGACGCCTCTGTTTACAAGAACCTCATTTACCGTACAAGTTCAATATCACAGAAAGTGAAAAATGGATAAAGAACTTGTGGTACTTACGTACAATGCAGTATCACTCAGCAATGAAATCTATGTCATCAGGCCCGTAGCAGCATAATGAGTGGATTCAGGTACGATGATTCTAACTGAAATAAGTCACACAGAAAAAGAAACATCATAAGGTATCACTAATACACGGAATGTAAACTTGGCTACACAGGAACTGAATTACAGAACAGAACAGGGTCTCAAATTTAGAAAACCAACTTATGCTTGCTTAAGGGGAAAGGTGAGTTGGGGTGCTGCATAAAACCAGAGATTGAAATGAGCACAGATAAAGTTCCTTAAGCCAAATATGGAATAGACAAAAGCTACTCCTTGCTCAACGAAATGGACTCAACACCGCATATTAAACGCCTAAGAAGGTACCTGACTAGTAAGTATCTTAAAACCTATGGATTGCTATGTCTCCGAAAGAGAATCAAGCATGTGTACAGGGGCATAAACGCAGCAGTGATAGGATTGGAGAGGTTCGGTGAGCAAATGAAGACCCTTTGAAGTCATATTGCATGGTACCCATTCCACGGGTCTCAACTCTCCAGGTTTAAGGTATTCTTCCTTCAGCTAAAACATGCATGTGGAACCCAGAGTATGATCAACCGTGTGAACGGGAGACGTGTTCAAATATGTCACAGTTTTCCTCCCCTGGTACTCGGGTGCAACATTCCAGACGCTTTACTAACACTCTCCCCACTTGGAGAGTCAGCGCCTTTAGCCTCCTGTTTGGCCCAGTTTGCAATTTCTGCGGAAGATGAACAGGAATAGGGAGAACCAATGAGAGACTAGCTGGAGGTGTCTGGACGGGCAAATTTAACTCTCATTTCCCACCAGGATGAGGAAATAACCAAAGGCTCAGCGTGCCGTGCCGGAACCAGATTAGGGCCTGAAGCCATCCTGCGGTGTTGCGGCCCGCTCAAAAGAAAGCGAGTTGAAGAAAGGAGTTCAGGGGCACTGTAATTCAGAAACCTGCAGAGTTATAAATGACAGCTATCGTCCAAAAATATACTGAAGTAAGGCTGCCAAGAGGACTTGAAAGCGGGGCAGAATTGCAGGAAACCGATTTCAGGAGGTAGACTGGAATTGCATTGAAAGCATAGGAAAAGAGGCAGAACGTCCACAATGATGCACTTGGCCAAAAAGGGCGTATGCGTTTTTTCCTGAATATATTCAGGAAAAAACGCATACGCACTTTTTGGCCAAACAAGCAAGCTTGCAAAGGAAATCTGCACTACAATGAAGTCTCACTTCCCCCCGGTCAAAAGGGCCATCTGAAAAAAGTGTAAAATCCAGAAAGGCAGGACAGGCCATGGAGAACTGGGAGCCTTGTTATGCTGATGGGTGGGATGTAAATTGCCAACAGACACTCGGGAGAAGTGTATGGTGTTTCCTGAAACATCTAAAAAACAAAGCAACAGAGCCCAGGGCATTTCCACTTATGGTCCTATAGCTTAGGGAAATTAAAATCAAAAAGACACAGCCACCCCAAAGTTTGGGACGCCTCTGTTTACAAGAACCTCGTTTACCGTACAAGTTCAATATCACAGAAAGTGAAAAATGGATAAAGAACTTGTGGTACTTACGTACAATGCAGTATCACTCAGCAATGAAATCTATGTCATCAGGCCCGTAGCAGCATAATGAGTGGATTCAGGTACGACGATTCTAACTGAAATAAGTCACACAGAAAAAGAAACATCATAAGATATCAGTAATACACGGAAAGTAAACTTGGCTACACAGGAAGTGAATTACAGAACAGAACAGGGTCTCAAATTTAGAAAACCAACTTATGCTTGCTTAAGGGGAAAGGTGAGTTGGGGTGCTGCATAAAACCAGAGATTGAAATGAGCACAGATAAAGTTCCTTAAGCCAAATATGGAATAGACAAGAGCTACTCCTTGCTCAACGAAATGGACTCAACACCGCATATTAAATGCCTAAGAATGTACCTGACTAGTAAGTATCTTAAAACCTATGGATTGCTCTGTCTCCGAAAGAGATTCAAGCATCTGTACAGGGGCATAAACGCAGCAGTGATAGGATTGGAGAGGTTCGGTGAGCAAATGAAGACCCTTTGAAGTCATATTGCATGGTACCCATTCCACGGGTTTCAACTACCCAGGTTTAAGGTATTCTTCCTTCAGCTAAAACATGCATGTGGAACCTAGAGTATGATCAACCATGTGATCGGGAGACGTGTTCAAATATGTCTCAGTTTTCGTACCCTGGTACTCGGGTGCAACATTCCAGACGCTTTACTAACACTCTCCCGACTTGGAGAGTCAGTCCCTTTAACCTCCTGTTTGGCCCAGTTTGTAATTTCTGCGGAAGATGAACAGGAATAGCGAGAACCAATGAGAGACTAGCTGGAGGTGTCTGGACGCGCAAATTTAACTCTCATTTCCCACCAGGAAGAGGAATTAACCAAAGGCTCAGCATGCCGTGCCGGAACCAGATTAGGGCCTGAAGCCATCCTGCGGTGTTGCGGCCAGGTCACAAGAAAGCGAGTTGAAGAAAGGAGCTCAGGGGCACTGTAATGCACAAACCTGCAGAGTTATAAATGACAGCTATCGTCCAAAAATATACTGAAGTAAGGCTGCCAAGAGGACTTGAAAGCGGGGCAGAATTGCAGGAAACCGATTTCAGGAGGTAGACTGGAATTGCATTGAAAGCATAGGAAAAGAGGCAGAACGTCCACAATGATGCACTTGGCCAAAAAGGGCGTATGCGTTTTTTCCTGAATATATTCAGGAAAAAACGCATACGCCCTTTTTGGCCAACCAAGCAAGCTTGCAAAGGAAATCTGCACTACAATGAAGTCTCACTTCCCCCCGGTCAAAAGGGCCATCTGAAAAAAGTGTAAAATCCAGAAAGGCAGGACAGGCCATGGAGAACTGGGAGCCTTGTTATGCTGATGGGCGGGATGTAAGTTGCCAACAGACACTCGGGAGAAGTGTATGGTGTTTCCTGAAACATCTAAAAAACAAAGCAACAGAGCCTAGGGCACTTCCACTTATGGTCCTATAGCTTAGGGAAATTAAAATCAAAAAGACACAGCCACCCCAAAGTTTGGGACGCCTCTGTTTACAAGAACCTCGTTTACCGTACAAGTTCAATATCACAGAAAGTGAAAAATGGATAAAGAACTTGTGGTACTTACGTACAATGCAGTATCACTCAGCAATGAAATCTATGTCATCAGGCCCGTAGCAGCATAATGAGTGGATTCAGGTACGATGATTCTAACTGAAATAAGTCACACAGAAAAAGAAACATCATAAGGTATCACTAATACACGGAATGTAAACTTGGCTACACAGGAACTGAATTACAGAACAGAACAGGGTCTCAAATTTAGAAAACCAACTTATGCTTGCTTAAGGGGAAAGGTGAGTTGGGGTGCTGCATAAAACCAGAGATTGAAATGAGCACAGATAAAGTTCCTTAAGCCAAATATGGAATAGACAAAAGCTACTCCTTGCTCAACGAAATGGACTCAACACCGCATATTAAACGCCTAAGAAGGTACCTGACTAGTAAGTATCTTAAAACCTATGGATTGCTATGTCTCCGAAAGAGAATCAAGCATGTGTACAGGGGCATAAACGCAGCAGTGATAGGATTGGAGAGGTTCGGTGAGCAAATGAAGACCCTTTGAAGTCATATTGCATGGTACCCATTCCACGGGTCTCAACTCTCCAGGTTTAAGGTATTCTTCCTTCAGCTAAAACATGCATGTGGAACCCAGAGTATGATCAACCGTGTGAACGGGAGACGTGTTCAAATATGTCACAGTTTTCCTCCCCTGGTACTCGGGTGCAACATTCCAGACGCTTTACTAACACTCTCCCCACTTGGAGAGTCAGCGCCTTTAGCCTTCTGTTTGGCCCAGTTTGCAATTTCTGCGGAAGATGAACAGGAATAGGGAGAACCAATGAGAGGCTAGCTGGAGGTGTCTGGACGGGCAAATTTAACTCTCATTTCCCACCAGGATGAGGAAATAACCAAAGGCTCAGCGTGCCGTGCCGGAACCAGATTAGGGCCTGAAGCCATCCTGCGGTGTTGCGGCCCACTCAAAAGAAAGCGAGTTGAAGAAAGGAGCTCAGGGGCACTGTAATTCACAAACCTGCAGAGTTATAAATGACAGCTATCGTCCAAAAATATACTGAAGTAAGGCTGCCAAGAGGACTTGAAAGCGGGGCAGAATTGCAGGAAACCGATTTCAGGAGGTAGACTGGAATTGCATTTCAAACATAGGAAAAGAGGCAGAACGTCCACAATGATGCACTTGGCCAAAAAGGGCGTATGCGTTTTTTCCTGAATATATTCAGGAAAAAACGCATACGCCCTTTTTGTCCAACCAAGCAAGCTTGCAAAGGAAATCTGCACTACAATGAAGTCTCACTTCCTTCCGGTCAAAAGGGCCATCTGAAAAAAGTGTAAAATCCAGAAAGGCAGGACAGGCCATGGAGAACTGGGAGCCTTGTTATGCTGATGGGCGGGATGTAAATTGCCAACAGACACTCGGGAGAAGTGTATGGTGTTTCCTGAAACATCTAAAAAACAAAGCAACAGAGCCTAGGGCACTTCCTCTTATGGTCCTATAGCTTAGGGAAATTAAAATCAAAAAGACACAGCCACCCCAAAGTTTAGGACGGCTCTTTTTACAAGAACCTCGTTTACAGTACAAGTTCAACATCGCAGAAAGTGAAAAATGGATAAAGAAGTTGTGGTATTTACTTACAAAGCAATATCATTCAGCAATGAAATCTATGTCATCAGGCCCTTAGCAGCACAATGAGTGGATTCAGGTATGATGATTCTAACTGAAATAAGTCACACAGAAAAAGAAACATCATAAGATATCAGTAATACATGGACTGTAAACTTGGCTACACAGGAACTGAATTACAGAACAGAACAGGGTCTCAAATTTAGAAAACCAACTTATGCTTGCTTAAGGGGAAAGGTGAGTTGGGGTGCTGCATAAAACCAGAGATTGAAATGAGCACAGATAAAGTTCCTTAAGCCAAATATGGAATAGACAAGAGCTACTCCTTGCTCAACGAAATGGACTCAACAGCGCATATTAAACGCCTAAGAATGTACCTGACTAGTAAGTATCTTAAAACCTATGGATTGCTATGTCTCCAAAAGAGAATCAAGAGTGTGTACAGGGGCATAAACGCAGCAGTGATAGGATTGGAGAGGTTCGGTGAGCAAATGAAGACCCTTTGAAGTCGTATTGCATGGTACCCATTCCACGGGTTTCAACTATCCAGGTTTAAGGTATTCTTCCTTCAGCTAAAACATGCATGTGGAACCCAGAGTATGATCAACCGTGTGAACGGGAGACGTGTTCAAATATGTCTCAGTTTTCCTCCCCTGGTACTCGGGTGCAACATTCCAGACGCTTTACTAACACTCTCCCGACTTGTAGAGTCAGTCCCTTTAACCTCCTGTTTGGCCCAGTTTGCAATTTCTGCGGAAGATGAACAGGAATAGGGAGAACCAATGAGAGGCTAGCTGTAGGTGTCTGGACGGGCAAATTTAACTCTCATTTCCCACCAGGAAGAGGAAATAACCAAAGGCTCAGCGTGCCGTGCCAGAACCAGATTAGGGCCTGAAGCCATCCTGCGGTGTTGCGGCCAGGTCACAAGAAACCGAGTTGAAGAAAGGAGCTCAGGGACACTGTAATTCACAAACCTGCAGAGTTATAAATGACAGCTATCGTCCAAAAATATACTGAAGTAAGGCTGCCAGGAGGACTTGAATGCGGGGCAGAATTGCAGGAAACCGATTTCAGGAGGTAGACTGGTATTGCATTGAAAGCATAGGAAAAGAGGCAGAACGTCCACAATGATGCACTTGGCCAAAAAGGGCGTATGCGTTTTTTCCTGAATATATTCAGGAAAAAACGCATACGCCCTTTTTGGCCAACCAAGCAAGCTTGCAAAGGAAATCTGCACTACAATGAAGTCTCACTTCCCCCCGGTAAAAAGGGCCATCTGAAAAAAGTGTAAAATCCAGAAAGGCAGGACAGGCCATGGAGAACTGGGAGCCTTGTTATGCTGATGGGCGGGATGTACATTGCCAACAGACACTCGGGAGAAGTGTATGGTGTTTCCTGAAACACCTAGAAAACAAAGCAACAGAGCCAAGGGCACTTCCACTTATGGTCCTATAGCTTAGGGAAATTAAAATCAAAAAGACACAGCCACCCCAAAATTTGGGACGGCTCTTTTTACAGAAATCTCTTCTACGGCA
Source organism: Grampus griseus (assembly GCF_964374135.1). Lineage (NCBI taxonomy): Eukaryota > Metazoa > Chordata > Mammalia > Artiodactyla > Delphinidae > Grampus > Grampus griseus. The sequence goes on from NW_028133321.1 coordinate 716,063, forward strand.
CAAGTTAAATATCCCAGAGAGCAAATAATGGTTAAAGAAGTTGCGGTACTTATGTACAACAGAATACCACTCAGCAATGAAATCTATGTCATCAGGCCCATGCCAGCATAATGAGTGGATTGAGGCACGATGATTCTAAGTGAAATAAGTCACACAGAAAAAGAAACATCATAAGGTATCACTAATACACGGAATGTGAACTTGGCTACACATGAACTGAATTACAAAGCAGAACAGGGTCTCAAGTTTAGAAAACCAACTTATGCCTGCTTAAGGGGGAAGGTGAGTTTGGGTGCTGCATGAAAGCAGAGTTTGAAATTAGCACAGATACCGTTCCATAAGCCAAATATGTAATAGACAAGACCTACGCCTTGCTCAACGAAATGGATTCAACAATGAGGTATCACCTCACACCTGGTAGAATAGGCATCATAGAAAATCTACAAACAAAAAATGCTGGAAAGGGTGTGGCGAAAAGGAACCCTCTTCCAGTATTGTTGGGAATATAAATTGATACAGTCATTATGGGGAACAATATGGAATTTCTTAAGAAACTAACAATAGAATTACCATATGATACAGCAATCCCAGTACTGGACATATACCCAGACAAAACCATAAATCAAAAAGAGTCATTCACCGCAATGTTCATTGCATCACTATTTACAATATCGAGGTAATGGAAGCAACCTAAATGCCCACAGACAGACGAATGCATAAAGCCGTGGTACATATATAAAATGGAATATTACTAAGCCATGAAAAGGAATGAAATTGGGTCATTTGTAGAGACGTCGATGGATCTAGAGACTGTCATACAGAGTGAAGTAAGTCAGAAAGAGAAAAACAAATCTTGTATATTCATGCATATATGTGGAACCTAGAAAAACTGTACAGATTAACCATTTTGCAAGGCATAAATAGAGCAACAGATGTAGACAACAAACGTATGGACAACAAGGGGGGAAAGCTGTTGGGGGGTGGTGGTGGGAGGAGTTGAGAGACTGGGATTGGCATGTATACATTTATATGTATAAAATAGATAACCAATAAGAACCTGCTGTATAAAAATATAAAATAAAATTCAAAATTAAAAAGAAATAAAATTTAAAAAATAAAACAGAAAAAACAATTATTCCCTGCACATACATGTATTTATATGAATAAATTATTTCCATGCTTATATCTGTAAATACAAAAAAGAGGAATAAAATCTACCTTGAACCAAAAACGAAAAAGAGAAAAAAACACAGAACCCACCAGTTACACAGAGGAAAACCGTATCAGGGCACTTGCTCCAGTTGTAAACAATTCTGAAGTTGGTCAGTGGTGGGGAATCGTCTCCCATTCAGCCAGCAGCCCCCACGCAACAAGCGTCCTCATTGCAAAGCTGGGGCACCGTGCCGAGGCATCTGTGAGTAAACGTGAGCTGAGCCCCAGGCCAGTTGCTGCTGAACTATTCCCACCCGTCCCAGGTAAAACACCTGAATATATACAAGGACTTGAAAGCCTAGAGGAAGGGCCATAGAGCCACACGAGTGACAGCATGCCGGCCGACTTGGTGCCTGCAGGCCAGCCAGGATGGTCCTGGCCCTGGGTGCTCTTCTGGAAGATTTCCATTTCCCTGCCTGAGATACCCGTCCTGTCCCTGCCCCCACTGCTTTTTTCCTTCCTCACCTCTGCCCAGGGAGAAATTCCAGCAGCAGGTATGGGTGACACATCCTCTTCTTTAGCAGGTGGCAGCCTGGCAACTGCTGCAGAAAGTCCAGCAGAGCCCCACTCACACTGGGCCACCCACAAAGCCGTGGCCTCTCACTCCCTCCCTCCAGCCCAGCCCCGAGACTGCTGACAGGGCAGAGAAAATGGCGTCAGGCACGGCTGCAGGGGCTCTTGCTGCCTGGAGTGGTATTTATATTGATCTCAACCCAGGCACACCTGGGGAGGGCTGGCCGGCATGGTAAGCCTGCCCAGGTCAGCCAATCATCACCCCTCAGGGGCTCAAAGTTGCAGAAAATGGAACTTGCTGAACCGGCCAGGTCCAAGGAACAGGTGTGGGTTCCTGAGAGTCAGGATAGACAAGGGGCTGCAGCTTTGGCTTGTTTTCTAATCATTTTATCTGGCCCATGAGTGGGAGACAACTTCAAGAAAACCCTCTCCTAATGAGAGGAACCCAGGAGTCAGGGAGAGGAGGGGTGGGTGGTGGTTGGAGACAGAGGCCTGGTGCCCCGGGTGCAGTGGAAGTCTCTGGAAGACCAGGTGGAGGGAGGCCTCACGGAGTGATGCCCAGGGTTACAGACCTGTCGCAGCTGCTGTTTGTTAGTTCAAGTCCTGCTCTGAGGTGCTCTGTGTCAGCTCTGAGCGACAGGTGAGCTGGGGGTGCTCTGCAATGAGGGCTATGTGCACGGTTCCTGTGTGCCCAGCCCTGCCACGGTACCTGCAAGGGTAGCTCTGTATCCTGGGAGGGGCCTGACCACGAGAGCTCCGTGGGCTGGGGTGGGGGTGGGGTACCTGCCCAGGTGAGCTCCATATTCTGGGATTGGTCTGACCACGAGAGTCCCATGGGCTGCTGGGGACCTGGTAAAGGATGTCAGGACAGTCAGTGAAGCCACCGAGGATATACCTCCAGTTGCTCCTAATTCCTACACCCTGCTGGTCATTCTACCAACCACCAGGACATGGTATTCTGTATTAGTCTTCAATGATGCCTTCTTTTGTATTCCATTAGTCCCAGAGTCACAAGAAATTTTGGCTTGTGAGTGGCAGGACTCAACATACAACTAAAACAATACTTCCGGGCCGTTCGGCCCCAAGGGTGCAAAAATTCCCACACCATCTTTGGGGAAAGCTTAGCTAAAGACCTAAAAGTTCTACCTCTGGAAAAGGAAACCCTCCTTCAATATGCAGGCGACATTCTGATCGCTAGCCCTACTAAGGAGGCCTCTGAACTACCAAGCCAATAAAGGATAGAAGTTGTCCAAGAAAAAGCTCAAATATCACAGACTGCAGTGACCTGCCTGGGCTTCATTCTCACAGAAGGTCGGAGAAGCCCATCCCAGGAAAGGGAAGAAACCATTTTCAGCCTTACCCCTTTCTAAAACTAGAAGACAGCTTAGGGGTTCCTGGGGAGGCCAGGGTTTGCTGCTTCTGGATCCCTAACTACAGTCTACTAGCTGGGCCTCTATATGAAACACTGAAAGGAAAAGATGATGATCCTTTTGAATAGAATCCAGAAGTGGCCTTTCAAGAATGGAAAGAGCAGTCAATTCAGACCCTTGCCCTGGAACTCCCTAATTTAGCTAAACCCTTTGACCTTTACATTCCCGGTGAAAGGTGAATCGCCATTGGAGAATTAGTGCAAAAACTGGGACCACTTGAAATGGAACAATGCAAGAATGCCATCCAGGTAGGATAAACTATGGTCACTAAGGGGCTTGACCCACTGCCACATCTGGCCAAGATACTGGCGGTATCTAAAAACCTGGAAATCAGCAGCCCAAAAGGCCACCTCCCTCCTAAGGGAAAAGGACCCCACGTGGTGATCCTAACCACCAACCATGCCCTGAAGTTGCAGGGTTCGCTCCGTGGGCACACCGACCTCGAGTGAGGAGGCCCTCCAACTCCAACATCCAGAGAGATAACCGGGGGCAACAGGGCACCATGACGACTCGTGTGAACATCACTTGACCTGGAGTTTCTCTCATAAAACAACAAGAGTGTGTCCCAAAAGAGTAGACTACTGCTTGCAGGACTTACTGCACCCAGAGGGGAGCTAATAATCTTGGCGGGGGAACAGTATACCACACTGTCACCATAGAAAAGCCTACAGACACTGTGATGATGGTGGCCAATAAGACCGGCTGGACTCCTGTTTACTTCAAAAGGCTGTTGACTCAGTGGCCATCATGGTCCTTGATCACCACTGACCCTGGACTGTCTGGGAGTTGAGCGGGCAGGGCTCTGACACCTGGTGCTGTTTGTACGTTAATTCAGGGGCCTAATTGAAGAAAGCGCAGACTACTGGTCAGAGCATCTAGGCTGGCAGAAACGGTCAGCCTAAGGTGGCCAAACAAATGTGGGGCGGGGTGAAACCGGCCCCCACAGCGTCTCTGCACATCTCTTTCCTGGATCCTTAAAGGTCATTAGAATCTATAACACTTCCAATGCTGGTGCTCAGGTGGACGAGCAGGGAGGCAGGGGTCCTGGGGACAATCAACGTCACCGGGAGGCTGCTGGGGAGAAGCTCTGACCCTCGCCCCAGGGTATGAGGGCTCCCAACTCAGCACTCAGCAGTTACAGAAGAAGGGTCTGCACCCTCAGCACTCCAAGAATGAGGAACGGGACAAAAAGCAGAGGAGGGGTTTGTCCCCAGCAAAGCCCATTAAAAATCCCTGGGAGATAAAAATAGAATCTGGGCAATAAAGTCAAGTCTAACCTTTTTTATCCTTTGTGCTTTGTCTAATTTCACGTGCTCCTAGGGTCCCGCATGCAGAGGTTCCACACCCGGCACTTCAGACCAGATTTCCTAGTGCAGAATGGCTGGGTCGACACCTCAGCTCCTGGGGCCCAGTGCAGACTCCACGATATAGAGCCTGAGCTACAGCCAACCCGGCCCTCGAGAGCTCCGCCCCCTCCCTCCCTCCCACTGACTCTGACAGGATCTCTACACAGCAGCCCAGCCCACAGCCCACGGGGTAGTGCATGCTCTCACCTCTCCATTCTCTGATCAAAATATAAAGTTTCCTTTGCTTGTGAACCAAACTCAGTCTCGATCTGTTGGCCCCAATGACACTGGGCAGGGGGACACTTGTTGGGGTCCACTCTGGAGGATCAGTAACAGAAATTGAGACTATTGTAACCTCAGTGAACAGATGTGTGAGCCAAACTGTAGTTAACATAGAACAGTGTATAAGGCTCGGGTAAAATAAGATGTTTTTAACACTTCCATTTGATATTTCCATCACTTTTTATAAGCAAGTTCAGTGAAAAGGTTTGTCTTATTTGTCAGGTCAATATTAGAGAAACGAAGTGATTTCTTTCCAAGGATGTACATCTAATAATCTTGGTTAAACCTTCAATCCTGTTTTAAATGCTTTTCCATTGAAAATGATACCTCTCTTTCAGCTCCCCCATTTCTGAGAAGTATAAAATCTTATAATTTATTATTACCAAAGGGGAAAGGTGGGAGGAGGGATAAATTAACAGTTTGGAATTAACACATACACACTGCTATGTATAAAATAGATCATCAACAAGGAACTACTGTATAGCACAGGGAACTACACTCAACATTTTGCAATAACCTATAAGGGGAAATAATCTGAAAAAGAATAGATATTTTTATTGACATCATCTATCAATGACAGTTAAAGTGTAGCCTAAGGGAAGCTGGTGGTGAGTGCTTCTGACCCTGAAGACTTCAATTATCTAAAGTTTGGACTCTGCCTACTTCCCAAGGCCCTTAATGAACATATGTGTAGCCGTAGCTTAAAAACTTCCCCAGTTTGGGTTTCGGGGAGACACTGATTTTGAAAAAGCCCTGGTGTTCTCCTTACATGAATGGGACTCTTCCTACTGCTAAAACATGTCTGTCACACCCAGAGGATGGTATACCGTCTGATCGGGAAGAGTTTGGAAAAGGCATCTCATCTCCTCATCTCCTGGTGCTCGGGTTCACCCCTCTAGCGTCTTTACTAACAGTCTCCCCACTTGGAGATGTCAGCACTGTCAACATCCTGTTGCGTACAGTTTGGAATTTGTCCAGAGGATGAAGCGGAAGGATGAGGAACAATGAGAGACAAGTCCTAGGTGTTCAGACAGGCACATGTCACTCTAATTTCCAATCAGGAAGACGAATTGACCAAAGGCTAGGGTTGCCCATGGAAACAGTATAGGGCTTGAGGAAATCCCGCTGCTTTGTGGCCAGTTCCCATAAACACAAGTTGAACAATGGAACTCAGGGGCAGTAAAATTCACAAAACTGCAGAGTTGAAAATATCCATCACTGAAAAATGTCTTGAGGAAAGTCAAAGAAAAGGACTTGTAAGCAAGGGAGAATGGCAGGAAAGGGATTTGAGGAGGTAGAAAGGACTCGCCATTAAGCACAAGAAAAGGAGCTGAACATTGCCAACATTGCAGTTGGCCAAAAAGGGTGTATGCGTTTTTTTCTGTATATATTCAAGAAAAGGGCATACACTTTTTTAGCCAACCAAACAGGTGGGCACTGGAAGTCAATACTACAAAAGATATCACTTCGCATCAGTCAGAAGAGCCATCCTCATAAAGCGTAAACACCAGAAATGCAGGACAGGGCAACGAGAAGAGGGAGCCCTGTGAGACTTATAGTGGAAATGTATATTGCCAACGGCCATTCTGGAGAAGTGTATCGTGTTTACTAAAGCATCTAAAAAATGAGCTACAGAGCATAGGGCACTTGCACTCATGGGCGTATATCTTGGGAAAAACAAAAATCGAGAGGACACAGGCACCCCAATGTTTACCCCCTCTCTGTTTAAAAGATCCTCGACTAGGATATAACTTAAATGTCTCTGGAGGGAAAAAATGGATAGAGATGTGGTACTTAGGTAGAGTGGAATATTATTCAGCCTGGAAATCAATGAAATATGGCCAGTTGTAACAACTCCCGAGGAGTTACGTATGATCATTCTAAGTGACAGAATTCAAAAAGAAAAAGACACATATCATAAGATATCACTTAAAGGTGGAATCCAAAATGGCTACACATGAAATAAATTACAAAACAAAAACAGAGTCAAATATGTAGAAAACACGCATAAGGCTGCTAAACGGGAAAGGTGGGGAGGGGTGAGGCATCATCCAGGAGGTTGAAATTAGCAAAGATACCATTCCAAATACCAAACTGATAATCAACAAGGCCTACACGGTAGCTAAAAGAACTGCACTCAGCACACTCAAGTCACCGGAAAAGAATATATACGACTGGTAAGAATCTGAAAAAGAATTTATTGATGTCTCTCTGTACGTGAATCAAGTGGATGTACAGCAGCAAGAAACAGAGCTTTGAAAATCAGCTGTAACCAATATAGTAATAAATTGAAAAAAATAAACGACAGAGAGACAGAGAAAACCTCTTACAACTTTTCCTCAGGGACGGTGATGCAACATGGATTGAACACATCTAGACCCACAGCAGGATGAGACATAAGGCTGGAAACTGTTTGCGCTAAGAGAAATGTGAGGTTGGGTGAGGAAACGCACACCCTTTAAAGTAATACTACCTGGTACCCATTCAATGGGTCCCAAATCTGCAGGTTCAAGGGATCTTCCTACAGCTAAAACATGCATGGAAAACCCAGAGGACTGTACACCATGTGATCGGGAGATGTGTCTAAAATGCACCTCATTTATCCTCTCCTGGTGCTCCTGTTCACCATTCCAGCCACGCTACTTAGAATCTCCCCACTTGGAGAATCAGCACATTTAAACTTCTGTTTCACACATTTTGCAAATTGTGAGGAGGATGAATGGGAAGAGGGGGAACCAATGAGAGAATAGTTGTAGGGGTTTGGACGGGCACATATCACTCTAATTTCCCATTAAGAATAAGAATTAAAGAAAGGCTCAGCCTGCCTCGCCGGAGCCAAAATAGGGCCTGAAGCAATCCTGCGGGTTTGAGGCCAGCTCACAAAAGAGCAACTTAAAAAATGGAGCTCAGGGTCACTGCAATTCACAAACCTGCAGAGTTATAAATGAAAACTAACGTCCAAAAATATGTTGAGGTAAGGCAAAGAAGAGGATCTGAATGCAAGACAGAATTGCAAGAAACAGATTTCAAGAGATACATTGGACTCGTCTTTAACGCACATGAAAAGCGGCAGAATTTCGACAATGATGCAGTTGGCCCAAAAGGGCGTATGCGTTTTTTCCTGATTATATCCAGGAAAAGAACGCATACGCACTTTATGGGCAACGAAGCAAGCAAGCAATGCAAATGTGCACAACAAAGAAGTCTCATTTCCCACCAGTCAAAAGGGCCATCCTAAAAAATTGTAAAAACCAGAAATGCAGGACAGGCCATGGAGAACAGGGAGCCTTTATACGCTGATGGGCAGTGTGTGAACTGCCGAGAGCCACTCTGGAGAAGTGTATGGTGGTTCCTAAATCATCTAAAAAACAGAGCTACAGAGCATAGGACACTTCCAATCATGGGAGTATATCTAGGGAAGTCTAAAAATCAACAAGACACAAGCACACCACAGTTTAGGGCTACTCTGTTTACAAGAACCTCAACTTCAGTACACCTTAAATATCCCAGGAAAGAGAACAATGGATAAAGAAGATGTGGTACTTATGTACAATGGAATATCTCTTCACCATGAAATCAATGTAATAAGGCTAGTAGAAGGATAAAGAGTGGATTTAGGTCCGATAATACTACTTGAAATAAGTCAAACAGAAAAAGAAACATATCATAAGATATCACTTATAGAGGGAGGGTAAATATGGCTGCACAAGAAATGAATTACAGAACAGAACAGTGTCTCACATTTAGTAAAACACACTTATGTCAGCTTAAGGGGAAAGGAGAGGTGGGGTGATGCATAAAACCAGAGTTTGAAATTAGCACAGATACCGTTCAATAAACCAAATAGGTATTAGACAAGATCTACACCTTGCTCAATGAACTGGCCTCAACACACCCTATACACCGCAGAGAAATATATCTGAGTAATAAGAATCTTAAAACCCATGTATTGATATATCTCCATAAGGGAATCAAGTGTGTGCAGAGCGGCACAAACACAGCAGTGAAAATGAGCTAAACCCCATTATAGAAATAAATTTTAAAAACAAAACGCTGAAACAATGAAAGAGAGAAAAATTCTTACAAAATTCGCTCAGGGGCTGTGATGCAACCTGGATTGACCACATATAAACCCACAGCTGGATAAGACATAAGGCTGGACACTTGGGGCTGAGAGGATTGGTGAGCTTTGGTGAGCAACTGCCGAAAGTTTAATGCAATACTTCATGCTACTCATTCCAAGGGTCCCAACACTCCAGGTTGAAGGGAATCTTCCTACAGCTAAACCATGCTTGGGAAACCCAGCGACTGGTATACCATATGATCGGGAAAGGTTTCTAAAACGCACCGCATTTTTCCTCTCCTGGGGCTCCGGATCGACATTCCAGCCACTTTACTAACAACATCCCCACATGGAGAGTCAATGCCTTTAAGTTCTGGTATTGCACAGTCTGCAGTTAGTGCGGAGGATGAATGGGAATAGGGGGAACCAGTGAGAAACTAGCTGTAGCGGTTTCAATGGGCACATGTCACTCTAATGTCACATCAGTAAGAAGAATTAACCAAAGGCACAGCAAGGTGCCCCAGAAGAAAAATAGGGCTTCAAGGAATCCTGTGGTTATGGGGCAAGACCACAAAAATAAGAGCTGAAAAATGGAGCTAAGGGCCACTGCAATTCAAAAACCTGCAGAGTTATAAAGGCCAACTATTTTCAAAAAATATATTGAGGTAAGGCTATGAAGAGGCATTGAAAGCAAGGCAGAATTGCAGGAAACCGATTTCAGTAGGTAGACTGGAATTGCATTGAAAACATATGAAGAGAGTCAGAACCTCGACAATGATGCACTTGGCCAAAAAGGGCGTATGCGTTTTTTCCTGAATATATTCAGGGAAAAACGCATACGCACTTTTTGGCCAACCAAGTAAGCTTTCAAAGGAAATCTGCACTACAATGAACTCTCACTTCCACCGGCTCAAAAGGGCCATCTGAAAAAAGTGTAAAATCCATAAAGGCACCACAGGCCATGGAGAACTGGGAGCCTTGTTATGCTGATGGGCGGGATGTAAATTGCCAACAGCCACTCGGGAGAAGTGTATGGTGTTTCCTGAAACATCTAAAAAACAAAGCAACAGAGCCTAGGGCACTTCCACTTATGGTCCTATAGCTTAGGGAAATTAAAATCAAAAAGACACAGCCACCCCAAAGTTTGGGACGGCTCTGTTTACAAGAACCTCGTTTACGGTACAACTTCAATATCGCAGAAAGTGAAAAATGGATAAAGAAGTTGTGGTACTTACGTACAATGCAATAACACTCAGCAATGAAATCTATGTCATCAGGCCCGTAGAACCATAATGAGTGGATTCAGGTATGATGATTCGAACTGAAATAAGTCACACAGAAAAGAAACATCATAAGGTATCACTAATACACAGAATGTGAACTTGTCTACACATGAACTGAATTACAAAACAGAACAGGGTCTCAAGTTTAGAAAACCAACTTATGCTTGCTTAAGTGGGAAGGTGAGTTGGGGTGCTGCATAAAACTAGAGTTTGAAATGAGCACAGATAAAGTTCCTTAAGCCAAATATGGAATAGACAAGAGCTACTCCTTGCTCAACGAAATGGACTCAACACCCCATATTAAACGCTTAAGAATATACCTGACTAGTAAGAATCTTAAAACGTATGTATGGCTATGTCTGAAAGAGAATTAAGCGTGTGTACAGGGGCATAAACACAGCTGTGACAGGATTGGAGAGGTTCAGTGAGCAAATGAAGACCCTTTGAAGTCATATTGCATGGTACCCATTCCACGGGTCTCAACTCTCCAGGTTTAAGGTATTCTTCCTTCAGCTAAAACATGCATGTGGAACCCAGAGTATGATCAACCATGTGATCGGGAGACGTGTTCATATATGTCTCAGTTTTCCTCCCCTGGTACTCAGGTGCAACATTCCACACGCTTTACTAACACTGTCCCGACTTGGAGAGTCAGTCCCTTTAACCTCCTGTTTGGCCCAGTTTGCAATTGCTTCGGAAGATGAACAGGAATAGCGAGAACCAATGAGAGACTAGCTGGAGGTGTCTGGACGGGCAAATTTAACTCTCATTTCCCACCAGGAAGAGGAATTAACCAAAGGCTCAGCGTGCCGTGCCGGAACCAGATTAGGGCCTGAAGCCATCCTGCGGTGTTGCGGCCAGCTCACAAGAAAGCGAGTTGAAGAAAGGAGCTCAGGGGCACTGTAATTCACAAACCTGCAGAGTTATAAATGACAGCTATTGTCCAAAAATATACTGAAGTAAGGCTGCCAAGAGGACTTGAAAGCGGGGCAGAATTGCAGGAAACCGATTTCAGGAGGTAGACTGGAATTGCATTGAAAGCATAGGAAAAGAGACAGAACGTCCACAATGATGCACTTGGACAAAAAGGGCGTATGCGTTTTTTCCTGAATATATTCAGGAAATAACGCATATGCCCTTTTTGGCCAACCAAGCAAACTTGCAAAGGAAATCTGCACTACAATGAAGTCTCACTTCCCCCCGGTCAAAAGGGCCATCTGAAAAAAGTGTAAATTCCAGAAAGGCAGGACAGGCCATGGAGAACTGGGAGCCTTGTTATGCTGATGGGCGGGATGTAAATTGCCAACAGACACTCAGGAGAAGTGTATGGTGTTTCCTGAAACATCTAAAAAACAAAGCAACAGAGCCTAGGGCACTTCCACTTATGGTCCTATAGCTTAGGGAAATTAAAATCAAAAAGACACAGCCACCCCAAAGTTTGGGACGCCTCTGTTTACAAGAACCTCGTTTACCGTACAAGTTCAGTATCACAGAAAGTGAAAAATGGATAAAGAACTTGTGGTACTTATGTACAATGCAGTATCACTCAGCAATGAAATCTATGTCATCAGGCCCGTAGCAGCATAATGAGTGGATTCAGGTACGATGATTCTAACTGAAATAATTCACACAGAAAAAGAAACATCATAAGATATCAGTAATACACGGAATGTAAACTTGGCTACACAGGAACTGAATTCCAAAACAGAAGAGGGTCTCAAATTTAGAAAACCAACTTATGCTTGCTTAAGGGGAAAGGTGAGTTGGGGTGCTGCATAAAACCAGAGATTGAAATGAGCACAGAAAAAGTTCCTTAAGCCAAATATGGAATAGACAAGACCTACTCCTTGCTCAACGAAATGGACTCAACACCCCATATTAAACGCCTAAGAATGTACCTGACTAGTAAGTATCTTAAAACCTATGGATTGCTATGTCTCCAAAAGAGAATCAAGCGTGTGTACAGGGGCATAAACGCAGCAGTGATAGGATTGGAGAGGTTCGGTGAGCAAATGAAGACCCTTTGAAGTCATATTGCATGGTACCCATTCCACGGGTCTCAACTCTCCAGGTTTAAGGTATTCTTCCTTCAGCTAAAACATGCATGTGGAACCCAGAGTATGATCAACCGTGTGATCGGGAGACGTGTTCATATATGTCTCAGTTTTCCTCCCCTGGTACTCAGGTGCAACATTCCACACGCTTTACTAACACTGTCCCGACTTGGAGAGTCAGTCCCTTTAACCTCCTGTTTGGCCCAGTTTGCAATTGCTTCGGAAGATGAACAGGAATAGCGAGAACCAATGAGAGACTAGCTGGAGGTGTCTGGACGGGCAAATTTAACTCTCATTTCCCACCAGGAAGAGGAATTAACCAAAGGCTCAGCGTGCCGTGCCGGAACCAGATTAGGGCCTGAAGCCATCCTGCGGTGTTGCGGCCAGCTCACAAGAAAGCGAGTTGAAGAAAGGAGCTCAGGGGCACTGTAATTCACAAACCTGCAGAGTTATAAATGACAGCTATTGTCCAAAAATATACTGAAGTAAGGCTGCCAAGAGGACTTGAAAGCGGGGCAGAATTGCAGGAAACCGATTTCAGGAGGTAGACTGGAATTGCATTGAAAGCATAGGAAAAGAGACAGAACGTCCACAATGATGCACTTGGACAAAAAGGGCGTATGCGTTTTTTCCTGAATATATTCAGGAAATAACGCATATGCCCTTTTTGGCCAACCAAGCAAACTTGCAAAGGAAATCTGCACTACAATGAAGTCTCACTTCCCCCCGGTCAAAAGGGCCATCTGAAAAAAGTGTAAATTCCAGAAAGGCAGGACAGGCCATGGAGAACTGGGAGCCTTGTTATGCTGATGGGCGGGATGTAAATTGCCAACAGACACTCAGGAGAAGTGTATGGTGTTTCCTGAAACATCTAAAAAACAAAGCAACAGAGCCTAGGGCACTTCCACTTATGGTCCTATAGCTTAGGGAAATTAAAATCAAAAAGACACAGCCACCCTAAAGTTTGGGACGCCTCTGTTTACAAGAACCTCGTTTACCGTACAAGTTCAGTATCACAGAAAGTGAAAAATGGATAAAGAACTTGTGGTACTTATGTACAATGCAGTATCACTCAGCAATGAAATCTATGTCATCAGGCCCGTAGCAGCATAATGAGTGGATTCAGGTACGATGATTCTAACTGAAATAATTCACACAGAAAAAGAAACATCATAAGATATCAGTAATACACGGAATGTAAACTTGGCTACACAGGAACTGAATTCCAAAACAGAAGAGGGTCTCAAATTTAGAAAACCAACTTATGCTTGCTTAAGGGGAAAGGTGAGTTGGGGTGCTGCATAAAACCAGAGATTGAAATGAGCACAGAAAAAGTTCCTTAAGCCAAATATGGAATAGACAAGAGCTACTCCTTGCTCAACGAAATGGACTCAACACCCCATATTAAACGCCTAAGAATGTACCTGACTAGTAAGTATCTTAAAACCTATGGATTGCTATGTCTCCAAAAGAGAATCAAGCGTGTGTACAGGGGCATAAACGCAGCAGTGATAGGATTGGAGAGGTTCGGTGAGCAAATGAAGACCCTTTGAAGTCATATTGCATGGTACCCATTCCACGGGTCTCAACTCTCCAGGTTTAAGGTATTCTTCCTTCAGCTAAGACATGCATGTGGAACCCAGAGTATGATCAACCGTGTGATCGGGAGACGTGTTCATATATGTCTCAGTTTTCCTCCCCTGGTACTCAGGTGCAACATTCCACACGCTTTACTAACACTGTCCCGACTTGGAGAGTCAGTCCCTTTAACCTCCTGTTTGGCCCAGTTTGCAATTGCTTCGGAAGATGAACAGGAATAGCGAGAACCAATGAGAGACTAGCTGGAGGTGTCTGGACGGGCAAATTTAACTCTCATTTCCCACCAGGAAGAGGAATTAACCAAAGGCTCAGCGTGCCGTGCCGGAACCAGATTAGGGCCTGAAGCCATCCTGCGGTGTTGCGGCCAGCTCACAAGAAAGCGAGTTGAAGAAAGGAGCTCAGGGGCACT